>NC_090383.1:97527584-98152584 GCF_036365525.1 Heterodontus francisci | reverse complement strand
CAAATATGTTCTTCAGAACTCAGCCAGCTCGGTCAGTAATGGTGCTACCAAAGCAATCTTGATGGACATTGAAGTCCTCCACCCAGAGTATGTTCTGTGCCCTTGCTACCCTCAGTGCTTCTTCCAATTGGTGTCCAACATTGACGGTTACTGATTCATCAGCTGAGGGAGAGTGGTAGGTGGTAATCAGCAGGAGGTTTCCTTGCCTGCGTTTGACCTGATGCTATGAAACTTCATGGGGTCCCAGTCAATGTTGAGCACTCCCAGGATCACTCACTTATACACACCCTTGTGCTGCCACCTCTGTCTCAATAGTAGGACAGACCCAGGGATGTTGGTGGAGTCTAGGACATTTGCTAAAAAGTATTGTGAGTATGACTGTGTCAGGCTGTTGCTTGATTAGTCTATGGGAGAGCTCTCCCAATTTTAGCACAAGTCTTAATGAGGAGAACTTTGTAGGATTAGATCGGTAAGAAAAGTAGATTTCCTTCCCTAAAGGGCATTAGTGAACCAGAGAGGTTTTTAATAACACTCCAGTAATTTCATCATTTTTTTAAAATTCCAGATTTATTTAATTAACTGAATTTAAAGTCCTCAGCTGCCATGGTGTGTTTTGAACTCATGTGCCCAGAGCATTAGTCCAAACCTCCAAAATTACTAGTCTAGGAACGTAACCACTATGCTACAGTACCCATTTCCCAAAAGCAAGCTCAACTTTCTTCACAATGTAAATTTCACATGTTTGGAATCATCATCATTGATCAACTATATAACCTCCCAAGGGCCATTATTATCCTTGAAATTATTACATGACTAGAAGTGTGAGGTGATGTATTTTTGCAGAAGGGATAGGGAGAGGCAATATGGGCTTAATGGTAGAATTCTCAAGAATGCAGGGACAGAACGTCCTGCGGATTCATATGTATAGATCTTTGAAGGTGGCAGGACATATTGAGAGAGTAGTTGGCAAAGCATATGTGATCTTGGGCTTCATAAATAGAGGCAGAGAGTACAAAAGCAGGGAAGTTATGCTGAACCTTTTATAAAGCCCTGGTTAGACCACAGTTAGAGTACTGCGTCCATTTCTGGTCACCAAACTTTAGGAAGGATGCGAGGGTCCTTGAGAGGATTCAGAGGAGATAAACCAGAATTGTTCCAGGGATGAGTGACTTTAGCTACAAGGTTAGGTTGGAGAAGCTGGGGTTGTTCTCCTTGGAGCAAAGGAGATTGAGGGAAAACCTAATAGAGGTGCACAAGATTACAACAGCTTTGATAAGATGAACAAAGAAAAGCTGTTCCAATTAGCTGGTCCAAGGACTAGGGGACATAGATTTAAGGTTTTAGGCAAGTGATGCAGGGGGATGTGAGGAAGAATTTTTTTATGCAGTGAGTGATAATGACCTGAGATTCGCTGCCTGTAAGGGTGGTGGAAGGGGAGACAATGAGTTCAAAAGGAAATTGGATGGGCACTTGAAGGAAATAAACTTGCGGGGCTAAGGGGATAGAGCTCTACAGAGAGCCAGCATGGATTCAATAGGCCGAATGGCCGCTTGCTATGCTGTAATGACTCCAAGACTCCAACTACACACACTTCCATCTGGGGTTGGACCAGCACGTTAACCTCTCAATTTCACTGTGCTTCTCTGCTAGTACAGTCTGTAGCTTGCTTATCATTTTAACTTCAGCTAAGTACCAGGTTGATGGTTACATAACTTTTCAGCTAACCCATAAACATTTTTCCCATTCACAGTGTACTGGTATTCTATTTAGTATTCACCACCTGTTGCCCTAGCTATCTACAAGATATCAATCTTAAACTGATTGTAAAGTTAGTAAACATTTGCTTTACATCTTATTATTTGGAAACTTTGAGAATTTGTTCCCAATATCACTGTTCGACTCATTAATGTACATTCAATAATAATAGCACCAACCCTTAGGTACACCGGGCATAGTTTCACACTTTGCAAATGACACGAAACTCAGAAATTTAGTAAACAATAAGGAGGATAGTGACAGACTTCAGGAGGATATAGACTGGTGAAATGTGCAAGACACATGGCAGATGCAATTTAATGCAGAGAAGTGTGAAGTGATGCATTTTGATAGGAAGAATGAGGAGAGACAATATAAATTAATTGGTACCAACAACTACTTATATTTATACAGCACCTTTAACGTAGGAAATCACCCTAAGGTGCTTTGCAGGAGTTTTATCAAACAAAGTTTGATGCTGAGCCACATAAGCAGGTATGAGGGCAGATACCCAAAAGCTTGGTAGGTTTTAAGGAGCATCTTAAAGGAGGAAAGAGAAAGAGAGAATCAGAAGGGTTTAGGGAGGGAATTTTGGAATTACATTATCTACTTTCCAATCCCCTTTCCTGAATTTAACAGATTTACACAAATATAGTTAAAAAGCCTTGTGGGTGCAAATTGTCTGGACCCAGGTACTTTGTAAGGTCAGATGCTCTTAAAATAGACAGTCACATCTGTTACTTGCCTAAAGGGGATATTGTTGGGTATCTCTTCCCTTCTTCCACCTGCTCCTCTTTATGCTTCTCAGCTGCTCGCCATATACCTGGTGGCAGGGCTGTGCCTTCATAACAGCGAAGTTGTGCAGGATACAGCATTCGAATCATGAGGCGTGCTCAGGAGAGTACTGCAGGCTCCTCTAGAGCAGGCCAGGCAGTGGAAGATGCTTAAGCACCCCTTTGGTCTGCTTTGATGACATTTCATGTGGCAGCATGGCTCTTGTTATATGAATGCTGCCCAGGTGTGGGTCGGTCATGAGTCATGTGGTCTGCGGATAGTCCTTGTCACCCAGTAACCATCCTCCAGTTTCCTGTAGCTCAAATGCTGATGGTACAGCAGACTGGCACAGAATAAAACGCATCTTGATTGCTGTCCGGATACCGCATATTAACCTGCATGATGTTCTAAGCATGGTTGCACACCAGCTGGACATTGAGAGGATGGACCCTTTGTGGTCGCTGTACTTCTCTGAATTTACACGTGGCACCCGCAAAGTGATATGTGTGCAGTCAGTGGCACCCTGCACTATCAGGAGGCCTGATGAGCCACATGTTCGCTCGGCCTGCTGCGCTCTGGGAAGAAAGAATGCACAATGTATTCTCCTCTCTCTGTACAGAGCATCAGTGTCCTTCATTATACAGCAGTGGATGTTGAACTGCAAGATGTTGGAGATGTAGCCTGCTGCAGCCTGGAAGGAGCTGGCATGAAGAAGCTGAAGGCCATGGTCACTTTAACAACCACAGGCACTGCTGTCCTCACCCTGTTCTGAAGCTGCAGGTGCAACAAGTGGCAGATTTCAGTGAGCACCTCCTTAGTGAAAGAGAGACAATGCACACATTATTCCTCGCTGAGGTTGAGATAGGAGAAATGCTGTCTGCAAACCCTGGGTGGATATGGCCTTATCCCTCTCCTTTTCCTCCCTCTTTGAGTAGCCTGTCCTCCTCTATGTCACCTCTGCTTATTCTCCCTACCTTGCTGCAGAGCAAGAGGGATAGAAACTATAGCATCCATAACTGGGAACAAGTGCAGTGAGCACTTGAGGTGAGAACAAAGTCCTTCACTGCATGCCACACCACTTCCAGTAGACTTCAACTTTAAGTAGCAGTGCAAACCACCAAACATGACTAACAGCAACAGCCAGCAGAGATCAATCAGTCAGCAACTAACCTGAAAGTGGTTGATGATCCCTTTAAATATTACCAGTGGGGCATCCTTCCTGTTGCTGATGTTACGAAAGTACTTCCAATTTTTTGTTAACTTTTGAGGACTTGTGCTTTAAAACTGAAAAAAAGGATTCCATAGCTGGACTTTGTGCTCTTTTAAAAAAAGGTCATCGTAAGGTCTTTTGGACTTGGTTTGCAAACATGTACTGGAAGTCACCTGTCTTCAGGTAAATACCCAGCAGGAGTTTTTTGACTTGGAGAAGATGTTTACAGAGAAGTGACAGGTCAAGATTTATAGGGGTCAGGAGGCTTGACTCTTGAGATTGTTTCTGGTTTTGCTTTGGAAAGTCAGTTGGAGTTTTAAAAAATCAACCTGAAGGACAAAACCTCAGCTCAGCCTGTAGCATCTCTTTGAAAAGACTGCCAGTTTTTCAATCTCTTTGAGAAGCGAGTGTAAGAAATAAAGAAATTGATGCGACATTTGTCATGAAAGGCCTGCTTGAAACGCCTGTTGCTGCATTTCTCCTGAAATGTTGGAAAAACCTGCCGCCTGAACGAATTGCTCCAGGGAAAGATCCCAGTGACAGCTGTCAATGCGTATTTGGGATGCCAAACCAAAAAAGGGACAACTGACATCTTTTCATATCTTCGCTTTTTTCTCAAAAATTAGCAAGCCAAACTGTTTTTTTGGGGGGGCTTTCTTTTTGTAACAGAGCTCTCAAAAGAAAATCTCTTTTTTTTTTCTGGTTAACTGTGTGTGTGTGTGTGGCCAAGGTAAAAGGGAACTTTCATATTTCAATCTGTGTGTTAATACTTTGCTTCGTTACTGGTTATGTCTTGTTTTATAACAAACTGATAATTTTGTTTCTTGAAGAAACCTTGTTGGTGTATTTTATTCTGAGATAAAGAGCAGTCTATGATTGACCGTATCGGTAACTGGGTAAACATTTAAATATACGTTGTGACCTGTGAAGAAGTGGAACTGGAAAAGACAGTGTATTGCTACCACCTCAGTCGTATCACTGAATGCATGTTCAAATGTGCGAGATGAAGACAGGGCATTAGCTAGAGCATCCAGGTCAAAAATGGCAATGTTAGAGTCATATCAGCATTACTCTGCACACTTCGGGTGCATGCTGCTAGCCACCATGTTAACGATCTGCTTAAAATGGCATCCGGCACGGCCAGCACCAGAAGTGTGCATGCTCAGACCAGAAATGGCACCTATAGCACTGAAAAGGTGGGTGCTCAGCAATCAAATTTTGCAGCCATAAAATTTCACAATGCAAAAAAAGTCTTTGTTTTTCCTCATAATTTTTGTATTATTAAAATAATGAAGCACTCTGAACAGGAACTCACCATTGCATTAATTTGTCAATCCTGAAGACAGCATGGGGCTTTTTTTGGAACACCGCCACAACAGGATTGTAGCCCTATCTCTGACCTGTGCTGCTTTCAAAATTGGTGACTCGTCTTTCAGAAGTCTATGAAAGTGACTTAAAAAATATTTCAAAGTAACTCTTCAATGTGCAATCACACTAGGGATTGAGACCAATAGGTTCACAATCATACTTCCTTTTCCAGATGAATCTCATGCATGCTGCTTCCCATACAATAAATGCATATTATAATATATGCAGTCAAAACTTGGTTAACTTGATGTCAATGAAAATATGAAAGCATTGAGAAACCACCAAGTTGGTTTCTGAAAATAAACACAGGCGATAATTTATGTGGCCAATTAGTTGCCATTTAAGGGCCTCCTCCTGCCACCGCTGCTATTTTACCAACAGTGGGTGGGCACCACCTGAAGAGACTGCCCAGTAATACCTGGCGGCCTCCTTCATGCTTTGGGTGGGGCACTCTATGCCCCACAGAGGGCCCCCACCAGTGGCATGGACCACTACTGCTAAAACTACCCCGCACCCCTGCCCTGCACTCCGACCCTTCACCCCCCCCTCCCCCTGCCAGAGCTTAGCTGATTGTCCCCTGCGAGGTCTCACTTACCTGTTCCCAGGCCAGCATCCATCATGACTCCTCTCGCTCTGTGCAGTCCGAGTAGTGGCCACTGCTCCCAGTGACGCTACTGGGACTGAAGAGCTGCTGGCCCGCTGATTGGCCAGCAGCTCTTGGAGGTGGGACTTCTTGCTTCAGAGGGGCGGAAGTCCCGACCGAGGCCAATTAAGGGCCAGGGCCATGCAAAATAGCAGCATCGCTTCCACGCCTAGCGGAGGCAGGCTCTCCCCTGATTTTTCAGCCGGTGGGCGGGGCCACCACCTCCACATTAAATTCCGGCCACTGAAACTTGGAAAAGATAATGGCAAACCACTAAAATTCTGACTGTAACGATTTTTTTAGCAACTGTCTGACTCTGGGGTATGATTTTTCACTACACTATGGTGAAAAGGCAAACCAATTTGTTTAAATAAATAAGTTCACTATTCTGTTACACATCATGCAAAGGGCAAATCTTTGTGTCTTTAAGAATGTAAAATTGTAGAATGCTGTCAGTATGGCTGATTGGTTTGTGCCAACTATATGATTGCATTCTAATAATCAAATTCACAAGAACATGCAAATTTGACATTTAATTCTATGTCATTATTTCCCATTTTTGGACCTTAATTTTTAATTGTTTACTTCAGCTTTTCTTTTAAGTTTTTTTATTTTAAATTTATTTCCAGTATTCTATGTTATTTAATTCTCTCACATGTTCAATTATTGACTCATTTCCAATCTTGTTTGATGTACATTTCTCCTCCACTGCATGCAGCCACATGCGCAAGCTCAAGCCCACATGGCCTCTTGTCTGACGACATAAAATTCACTTCTATTTTCCGAGGCCACAGCCTGTTCATTCAGCTATTCCAGACTTGACTTGACCTATATCTTCATTACTCTCTGAATGTGACTGCTCTGTGTAATGGGAGATAGTTTATCATATTGGAAGCCTTTGCAATGAAAGTTGATGGAAAGTGATTTCAGATACTGAATTCTTCCTAATAGGAGTGATTGGAAAGTCACTTGGAGAGTTTGGTAAAAGGAGATGCTACACAATAGGAACAAAATGGTTTTAGGCGTAAGAATTACACTTATTTGGTAGTTATTTGGTATAAGAACAGAAAATGCTGGAAAATACTCAGCAGGTCTGGCCACATTTGTGATGCGAGAAATAGAGTTAACGTTTCAGTCAATGACCTTTCATCAGAACTAGGAAAAGTAAAAGTCCTATTACCACTCCCTTTGGCCTTGCACCATGAACATTTTATTATTTAATCCCTGCTGCCTTCCACTGTTTAACAGACGTTCCCTTTTGTTCTTTTTTCCATCCTCCCCTTTCACTTACTTAAAACCTATTAACACTTCTAACATTTCCCAGGTATGATGAAAGGTCATCAAGCTGGAATGTTAACTCTGTTTCTCGCCCCACAGATGCTGCCAGACCTGCTGGGTATTTCCAGCACTTTCTGTTCTTATTTTAGATTTCCAGTATCTGTAATATTTTGCAAAGTTTCTTGATATATTGGAAGACTAGTATAAAGTCTGTTCGTTGGAATTTTATACAATCGGCCTGAATGAGTACTTGTTTTTTTCCACGAGAACTCTATGCAATTGGAGTGAATGGTAAACAGTTCGGTTAATTAGAACTCCAGGTATTGGAAATGATCGAATGTGGTTTTGGTTGACTGGAATTCTATGCTTAGCTCTGAACTATGCTCTAATCAGCTATGTGTAAAACTGGAGTTGGCTTAATTTAGTAAGAGACAGCTGGATAATTGTTTTCAAAAAGATATGGTGGTTAGATGATGGTGGTTAGCTGATCACTCATTTTGAACACCATGTCCTGATGCATAAGCAAATAGAACACTTTCCCTAGTCAGATAAACACCAGTGATACTGGTTGTTTACCAGAATGTAAAATGACAATGACTGTGAATTTGCTGAAAACTTGCAGCAAAAAAGTGATGAAAACTACAGCGTAATGCCAAATTTCAGCACAGAAGACTGAGGAAATTTTTGGCATACATAACTTATGCCAGTTTTTATCCTATTGATTTTTTGAGCTGATTCAGTAGATCCTCCACTGCACCCTGATACAAAAGGATATGAATTTCCTCCATTTATGCTGTAAATATGCTCCTCAAATTTAAAGGGTAGTAGGATGGATATATCTCTGGTGTTCTATGGCGACTTAATAGAATTAAAGTTTAAGCATTTTATTTTCACAGTTCTCCTCACTGAGCCCAGCAACGTACTTTATTTATCTTTGAAAGTACTTGTATGACATCAGAATGAGTGAAATTAATAAAACTAAAAAACTTCCATGATTGCATTTGCTTAAATGTGAAGTGCCTAAGGTGCATGAATTTTGTTCTGATAGCTTCAAACTTCAATTTTCATAAATAAAGAGATACTTAAAGAAGTATTATGTAAGTGCTGCATTTTCCTCAGGCCTGATTGTTTATGATGACTTCTGTTTGTTTTACATCTAGGTGATGTAGGTGAGGTTTTAAATGATTACTGTTCATCAGTGTTCACTATGGAGAAGGACGATGTAGGTGTGGAGATCAGGGAGGGGGATTGTGATATACTTGAACAAATTAGCATTGAAAGGGAGGAGGTATTAGCGGTTTTAGTGGGCTTAAAAGTGGATAAATCCCCAGGCCCAGATGAGATGTATTCCAGGCTGTTACATGAGGCAATGGAGGAGATTGCAGGGGCTCTGACACAAATTTTCAAATCCTGTCTGGCCACAGGACAGGTGCCAAAGGACTGGAGGACAGCGAATGTGGTATCATTATTCAAGAAGGGTAGTAGGGATAAAGCAGGTAATTAAAGGCCAGTGAGTCTAACATCAGTGGTAGGGAAACTATTGGAAAAAATTCTGAGGGACAGGATTAATCTCCACTTGGAGAGGCAGGGATTAATCGGGGATAGTCAGCATGGCTTTGTCAAGGGGAGATCATGTCTAACAAATTTGACTGAATTTTTTGAGGAGGTGACTAGGTGTGTAGCTGAGGGTAAAGCAGTTGCTGTAGTCGACATGGACTTCAGTAAGGATTTTGATAAGGTCCCGCATGGGAGATTGATCAAAAAGGTAAGAGCCCATGGGATCCAGGGCAATTTGGCAAATTGGATCCAAAATTGGCTTAGTGGCAGGAGGCAGAGGGTGATGGTCGAGGGTTGTTTTTGCGATTGGAAGCCTGTGACCAGTGGTGTTAGCGCAGGGATCAGTGCTGGGATCCTTGCTGTTTGTAGTGTACATTAATGATTTAGAGCTGAATATAGGAGATATGATCAGTAAGTTTGCAGATGACACGAAAATTGGTGGTGTCGCAAATAATAATTACAGGACGTTATAGATAGGCTGATAAGATGGGCAGAGCAGTGGCAGATGAAATTTAATCCTGAGAAGTGTGAGGTGATGCATTTTGGGAGGACTAACAAGGCAAGGGAATATACAATGGATGGTAGGATCCAATGAAGTACAGACGGTCAGAGGGATCTTGGTGTACCTGTCCATAGATCATTGAAGGCAGCAGCATAGGTAGATAAGGTGGTTAGGAAGGCATATGGTATACTTGCCTTTATTAGCCGAGGCATAGAATATAAGAGCAGGGAGGTTATGGAGCTGCATAAAACACTAGTTAGGCCACAGCTGGAGTACTGTGTACAGTTCTGGTCGCCACACTATAGGAAGGATGTGATTCCACTGGAGAGGGTGCAGAGGAGATTCACCAGGATGTTACCTGGGCTGGAGCATTTCAGCTATGAAGAGAGACTGGATAGGTTGGGGTTGTTTTCCTTAGAGCAGTGAAGGCTGAGGAGGGACCTGATTGAGGTATACAAAATTATGAGGGGCATAGATAGGGTAGATAGGAAGCAACTTTTTCTCTTAGCGGAGGTGTTAATAACCAAGGGGAATAGATCTAAGGTAAGGGGCAGGAGGTTTAGAGGGAATTTGAGGAAAAATCTTTTCACCCGGAGGGTGGTTGGCATCTGCAACACACTCCCTGAAGGGAGGTAGAGGCATATACCCTCTCAACTTTTAAGAAGTATTTAGATGAGCACTTGAAACACCATAGCATACATGGCTACGGGCCAAGTGCTGGAAAATGGGATTAGAATAGATAGGTGCTTGATGGCCGGCATGGACATGATGGGCCGAAGGACCTGTTTCTGTGCTGTATAACACTTTGACTGTATGACATTTGTTTTCCTGTTTTGGTGTATGGTAATAAGATTCTCAAAAATTCCAGGATACGTACAAGTCAGCAAGATCACCATAAATTTGAGGAAATTCCAGGGCATTAGTATTTTCTGTGAATAAACATTCATCAATCTCTATTTATCTATATATTATATAAATCTGTCACAATAAAAAAACATGCGCAAATGATTTTTGAGTTAGACATCATGTAGCTGTCCAGAGTTCACAGCGGATGCGCTGAGGATCATCTTCAAATCCTCACTAGATACCGGAGAGGTACCAGACGATTGGAGTTCTGAGAACATTGTACCATTGTGTAAAAAGGGTGCAATGGATAGGTCAAATAATTATAGGCTGGTCATTCTGACCTCGGTGGTGGGTAAATTATTAAAATCAATTCTGAGGGACAGGATAAACTACCACTTAGAAAGGCATGGATTAATCAGGGATAGTCAGCATGGATTTGTTAAGGGAAGGTCATGTCTTACTAACTTGATTGAGTTTTTTGAGGAAGTAACAAGGAGGATTGATGAGGGTGGTGTAGTGAATATGGTCTAATTGGCTCAGTGACAGGAAACAAAGGGTAATGGTTAACGGATGTTTTTGCGAATGGAAAGCGGTTTCCAGTGGTGTTCCACAGGGCTCAGTGTTGGTTCCCTTGCTGTTTGTGGTATATATTAATGATTTGGACTTAAATGTGGGAGGCATGATTGGAAAATTTGCTGATGACACAAAAATTGGCTGTGTAGTTGATAGTGAAGAGGATAGCTGTAGACACTAGAATGATATCAATGGTTTGGTTTGGTTGAAAAGTAGCAAATGGAATTCAATCCAGAGAAGTGTGAGGTAATGCATTTGGGGAGAGAAAATAAAGCAAGGGAATACAGAATAAACAGGAGGATATTGAGAGGGGTATAAGAAATGAGAGACATTAGAGTGCATGTCCACAGGTCCCTGAAGGTGGCAGGACAGGTAGATAGAGTGGTGAAGAAGGCATATGGAATGCTTTCCTTTATTGGCCGAGATATAGAATACAAAAGCAGGGATGTAATGCTGGAACTGTATAAAACGCTGGTTAGGCCACAGCTAGAGTATTGCGTACAGTTCTGGTCACCACATTACAGGAAGGACATAATTGCTCTGGAGAGACTACAGAAATTTACAAGAATGTTGTCAGGGCTTGAAAATTGCAACTATGAGGAAAGATTAGATTGGCTCGGGTTGTTTTCCTTAGAACAGAGAAGGCTGAAGGGTGACTTAATTGAGGTGTACAAAATTATGAGGGACCCAGATCGAGTAGACGGAAAGGAGAGTGGAGAAGTCAATTACCAAGGGGCACAGATTTAAGGTGATTGGTAAAAGGATTAGAGGGGACATGAGGAAAAACTTTTAAACCCAGAGGATGGTGGGTGTCTGGAATTCACTGCCAGGAATGATGGTGGAGGCAGAAACTCTCAATTCTTTTAAAAGTTACCTGGACATGCACCTGAAGTGCTGTAACCTGCAAGGCTATGGATCAGCTGCTAGAAGGTGGGATTAGATTGGGTGGCTAGATTTTTGGTTGGCACGGACACGACAAGCTGAATGGCTTCCTTCTGTGCTGCAGTTTTTCTATGGTTCTATGGTTCATTAGTCATTGTGATGCCACTACAGTTATGACAATGGAACAGATTTGTCTTCAATTACAAAAAAAGCATCTCCGAAATGTGTTTCAAGCATCATAAGTAGAATAAACATTGGAAGGGAAGAATGCAACATTTACTCTGACAACCATTTTCAACAGTGTCGGTTAAGACCATGCAGTGTAAAGTGTACAAGCACGTTAGCCCATGTAATCCCTGGCCAGAAATAATGGTGGATGCAGAATCCATATAGCATTTAAAATGAAGTAGAGGTCCATAAAAGAGAAACATTAAATGGGCAAGGGAATGGGATAACCTGATTAGTTCTTTTTCAGAGAGTCAGAATAGGTACAATGGGCTGAATGGCCTCCTCTGCTAAAACATTCTGTTTCTATGATTGCCGTCCTTTGGAACTGAAAATAAATGATGTAACATTTTAATAAATCGGGAATGAAGAAAAACACTAGTAAAGATAAACTCAGGCTCCTTTTCTCCACTTGCAACAACCCCCTTAAACCCATGTCAACACACACCTCCTAACAACTGTGAGAAACTCATGGATTGTTTCATGACCAGAATGGAGAATATCTGTTGAGCTTCCTCAGCTGCCATATCCACAATGCCAAACTTCCATCAGGCATATCCCTACTCCCTCTCTCTCCCAACTCCCCTCGTTCTCTTTGCAATATTTGAAAAATAAAAATTACAAGGGTATGGGGATAGGACTTATTATGAGATCAATCTTCCCATGCTAGCTGACAATGCAAATAATTCCCTCGCCTCTGCAACTGTCGCCCACTCCTTTTCAAAACCACTGTCATCAACCCTCTCCTCAAAACACCCACCCTCAATTCCACTGTCCTTCCTACCATCAGTGACTGTGAAGCACTCCTAAATGCTCTGCCTCAGTCTTCCTAGAACTTCTATTTTCAGTGTCTTGGGACCATTTGATACCCTCCTTGTGCTTCCAAATCTTGGAAATTCCTCCCCCTCCCCTTTCAAAATATGTCAGACACTGTGAGCCCAACCCAGTAATGTGAGCTTTATCCTGGTCCCCCTTCAAAGTGCCTTCATGTCCCAGAGATGCCTCAAAGCTAATTAGTCTGTCTTCATGTTAATGCTACATGGCATAACATCCGTTCTTCTAGAACTTCCCACTCACCGTAAGCAATGCTACAGAAGATCTGTCAGTGGATTGAAATGTTGCCAAATGCTCCTTTCATCTTAAATAGGTTAACATACTTGTTAAAGCGAAACTAAGGAATGGCATTTGAAAGTGTTGTGTCAGGCAAACCCCCAACTGCCAAGACTGAGGCACACATTATTTCGCCACATGAATATTAAAACTTTAAAAATTGTAATCTCTGACTGGAAAGACATTTCCATGGTAACACTATGGGCGGCGCAGTGGTTAGCACTGCAGCCTCACAGCTCCAGCGACCCGGGTTCAATTCTGGGTACTGCCTGTGTGGAGTTTGCAAGTTCTCCCTGTGTCTGTGTGGGTTTTCTCCGGGTGCTCCGGTTTCCTCCCACAGGCCAAAAGACTTGCAGGTTGGTAGGTAAATTGGCCATTATAAATTGCCCCTAGTATAGGTAGGTGGTAGGGAAATATAGGGACAGGTGGGGATGTGGTAGGAATATGGGATTAGTGTAGGATTAGTATAAATGGGTGGTTGATGGTCGGCACAGACTCGGTGGGCTGAAGGGCCTGTTTCAGTGCTGTAGCTCTAAAACAAAACAAAACAAGTAACGGACCCATGTTGAAACAAAGGAGACTCTGCAGTTGCTCTCCAATACACAGAAGTGGTCAGACTAGTTTTAGTCACATGGCTAGCTGGCTGGGCAGAAAAATTTGAGCCTCCAACAAGGGATGTGAAGAGACTGTTCCATATAAGGAACTAGTCACATGACTACCCTGCTGAGCACCCTGGGAGCTTTTTGAATTTGAACTCCCAAACAAAGGAATTGCCCAGCAGAAAGCCATGTGCTCTCCTGGAACTAAGAACATGTCCTGCCTGCCTATCTCTTCGGGAACTGAAACAATTGAAGACTTGAAACTTAAAGAGAGAAAGGTTTGCCACGTGAACAGAGTTTTAAGAAGGTTACTGGGCCACAACAAGATGCAAGCATATAACTTCAATTAAGGACTACAGCGAGCTCAAGAAACAGTAACAAGATATTGCCTCAAACTGTTCTACTTACCTCCTCTACTCTTTTCTGTCCCAATCTTGCATGTTTATATCGCGTAAGCATGCTAGCGTGAGCGTGACATATATCCGCAGGTGTGAACCGTATTAGAATTAAGGTTAAGGTTTGATAAATTTCATCTTTCTGCTTTAAACTAAAGAAAACCTGTTTGTGCTCAGTTATTTGCCTGATAATTGGAAACTAGGAACACGGATTCACAAAAAGGGGAGCTCAAAACACAGTGTGTTTAAAATTAAACCCTGTTACAATAAGACCAGGTGAAGACAGCAAGAGACCCCCTAGACACTTTGCTCACCTGGTCCTAACAGTTGTCATTTTTTAAAGTAATTCCTAGGTTTAAGAGAGGTTGGTGATACTAAGCTTGGGGTTTAGAATCCTGTTGATTATGAGGTGGAAGAGGAGACTGAAGGAGTTCACTATAGTTTTGGGGTCAGGTGAAAGTTACTGTAAGTATAAGACTGCTGATAATCAGTGGTAAATATCAGCCTAACATAACCCACACAAAAGGATGCAGGCCAAAAATTCAGTTCATAGACTTAATTTCATTCAACTACAATTTGGATGAGAAAATAATTTTATGATTCTGAAGTGCACAGAATGAATTGTTTCTCTTGTGTTTTCTTGTATTTCAGTGATATTTCCCAGAGTGATTCCTTGGAGAGAATTGAATCGAAGGCCTTTGTTGATCTTCAGGACTTAGTGGAACTGTAAGTGTTATTTATAAATATAATCAATTTCAAGTGACAAACCAATTTGACCTTGATGCCAATGCAATCAAAGGTTTCAAAGGGTGTCTATTTAATGAAGTATAGGAAGTATTCAGGTTAGAAATGAAGCAATTGTGGATCTTAATGACCATTTTTGTCAATAAAGTATTATACTGAATGTAACCCATAAAGTTGCAGTTACTTTGGACTAAAAAAGACACTTTATTTTCTCAACTTGCATCATTATTTTAAGCGTTGGTCACTACATCCAGCTAAGACACTCTAGCAGCTTTGCATCAATCATTTCCATGATGAAAATCTCCATTTAGAGGTCAATCACGGAAAAGAAAAGAACGGACAAGCACATTAAATTTTTAGATTAGGGTATCAGGGAGAACACAAAACAGATTTTTAGCTTATCACTGCACGCAGAAATAATAGGTTAATGAAGTGCTCTCTGTGAGGTAGAACAATGGCTTAACCCTTAGAGCACTGGCAGCTTCCAGGACTAGTCATCAATAAGTTCCTGCATCATGATGCTGACAGAAACCGTAATGTAACATTAATATAGCTACTTGTATTCTTGTAATATATCTACTACGAATTTTTTTTAAATGAAATGAACATGAAGTTTTAGAAGTTCAACTTCTCCTATGCTTTGCCCACTATTTTCACCACAGCCCTTGTCTCTCAATCTTTCACCTGATTCATAAGATAAGTTCGCAAATTCTGTCTTCTAGCTATGAGCTGCACTTGAAGAGAGCAGGTCAGAGAATTGACCCTGCAGTGTTTTAGCCCTATCTCTGATCTGAACTCTGTTGAATAGTGGCTCCCTGCAGAGAGATGTATGCATTTACCGTACTATTTTATGTTTTATTGGGCAGAATATCTGTGGATTTCTCCTGTCCCCCATGATAACTTCAATGTAAAATCGGCAGAAACACTGGAGAAATAGAGGAAATTCCAGGCGATTTTTGTATTATTGGGTATAATTCTGCATCCTCAGCAGGAAGATGCACTTGTGAGGACCATAGGTCATAGATGGGCTACAACATTGACGCCTTGATTCTTTGATATGCACTCATATGAGCATGGTGTTGTGATATTCCCCTATTTATTGTCTGATCTATTTTAACATTTACTTTAACTTAATTTCTTCTATCTGTTTTTGTTTTGAATGTTAAAACTTGGCAATTTTACAGTCCTTTCGCGGACCCAATCTCTGTTTGTGAACTGGGATTGAATTGATTAAATTAGGACCCCATTGGCTAAAATTTGACTGATAACTGTTGTTCTCATTCAAGTGTCAAGACTAAGTTACATCACTGAGTGCCATATTACAGAATGCCACAACACATTTTTATATTAGTGGGCCAGTGGAAATGGGTAACTTGTCAGCTCTCAAAAGTGGTCCGCTACACAGTGTTTTGACTGCAGCATTAATGTATACTTAAAGACTGCAAGCTTGGGCACATTTGTCATTTTGATGTTGGGCTGCATTGTTGCAGATATTTGTGATGTTTTATGTTACACCAAGTGTACACTGTGTGGTAATACTTTAGGAGAGAGATGGGAGCTTTAGGAAATTCCAGGATTTTGACCGCCATTATCCCCAGCAGCAGAATGTGATTCCCAATTGGGAATGTTTTCACATTTGGTTTAATTAGAAGAAGAAAAGAATGGTGATCAGGAAGAACTTTGGTGCCAAAGAGGAAAGAGGCCTGGAATAATAATCCAGATAACATGAATTTAAGTTCGACTATGGCAATTTGAGAATTTGGACTCCATTTTTTAAAATAAACTGACAACAATGGAAAAATTGCATATCTGAACCCAAGTCTTACTATTCCATAGGGAACCCACCTGAAGAGCATTTTTTTTTTTAAAGGCAGTATTACACCCCTTTGTTACACAGAGACAGTGGGATAGATGTTCTGCAGTGGTTCTCCCAATCTCCCATCTTAACTTCAGTGGAAATGACTGTTTATCCAATATTTCCAGAATTTCCCCTCAAGTTATGACGGGAGATCAGGAGGACTCCTGCAGAAAATTTGCCCTACAATTATGTAAAATAACAGATACCCAGGAGAAAACTAAACTATAATTCATTCTCATGGTTCAAATTATCCTGTCCAGCTTTCATCTCTGTTTAAGAGTATTTCGGGACATACATAAAAACTTTTACTAAGTTTCTTAATGTAAAGCCACAATGTGCTCTTTCTTCTGATTCCCTCCTGCTTGGCGATTTGTAACTCTTTTTGCAGTTTTTGTGTCTAGAATAGTTTGTGCTTACACTTTAAAGCAGAAATGGAGAAATTTATAATATGAAACAACAAATTGTTGCACTATGAATGTTTTCACAGTCATCAAAACGGCCACTAGTGAGCGCTTAGTTGAATTTAAGAATCAATAATAAATAGGCAGGATGCAATAATACAGCACATTGAAAATCCAGTGCACTGTACCAGCACTACAAGAGAGAGAGAAAAACAGGGTAGTCAATCTCCTTGTATTTAAGTTCTGGGATCAACTATAAAGCCCTTCCAATAATTGAATATCCTTTTTGAAATAGGAAGACCAAAACTGCATGCAGTACTCCGGATGTAGCTCACCAGGGCTATAAAGAGTTTTGATATGACCTCTCTCGTTTTATATGTTATAGCCCTTGCTATACATCCCAGCATTCTGTTTGCTTTTTTAACAGTCTGGGAACATTGTGCCACTAAAATCCCAAGATCTCTCACCTGGTCCAATACCTTAAGTACATCTCCATTTAGCGCAAAATACACATCAACTTTCCTTCTGCCAAATCCAATAACCTAAACACCATTTAGCAAACACTGGAATTTGAATTATTCATTCCGTATATGCTCCCATAGTTATGAAACATGATATTCTCCCATGAGCGATGGGTTAAAAACAAATTGGACATTGAAAGTGTTATTATAGTCTAATCTCAATCACATCATGAATTGTATTTTTAGCATACAAGTTAAATTCCATTTAAGTGAATGGACTATCTCCTCAAGGCTTTTGGTATAATTTGTTTCGATCTGCTTATTGGAAAACATTTGGCAGTGAATCAAAATACCTAAGGAATAATTCAGATGTTGTAGGCTGCATTTGCTGACAATGCAACCACTAGATGGTGCAGACTGGCACATGCGCAAATGCAACCTCATCCACTGAACCGTCACTGTCTGCGATCTCTCAGGCAGCTGCCAGTAATAAAGATGGCACTGCTCAATTTGACACAAAAAACAAATTAAACCCAAACCCCCTCAATGGCTGCGGTTGCCGCCTCCATTGACAATATTGAAAATGCTGGTCCCGTTAATTAAACAGGATTCATTTCAGTGTTAATAAAGAGCAGGTGATGCTCATTATAGTTTTGTATTTAAGGGCTGGGTTTTTGCCCAGTTGGGGGGGTTGCCTCTGGACAGAGAGTTAGTCCAGAAGGGAAGAGTGGGAACTGATATTTGTCTGTTTAACATCCATCCCCCTCAACAGTACCCCACTCCCTCCCGCAATCGCCACTCCTCTTCGCCGCGCTCTCCCATGCACGTCTGCTCACCAATTCCCCACCTTGGCCGTTTGCTCCCCACCTTGCTGCTTTAGCTGCTCACTCCTCACGTCGCCCTGTCACCCTTTGGCCGTTTGCTCCCTGCTGCGTCACCCGGAGAAGAAGCAGTGGTGAGTGGGGGGGAAGACGTATGCAGGCACTGAGCAGCTGAGGGGGGGGGGGGGCGGGGGGGGACGGGGGGGGGGGAGTGAGCAGCCGAGGGGAGGGAAGCAGTGAGGTGGGATCGAGCGGCAAATAATTGAAAGCGGCGATTGAGGCAGTGTGGCGGGATGGCGCAGGGTACTGTTGGGGGGAATGGAGGCAACAATTGTGGCCATTGAGGGGTGAGGATGTCATTACGGAATGAAGTCAGCGTGCACATTCGTGCATTCAAACTGGCACGGTGGCAAATGTTGGGACATACTGATGATGTCCGCGATCGCTCTGCGCATGCTTTGCATTGTCAGGAGACACTCAGTAGATTGAAAGATGTTTTAATCTATTAGCATCTTTTTAAAACAATAAAGTCATCTCTGGAGAGCAAGCTAAATGAATGTGGCGTAGAGCATGTACTGTTCACTGACAGGCATTTTAGTTTAGTCAGAGAAGATTTATTCTCTGGCTATAGGTGACGCTAACGAACCTCCATTTATTGGCTACCCCTAGTTTCCGTGAGAAGGTAGTTTTGGGCCTTTCCCTTGAAACGCTGCAGTTCTTGTGATGGCGCTCACACAATTGCGAGTAGGGAATTCCTGGAACCTGTCATAGCCGCTAAGCGCACTGCACTTTTGAACTACAAGAAAGCCCCCAGCGATTTAACATCTGCAGCACTTAAAGCAGCCAGAAGTACTGCACAAAGAACAGCTAGGCGTTGCGCAAACGACTACTGGCAACACCTATGCAGTCATATTCAGCTGGCCTCAGACACTGGAAACATCAGAGGAATGTATGATGGCATGAAGAGAGCTCTTGGGCCAACCATCAAGAAGATCACCCCCCTCAAATCTAAATCGGGGGACATAATCACTGACCAACGCAAACAGATGGACCGCTGGGTTGAGCACTACCTAGAACTGTACTCCAGGGAGAATGCTGTCACTGAGACTGCCCTCAATGCAGCCCAGCCTCTACCAGTCATGGATGAGCTGGACATACAGCCAACCAAATCGGAACTCAGTGATGCCATTGATTCCCTAGCCAGCGGAAAAGCCCCTGGGAAGGACAGCATTACCCCTGAAATAATCAAGAGTGCCAAGCCTGCTATACTCTCAGCACTACATGAACTGCTATGCCTGTGCTGGGACGAGGGAGCAGTACCCCAGGACATGCGCGATGCCAACATCATCACCCTCTATAAAAACAAAGGTGACCGCGGTGACTGCAACAACTACCGTGGAATCTCCCTGCTCAGCATAGTGGGGAAAGTCTTTGCTCGAGTCGCTCTGAACAGGCTCCAGAAGCTGGCCGAGCGCGTCTACCCTGAGGCACAGTGTGGCTTTCGTGCAGAGAGATCGACTATTGACATGCTGTTCTCCCTTCGTCAGATACAGGAGAAATGCCGTGAACAACAGATGCCCCTCTACATTGCTTTCATTGATCTCACCAAAGCCTTTGACCTCGTCAGCAGACGTGGTCTCTTCAGACTACTAGAAAAGATCGGATGTCCACCAAAGCTACTAAGTATCATCACCTCATTCCATGACAATATGAAAGGCACAATTCAACATGGTGGCTCCTCATCAGAGCCCTTTCCTATCCTGAGTGGTGTGAAACAGGGCTGTGTTCTCGCACCCACACTTTTTGGGATTTTCTTCTCCCTGCTGCTTTCACATGCGTTCAAATCCTCTGAAGAAGGAATTTTCCTCCACACAAGATCAGGGGGCAGGTTGTTCAACCTTGCCCGTCTAAGAGCGAAGTCCAAAGTACGGAAAGTCCTCATCAGAGAACTCCTCTTTGCTGACGATGCTGCTTTAACATCTCACACTGAAGAATGCCTGCAGAGTCTCATCGACAGGTTTGCGTCTGCCTGCAATGAATTTGGCCTAACCATCAGCCTCAAGAAAACGAACATCATGGGGCAGGATGTCAGAAATGCTCCATCCATCAATATTGGCGACCACGCTCTGGAAGTGGTTCAAGAGTTCACCTACCTAGGCTCAACTATCACCAGTAACCTGTCTCTAGATGCAGAAATCAACAAGCGCATGGGTAAGGCTTCCACTGCTATGTCCAGACTGGCCAAGAGAGTGTGGGAAAATGGCGCACTGACACGGAACACAAAAGTCCGAGTGTATCAGGCCTGTGTCCTCAGTACCTTGCTCTACGGCAGCGAGGCCTGGACAACGTATGCCAGCCAAGAGCGACGTCTCAATTCATTCCATCTTCGCTGCCTTCGGAGAATACTTGGCATCAGGTGGCAGGACTATATCTCCAACACAGAAGTCCTTGAAGCGGCCAACACCCCCAGCTTATACACACTACTGAGTCAGCGGCGCTTGAGATGGCTTGGCCATGTGAGCCGCATGGAAGATGGCAGGATCCCCAAAGACACATTGTACAGCGAGCTCGCCACTGGTATCAGACCCACCGGCCGTCCATGTCTCCGTTATAAAGACGTCTGCAAACGTGACATGAAATCGTGTGACATTGATCACAAGTCGTGGGAGTCAGTTGCCAGCATTCGCCAGAGCTGGCGGGCAGCCATAAAGACAGGGCTAAATTGTGGCGAGTCGAAGAGACTTAGTAGTTGGCAGGAAAAAAGACAGAGGCGCAAGGGGAGAGCCAACTGTGCAACAGCCCCAACAAACAAATTTCTCTGCAGCACCTGTGGAAGAGCCTGTCACTCCAGAATTGGCCTTTATAGCCACTCCAGGCGCTGCTTCACAAACCACTGACCACCTCCAGGCGCGTATCCATTGTCTCCCGAGATAAGGAGGCCCAAAAGAACCCAATATATGGATTCTCTACTTCTTGAGTATTTTCCATGAAGAAAAATCCATACGATTGGCAGGGATTGGGGATGCAGTAGAATGCATCCCAATGTAAGTGCTGGGAATATCCTGCCTAGGACTTCACACTGACCCTAACAGATTTGGCAGAGCTTGATTAACATGCCATTGTTGAGCCATTCCCATAGGGTGCTTCTGGGGCATCCTCTAGCTCCAATATGCTGTAAAGTCTAGCAAATCCTGCCAAGTCTTAAGAGGGTTGGGGAGGAGAGTTGCTGGTTTTCTAACCATGTTAAGTTTGAATTAGTGCTTAAAGGGGACCAAAATGTAAAATACAATCAGTTTTTGTCTTCCAGAAAACTAGCAAAGATTCCAGCCTGGGTCCTCAGGTGAGTCCAACATTTACCAGTTGGGAGCCTGGACTTGGTCCCATCAACCACATGTTCCCCACCTGTATGACCCAGTAGGATTAGTGGGAGAGCACCACTAGCATGGGGGTAGGTGGGCAAAAGTGTTACTATGCTGACCTCTCGTGCCTACTCAGTACAGTCGTAAACTCCGGTAACTTCCCACCAATAAATGAAGGGGGCCTGAGCGTGAAATTTTCAAAAACTAATTTCTTCAGGGGTTCAGGCCACTTCCCTGGCCCAGACCACATCTCCTCCTGTGGAGGCTGCTATGCTTCACCACACTGGGCACACTAGCCACCATAGATAGGCACAGTACTAACTTAGCCAATGGAGCGGGAACTCTTGACACATTCCGCACCCTGGGCTCTATCCCCTTGGTATCATTTTGCCGTATATAGGGCTGTTGGTGTCTACACTATTTACAAGACTCCAAGAAATGGTAGCGATCTGACACAGCTGAGTCTGCTGACTGAAGCCAGCACTGACCTTCTGCTCACTTGCCATCTCCTTATAGATGGCATGGCTCTGAAACCCCAAGGTTCCCGTGCACTCTTTGGAAAATTTAAAAACATTGGTAAAATTGCTGTCAATTGGCTAATTAATTGGCTCAATTGCCTTCTCGATGAGTTGTTGCATGAGATCCCCCTGCCATACCCGCTCCCCTTTGGGAAACAGAAACTGAACTGGAGTAGCCACATAAATACCATGGCTACAAGAGCAGGTCAGATGCTAGGAATCTTGGGGCGAGTAACTCATCTCCTGACTCCCCAGTGCCTGTCCACCATCTGCAAGACACAAGTCAGGAGTGTGATGGAATACTCTCCACTTGCCTGGATGGGTGCAGCTCCAACAACACTCAAGAAGCTTGACACCATCCAGGACAAAGCAGCCCGCTTGATTGGCACCCCATTCATAACTGTTCACTCCCTCCACCACCAACGCACAGTGGAAGCAGTGTGTACCATCTACAAGATGCACTGCAGCAACCAACAAAGGCTCCTGAGAGAGCACCTTCCAAACCCACGACCTCTACCAACTAGAAGGACAAGGGCAGCAAATGCATGGGAACACCACCACCTGCAAGTTCCCCTCCAAGCCACACACCATCCTGACTTGGAACTCTATCGCCATTCCTTCACTGTCACTGGTTCAAAATCCTGGAACTCCCTAACAGCACTGAGTGTACCTATACCCCAAGGATTGTGAAGAAGTGGTAAGAAGGCAGCTCACCACCACCTTCTCAAGGGCAATTGGGATGGGCAATAAATAGCCAGCGATGCCCACATCCCATGAACGAATAATTTTTTCTAAAATACGGTTGCGACCTAAAGACATTGGAATTCCGACCCAACGTCTTCCGTCCCGATATCCTGCCCCTTCCCGCCTTCAAGCATGTCCCCAAAGGGCCTGGAAAATACAGCCCTATCTTCCAGCAAAAAGTTAATAGTTTCAGCAGAGTGGGGGAGGGAATAAAAAATGAAGAGTGGAACAAACATTTAGGATTTTTTGTATTCTAGTTTTGTCATGTTTAACTATATTTTCCAGCAAAATATCATTTATGCGTTGTGAAGCTATATTAATAGCTTAATAATCTTAAATTCTTATGACTTACATTCAAATTATGTTCCATGTATCCTTTACTGGTCCATCAATTCTAAAATATTTCACTTTCCTCTATCCAGCTCAATTCAGAATACAAAGCATCTGGTGAAAATTGATCAAGAAGCTTTCAGAAATCTACCACGGCTAAGATACTTGTGAGAGAACCTAATTTGTATTAGATTCTGAGAAGCACATTTCATACATACTGTTTGTGTTTGATGTCGCAATTGTGGTTTACATGGTATTAGCTGTTTTATTCAGTCGTTATTTTAATTTATGTCCTGGTTCACGAAGAGGTAATTTGGCTCAACTATCTCATCTTCCTACAGAAACAGAGGTCCTGACATTCTGCAGGGGTTCATTAGGTCTTCCTCCTGCTGTAACTCAGGGACAAGATCAGCAGAACCTCTGGGGAAGCAGTGTAACTGCTGAGAATGGCCTCTTGCACCATTTGCTTGGGAGTTTTGCTGATGTCCCACTGTAACTTTAGGAGACTGGGAAGATCCCCAGTGGAATTTCAAGTACATAGTCTTCCCATCACTGCAACTATTCCTCTTGAAAGATTCCAGAGTTTTTCCCTCTGCTAATGAATCCAGAAGGCCATTGTAGGTTTTGATCACTCTCTTGCATAAAGAACTGATTGCTAACATTAGCCCTAAAGTTGCCTTTTAGCAGTTTATACCAACATCCGTTAGTTCTGCAGTTGAGATTTCAGTTAAAAGTGTTACAGGTTTATTTTTTCTATTCCGCTTATGGGCTCATATATTGCTTCATTTGGCGGATGGGAAATGTTAATTTCCCCGATATTCTGTGGAGGAAAGCATTGGCTGACTACCTCTTAAATGTTGCTGGGGCTTCCATAAAGCGGTGAATAAGCACAGGAAAATTTGAGGGTGCCTTGCATTTATATAATGGTTTTAGAATAGAAATACATCCCTGCATGCTTCACAGAGGTGCAAGAAAAAAATCTGTATAAAACATACATCCATCCAAAACATTAATAGTGGTTCTTCTAGCAGGGAAAGATGAACTAACAAGCATTTTTTTTATAACATTGTCCAGGAGAGTTTTCTCAAGATCACAAAACTATGGAACAATTCCTGGTCGTCCTACAATCTTAGGCATTTAATACCCAGACCTTGTCATACCTAAGCACTGTGTCTCAACTTATCTTGTCTTCTCTTCCATCCACTTCAGCCTTGATGGTGTTCCTATGCTTGGGCCTTCACCTTGGCTTCTTGTTGACAAAAAACACTGATAGCCAAAAGTAACTAATTCATCATCTAACCATCTGTTATTTGCATATTTTATGCAAGTTCTATTTTAATTTTCTGCCTTTTGAGAAAAACGTACACATCACTTTTGATGAAGTAATAACTTTTTAGAGCACAGAATGAGGCCATTCAGCGCATTGCATCTGTGCTGCCCGAGTTATCCATTTAGTCCCTTTCGCCAAACATATAATTTCTTCTTTTTCTAATATTTATCCACTTATGAAAACTGTTTTGCATTCTTATTGTGCCAGTGCTTCTGGTAAAGTTTTCCATGTCCGAACAGCCCTCTGTGATAAAGTAAACAAATTCTCCTAGCCCCTCTCTATTCTTTTGGTGATGCACTTAAATTTGTGCCCTCTAGTTGCCAACTCACCAAACTAGAAATAGTTTTTCCCAATTTATCTATTTGAAACCTCTCTATATTAAATTCCTTTATCCAACTCCTTTGAGTATTTGAACCCCTACTGAATTTAATGTTATACCATTTGGGGGTATATGTCCTCTCTGTATTCTTCCATCCAAAAGTATAACTTCACATTTGTCCATGTGGACTTTAATTTGCCTATTTATGCAATCTACTAACCTGCATATCTTCCCCTGAAGTTGTTAACCATGTACCCTATTTTTCTATCATCTGCAAATTTTGATATTCTGTCTCCCATAAACAGGTCCAGACTATGTGAAATATATTTAGGGACACCACTGTTTACATTCCTCCAGTCCAAAAAAGTACAACTGTTAAACCTCTACATGCTGCCCCTCAGCGACATCATGTGAAAGCACAGCATCAGTTCCACATGTATGCTAAACTTTCAGAATGCTTGTCCAACATCCAGTATGAATGAGCAGAAATCTCCTCCAACTAAATATTGGAAAGACTAAAGCCATTGTCTTAGGTCCCTGCCACAAATTCCGCTCCATCCCTCTCCCTGGCAGCTCTGAGGCTGAACAAGACTGTTCACAAACTTGCTGTCGTATTTGAACTCGAGATGAGCTTCCAACTACATATCCGTCCCATCACAAAGACTGCCTATTTCCACTTGATTAACATTGCCCAATTCTGCCCCTGCCTCAGCTCATCTTCCACTGAAACTCTTATTCATGCCTTTGTTACCTCGCGTCCTGACTATTCCAACACACTCATGGCTGGCCTCCCATCTTCTACTCCATAAACTTGAGGCCATCCAAAACTTTGCTGCATGTGTCCTAAATCACATCAAGAGCTGTTCATGCATCACCCCTGTGCTCGCTGACCTTCTCTGGCTCCTGGTTAAGCAATGCCTCGATTTTTAAAATTCTCATCCTTGTTTTCAAATCCTTCAATGGCCCTGCTCCTCCCTATCTCTGTAATCTCTTTCAGCCCTACAACCCTCCAAGTTACCTGCACTCATCTAATTCTGCCCTCTTGTATATCCATGATTTTAATCGCTGCACCTTTGGTGGCCATGCCTTCAGCTGCCAAAGTTCTAAGCTCTGGAATTCTTTTCCTAAACCTGGCTGCCTCTCTACCTCTCTTTCCTCCTTTAAGATGGTCCTACAACTTACCTCTTTGACCAAGCTTTTGGTCATCTGCCCTAATATTTCCTCACGTGGCTCGGTGCCAAATATTATTTTATAACGTTCCTGTGCAATGCCTTGGAACCTTTTATTATGTTGCAGGTGCTATATAAATACAAGTTGTTGTTGTTGTTTAACCACCACTCTCTTTTCTATCCATAACCAATTTCCAATCCATGCTGTCATACTTCCTTTAATAGCAGATGCCTTAATATTGTCAGCAGAATCTCTTACTGGCACCTTATAAAATGTGTTTTGAAAGTCCATGTACACCAGATCCACTGCATATATTCAGTTATTCCCTTAAAGAACTGTATTAAGTTGGCCAGTCATGATTTGCCTTTTACAAATCCATGCTGGCTGTCCTTATCTTACTAGGTGGGTATTAACTTTATCCCAGATTATGATGAGACACAGCACATATGAAGAAAATTGAGCATTGTGACCATAGATGTCCAATGTAAGAGGGTGTGATAGTACGGAGGGGGAAATTGCATATTCTGATATAAGAAATTTTTAGATTACAATAATATGATTTTCTAAAAATAAAAGATGCTGAAGGACCTTGGGCAAATCACCCTGTGTTAGCATTTTCTTTGTAGCTTCTGCAAGCAATTTCAAAGAAAATTAAGATTCACATCTAGTACTCCACATTGCCGGTGCAGAAATTTTCTGTCCTAAGCTAGAGAGTATTTTGCTGTGTGAAATTTCCGATGGAGCTGTTCCTATACATGATATCAGCTGAACAATGTTAATTCCTTCAGAGAGGGAACCTGAATAGATGAGTTATCAAAGAGAGGGAAAATAACACTAAACATGGGAATATCTCCTGAAAGATTGGGAATTCTAAACAATGTTTGATATTGCCTTGATTTAAGTATTCTATTAAAAGTATTTCCATTGCATGTACCTTCTCCTTTACATTTTTGTGGACTTGTATTTTTGTAATTTTTTAGGTGTTCAGTCACCTGTAAGTTAAAATTAAACCATTTTATTGTACTTTTGTGTGTTCATGAGTGTTTTTTAATTCTCCTAAGTGCTGACATGAATATCAATTCATAATTATTTTCTTGAACCAGGAGCATTTGTAATACTGGAGTAGGATTCTTTCCTGATCTGACACACATCCACTCAATTGCATCCAATTTTATTCTGTAAGTATCCTTACAACCTTATCATATCATTTAAATAAATCAGATGGGAGGGAGTGGTATTTTTATTTCTTATCAAGGTGAGGGATGTTAGCACTGGTAATTGTACATTTTTAACTTTTCTTTCCAATATGAAACAAGTAGCCTCCAACCAAACTATGTATGGAGTTGACAGTGTCAAGTTCCCTTTGGTGTGCCTGAATAATATACCATAGCCCCAAACTGAGAAGAGTGCTGTCTAAAGAAAGCACCAGTGTGGCCTTCCAATTCCTACATCAGCCTTTCTTGTGGCCTTCTTGCGTGAATTTTTTTTATTCGTTCACAGGATGTGGGTGTTACTAGCAAGGCCAGTATTTATTGCCCATCCCTAATTTCTCTTGAAAAGGTGTTGGTGAGCTGTGCCTTAATTATAACTGAGTGGCTTGCTAGGCCTTTTCAGAGGGCAGTTAAGAGTCAACTGCATTGCTATGGGTCTGGAGTCACATGTAGCCAGACTCACACATGTAGTGAGAGAGATGGGGTTTTTATGACAATCCAGTAGTTTTGTCGACACTATTACTGATACCAGCTTTTTAATTCCAAATTATGTTTGATTAATTGAAGTTAAATTCTCCAGCCGCTACAATGGGATTTGAACTCATGTCTCAGGATCATTAGTCCAAAGGCCTCTGGATTACTAGCCCAGTAATGTAACGACTATCCACTGATTTTTTGCCAATTTACAGCCAAATTATGGCCAGTTTTGTGCCGAAGATCCATGCCTACTGAAATGAAACAAATTCATTTCACTTACAGTCCTTGCAGTAGTCAGAGAAAGTAAACTTTCAGTGAGTCTGGACTTCATGCAAGACAAGGTATCAGTGGTGAAAGGAGAGTATTAGAATATCTTGTGCCACAAATAAAAAGAATGGTACCAGGCTGCATAGACCAGAAAGGTCCCCAATCTGGTGTGTGCTGAGTTAGTTGTTCTCAATTAGCGCAGGGATGAGGTACTACAATAAGCCTGTGGGCCACAGATTTTGCTTTACATTGGCTCTAACTGGACAATATGCAAGGTAAATGCTAGGGGAGGACAGAAATGAACTTGATCACAGTGGCACTTCTGTCATAGTGTATCAAAGCTCACCTTCTTGCCTCCTAAAATAATGAAAAGAAGAACTTGCATTCATATAGCGTCTTTCATGACTTCAGGACGTCCCAAAGCACATACAGCCAATACTTTTGAAGTGTAGTCACAGTTGTAATATAGGTAAGACGGTAGCCAATTTGCGCACAGCAAGCTCCCACAACAGCAATGTGATGGTGATCAGATAATCTATTTTTTGTGATGATTGAGGGATAAATATTGGCCAGGACACCGAGGATAACTCCCCTGCTCTTCTTCGAAATCGAAACATGGGATCTTTTATGTCCACCTGAGAGGGCAGATGGGGCCTCAGTAAAGGCCGGCTTGGGTCTGCAAATGAAACCCAACCCGAGCCCAACAGAACCACATCTGACCCCTAGCCCGACCCGGCCCGAGTCCTTCCATTTTTTCCCGTGCCCGACCATCAGTTAACCTACCTTCCATTTTTCACTTTGTTGCTTATCTGCACAAGCTTAAAATAACTGTAACAAAACCACCTTTCAAGCCCAAAAAGTAAATTAACATTGGAGCCAATTACCTGAGGTTGTGAGAGTGTGTCCAACCCAGCCCGAGCCTGAATGCCGGACCCAGAAGTGTGACCTGAACCCCAACACGTGTCGTCAGGTCCTGTCCGGGTTGGGTCGGGTAGCTGGCCTTTAGGCCCCAATTTAACATCTCATCCAAAAGACAGCACATCTGACAATCTTCGGTACTGCACTGGAGTGTCAGTCTACATTTTTTTGTGCTGAAGTCCTGGAGTGGAACTTGAACCCACAAATTCTGACTCAGGCGAGAGTGCTACCAATTGAGCCTCAGCTGACACATGAAGAATGGCCACATAGGTGAGAGGCTTATCAACACCAATGGAACCATATCACAGCCTTCATGTGTTATCACCTTTAGAAGTGAAAATAAAAGTATTAGGCAGGGCATTATATTTTCTACCTTTAGAAGGTTTTTAAAATTTTCTTTGGCCAATTGTTGCTACACTCCATTACATTCAAGTGTTCTGCTCTTAGATCTCTTCTAATTGTGGTTTTAAGTCAGCTGCTAGGTGTTCATGTGTAGTTTACACTGTGTAGCTTAAGATGAGTGGTCACCTGAATTGTACCTATGTCAGAAAAGTGAATACCTAGCTTTAATTTTGACCCTCTATCTGATAAAGCGGCCAAGAATTTGCCACTTAGAAAGCTATGACTGCTTGAATTATCATCCCATTGTCCAGAAATGGGATAATTCGATAATTGCAACTGTTATTTATTAAGCACTAAGTACACATTTTACACTTGGAATAACTTGCATTCCCCTTTAAGGATGGCCTTTGAATTCATTTTCAAATCACAGTTTACAGGAATTGGCTCAATTCAGAACCACTGAACTACTTCCCAGTTCATTCTATTTGGGACCATCCTGATTGAAACATCACTTGTGACTAGTTGAAATGAGTATAAACTCAGGTTTCTTTTTCAGAAAGTGCAATAACGAGAAACTGCCTTTGAGAGTTGTTGGTTGAACCTATATCTGAACCTTAGATTTTTGCATAGATACAAGACTACTTGTAGCTCAAAGCAACATTGATGACTGGTTAGAACTTCTTCCTGAGGATAACTTTAACCCGCAGACAATGTGAAAGTTGAAGTGGAGAGATTTCTGATGTAAGAAATGGTGCATAGTTTCCTGTGTTTTGCAAATTACCAGAAATTTGCCCCTCATGTTTGGTGGGTAATCTTAACTTTAGGCGATATCGAATTGGCCGCCCATTGTAAGCCCTGCCCAATTTTCCTTTCTATTGAAGTCAGCAGAAAGGAAAGATCAGATGGGGTGTATACTGAATGGGTGGTTTTTGATGTCGCCCATTTTACACCATCAGCCAAAGCTAAAATTATCCACAGAATCTGTTATTCCTAGAGGGAGGTAATGGAGGATGTGCTTGTTACAACAACAACTTGTATTTACATAGCGCACTTAATGTAGAAAGTTATTCCATGGTGTTTCACAGACGCATAATTAGAAAAAGGGAGGCAAGGTGAGTTGAGAGGGAAGCACTGAGTATGAGGAGTCACTCAGTGCAGAATGGAGAAAGGAGGAAAAATAATCTGTGGATAAACTCGGGATGGGGCTTGTGAGACAGCACAAAATGTGAATTTTAAAGGAGAGTTGAGATGCGTGGAATAGATGAAGTGCTTGAAGAGGGGAAAGGTTCCAGAGGAGATTGATTTCTCACACCACCACATCGGTGGTTTGGGTAGTAGAGAAATGTTTTGCCGGGGAAACAGGTGAAGTCAGGGGCATCTTGAGGGCATCCTGAGCCAAGTTTCTATCAAAACCAGGACGTCAATGCAATCATCCACAATAAGGTCATGGATGGCAAGGGCCTTGTTTGTGATTGAATGGTTATTTTTCAAGGAAATGTGGAAAGGGACAGAGATTGTGGTGATGCTGGTAGAATTCAATATCCAGGTTTGGCAGCAGTTGTGGAAAGGGATTACATCTAGAATTTGTTTGAGGAGCAGTGTATCAGAGTGTCATGGTTGATGTTGTCCAGTGGTGAAAGGACTATGGAGGAGTGGAGAGTTTATCATGAACCAGCAGAGCTTGATCCAATAGTCTGGCAGAGGGGCATAATGGACTCTGCTGATAGTGGTGTGCATCAGCGGATATGGTATTCCAGCAGGAGACAGCACAATAACACAAGAAATAGGAGCAGGAGTAGACCATATGGTCCATCGAGCTTGCTCTGCCATTCAATACGATCATGGCTGATCTTGGCCTTCAATTCCACTTTCCTGCCCGCTCTCCATATCCCTTGATTCCCTGAGAGACCAAACATCTGTCTATCCCAGCCTTAAATGTATTCAATGATGGAGCATCCACAACCCTCTGGGGTAGAGAATTCCTAAGATTCACAACCCTTTGAGTGACATAATTTCTCCTCATCTGAGTCCTAAATGATCGGCCCCTTATCCTGAGACTGTGCCCCCATATTTTAGATTCCTCGACCAGCAGAAACAATCTCTATGTCTACCCTATCCAGCCCCTTCAGAATCTTGTATGTTTCAATGAGATTGCCTCTCCTTCCAAACTTCAGAGAACATAGACCCAATTTACTCAGCCTGTCATTGTGGGTCAACCCCCTCATCCCAGGGACCACCTCCAATGCAAGTTTATCCTTTCATAAATGTGGAGCCCAAAGCTGCACACACTGCTCCAGATGTGGTCTCAACAAAACCTTCTACAATTGTAGCAAGACTTCTCTATACCTGTACTCGATCAACGGGAATGAAACCTGAGGACCAAGAGTAATGAAGTCCAGGAAGCCGGGGAAGTAAGTCCATGCAATCAGTGCGAAGAGAAAGTTGGTATGAGAAATAGCTGTGCGAGGATCGAGGAACACACAAAATTACGGGCAGCAGTAGCAGCTTGAAGAGCCAGTCACACACTGTCCAGCAAAGTGTGATGGAGGAGTTCTGAAGGATAGGTGGCATCAGTTCTAATGGAAGCAAGCAAAGAGTAGCAAAGCAGAGATTAGTCAACAGCAAGAGAACAGAATCTGGAGCAAGGTAGGAACTAGCAAGAGCAGATTAGAGCTAGCTCAGTATATAGTGAAAAATTCCCAACGGAGTAGAAAATTGAGTCCACAGAAATAGACCAGGTACTGGAATAAAGGAAATTCAGCTGGAAATAGTAGCACTCTGTCTCATAGGATCCAGGATGATTTGCCAGCAAAAAAGTGAGCTAAAGTTCATGGTTGATAGGTGAATTGATGACTATGCAGGCCATTATGTGCTAGTCACTATCTGCCACAAGTCTCACAAGCCATGTTCTCCCTCTGATGTTGCTGATCTTTCCATCTTTCATGTCTTGGCTTCAGACTGACATAGCATTGTAGCTCAAAGTCCTTAACCCCTTTTCTCACTTCAGGATTTCTTTGCCATTTTGCCATCTTTTCCCAAGAGTCGACGATAATTTTGCAGTGCATCAAGTGAATCTTCAGTGTGTCCTTGTAATGCCTGTCATGTCTTGCCTTGTTTTGATATCCACCTGTTTCGGCAATCTTACATCATCCATTCAACAACCTGTTCAACCCAATGGAGCTGAGCATTGATTGCATTGAGACAAAGGAGTTCACTTGTTCTGCAAATCTGTTGATACAAGAATCACTAAGGAAGAGACAGCTCACATATATAGAGGAATCATGACTTTTGTTAGACAGCACAAATGTGTTTGGAATTAGCATGGTATCAAGGTTGCTACTAAACTAAAGGCTTACAAGGCAGTTGGCCATGCCAATCACCTGTATGAGTGTGCAATATTGACACTTTATAGAAGACACATTCAACAGCTGGAAAGTCACCTTTGTTGTTTCCTTTGTATTAGGTGGCATGACCAGATCACTAAGCATAAAGTACTGGAACGTGCTTACAGTATTGGCATTGAGGCCAGCAAAGGATACAGTCTCAGCAGAAAGCAGCAGGGAATGTGGAGGTTACATTAAAACCCAGAAGCTAGGAGAAAAATGACTGGCTCAGGTGAAAATGGATTTCTGTCCAAGACCCAACTCAGCAGCAGAGTTAATCTGAAAAGCCAGCAGTGCACTCAAGTGGAATCTGAAGCTTAGCAGTTCACAGGAGCAGGTGGGGAGGGGGATCAACAGAGGTGGGCATATTACCTTGAGATTGAAGAGGTTGAGTGGCAAAGCAGAGTCATGACAGCTGAGGCATCCAATGTTGTCCCGCACAGCAGCGTTGTCGTATTGGCAGAGGCGTCTGGGAAAATCAAATGTGGACAAAATTTCAGCCATTAAGAGAACAGGTATAAAAAAAACATTGAAGAAGCAAGGTTAGGAGATGAGCATGTGCTCTGTGCAAGTAGCTTTAAACGTAGCTTGAATGTAGATTAATCTAAAATGCTCCCACTATTGGGGCAGAGGATCTTGAGCAGAGAGGACACTGCAGGGAAAGGGCGTAGGTTGGGCAAAGATATTGTTGCTAAGGAAAGGAGCTCAATAGAACATTGAACAGTACAGCACAGTACAGGCCCTTCGGCCCACGATGTTGTGCCGAACCTTTAACCTACTCTAAGATCAAACTAACTACCTACCCTTCATTCTACTATCATCCATGTACCTATCCAAGAGTCGCTTAAATGCCCCTAACGTATCTGCTTCTACTACCACCGCTGATAGCGCATTCCACGCATCCACCACTCTCTGTGTAAAGAACCTATCTCTGACATCTCCCCGAAACCTTCCTCCAATCACCTTAAAATTATGCGCCCTGGTGATAGCCCTTTCCACCCTGGGAAAAAGTCTCTGACGATCCACTCTATCTATGCCTCTCATCATCTTGTACCCCTCTATCAAGTCACCTCTCATCCTTCTTCGCTCCAATGAGAAAATCCATAGCTCCCTCAATCTTTCTTCGTAGGACATGCCCTCCAGACCAGGCAGCATCCTGGTAAATCTCCTCTGCACCCTCTCTAAAGCTTCCACATCCTTCCTATAATGAGGCGACCAGAACTGAACACAATATTCCAAGTGTGGTCGAACCAGGGCCTTATAGAGCTGCAGCATAACCTCGCGGCTCTTAAACTCAATCCTGTTAATGAAAGCCAACACACCATACGCCTTCTTAACAACCCTATCAACTTGTGTGGCAACTTTGAGCGATCTATGGACATGGACCCCAGGATCCCTCTGTTCCTCCACACTGCCAAGAATCCTGTCTTTAAGCCTGTATTCCGCATTCAAATTCGACCTTCCAAAATGAATCACTTCACACTTTTCCAGGTTGAACTCCATTTGCCACTTCTCAGCCCAGCTCTGCATCCTGTCGATGTCCCGTTGCAACCTACAACAGCCTTCCACACTATCCACAACTCCAGCAACCTTCGTGTCATCAGCAAACTTGCTAACCCAGCCTTCCACTTCCTCATCCAAGTCATTTATAAAAATCACAAAGAGCAGAGGTCCCAGAACAGATCCTTGTGGAACACCACTGGTCACCGAGCTCCATGCTGAATACTTTCCATCTACTACCACCCTCTGTCTTCTATGGGCCAGCCAATTTTGTATCCAGACAGCCAACTTTCCCTGAATCCCATGCCTCCTTACTTTCTGAATGAGCCTACCATGGGGAACCTTATCAAACGCCTTGCTAAAATCCATATACACCACATCCACTGCTCTTCCTTCATCAATGTGTTTTGTCACATCTTCAAAGAATTCAATAAGGCTTGTGAGGCATGACCTGCCCCTCACAAAGCCATGCTGACTGTCTCTAATCAAACCATGCTTTTCCAAATAATCATAAATCCTGTCTCTCAGAATCCTCTCCAATAATTTGCCCACTACCGACATAAGACTGACTGGTCTATAATTCCCAGGGTTATCCCTATTCCCTTTCTTGAACAAGGGAACAACATTTGCCACCCTCCAATCATCCAGTACTACTCCAGTGGACAGTGAAGACGCAAAGATCATCGCCAAAGGCGCAGCAATCTCTTCCCTCGCTTCCCATAATATCCTTGGGTATATCCCATCTGGCCCCGGGGACTTATCTGTCCTCATATCATTCAAAATTTCCAGCACATCCTCCCTCTTAACCTCAACCTGTTCGAGCATATCAGCCTGTTCCATGCTGTCCTCACAAACGACCAGGTCCCTCTCACTGGTGAATACTGAAGCAAAGTATTCATTTAGGACCTCCCCTACCTCCTCCGACTCCAGGCACAAGTTCCCTCCACTATCCCTGATCGGCCCTACCCTCACTCTGGCCATCCTCTTGTTCCTCACATAAGTGTAGAACGCCTTGGGATTTTCCTTAATCCTACCCGCCAAGACTTTTTCATGTCCCCTTCTTGCTCTCCTAAGTCCATTCTTCAGTTCCTTCCTGGCTACCTTGTAACCCTCTAGAGCCCTGTCTGATCCTTGCTTCCTCAACCTTAAGTAAGCTTCCTTCTTCCTCTTGACTAGCTGTTCCACATCTCTTGTCATCCAAGGTTCCTTCACCCTACCATCCCTTCCCTGCCTCATCAGGACAAACCTATCCAGCAGTCGCAGCAAGTGCTCCCTAAACAACCTCCACATTTCTGTCGTGCATTTCCCTGAGAACATCTGTTCCCAATTTATGCTCCCCAGTTCCTGCCTAATAGCATTGTATCTCCCCCTCCCCCAATTAAATATTTTCCCATCCCATCTGCTCCTGTCCCTCTCCATGACTATAGTAAAGGTCAGGGAGTTGTGATCACTATCACCGAAATGCTCTCCCACCGAGAGATCTGCCACCTGGCCTGGTTCGTTGCCAAGCACCAAGTCCAACATAGCCTCCCGTCTAGTCGACCTATCTACATATTGAGTCAGGAAACCTTCCTGGACACACCTGACAAAAACTGCTCCATCCAAACTATTTGCACTAAGGAGGTTCCAATCTATATTAGGGAAGTTGAAGTCACCCATGACAACAACCCTGTTACTTCTGCACCTTTCCAAAATCTGCCTCCCAATCTGTTCCTCCATGTCTCTGTTACTATTGGGGGGTCTATAGAAAACTCCCAACAAAGTGACTGCTCCTTTCCTGTTTCTGACTTCCACCCATAATGACTCAGAAGACAAACCCTTCTCGACGACCTCCCTTTCTGCAGCTGTGATACTATCCCTGATTAACAATGCCACTCCCCCACCTCTTTTACCTCCCTCCCTATTCCTTTTGAAACATCTAAACCCCAGAACATCCAACATCCATTCCTGCCCCTGTGATATCCACGTCTCCGTAATGGCCACAACATCGTAGCTCCAAGTACTGATCCATGCTCTAAGTTCATCACCCTTATTCCTGACACTTCTTGCGTTAAAATAGACACATTTCAACCCATCATACTGGCTGCAACTTTGTCCTGTCAACTGTCTAACCTTCCTCACAGACTCTCTGCACTCGGTATCTGCCTGTTCAACAGCTACCCCATCCACTGATCCGTGGCTCCGGTTCCCATCCCCCTGCCAAACTAGTTTAAACCCTCCCGAAGAGCTCTAGCAAACCTCCCGCCCAGGATATTGGTGCCCCAATAGGGAGGTATCAACCCAGGAACCATCTTCTTTCTCATTATTACGAAGGCCTCATGCCAAATTCCTCACCCTGGCACTTGCTACAGGATTATTGGATACAAGCGTGTCATTAGAGATTTGAAAACTATGCACTTGAAGGCCAAATTAGCCAATATATAATATCTTCATTATATGTGTATCCAGCATGCACATTGAAACAAGGGATAGGCAATTTTCAGCTAGCTGCTTGTGTCTTGTCAGAAAAACGGGCAAACAACAATTGAAAATTCAGGGGCTGAGGGCAGAGGAGTACCCCCCCACCCCATAAAACCCAAGGGGTGTCTGATACAATTTTCAGGCAATCATGTAAATGAGTGGGCAGCCCACCTGCCTGAAACAGCAGGGTATTTAAATATGCGAAACGGGGTCCTACACCCCTGGTAAAATCATTGGTTAGGACACAACTTGTGCACTGTGTGCCGTTCTGGTCACCTCATTACAGAAAGGATGTAATTGCACTAGAGAGGGTACAGAGGAGATTTGTGAGGATGTTGCCGGGACTGGAACAATGCAGCTATGAGGAAAGATTGGATAGGCTGGAGTTGTTCTCCTTGGAACAGAGAAGGCTGAAGGGAGATCTTATTGAAATGTACAAAATTGTGAGGGGCCCAGATAGAGTGGATGTGAAGGGCCTATTTATCTTAGCAGAGAGGTCAGTGTCTAGGGGGCATAGATTTAAAGTGAATGGTAGAAACATTAGAGGGGAGGTGAGGAAAATATTTTTCAACCAGAGAGTGGTGGGGGTCTGGAATTCATTGCCTGAAATGGTAGTAGAGGTAGAAGCCCTCAACTCATTTAAAAGGTGTCTGGATATGCAGCTCAAGTGCTGTAACCTGCAGGGCTATGGACCAAATGCTGGAAGGTGGGATTAGACTCGGTGGCTCGTCTTTTGACTGGTGCAGACACGATGGGCCAAGTGGCCTCTTTCTATGATTCTACAATTGCAATTTTCAGGTGCAAGTGGGTGAAGCATAGGCCATGCACACTCTGTCAAGTGGTACGAGGCACTGAGCAGTCTAACCAAATATCCTCAAAGGGACCACTGGAGGCTGCCCAGGAAGTTTTGGTAGGCCCTGGAGGAATTGATGGTGCCTTCTGAGCTTCCAAAAAATCCTCCCATATGCTGTTGACCTATTCAAGGGGATTCCCCAAGACCTTGACCGTTTCTTGTCACCAACACCGCCCCCACTAACACCCCCTCCCCACCTTCCTCACTGACCTAAATGATTTAACCAGCCTCCTGAAACTGACGAGCTGTAGCAGGACATCTGTAACTCACTGGGGGTAATCTAATGATGCCCAGGCATTACACTGACACAAACAGGTAGGCAGAGCACCTGCTTTGTTAACTTAAAAGCAAAATACTGCGGATGCTGGAAATCTGAAATAAAAACAAGAAATGCTGGAACCACTCAGCAGGTCTGGCAGCATCTGTGGAAAGAGAAGCAGAGTTAACTTTTCGGGTCAGTGACCCTTCTTCGGAACTGACAAATATTAAAAATGTCACAGGTTATAAGCAAGTGAGGTGGGGGTGGGGCAAGAGATAACACCCCCACCTCACTTGCTTATAACCTGTGACATTTTTAATATTTGTCAGTTCCGAAGAAGGGTCACTGACCCGAAAAGTTAACTCTGCTTCTCTTTCCACAGATGCTGCCAGACCTGCTGAGTGGTTCCAGCATTTCTTGCTTTGTTAACTTCATGCTTGTTTTGAGCCCTACTTGGACAATGGCTGATAGATATTGGAGGTCAGTTATTCTAGGAATGGCATTTCCTCATTGATTTACAGTGCTCCGCATCCACTGGTGGCCGTGACTGGAAGATGCACATGTCTCCTCGGTGCATTTGTTTGCATATCCATCAGTGCAGACATTGGTGTAAGCAGCTGAACTACCAAGAAGCTTCTGTGCAGTTTTTAAAATTACAGTTGCACCTACGCTATTTAGCAACAGTCTGTTGAACATACAGTTAAATAGGAACAATGCTTCGCTGTTTCACTTTGATCTTTAATAATTTCTCTATGATTTTCAATATTTTTATTATACTCAGACAGAATTATGAACACGCAAGCACTCTCTGTACCCAGAGAGCAGTCAGACATGGCACCAAGCAGAGAAGAAAACACAACTTCACTCATTCAGACCTCTGGGGCAGGATTTTCCGTTTTCGGTTGGGACCCCGACATCGGGATCAAATCCTGGTTCCGACCCTGCACCACGTTGGGAGCAATAACCTGCTTTTATGCTATTATTCATTTTGCATAACTTTTCTGTCCAAAGAGGCCTGGCATGGAGAAGGATGAGGACAGCTAACATTCAAGGCCATAGCCGCTTAGACATTATTAAAGAGCAAGTACCTACAGAACCATCTGCAATGAGGAAGAATCTTGTGCCAGAAGCTGATATTAGATGCATTCAGTTGAGTGTCTGAGTTTGCCTTTAATGAAGTTTCCTGTCCATATGCACTCAAAAACCTTCCCCACAATGGCTTTGCTACTACATCAGTTTCCAACGATTCCCATAATTTGCTGAGTTGGAGTCTTATTCTGCACCATCAGAAAAAATGTCTGAACAAAGATAAAGTGCAGGGGAGCTAGATAGTCTGGATGTGGCATCACTTTGAGAGATAGGTGGCATTGCTCAGCAAACTGCATGGGAACAGAGCTCTGGGCAGTAAGAAATCAATGAAGTCCTGCATCAAGGCTTTCAATCCAATCTTCCAGCATGCTGAACGTAGGTAGGATAACCTATTGTAAGTTGGAGCTCAAGGTTTCTATCGATCAGTCCGTGCATTCATAAGCCATACTCTATGTGGCCCTGGAATCTTTGTTACTCGGGGTTCTATTGCAGATGCCCCTGGAGTTGCAGAGTGCTCCTCAGTGAAGTGCAGTGCTGAGAAACCTTTCTTTGCCCTTATTGCATGGAGCTGGTTAATGGACTTCTCCACACTTTTAACCAGGCTTTCCATGGAGCTATGGACAGGCCTAAATAATTCCAGTAAATGATTCAGCTTGGAGAGCCAATCCACCTTTATGAGCATGTCCTGTGAAGTCCGAATCCTTAGATGCAAATGAACTGGCCCTTCAAACAGCAGATATTTTCTCCTTTACTGCTACCTCCACTTATCTCTCCTCTCTTGAGCTCAATGCTTCATCCAGTGCATCCTCAACCTCGTGCCCTAATTTCTTCGCCTGAGGTTGATATACCTGTTTTAGTTTTTGCAATATGTGGAGTTAGTAGAGGAGGGTGCTATGAACTGCTGGCTTTTGGCCAGCCCTAGAGAGTTGCAATAGCCACTGGTGGCATGTCTAAAGAAATAGAATGAAAGAAATATTAGAATACTGCTTGGAAGACATCTCTTGGAACAATGCTTTCATGACAATATACTGTGTGAGAAACTGAGGGGAGAGAAAACTATCGCAATTAAGCATGGGAATGGTGATAAATGGGTTAGGATTGATAATGTAAAAAGCGATTGCGTCAAAATTCTATACAAAAATGACAGGAATATGACTGGATGTTTTATTACATTATATAAATACAAGTTGTTGAATAATGTAAACTATCTAGAGATCTTTGCTACAGGCAAAAAGCAATATAATTATATATATTATAATTATAATATTTAATAGGAATCATAGAGCCTTATTTGAAGGATTTAGACTGGAGGGTCAGTTATTAATTATTCCAAAAGGATAAGTGGCATGTAGGGTGACTTTATATGTTAAATATCACCTAATGGTAACTCAGATAGATAATTCTAGTTCGGGTATTGAAGATTTGGAAACTTTGTGGGTCAAATTGAATGACAGAAAGGGGAAAAGTTGCTACTGGAGTCTTACTAGCCACTAAATCAGCCAAATTGTATAGATTAGACACTTCATGCTCAAATCAGGGAAAGGTAATTTAATTATAATTGGGGGTGGAAGGCACTTCAATTTGCTGGGCATTACTTGTGAAATTGTGAAAAATGAATTGGCTTCATAAAATGTGAATGAACATTTGAGACAATCCAATAAAAATTTGAAGAAAAAAGTAAATTTCCATTCCCAGGCATTTTTGTGTTATGGTATGACACAGGTGGTTGTGGAAGCTACAAGGGGAGGAAACAATACTTGAGTTGGAATGGAACATACAGTCAAATTCAGACACAGCTAGCTAACAGCAACGACAATATGCAAACTTTAAAATAAAATTTGCAATATCAAAAGAAAGGAGCATAGCCAATATACTTAGCTTCAGAAAGGTAGATTGAGGAAATGAATCAGTATACACTACCAGATTGGGTAGATAGAGGGAGTAAATGGAATATATTCAAAGACATAACCATTGGAACTACATTCCATCAGATAAAATGTGCAGGAAAGGAAACCAATGTGGGCAACAAAGGAAGTAATGTGATAAGAGGTTAAAAAAAAGTTTACATGAAATATAAAATAATGTCTGTTTGAAGTTAGAGATGAATATAGTGTCACACACATTGGAGGTACGATGATACAGCATTCACGGAGTAACTCTGAAGAGTTGTGATAAAACGGACTTTGTCTTTAAAAAATGAACCTTTATTTTTTAAAAGCGAATAATGGTCTAAAATGGCTGCTGACACAAAGGGGATTAATGTTTTGTATATTCAAATAGTCTGATAAAGACAAAGGACAAATCTTCAACACCAAAAGATGATAATGAAATCAATCAACCACCTGTCATTGGAAACATTCCAGAATTGAATGTCTTCTAAAACAAAGGAGGTGAGAAGTAGCCACGTCCTCGGCCATTGTGCGATCACCATGGGAGAGAAACCAGAATGCCTGCTAACAGGAGATGAGAAGTGACAGTTTTACCTTTAAAAAAAGACATCCAGAAAGAAAGAGAGAGAGAGAGACTGACCCAGAAGATGAAGCTAATTGTAACTGCTGGCCTTCCAGAAAGCACCTGCCCTGCTGGAAAATCTGCATCATACAGCAGACAGAGAGCTAGAAGTGACCCACCATCTTCAACAGAATCTTCAATCAAGAGAGAAATCTACAATCATCACAGGCCTGCAACCCTCCATAACTTGATTCTCAAGAGAATTCAACAGGTTTATCGTAATCCTTCTCTCCACCACCACACCCCCTCCCCCCCCACCACCCCGGCTAAAACCCACCTGCCTCTTTTCCGTCTCTATCTGTTTCTTGTGTGTGCGTACGAACAAATGCCTGAGTGCCTGAGTGAATGCGGTTGCAACAATTTTGGGATAAGGCGTATTGATCAATAAACAAATGACTTCCTGTTTTTAGAAACCTAGAAGAAAATCTGTCGCTGTCTATTTATTTGAAAAGTAAAATACAAAGGGGCTAAATTCTTAGTACAAATACACTTGTTGCAGTCACGTGGGGAGTTGAATAGTGGAAACGACCCACGTCACACCACTTGGCCGTAACAATAGACAAAAGGTGACAGAACTGAAGTCATTCCAATTAATCTGAGAACTGCTTTCCCTGTATAGATTTGGGATTTAATGGGTAAGATGAAGAAAAATTAATAGATTTGAAAAAGGAATCAAGGGGAAATTTAACAGAACAATGTTTTTCAGGAATTTTCTATGGTTGTTCACCTTTCTTGAGAGATAAAAATAACTGTTCCAGAAGGGTTGTGAGTTTTCGTCCCCAGGTTTTGTAGTCACATGTATTTGATAATGTACTTGAAGGAATATTGAATTTAAAAACATAAAAATTAATGACAGGCAATTTGTTACATTTCCTACCACAGATTATGTACAACTATATCATGAATTTTCAGAACTTGTATCATCTCCCAAGAAAGGTGACCAACCTAAGAAATACCTCTAAGAACATAAAGCTCTGTTACTTTTCTCCATGATGTCAAAATTTGCATGGTCCACCTGTAAAACAGGCATACGCAGACCAAATTCTACCTCTATGTCTGAGGACTGCAGGCATTGATGAAATCATACCCCAACTAAATTCATCACCTTTAGGATAGGAAGAGAAAGGATGGAGTAGAAAGTTTAAAATTTATACCAGAGTACCATACAGAAGGGGCAGCACAGTGGTGCGTGGTTAGCACTGCAGTCTCACAGCTCCAGGGACCCGGGTTCAATTCTGGGTACTGCCTGTGCAGAGTTTGCAAGTTCTCCCTGTGACTGTGTGGGTTTTCGCCGGGTGCTCCGGTTTCCTCCCACCACCAAAGACTTGCAGGTGATAGGTAAATTGACCATTGTAAATTGCCCCTAGTGTAGATAGGTGGTAGGGAATATGGGATTACTGTAGGGTTAGTATAAATGGGTGGTTCTTGGTCAGCACAGACTCGGTGGGCCGAAGGGCCTGTTTTAGTGCTGTATCTCTAAATAAATAAAAAAGAAGTGATGCACTTTTAAGTGATGATTTATATAGGTTAATTTCTAACATGTGAATTATCATTCCACCTGACAGTAAAAATTATTGTTTACATCCACAGATTAATATAATATTATTAATTGTTGTGCTTTAATACACTTTTCATTAAAATTTGCATATTTATTTTCAGGGAAATTTGCGATAATTTACACCTTCTAACCATACCAGAAAATGCATTTCAAGGAATGAACAATGAATCTCTAACATTGTAAGTATAATAACTTACGACACTCACATAAATCACTACTTTCTCCACATGCATAATGCAAATGTTCAATATCAAATGAGTTCTTGAAGAATGAGCAATGTATTTGAGGTTTAGATTATACACAGTAATGCAAATTTTACAAAGTTGTATCCCTGGTGTAAAGCATTACCTGCTGGAGTGCAAATTGGGAATTTGAGCTTGCAGTCCCCTCGATTTTCCACTGATCCATTTTACTTTTAATGGACAGGAAACTCTGGGAGGATCACAGCAAAATTGCTACTATATGTTTCCAGTCGGCATGAGTCTTCAAGATTTCATCAAATTAATCCTGTAGGTCAGTTTTTACAGTAGAACTGAATCGTGATAAAGAAACAAGAACATAATTTAAAAAGGTTTGCAGTATCATAAGTCAATTTATGGCTGGTAGTTTTTCCCACATCATGTATTAAGATTTGATAGAATTGCAATCTCCTTTGATTGGTGAACTTCCCCAGTTATAAGGACTAGAAAGGGTCCAAGTTGGGCTTAGTTGTAACACCTCTCTCAATTAAACAGCTTGACAACACATGATGTTGAGGGTTGTACATGAATAACTTTCACTTAGGTAAGGAACTGGAGTGTGACCAGCACTTGCGGAACCATACATAGCCAGAAGTCAATGGGGCTTATCTTCCCTGGGTTATTTAGCTGCTAAAGAGTCTCCAAGGTGGCTAAGATGGGGTTTTGAGCTGAAATACCTGGTTAGTTGGCCTTGAGGACATGATACCATTTTCTTAAATGATTCTACGCATGTGCTAAGAATGGCTGCCTCAAGGATCCTTAAGTTTCTGATGACCAGTTAAAAAGCCTGCATGCCATCTCTGGCTATCTCTGGAATTAATGATCTCTTCCAACAGCGACCAGCTGAACAGGAGTAAAGGAGTCATTGGTGAAGTTTGCAAGCGTTATTTACAGCCATGCTCAGCTTTCACTGTTCACTTGCTGATTGAAATTGACTGACTGACTATATGAAGCATACTTTGGATAGATAGCGGGAGACTTTCTGGGACGCTTTGTCAAAACTTTACCAACACTCTAACAAGATTTATTTTGGAAATTCTCTGAGGACTTCATCTAAAGAGATTGAGTGCTGTGCTACAATACCTTATTGGAGACCTTATGCGAGTTATTTTTTTTATTCGTTTCATGGGATGTGGGCGTTGCTGGACAGGCCAGCATTTATTGTCCATCAGGAGAAAGGCAGTGGTTGGTCATGGAGATCTTGCTCAGGGACCCCTTGGTCTGAAGGAGGAATGGGAGGAGGACCTGGGGCCAGGTAGAGCAGCACCAGCTGCTGGAGGTAAGATGGAGAGAGGGACAGGAGGGTGAGGAAGCCTCCAGATTCATGGTGATTTGCTGAATGCTGCACAGTCTGGCATTCACGAGAGACCAGCTGTTACCACCAGTAATTTTTCCAGAGGGTTAAGCTCAGGAGAAGGAGGAGGAAGAATATGTGGGAGTCTGCAGGGAGCACTAGGTTTCTGGTAGAAGGCCCACAGCTGGGAGGGATGCTCACCACAGTTTAATTAAAGACCACTATTGAGTGACGTCCTCCACCATCAGAGTTCAGAGCATTGTTGCCACATGCTTTACCTTCTATGACTGAGGATCCATCTAGAGTCCACCATCTGCATTCAATCTTTTGAACCTCTTTTCCACAAAGAACCCAATGGAAAAGTCCACCAATCCCACCATTATCCAATTACCATAATCACACTTTATCCACAGCAAAAACAAGCAATGAAAACATTACAACAGTCAACAGCACTTACAAATATTAAACTATTCACCCTGGTGCTTACCCTTAGTGGTTATCGGCCAAGTGCTCTTGCCGACTCTGGTGCTTCTGTGAAGTGCAACTCAAATGGCAGCAGCATGCAACGTAAATGGCTGCTGAGAATCTGGAGGAGTGTTCAGATGTCCTTCTGCAATGCCTTTGAGAGGCCATGGGCCGAGATGGCCCCGCCTCAAACTGCACCATCTCAACATGGGCTTGTGCAGTCTGGGTTGCCTGGCTGACAGGCAGCTGCACGGGTAATGGGGAAGTAGCAGGGGAGGGAGCAGGAATGGTGCCATCCAAAGAAAGGGCAGTAGGTTCCTGCTCCATGATTCCTATGTCACTCCTTTGGGGTGTCTGGACAGTGATCTGCTGCAGGACAAATCTCCAGGCAGCTTTGCAAGCCCTTTTCAACTGAGGAGCCCAGAGCCCAATGGCGACTACCTGAACTTCCATTGCAGCACTTCGCCATTCCATGATTGGTGTTTCATCGGAGCTCCTGTGACTGCAAAAGAAGCTGCGAACTCAGTCATTAGAAGTTGCATGCTGTGGTGATGGAATTGGCCAGTCTTGCCACACTGGAGAGGATGAGTTCCAGGCTCTGTGTCAAGCCACAGGCCAAACTGGAAGCAGACTCCCCCATCTCCTTTGCCACCACCCATAAGCTTTTAGGCAAGCTGTCCATTGCACCAAGTGTTTGGTTTGTCATACCTATCAGCCTTCTTCTGAAGCTTGACCCTGCAAGGTTCTCATCTGACTCCTCTACAACAAGACTAGTGTGTGACTTTGCCCCCTGGCAAGTTGGCACCTGTGGTGTCCTTCCACCCAGCTGCCCACAAGTGCCCGGCCCCTGCTTCACTCTTCCCTTTCTCCTCCTCTTCCTCTGGAGGCTGGAGATTCTTCTTCCTCTTCAAGTTCCTTAGGGGGCAAGGTGAATCTTGTTCCTGGGAGGCTCAAATGATAAAGCCAGAAAGATAAGGCATGCGTGGCCATTATAGGAGGATGCATGTGATGAGATCATATAGAGGTTGTGAGTGAGGATAGGTTTGGGAATTAGGGATCAAGAATAGTTGTGGATATGTAAGGAGTGGTCACATACCTCTAAGCATATGTCCCCTGCTCTGTCTGTGGCCATGGCATCAGCCACTCCCCTCCCAATCACCACCAGCATTGCCCCCTCAAGAGGAGTTATCCCACGGAATCATGCTTTCCCTCCCCCGATCAGGTGCTGCTGATACCCAGTTATGTGCTATCTTGTCCTGAAAGAGGGAGAGTAGTGATTGTGAATGTCACAAAATTGGAAGTAACCTTGTGACATGAACTGGTAAATGGTTGGGAGGTAGGTGACAGAATAGGGATAGAGGGAGTGTACTCTGATTGGCTGGGTGTGACAGATGGTATTGCACAGGACACTGGGACCTCAGTTTGTCACCAGCTGGAATTTTATGTTGCTCCTGGGTGCTGGCAAAGGATTTGGCCCTGCTCACTGGCTAAAAGGTCGGTGGGGGAGCCCACCTCTTCCAGGCCTGGAAGCATGCAGTAATTTTATGTGACCTAGGGCCTTAATTGGCCTCAGTCGGGACTTCTGCCCATCTGAGGCAGTAAGTCCTGCCTCCAAGAGCTGCCGGCCGAACAATGGGCCGGCAGCTCCGGAGTCCCAGCAACAACACTGGGAGTGGTGGCTGTTGTATGATCGCTTCAAGAGTGATGTCCCTTTAATCAGCTAAGTGCCAGGATGTAGTCACTCTGCAACTCCACCTCCCTAGACAAAGGTGCTGTACATATATGTTAATTAGATGTTAATAGACCTGTTTGAGATCTTCAAGGAATTGGAAGCACGTAATTCATTGTGTTACTTAAGACAACACAAAGAACACATGACAGTGGTCACTGCTGGGACTGCACCCAGTGAGAGGAGCAGCAGGACGGTGGCCCCAAAAAAGGCGAGTGGGTGTCGGGCCTTGCCGGGGACAACTGACTGGGCCCCGGAGAGAGGGGTGGGGATCGATTGAGAGGGCGAGGGGAGGTGTTCCTGCGTGGGAGGCTTGTGCCACTGCGGGGGACCTCCGTGGGGCACAAGGTTCCCGATCAGGAGGCCAGCCCCCAGCCCGCAAAGAGGCTGCCAGGTATTACAGGGTGGCCTCCTGGCAATATACCAGCAGCAGCGGGAGGAGGCCCTTAAGAGACAATTAATTGGCTGCTTAAGGGCCTCAATTGGTCTGGGGTGGGTGGGCCATCTGCTACCTCCCCTGCTGCTGGTAAAATAGCCGTTTGTCCCCCTGGCTCCCAGCCTGCTCCCAGGGGATGGGGTCGCGTAGAATTCCAGCCCATATATATCAAGTGTCATGCAGTCCGCCACCTGCCAAGAATGAGACACATAAATTTCGCCACATGAACATTGATTTTTAAACTGTTACTGGAGTAAAGAAAGAACTAGTTAAAAAAAACACCAGACCCTTGATTGGAAAGATATTTGCATAGTAACAGACAGTACTTGGAAAGGGCAAAAGGGCTTCCTCCCTGCTCCAATTTAATCCACAATGGACTTGATTACCAGACATTGAAGGTGGAGAGTCTGGCATTCCAGGTTAACTGCTAAGATGGCCGAATACACAAACAGACATGGTCAGAGCAGTTTAGTCACATGACTAACTGGCTATTGGAGTTTTTTGAATTTGAACTTGCCACAGAGAATTTGAACTCAGAAAGCTCTTTGCTCCTGGACTGAGAACATCTCTCTCTTGTCTGCTCCCATCTCTTTCTCATGGAACAGAAGACCCATTGAAGACACATGAAGCCCAAGAGAGAAAAGTCTCCTTCAGTGAACAAGGTTTAAGAAGAATACTGGGCCCCAATGAAAAGCAAGAATTACGTACAAGCAAGAACTACTTACAAAAAGACTACAGTGAGCTCGAAGCACAGAAACAAGAACTCTTCTGATATTGCCTCAAACCTCTCTACTTTATTTTTTCTTCTGCTCTTTTCTGTCTCTATTTGCATGTATTGCGTATGTATGCTAGCATGGGGCGCGGCGTGTATATGTCAGCATTAACAGAATTAAAATTTAAGTTTTAATAAATGTCACTTTTCTTCTTTAAACCTAAGAAAGCCTGTTTGTGCTCATTTCTTTGCCTTATAACTGGAAAGCGGTGAACAAGGATTCACCGGGGGGGGGCTCAAAACACGGTGTGTTTAAAAATTAAACCCTGTTACAATAAGACCAGGTGAAGGCTGAGAAAGGCTCCTAGACACCTTTCGCACCTGGTCATAACACAAGTTTGATGAAGAAATAGGGTTGCATACCCAACGTTTCAGCAAACACTAAGTTAGAAGGCACAGTAAGTTGCTTGAATGGGAGTAGGAAGTTACAAAAGGATATAGACAGATTAAGTGAGTGGGCAAGGATGAAATTCAATGTGGGGAGACAAGACAAATCAGAATATTTTCTTGATGGTGAGAGATTAGGAACTAGCAAATTGATTTGGGTGTCTATGTTATTAATTAATTAATTAAACATTACTAAAAACTAGTGCAAAGGCCAAAAAGGAATCAAAAGAAACTGAAATGTTGGCCTTTATCTCAAAGCAGCTGGGATACAAAGGGGGAGGAATTTAAGCTTCAGTTGTACAGAGCCATGGTCAGAACCCATTTGGAGTAGAGTGTTCAAATTTGGGTACCAAACCTCAGGAAGGATATGTTGGCCAGGACAGGTTGCATAAACTTGGCTTGTATTCCCTTGAATTTAGAAGATTGAGGGAGTGATCTAATTGAGGTGTTTAAAATGATTGAGGATTCAAAATGGGAGAAACAGAGGAACTATTTCTGCCAATGTGGGAATCCAGAACAAAAGGGCACACCCTTAAAATTAGAGTAGGCCATTTAGGAGTGAAATTAGGAAACACTTTTACATACAGGGTAGTAAAAAAAAATCTGGATTTTTTTTTTCCCCAAAGGCTTTGGATACTGGGACAACTGAAATTTTCAAGTCTGAGATTGATAGATTTTCCTTGGGCAGGTTTATCAAGTGAAATGGATCGAAGGTGATTTACAGACCCCATCACTTATAGTGGGCATGAATGTGCAACAGCGATTTGCTCTCTAAAGGCAGTGGTTGGTGTAAGCAGGAAATCAACAATCCCAACTTGGGCCACTATTTAAACACAGTATCAGTATGGAAAGGCTGCAAGCTCTGTTGTTGATTCTTTAATATTTAGTAAGTTTTAGTTGCTGTATTCCATGTTTTGGTGAATTTGATGCTGTTGGGAATTAAACCGATGTCTGGGAGCGGCTTCCAAACTGTCAAGCAATCAATAACTTTGCATTTCACAATGTGATAGCTGAGATGTGACACAGGTAGTGTGGTGTCTGAAATGTGAAGAACAGGAAGAGTGTCTATACATAAAGTTATCAAAAGAGAATAGACAAGTCAGTCTTGTGCCCAGCATCTCCATTATACTTGAACGTGTGTCTCATGCAAAATCCATGTTATATTTTCACCTGGCTTGGTCAAAGGTAATAATGCTAAAACACCAACAAATTACAATATTACAGATAAGAGAGGAGAGAGAAAAAAAGCAGTAATTTCCCCTGCCTATTATGCTGTTATTTGTTAGTGTTTTATGAATTTGAAGCAGTCAGATTGGCATGGTCCATTTTTTCATGTGTCACTACCAAATCTGACAGAAGGGTGATGGAGATGCCGAGTATAAGACTTACCTATCAGCATTATAAATAAAAAAAATTACAAAACATGAAAGTTCAGTGCAAAGTTGCTATTGGTTAAGAATCTTCCTGGTCCCACGGAAGCAGGTTTGAAGGCAGGACCGGGACAAAATTTAGATTCGAAGGCATTGGATCGGTGGTCCGACGTGTTCCCGTCTCCAAGCAATTTTGCCAAAGGCAGTGGCTACCTGCCCTGTAGCAAAGGGTAGTCAATTTGAATATTTAAGGTGCCTAATTGTGGGAAGATTGGAGACGCTGCCGAGACGGGCCCCCTGCTTAAGGCCAAAGTCCGGCATGTGCCTGGTGACGGTTTGCTGGGGAGCCCGCAAGGCCTCTTTCAGTTCCTCCCACCAGTGGAGGAGCAGGGATCAGCCGGCTACAGCTGCGGCCACAGGCCGCCCAGTGGAGGGACTTAACCCTCCACATGGGTGGCCTAGCAGCTGTGGCCACATTTTAATTTTATAAAGTAAATACCTCTTCACAGGATTCCTCGAGATGGTAGTCCCCATCCTTCCAAGGCAGCAGGCCCTCTGGGTCTGCAACCACAAAAACCCAGCCACCATCCTTAATTGGGCGGCAGACACTGAGGTGTCCAATTAGGCGGCCGCCTCCCAGAAGATCATGCTGGCAGGCACGTTGCCAGCAAGTGTGGGTTCGGGACTCAGATATGGTTAAAGAGCATAAAATACCGCCCAATATTTCAATAATTATAGACTATTTCAAGCTTGTACCAGGATTAGAAAAAAAAATCAGCTTGATGCATTTTGTCCAATACACAGATCACTTCTCCAACATTTTTAGGGATCATTAAATATTTATTTTACTGATTTCTATTACAAGTCCAAAGATTTTTTCAGGTAGTGGATTGGTTTACACTGACTTATCCCAAATTTCCATCCAAAAAAAGACCCAAATTCCCTGTTGTGTTTTTCTGTAAAGTCAGATCCAGCAATATGTGTTCATCACATCTATGACCTCAGCATAGGCATTGTGTTCTGTGCGTGGCTTTTTGATGTCTTGGATGCAGTGGTTGCATATCCCATGGATACAATCCATGCCTATTCATATTGACAGGGGGAAGGCATCAGACAGTGGCAAGTTATGGAAAAATAATTTACTGAATGGCTGCATAGTTCACAAGTGTGAAAGGCATGTATCATGCAAACATTAATTTATTTCTTGGATGAACTGCAGCACTGAAGGCTGGAATTTGCCATTATGGTAAGTGTTGGAGACTCATTGCCTGTATAACTGCCATTCCAGAACATAAGGAAGGAATAAATAAAGTTAGTTCTGCAATGTGTATCTTTAAAATATTAGTTTACATACAAGAACGAAAACAAAGATAATGGGATAGACTTTTAGGTTGGGCTCCAAATGGGTATAATATTGGCAATGTGTTTATGGTGCCCACCCAACATGGCAGTTAGGCAGCCCAAACCACTTTCAGGTTTGAGTTTTATTAACATTTTCCAGGCAAGCTGGAGGTGCCAAACAGGTTGGTCCACTGCAGCTCGCTGGTCTGGTGAAGCAGAAAATCATCTGGATACTGCATGCAATTGGCTGGCAGGTATGGCCTATTGAGGGAGATCACTCCTCCTCCTTTTGGCCCCATTAAAGTCTTAAAAATAATACTAAAGACTTTCCTTTAATGATTACCAGATTCACACCAAAGGTGGAGACCACCTCACCAGCACAGTGTTCCCACTGCAAGTACCAACACACATTCATCTTCCCTCACATCACTAACACTTATTGTTGAAGAGAAAATGGTAGTTAAGGTCTGAAGTTACTAGAATCAATATTAACGGCTGAAAGTTGTAGGGTGCCTATTAGGGCTGTTTGGTGATTTCCTTTGAGCTTGCATTGAGCTTCATTGGAATAGTGCTGAATGCCAAAGACAGACGGATGGGAAATTGAAGTGACAAGTGACAGGGAGCTTGGGGTTGCACTTGTAGTCTATCTCAGACAAACACTGCAAATTCAAATTGAGTTAGAATCTATAATCATTCTTTTTCCCTCTTTCTAATTTCATAATTTCTCTTCCTTTCATTCTTCTAATAAAGTGGTATCCAGAAAAATGGCATTCTTTGCTTTCTTTTTATTAATCTTCTTTCATACTGACTTTCTTATTCTCACTATTGCTGCAATATCTTCATTTGCTCCATGTTCTCCTTTGCTTCATGTTATCATTGTGTGGTATCACTATGCACTTCATCTTTGTTTTCTGGAGATTCATTTGACAAATTTTCACTACTCCTGGATTTGAACAATTTTTAAGAGTAGAGTTTGAAAATTAATCTTTCTAAAAATATTCTTTGCAATGTTTGGCCTATCTATAAATAATGAGGAGGATAGTAAGAGATTTCAGGAGGACATTGAAGACTGATGAAATGGGAAGACACATGGCAGATGAAATTTAATGAAGAGAAGTATGAAGTGATGCCTTTTGGTAGGAAGGATGAAGAGAGACAATCTGAAGTAAATGGTACAATTTTAAGGGGGGGGGGGGGGTGCAGGAAGAGAGTCCTGCAGGTGTACATACACAAGTCTTTGAAGGTGACAGGACAAGTTGAGAAGGCATACAGGATCCTTTATAATTAGTGGCATAGTGTACAAAACAAAGGAAGTTGTGCTAAACCTTTACAAAATACTGGTTATGCCCAGCTGGAATATTATGGCTAATTCTGGGCACCACACTTTAGGAAACATGTCAAGGCCTTAGAGAGGGTGCAGAGGAGATTTACTGGAATGGTACCAGGGATGACAGACTTAGTTACATGAAGAGATTGGAGAAACTGATGTTGCTTTTCTTAGAGCAGCAAAGGGTAAGGGGAGATTTGAGACAGGTGTTCAAAATCATGAATGGTTTTGATAGAGTAAATACGGAGAAACTATTGCCAGTGGCAGAAGGATCAGTAACCAGAGGACACAGATTATTTAAGGCAAAAGAACCAGAGGTGACATGAGGAAAAACAATTTTATGCAGCATGTGTTTATGATCTGGAATGTTCTGCCTGAAAGGGTGGTTGAAGCAGATTCAATAATAGCTGTCAAATGGGAATTGGATAAATACTTAAAGGGGAAAAAAATACAGGAATATGGGCAAGAATTGGATAGCTCTTTCAAAGAGCTGGCACGAGCACCATGGGCTGCATAGCCTCCTTCTGTACTGCATCAGGCTATGGTTCAATTCCCAAACACTATGTAAAACATTGTTGGATATTTAGCTTAACTGTGCCTTTTTTATAGTGTTTTCGTTGTTCCAAATAAAAACTTATTTTTTACAGTCCAATAGTTCTCTCTTCAATTCTCCAATTTTGATTTTAAAAATGGAAACTGAAAAAAACTGAGTTTTTAAATCAGAAATAAAAAAACAACTTTAATGATCTTTATGTATTTTTTAATGAACTTTGCCATTGTGTTTATCCTTCATCCTTCTTGTCCTGTGACCTGGATTTTTCAATGATATTCCAAGTACAGATAAGGGAAGTTTTTTATATAGGAAAAAAACCTTGTGCCTTCAAGAAGACATCCAAGAGCTTAGGTATTTGGAGGAGCAGGATGTCATTCCAGAGTTTTCTACAAATTTGCTTGCTTGTGTATCTTATGCATTTGTCCAGTAGCACTGGCTGAGATTTGTTTCCAGGACTCACAAGCCCATGTGAACAATGGTGTTCTTCCACTAATCAATCATATTAAACTGACTGATACTATTTCAGTGGTATACTGTTGACACTCTTGAAACTTTTCTGGGCTCTATTCAGTTCGTCAAAATGGTTATGCATCTCAGGTCTCACTGAGAATCTTTAACAAAGTATGTTTATTAGGAAAATCCCTCTTTGAAAAACAATGGAACAATGGTTTGGCACAAGATTTAAACTGAGCATAGAGAAGAAAATGTAAAATAGTTTATAATAATCTGAGCCGGGTGATGAGATAACTGCCTTACAATAATTCCCATGGCATCCAGTCTCCATATTTAAAATAATATGAACCTATTGCTAGGATAACTATAGTGTGATGATTCCCATTGTCCATGTTTGCTCTGTGTAAATCAAACAAGGACACCACAGCTTTAAAGCCTTTCATTTCACGTAATAGCTATACCTTGCCTTTTCAGGAAGCTGTACAAAAATGGATTTGAAGATGTGCAAAGCCATGCATTCAATGCAACAAAGCTGGATAAGTTGTACGTTTTATTTACTACTTGACTTTATACGATGTTGTTTTCTGGACGTAAGCTATACCTGAAAGTTTTACCAGTGTTTTTCAATACCCTTTAAAAGTAATTAAAACCAGAAACAGTTATAGTTGTAATTTGTTTTGCACATTTAGGATTCCGTTTTGGCGTCTTTGAAGGACAGTACAGAAAAACAGAATCCTAAAGCAGGTAGTTTGTAAGCCACAAGATAAGTCCAAGGCTCTCAATCACAGATAACTAAAGTACAAGATACAATTGCTATACAGTATCTCATAGATTTCGATACAGAATGACTCATTTTTCAGAATGTATTTTGCTTGTGGAAAAAAAAATCACATTTTAAGTCAAAGTATAACAGTGTTATTATTTTGAACTGAAGAAACTGATTCATGCCATGCATGATGAAAAATAATTTGTAGTCCATTGCAGTTTTATCAGTTGAAACAGTGCAGATAAAAATATCCAATGGCTTATGTTTAAACAAATGTTTGGAGAGGGTGCTTTTACAATTGTTTTTGAAATTGAAACTTGTGAACTTTCCAAATTAGAAGTCGCTCGACCTAAGCTGTTCTCTGCACTAAGTGTTGCAAAATCATAAACTATGGAGCGGGCAGAGGGTGAAGATTCCACCTGTGTGCAATGTGCAACAAAATTGTGAAGATCCTATTTTTAAGTGGATTTACCATGTTGTTAAACATATCACGGCATTCTTTAAAAACACATTTCTGATTTTGCTACACGGATCTCACAGAAAATCCTCCTATAGTGGATGCTTACATCTAAGGAATAGCAACTTTATTCAATAACAAGAAGAACAAATTGCATTTATATAGCGCCTTTAACATAGTAAACCAGCCCAAGGCATTTCACAGGAGCATTATCAAAAAAAAATTGACACTGAGCCACATAATGAGATATTAGGACAGATGACCAAAAGCTTGTTCAAATAGGTAGGTTTAAAGGAGTAGAGTCTTAAAGAAGAGAGGGGTAGAGAGACGGAGAGATTTAGGGAGGGAATGACCCCATGGAATTCTGGTGTGATTTTCTTTACCTTCTTTATTAAAACAACCCAATTTTTTGATTCAAAGTTGAAAAAGATTCTCTGCTCATTGAAGGCTCAGTAAACAAGCAGTGTAATAAAAAAGCAATGGCCAACCTTTCTGAAAGAAAAGGCTTTAAAACCAATTCTGAATATAATTGATTATGTCATCCCTTAACTATAGCCAACCAACAGCGGGCCTTCTAGCTAAATTCTTTCTTGAATCATTATTCTAACCATACATCTGGAACCAGCAATTATATCTTTGAGAATAACTCCAGCTCTTGAATTGTCCCTTCAAGAAGAGCTCAAACTGTAACTTTAGAGAAAATATAAATTCAGAATTACTCTGCAACTTCTGCAAAGAATGTGCAGTCAAAAGATAACTTCTTTTACTATCAATAAACTTAGAGTTTGTACTCTACAAATACATGATAAGTAGTTCTTATTTTTGCTATTTTCTGATAAACAGCTCAAGGGGATTATGGCCTATTTTTAAACAGACTTTAGAACAGGAACAACCACAAGGGCAAATTCAAAATTACCAAATTATTATTAAGACTGGAATTAAGGAATTAGTCGTAATCTCAGACATCAAACTGCTTATCTCCATGTGAAAATTGGGCCGTAATTTTACCCTGCCCCCCCCCTACAAAGAGAGAATCGGTGGTGGGGGTGGGGAAGTGTGGAGTGGGAGGCTCAGGGTGCCCTTCCTGACCCACTCCTGCCTCAGCCGCCATTTTACGCGGGGCGGTGGCAGCAGAAACTGGCCCACCCGCCCCAGGCCAATCAAGGCCCTAAACTGGCCAGTTACCAGCCACTTAAGGGCCTACGCCCGCCGCCACGGGGATTTTACCCTGACAAAAGCAGGCGGTTTTCTGACAGCCTGACAGGGTGTGGCCCTCATGATCAGGCACCCTGTGCCTGACGGAAGGCTGCCCCCGATGATCCAACCACTTCCAACACCCAACACGCCCCCTGTCCCCCAAATCGACCACCCTTGCCTCACTGGGGCCTGACCGATCACCCACGGCGAGGCCCCAAAAACGTACCTTTTCCCAGGACGTCCTTCCGCTTCTTGTTGATGCTGGGTTACAGTCCCAGCAATGGCCACCGCTCCCGGTGGCAGTGCTGGGACTAAGAGCTGCCGCCCGCTGATTGGCCGTCAGCTCTATTAGGCAGGACTTCCTGCCTCAATGAGGTAGAAGTCCCACCTCAGACCAATTAAGGGCCTGGGGATCGTAAAGTGCGGTTGGGATCATAAAGTGCGGTTCAGATCCCCAGGCCAGGCGGAGACAGGATCGTCACCGACTTTTCAGCTGGTGGACAGCTCCCATCCGATGAAAGTAAAAAGCCTTGATCTTCTCTTGTATTTGAAGTCAGTGAAAGGTGCTTTCTTGCAGCATAACAATTCATTATATATTTACTAAATGTCTGCTTATGATTGCACATGATAACCGATTTAGATGATTCTATTACCAGAGTGACTGTTAAGAACTCATTAGACTTGCTTCAATTGTTTGGGATTATAAATCAGTTTTTCCAATTGCCAACTGACCCTTCCTTCCCCTACTCAAGATCTTGGACTGGATAGCCATTCTTTTCCAAGTTCTTTCTTCATGAAAAGCTATATCTTCAGGAAGGCATCTCACCATCCTATAGATTTTGTCTTGCTGACTAGGTGGGCCTATCCAATTTTCTTATGCCATGCCCCTATCAGTTTGTATAAAGAAGATTTTCTTTATAAGAAAACAGGTGTAGCTATTACTACTAGTATTTTGTCTAATGCAAACATAATGGGTGAAAAATTAATTAGCAGCACTACTCAGGCCTACCTTGCTCCTCAGGGGCAGGTAGTGCTGCGGGCTGATACCTGCACAGCCCACGCAATGTTCTTCATTGATATGGGGGTACCAACTGCGCGCCCAAAATGTTGAATTGATGCTATCCTGACGTCACACAGCCCAATCAGCTGATGTGACACCAGGATTCCAAATTTAGACAACGCATGTCCTAGCAACACTTGCATTGTTCACTCCTGAAAAAAGAAGCGTGAAGTAGCAAGTTGGGCCCTGCAATGTTATTCAAAAGGGTCAGGCATCTTGATTGCAGGTAAGTTAAATATATGGAACTTTTTCTGTTGGAAAAAGTCTGAAAGTATTCTGGAGTGTTTTTAGGAGGTGTGTTGATTCATTTTCCAGAGTGTTGTTGCATCCTCACAGGATGGCAGAGGAATAGGTGACCTGACCACACAAATGCTGCAAGAGGTAAGGGGGCAGCAGTGACAGTGCCTCTGGGTCTGCAGCACAAAAGGGAGATGGAGCAGAGGCTGCGATGAGGGCAAGCCAAGCACCATGCCCTCTGCCAAATTGAAGCAGGACTCCTTCATGCTCCTTGACAATGATAGAAGACTGCCTGGCAGGCCAACCAATGTACCTAGCATCTTGGCATGCATGTCCTATCAACATTCTCCTGCATTCCACCCCATTGGGGTCCTCATCTGATTCCTCTGCAGCAGTACTTGTCTGCCACCTCGCCCTCCGGTGAGCTGGCAAACAAACCAGGCCAGACCTGGTTGCAGTCCACTTGTGCCCAGTGAACCATGTGCTAATCTCAATCTATGCTATCCTCCAAGTTACGTGCAGTGCCAGTGTCTGAGCTGTTGATTGCAAGTGTCAGATCGAGTGATGGAGCCTTTTCATCACTGTTGTGCTGTTGCTCTCTCCCTGCCTTGTTGAACTGCTGTGGCTCAGCAGGCAGCGGTTCTTGGGTGTCTGAAAGCAGGAACTCAGAAAGGGAAGGTTTTTTGGGGGGAAGGGGATTCAGGTGGGAAACAGGAGGTCCATGGTCACACCATCAGCACCTTGCTCATCATGACAGGTAGCAGGATGAGGGTGTGTTAGGAGTTGAGAAGGGGCATAAGGCAGGAACATACTGTCATCCTCAATGTTTGCAGTGATATCGGATGTCGTTGCTGGCAACATGATGCCGAGAACCATCTCCTCTGTAGGGCTCAGGGGTGGAAGCCATGACTGCAGGTAGTTAATTGCCTGAGGACTGTAAAATACGGTCATGGTTTCCAAGGCCGGCAGAGGCAGACTCGCCCCTGACTTTTATGGCAGTGGGCCACCACCTCCGTTTTAAATCCCAACCAATGTCACATTAGGGCAATATAGGATGTTCTTCCGAAGTTGTGGCTGAGGGACATTACTGAGAGAGAGTAGAAAGAACTGAATCCTGCGACGGGCAGGATTTTACCACGGGCTTCGGAACACCGACGCTGGGACCACGTGGGGATCCTGAGCCCACACTTGCCGGCAGCGAGTCTGGCAGAGCGATATTTCTGAAGGCAACCTCCTAATTGGACGCCTCCAGGCTCTCCGTCCTATTAAGGACAGCGGGTGGGCTCCCAATGTTACTGGTCCAATCACAGGGCCAGCAGCTCTGAAGCCTCGGCAGTGCCACCAGGAGAGGTAGGTGCTGCTGAGGCAGATCGGGGACCTCAACATAGTTCAGAGGGTGGAAGCCGGCAAGTCCCTCTGATTTGAGGGGAAACCCCTCCAGATGGCTCGTTGGTGCCCTGGGTGTGGCCATTCCTGCACACGGCTCTCTCTTTGTGGGATGAAGTCTCCGACTCCAATGGTCACCCCGGACCGCCGCAGGGAAGCCGCCTCCATTAAACTGGCAGCCTTTGCATGTGGCAGGGGCCTACTTCACCACCAGCCAAATGCTGGCGAGCTGGTATTATCGCCCCCTAATTGGGCCTTATCTCTTTAAATTAGCTGCCTGCCTCCATGGTTCCGGTACCTGATCCGCTTTCCTGTCTGCCCCAGGAAAACTCCCCAGTGACGGAATGCATCAGGGAGCCATCCCAACACAGTAAAGGCCTGTTCGGGTATAAAATTGAAACCCGACCCGGGCCCAACCCAACTACCTCCAACCCGAACCCGCCCCAAGCCCGAGTCCTTTAATATTTTTTCCGTGCCCGTCTCGACCCGACCCGACTATTGTAATAAAGTTAATGATATCAAACAGGTTATTATGCTCTACCTTGTCCAAATGTTGTGATCCGGTTCATCCGTTCCGGCAGCAAGCTATTCCTGCAGATGAAGTTGTGGGGAATCTAAGCCTGATCCCATCACCAGAAACCAACCCCCCCCCCCCCCCCAAACAACTTTCACACACGAGCATTTTGTGGCTGGGTTCATTGGATAGCGATCAGGGGTACAAATCTAGTAATTTCCTTACCCCCTCCCTTTTTTAGTCAACACGGTTTTCTGAGGGTTGTCGGGCTGTAGAGATTTGGAGTGGGGGCGGGGTGGTTGGGTGTGCAAGGCCATGAAGATTTGAACATGAGCAACACAGAGGCCAATTATCATTTTCTTACTGTTATTCCTAAACTCAGTTTATTCAATACAGAGAGATTGGACTGGAAGGTAAATTTCAGTGAAAGGAAAGATTGATTGATTGGAAGAATGGCAGATCAGATAGCAGGCTTTCCCAGTGCTGTTTGATTGTTAATGTACAATACTGCAGATTCCTGGTGCCATCTGATTATTAATCTACAGTACTACAGATCTACAGTACTGTTTGATTGAAAACTTCTGGTTGATCAGCACACACATAACGGCCAGCACCTCAAATAGCCTACAAAGCAAAAAAATAACAGATATGTTAATGTTGACAATGTTGAACAATTTCTAGCATTGACATTGAATACAATTTTACATAAAGGTTAGTAGCATTTTTAAAAAATATCTTCTTACCCTAGATTATTTGATGTCATGGGTGAATCTCAATCCTCCAAAACTTTCAGAGTGTCCATCTATCCTTTGATATCTTCGTAAGTTTTTGTATCACTGCCAGACAAACAATCAGCAAGCGCTGCTTGTTAATTGTTTTTACACACTGGGCTGTCTTGTTCCTCTATAAGATTACAGTTCAGTCTTAGAAGAGATAAAGCCCTGATTTGAAGTATTAAAATACAAAACAAATAATCTAACAGTGATCAAATACAGTTATGTATTTATTGAACATCTTTCTTCCAACTCCTTGAGTACATAAAGTTAAACATCACAACTCTAGGAGCCGAATTAAGTTTTTGTAGATAACTTTCAAATACACACAGTATTTCTCTTTTCTGTCAGAAATATCAGCCTGTCTCTTCCGAGACTTTCAAACAATATTTTAACTCTCTCATGATTTTTCAGCAGTCTTCTCATGAGATTATCCATTTTCTCTCTACAAAGAAAGACTTGCTCTTCTCCAGCACCTTTCACAACCTCAGAACATCCCAAACCACTTTCCACCCACTGAAGGTCTTTGTGAATTGTAGTCACTGTTGTAAAGCAGGAAACGCAGCAGCCTTTGCCCACATAAGCTCCCACAAACAGCACTGTGATAATAACCAGATAAAACAGAAACAAATTGTGTCAAACCATAAATTAAAAAGAAAACAAATAGCCTACTCCAACGAAGCACCCAATAGGCAGTATGGTGAACATTTGATTTAATAGTCTGTTACGGATATAGCAAGTAAGATGTCTCAGTTACAGACATAGCAAGTAAGTTGTCTCAGTTACAGACATAGCAAAAAAAAAAGAACAAAAGGTCTTATAAATTGTCATGTAAAAAAAGAATAGAGTCAACAGTGGAAGGCTTAAGGGCAGTCCTCCGCTGGTCGATTGTCCTTCCAGCTATGCTGAAGTTCCTCTCACTGCTGCTACTGCTCGCCGCAATGCAAAGTATACTTCTAGCCAATCTGGCCAATTTAGGGTATGCAACACTGTTTTCCTTCCACCAGCCCAACAGATCACACTCGTTTGCCATTGCCAACACAGCAGACCCCCGTGCTGTGTACTGCTACACTTCAGCAAATTTGGTCAGTGCTTTTTTGGCAGCTGTAGGTTCATCGTCAACCACTTTTGTTTCCTTCACAGGGTCTTCTGTTTTAAAGTTGTTGATAAGTCTGCGCACTTCAGAACAAACTTCTTCCCTATCATGGCTGGACAACATTCACAGCTGATTAAATTCAGGCAGAGAAATGTTGCTATCTTGTGCACGTCATTTACTTCAACTTTCTTCAGAAGCCACTCTCTTTGCCGTTGCCTGACAACTGCTTTCATTGGAGTAAATGAGGAAAGTGGCATACAGAGTCATTTAAGTTTCTCAAACCACGGAATTACCAGGTTCAATGTAGGATACTGGTCTCCCTCGAGTTCCCTCTGAGCTTCATAAGATGGTCGGAGGAAATCAACCAAAAACTGCAAGACATCAGGGGCGATATTTTCCAGCTTGTAGTTTTCTCCACGCTGTTCCAGTTTCTCGTGCATAACTATCCTGAATTGAATTCAGTGTCAGATACACAGTACTGTACCTCGTTTCTCCCATTGGATTTACAGTTTTAGACAACTGTGCAGCAAGACCAGACTGTTTAACATATGTCACCAAGGCTTTGGCATGATGTATAATTCCTACAACATCCGGAGCTTCGGAAGCTAATTTGGCACAAGTGAATGTCGAAAGAGCGTATTATATACTTGATCCTGACAATCCAGACGTCGATATGGTCTAAGAGCAAGCACTACGTTAGCGCCTTGATCTGTCACCCAGACTAATTTATTTAAATTTGCTGGGTTGAATCCAAAAGTATTCACTAGCAGCTTTAAAATCTCCTGCCTGATGTTTTCACCAGTTTTGGCGTCCTCCAGTAGAAACATTGCGGTTGTTAAAACTTTGGCATTAAGTTTAAAATCTACTGTGATGTAATAAAAAGTTATCAACATATAATGGATTTTACGGCAGTTGTCCATCCACATGTCAGTTGTCATTCCCACATTCACATCCTTCAGTATGTCAGTAATCTGAGAAATTAGTTGTTTTTTCTTCGGCCACATTACACCTTCTTGAAACTGTACTTGGATTTGGTAACACACTTGATGCTGAGACTCGATAAGCTCTTGTGCTAGCTCAACAAACCCTTCACCAGAGACAGTTTGGAAAGGTTGAATATCCTTGCAACAGAGTTCCTTTTTGTCTGTAATTTCTGATTTCTTGTGAGCGGGTATGTTTTTTTCGCTCATCTGTACAAACAAAGTTAGGTATGACTGACTTGGCCCTGCTGTGCGTTGAGTACAAGCTTTTTCAGTGTGCCACTGCAATTATGAATTTCCCGTCTTTTTCTGTCATATTTTAGTAGAAGTTTGCAAGATTTGCATTGTACAAATTCACTTGACCTTTTACTATTGCGGAAAACAACAGCATTGCAATGTTTCCAAATGGAAGATTTACCTTTTCCGGCTACAGGACTTTCCACTGCTAAACATTCTCCACTAGACAGCATTTGTTTTACATCCATAGTGTACTGTAGTGTAGAATCACCTTTGGATGTATGGAAGTGACAGCATGAGCGCGATGACGTCATAGAGACGCTCGCTCGCTCACTGCAGTGTGCGGAGTCCGGACTGCACGTTTCACGCCTTGACCTTAACGTTGAATTGAAGATTGCTTCCTGGAAACAGCGCTGTCCAGCCCGGCCCGAACTGAGCCTGAATGCTGGACTCGGAAGAGAGACCCGACCCGAACCCGATACATGTCGCCGGGTCTAGTCGGGTTTGGGTCGGGTAGCCAGGCTTTACGACACGGTTCCCCAATATTTTCCTGTTCCCCCGCCCCCACCTCCAAGCCTGCCACCCGGGACCAGGAAAATTCAGCCCAATGTCTGTCAAATGAAAACAGAAAATTCTGGAAACATTCTACAGGTCAGGTAGCATCTGTGGCAAGAGGAATGATCACCCTGGAATGTCAACCCCACCTCCCTCTCCCCACGGATGCTCCTGGTCTGCTGAGTGTTTCCAGTATTTTCTGTTTTTAATTCAGATTTCCTGCATCTGCGTTATTTTACTTATTGTATTAATGTTCCTCACCTTGTTGAGCAATAAAATTCACCACAAAATTATAAAGAACGTTGGCAAATTGAACTTAACATGAATTTACTTTATAAAATGTATGATGTATTTGTGTATTGGAAGTTTTCTGAAGTCCTGAGGATTATGCATGTCTTCAGTGAGTTGTAGAATTTTTTGCTGGAGAACTAAAGGCAAAATAAGGAAAAAGCCTTAAATTATAGATAATTCTATGTTTCTAAGCATATTCTTGATTTCCTTGAAGATTTAAAAATAATGATATTAAAATTTTTTGCAGGGAACTTAATGATAATAAAAATCTAAGGACAATACACAACGATGCTTTCAGGGGAGCTATTGGACCAGATGTATTGTGAGTAATACTATCTACTTTTCACTTCTTGTAGGCTACAAACAATATTAATTTTAAACTACGTATTTACATTATGTGGATCAAAATTCCCTTTGTAAATTAGAGTCCATCAAAACTACAAATTAAGCTTTTTGAACTGAAAATAAACTTATCTAATGTTATACATATTTATTTCATTTTTGGTTTTTTTTCCATATTTCTTTTTTAATCATGGAGAATTATTTGATTGAGAAGACCATCATTGATTATTAAGACCATCACTATTATAACTGAATTGATAATATCCAGTATAAAATACCTTAGAGGGATCTATACCATGTTGGGAAGAGAAACAATGATACCATTACATCTACTGCTGATAAACAGGGTTAGAAGTAATGTCAATAATTCTCCAGAGGCAATGATCCTCCTTTAAAAAGAAGCAGCATTTTTTAAGGCATTTTTTTCTGCATGTACAGTAAGCTAAGGATGCTTTTTTAACAGTCTTCCCAACCTGTCCTGCCACCTTCAAAGTGTGGAGAAGCCTAACTGTTCATTCATCCCGTTGGTGACTGTTTGCTCGCGCTACATGCAAAATAGCTACCTGTTTGTCCACTTAACAACAGTTACTGCACTTCAAAGTAATTAATTATATGTGAAGTGCTTTAGGATGTTCTAAGATACAAGAAGACAGAATGGGATAGAATTTACAAATTAGAATTCCTGACTCAGAGCTTCAGACCAGAAATTAGTTGTATCACAAGCAGGAGAACACAGGTATTGGAGTTGGATGCAGAGATAAGGAGGCCACTTAACTTTCCCTTCCAAATAGCTCTGAACCAGGATTGTTAATTCATAGAATCTGTTTCTATTTGAATCTTTATTTTCTTCCAATGATAGAACTACCTTCTTCAATGAGCAGTTTCTCTTTAACTCCCAGAGAATTGGGATAGTCCCTTATGCAAATTTACACCATATGCACCATAATCTCTGCCTAGAATTTTACATCGCAGCAGTGGCCCTGCCCACCGGCTAAAAAGTCGGGGGAGAGCCCACCTCCAGCCAGCCTGGAAGCCACCCAGTAATTTTAGGCGGTCCCGCCTCCCAAGAGCTACAAGTCAATCAGTGGGCTGGGAGCTCCTCAGTCCCAGCAGCATCAGGACAAGCGGGTATCGAGCCCCACCGGGGACATTCGACTGGACCCCAGTGAGGGAAGTGGGAGTTGATCGAGAGGGCGGTGGGAGGTGTTCCTGCGGGGGCGGGTTGTGCTGCGAGGGGGTCCTCTGTGGGGAACAGGGTGCCCGATCAGGAGGGCTCCACCCTGGCCCACAAGGAGGCCGCCAGGTATTACTGAGTGGCCTTCTAAGGGGACGAAGTGCCTATCTGCTGCTGGTAATATACCAGCAGTGGCAGGAGGAGGCCCTTAATTAGCAATTAATTGGGCACTTAACAGCCTCAATTGGCCTTGGTGGGTGGGCTGTTCTCCACCTCCCCCACAACTAGTAAAATGGCAGCGGGGGTGGGTAGGCGACGGGAACGGCACCCCTCCCGGCTCCCACTCGATTTTACGCGCGCTCCCCCCAACATCCTAGCCCGCTCCTGTGGGCAGGTATAAAATTCCAGTGTGCACAAGGATGATGGATGGCAACTACAAGTACCTTTGCTGATGAATTATGATAAAAAATTAATGCTAAATGTGAGTATTGATATGGTTATTACCCCTTTAAACAGATATATCACACAATGTAGCCAAAAGGGTTACCTCTTAAAGAGTCAATGAGAAATGTAGCATAATGAGGTTTCAATTTGTGCATAAATTTATATCTAATATAAAAAAAAATCAATGTATGTACCAAGGTAATAGAGTGAGAACTATTAAAACTTACTCTGACTGAAATGGTACAGGTTCTTCTTTAATATATTGGTTCCAAAGCCTTGTAGTGCTGCCACTGACAGCACGGTAAACTGGTTTTGACAGCAGTGCAGTGAATGAGGCATCACTGTTATCTCAGGATCAAAAGAGGTAGCTGCTTTCTCACATCCAGAGGCAATGTGGACATTGCTACCAGAGGGTCAGACAGCTGTGTTTACTGCCAGCAGCGAGCTGAGTGGATCGGCCAGCACAGACATGATGGGCCAAATGGCCTCCTACTGTAATATAAATTTTCTATGTTTCTATGACATACTTTCTCCAGCCACTGCCCCAGTGAGTTTCTGCATGCACAATGCTGTCCCCATACATGCAGTATCTATGAGATATGTTTGTCATATAAAGTGCCATAGTCAATATACCTTATATCGCAGTCAAAAGTGCGTTCATTGCATGAAGATAATGTGGAACAGTGATTATACCAGGAGTGGGAGAATCCAGAACATGGAGGCATAGTCTTAAAATTAGAACTGGACCAGCTGGGATTACAATCAGGAAGCAGTTTTTTCCAAGCAAAGGGTAATGGAAATCTGGAACTCTGTCCCCGAAAAGGCTGTGGATACTGGGATAATTGAAATTTTCATGAATGAGATTGAAAGACTTTTGTTAGGTAAGGGTATCAAAGGATATGGAGCAAATACAGGTAAGTGGAGTTGAGGTATAGATCCACCATGATCTATTAGAATGGGGAACGGGCTTGATGGGCTGAACTACTGTTCTTATATTTACTGCCAGAGGTTACGTGTTGGCAGTAAATGTGCAGTAACATTACTTTACACAAGACAGGAAACCAGTATATTTTTTGATTCAACTAATTAATAGAGTGGAATTTGACCCCTTTCAGGTATTTGGAATTTGTCTGTCGGTATCATCACACCATTGACCAGAACCAAAAAAACTGACCATTTCCTCTCTTTCAGCAGATATTGTAAAGGACACCAGATGGCTGTTTATGTGATTAAAGCACAAGATTATTTTCACTTACTCCTTATTTACATTTACAGTGCTGTTTGGACTGATTTGCTGTTCATTTCAGATGAAATTGAATTGCTCTGAATTTAGAATTATTGAAGTCATAAAGAAGTTTCAATACTCTTGAGTACGTAAGACTGACATACAGTATTGCTCTAGTTTATGGAGTGAGGTACTAAAATATGAACTGCATTATTTCTGGACTTTTTAAATTGAGAACTCTGGGTCACGGTCACCAGCAAGGTTAAAAAGAGTAAGATGAAAAAAGTACTGGTTAGGTTACATTTAGCTTTGGTATTAAAAGCCTTTAGGTTATAGGATGAAGAAAAGACTAAGGGAGTAAAGAGGACCTTGGGAATCATGAGATCTTGGCGAAAGAACAAATTAGAGTGCAAGAATATATCGAGTCTTGACTTCAATGTACTGCAGATGTAGGGAAGAGCAACAGTGTGTAAGGCAGTGTATTTAGAACCAGGAGAAATAAGGGGCAAATTAACAATAATAATGGCCATAATAATATTAATAATATAGGTAAAGAGAGGTTGCACAGAGATGTTGGAGATTGAGGCAACATGTTTTGTCGTGGAGTTCCAACATAGGTCACCCGGATTTTGATAAATGAAAAAAAAATCCAAACTTTTTTTGTTACAGAGATGTTTCCTCAACAGCACTTGAGTACCTTCCGTCTTATGGGTTGGAGTTTATTCAAAAACTTACTGCACGCTTCACATATTCACTGAAAAGATTCCCGTCACTGGAAAAGTTTGCTAATTTGATGGAAGCAAATTTGACATATCCCAGCCACTGTTGTGCGTTCAAAAATTGGGAAAAATCAAATGGGTAAGTTCTTGTGGTTTTATCATCCTCTTAACCTGTGTTCCACGCTAGAGAACAATCAAAGCTGTTACAGTCATTAGCAATTAGCTGTTCTTCAGAAAAAGCAGACATGAAGTAAAGCAATTGTCAAATCAAGAGTGGCCATGAGTGATGTCAGTAACCCTCTTTAGAATTTTAAATCCATGCCAGGTAGGTAAAAAACATATCCATTGGGCAAGAAATGAATATTATTGCATTACAATTTTTTCCTACCCTCCAAATCTTTCTCTTTTTAGCTGTCCTTTCCTGAAGGAAATAGCCCATGGTGCAGTGCCATGGGCAACTCAGACACTTAGTGGGTACTATATTAAGTGTACTATTAACCTAACCGAGCTGATGGGAAATGATGTGATCCTGTAGGCCACCTGTTTTACACCCCAACAGATGTTACTCTCCATTGTAGTCAATGGAAAGGAAAATTGAGCAAGGTGTATTATGGGTGGTTGACCTAATCCCATCAGTTTCCTGCCAGGTGAGTTAGGTTAAAATTAGCCCCTTATTTCTCCAATAGCTTCCTATATGGTAACTTGTCGAAGGCTTTCGGAAAATCCATATACACCATATATAGTGTGTTTCCTCTATCCAGCCTATTAGTCAACTCCTTAAAGAACTCTTAGGGCTGTCAAGCAGTGTTCCTTTTTGAATTCTGTGTTGGCTTCTTCTAATTATTTTCTCTTCAACTAAATAGTAACTTTAAATTTAATTAAAGAACCCAAATTTTCCTTAGTGCAGATGACTAACATGCCTGTAATTACCAAGGTACTCATAGCAGGAGCTGCTGCATAGTATTCAAGAAGGGGAAATTAAAGCTGGTAAAACCTCCAATACGACAAAGCTAAAGATAATCAAAATGTCCTGCTGTGAGAGTGGTTTACGGTTCAATTATTATCCCTTGTTCACCATGGAGCGAAGAATTTCGGAAAGCTTTATCTTTTTGAAGATTTTATCTATTGATCGCCTCTCTCAAAACAATGAAAGTGGTGAGTGATAGGGAAACAGACAATAACCATTTTCCAGTTCTGCCAATTTTATCCTTCTTCAACTAAACCCAAACAAATAATTTTTGGTAAACTCATAGATGCCTCGTGATTTTGGGTGTCAAATAGCTGACTCCATGACATTACCAAATTCTATCCCCCGTCTGTGCTCTGATCTCAGCCAGAGAGGCAGTAGGGCACTAAAACTGACCTCCTTACCCAGAATTAAGGAAAAGAACATTGAGCAACATTCCCACTCCTTATCCTTAAACAGCAGCCCCTCCAAAATGTGTCTATGGGTGGAATTTGGGTGAAGACAGAATTGAGCTCAGCTGTTGGATGGCTTGCTGATGCTCACTGCACATGAGGATCGATCAGTGAGTAGAGTAGCAGAAGATATCTGGCCAAGAACTTGATGCCTTCAGGTGAGGGAGGAAAGAAAACAGTACTGGATATAGTTGATTGTACCTTTCCCTTCAGACAGAATTCCATACCCATACTTTTATACAACTTTTCGAAGTCATGCGAAGCCGCAACAAGAACAATAACTGCAGATCAGGACTTTGTCACCAGCTATGAACAGAATAAAATATAGTAAGTATCATTCTAAACATAAAAACATAAAATATTTAATTAGACCACTTTTAACCTTCAATAATTTTTCTTTGTAGGACCAATAACATCTTATAATGTATGACATCCTCCATTAAGTACATTATTTATTTTCCTTATACTCTAGCTACAAGGATTGGGATTGGCTTTGTGAGGCAGTGTGCTTCAAAAATGTTGCCACTACAGTACTTGATTTTTTTTCTTTAGCTGTACCATCCTAGTCATGTCTTCCCTTCATCTCTCTGCTTTATGATCCACTAGATTATAGCTAAAATATCAGCTACATTAACACCTAGAATAGTTCTAGAAGATTAGTTCAAGAAACTATTCTTCAAGTATGCAAATTGCATGGGCTACTATTAAAAATGAAATGAACTCCCATGGAGAACAGACCTAAATAAAGTATTATACACGGGCTAATGATCAATGGTTACAATAGGGGATGCGCAAGAGGCCAGAATTAGAGGAGTGCAGACACCTTGGAGGATTGTAGGGCTGGAGGAAGTTCCAGAGATAGAGAGGGGCGAGTCCATGGAGGGGTTGAAAACAAGGATGAGCATTTTAAAATTGAGACATTGCTGTACTGGGAGCCAATGCAGGTCAGCAAGAACAGGGACTAATGGGTGAATGGGACTTGGTGTGAGTTAGTATACAGGTGCAGAGTTTTGGCTGAGCTCAAGTTTATGGAGGGTGGAAGATGGGAGGCCTAACAGGAGAGCATTGGAATATTGAAGTGTAGAGGTAACAAAGGCATAGATGAGGGTTTCAGCAGCAGATAAGCGGAGGCAGGGCGGAATTGGGCAATGTTACGGAGGTGGAAGTAGGCAGTCTTGATGATGGCGTGGGTATTTTTTCAGAAGCTCACCTTGGGGTCAGGCTTCTTTCTGTCATCCCAGTATTTAGTGAGACGAATGGGAGAGTATAGAGTTTTTCTGGATGGATGAACTAAAATTAATTTGCATAGTCAGTCGATCTTTATTTGGGTGCACAATAGCTTAGCATTTAGCACGAAATTCTTACTCAGGAGATGATATAAGGGTGGTTGCTATGGAGAAAGGCAGTGTCATATTGATGAGAAGGGAATGCTTTTCTGTGGTTAATACAAATTATTAGACCAGTTTTAACCTACAACTGATGTGGAGAACCAAGTTAAAAAGTCATTGCTTGACACTGACATCTACATATTTGTGAATATAGATATCACCCCAAATTGTTTCAGATATGTTTAAGAATGGTTAAGAATCACAAAAAATTATTTTGCATTACCTTGATGCAGCTGATTATCAAAACATCTCATTATTTAGTTTTCCTGGATTTTCACAGTAATATGTATTCCCAGCCTTTGTGAATACATTATCTGAACCATAAGATTGACAATGGATACCCTCTAAAGGTGATGGAATGAGAAAGCCAAAGCAAATGTGGATTTGTATATAGGAAAACCTGAATGGAAGTGACGGGCGCCAAACAGCTGAAGGAGCTGTCAGATGCGAATGCAGTGCCAAGGTTTTGTTGCAGATGTAATATCTGAATATCATTTGACGCTGTTTATGACATTATCCTTTATCATTCCCTTAATTTACTTTTTGCAAGCCATGTGATGGATGAAGAAAACTCTGAAACTGTTTGGTGTTTTGAAATTCTATAATAATATGATTATGATATGGAACTGCAAGACTTGTTTCAATGTGGATTTACCTTTCAAAACTTAAATGAAATCCATATACTAACAAACTGTTATTTCTCTTTATCTGCTTATAGTTTTGGCAATGACTATTCTCATCTTAGTCTACCACCACTGCAGCTTGGACAGAGGAGCTTACAGAACATTTCCGCTAGAATGAAGATATATCATTCCTCACAGAATTATACAAACTTTCCTGAAAATAACCCTGATGATGAATATGAACATTTAGAAGAAATATATGAAAATGCAGTATCATTTGATTATGGCTTTTGCCATGCAAAGGTAGACCTCATCTGTACTCCAGAACCAGATGCCTTCAATCCATGTGAAGATATAATGGGATACAACAGTTTAAGAGTTCTGATATGGTTCATTAACATTCTTGCCATTGTGGGTAACTTTGTCGTTTTTATTGTTTTGGTGATTAGTCAGAATAAGCTCACAGTCCCACGTTTCCTCATGTGCAATCTCGCTTTTGCTGACCTCTGTATGGGTCTCTATTTGCTCCTTATTGCATCCGTTGATTTGAGCACCAAAAGTCAGTATTACAACTATGCTATAGATTGGCAGACTGGTGCTGGGTGCGCCAGTGCCGGCTTCTTTACTGTTTTTGCAAGCGAGCTCTCTGTGTACACACTGATGGTGATCACCTTCGAAAGATGGCACACGATTACCCATGCCATGCAAATGGACAGAAAGCTCCGTTTAAGGCACGCTGTTGTGATTATGTTTGGAGGCTGGGTATTCTCACTTGTTGTAGCGACACTGCCACTTGTAGGAATCAGCAATTACATGAAAGTTAGCATCTGTTTGCCCATGGATATAGAAACTCCCATTTCCCAGGCTTACGTTATATTCCTGTTGGTACTGAATGTTATAGCCTTTATTATCATTTGTGTTTGCTATATCAAAATATATTTAGCTGTGAAAAATCCTGACTTTGTTTCTAAAAATAGTGATGCAAAAATTGCCAAACGAATGGCGATACTAATCTTCACAGACTTCACGTGTATGGCTCCTATTTCATTTTTTGCTATTTCAGCAGCTTTCAAGTCGCCCTTTATTACAGTGACAAATGCTAAAATTCTGCTTGTATTGTTTTATCCTCTCAACTCATGCGCAAATCCATTTCTCTATGCAATCTTTACGAAAGCATTCAGAAGGGACTTCTTCATCCTGTTGAGCAAGTTTGGTTACTGCGAAATGCAGGCGCAAATTTATAAAATTGACAACTCAAGCTCAAAAAGTGGCACCAAGGAAAGCTCAGGTGCAGTTGTCAAGCTAACAACATTCAGTGTGCAGAATTTACCAGTCAATGCAAGTGCTGAATATAGTTGTAAAGAATGCTGATAACATTCATGTTCTACATTTTCTCTCCTCTACTGAAGGTGTTGACTCATGCTGGGCCGAATTCACAGGTAACAGCAGCAATCCAGAACCTCACCCAGGTGCCCATTTTTCAAGTATGAGCCCAGGCAGTAGGTGTTGATATACTAGTTAAGGGCACCAGAACTGAACCTGATGGAGTACTACATATGCAAGCAGAGGAAGGAACTGTGGTTGATTTTTGTCAACTTAGCCCAGGGAAGCTGAGACTATATATATTAGCAAATTGTTGCCCTAGCTGAGATCAGTTAAAACCAGCAATCAAATTTGGAACATTCTGGTTTCAATGGCTTCTCTACTACACCAAAAAGCACCTTTACCAAATTGGCCATCGTGGGGAACTACATAAAAGGTTTTAGTTGGAAAAAAATGTATCGTCATTTTAATTGAAAAATTAGAACAGAATTTAGGAAATAACATACATTCATTCTATTATAGTGCATTTACACTCTAGGGGGGGAATTTTGACTCCTGAGTGGCAAAGCGGCCTAGTAAATGGCCAGCCCTTCCTGAGGCAGCAGCAGAAGGCTTGGCACATCATAATAGCTGGGCCTCATTATTATACTGCTGATTGACATCCTGCTCAAAACAGGAGGGGAATCAGGCAGCCTGGAGGCCATCTGCTATGCCCAACGTAGGTTAGTGGAGGGAGTTTGGAGGGATGGCGGGGCTCTAGGGAGGTTAGCAGCTCTGGAAGGGGAGAATGTCACAAATGGCATCTTGTGTGACTATGACAAAGGTAAACTATCCCTCCTCATTCTTCTTGACCTGTCTGCAGCCTTTGACATACTGGACCACAAAATTCTGCTCCAAAGCCTCTCCAGTGTTGTCCAGCTGGGTGCAACTGCACTTCATTCTTAGCTATCCAGTCTTCTTCTTCTTTGGCCTCCTTGTCTCGGGAGACAATGGATAAGCGCCTGGAGGTGGTCAGTGGTTTGTGGAGCAGCGCCTGGAGTGGCTATAAAGGCCAATACTAGAGTGACAGACTCTTCCACCGGTGCTGCAGAAAAAATTGGTTGTCGGGGCTGTTACACAGTTGGCTCTCCCCTTGCGCTTCTGTCTTTTTTCCTGCCAACTGCTAAGTCTCTTCGAAGTCACAGCCAGAGAATAACCTGCAATGGCTTATCTTCCTGCTCCCACACTGTTACCTCTGGTGTTACCCAAGAATCTATCCTTGACCCCCTCCTATTCTCATCTACATGCTGCCCCTCAGCAACATCATCCAAAAACACACCATTTTTCCACGTGTAAGCTGACGATAATCAGCTCTACCTCACCTCCACCTCTCTCGACCCCTACAGATTCTCTAAACTGTCAGACTGTCCAGAATTCAGTACTGGATGAGCAGAAATTTCCTCCAACTAAATAGAGTCATTTTTGGCCTAGAAGGAGGCCATTCAGCCCATCGAGTCCATGCCAGCTCTCCATGGAACAATTCAGTCAGTCCCACTCCCCTGCTTGATCCCTGTCGCCCTGCAATTTTATTTCATATAAGTGCCCATCCAATTTCTTCTTGAAATCATTGATTGTCTCCGCTTTCAACACCCTCGTAGGCAGTGAGTTCCAGGTCATTACCATTCACTGCATGAAAAAGTTCTTCCTCATATTCCCCCTGCATCTCTTGCCCAAAACCATCAATCTGTGTCCCCTAGTCCTTGAACCATCAGTTAGTGGAAACAGTTTTTCCTTGTCTAACTTATTTAAGCCTGTGATAATCTTGTACACTACTATCAAATCTCCCCTCAATTTCCTTTGCTCCAGGGAGAACAATCCCAGCTTCTCCAACCTAACCTTGTAATGGGAAGGCAGTGACGTAATGGTCTGTCACTGGACTAGTAATCTAGAGGCCTGAGCTAATGCTCTGGGGACATGGATTCGAATCCCACCACAGCAGATGGTAAAATTTGAATTCAATTAATAAATCTGGAATGAATTAAAAGCTAGTCTAATGGTGACCATGAAACCATTGTCGATTGTTGTAAAAATCCATCTGGTTCACTAATGTCCTTTAGGGAAGGAAAGCTGCCATCCTTACCTGGCCTACATGTGACTCCAGATCCACAGCAATGTGGTTGACTCTTAAATGCCCTCTGCAATGGCCCAGTAAGCCACTCCGTCGTATCAAATCTCTACGAAGTCCAAGAAAAGGAATGAAACCGGACGGACCACCCAGCATCAACCTGGGCACTGGAAACGACAATGGTAAACCTAGCCATGTCGATCCTGCAAAGTCCTCCTTACTAACAGCTAGGGGCTTGTGCCAAGATTGGGAGCACTATCCCACAGACTAGTCAAGCAACAGCCTGACATAGTTATACTCACGGAATCATACCTTACAGACAATGTCCCAGACATCATCATCACCATCCCTGGGTACGTCCTGTCCCACCAGGACTGACCTACCACAGGTGGTGACACAATGGTATACAGTTGCCCTGGGAGTCCTCAGCATTGACTGCGGACCCCATGAAGTCTCATGGCATCAGGTCAAACATGGGCAAGGAAACCTCCTGCTGATCACCACCTACCGCACCCTGTACCCCCCACTCCCCCCCCATCCCCGGCCTCAGCTGGTGAATCAGTGATTCTCCATGTTGAACACCAACTGGAAGAAGCACTGAGAATAGCAAGGGCACAGAATGTATTCTAAGTGGGCGACTGCAAAGTCCATCACCAAGAGTGACTTGGTAGCACCACTACTGACTGAGCTGGCCGGTTTCTAAAGGACATAGCTGCTAGACTGGGTCTGTGGCTGGTAGTGAGGGAACCAACAAGAGGCAAAAACCTACTTGACCTTGTCCTCACCAATCTACCTGTCGCAGATGCATCTGTCAATGACAGTATTGGAGGAGTGACCACTGCACATTGAGGTAACCCAGCATTGTGTTGTGTGGCACTACCACTGTGCTAAATGGGATAGATTTCAAACAGATCTAGCAAATCAAAACTGAGCATCCATGAAACACTGTGGACTATCAGCAACAGCAGTACTGCATTCAGCCACAACCTATAACCTCATGGCCCGGCATATGTCCCACTCTACCATTACCATCAAGCCAGGGGACCACCCCGGTTCAATGAAAAGTGCAGGAGGTCATGCCAGGAACAGCACCATGCATACCTAAAAATCAGGTGTCAGCCTGGTGAAACACAGGACTACTTACATGCCAAACAGCGGAAGGACCATGCGATTGACAGGGCTAAGCGATTTCACAACCAACAGATCAAATCTAAGCTCTGCAGTCCTGCTACATCCAGTCGTGAGTGGTGGTGGACAATTAAACAACTAACAGGAGGAGGAGGTTCCACAAATATCCTCATCCTCAACGATGGGGGAGCCCAGCACATCAGTGCAAAAGACAAGGCAGAAGTATTTGCATCCATCTTCAGCCAGAAGTGCCAACTGGATGATCCATCTTGGCCTCCTCTTGAGGTCCCCTGCATCACAGATGCCAATCTTCAGCCAATCCGATTCACTCCATGTGATATCAAGAAACGGTTGAAGGCACTGGATACTGCAAAGGCTATGGGCCCTGACAATATTCCGACCGCCGTGTCCAGATGCAGCAAGACCTGGACAACATCCAGGCTTAGGCTGATAAGTGGCAAATAACATTCACAGAATCACAGAATAATACAGTGCAGAAGAGGCCCATTGAGTCTGCACCGATGCATTCAAACACCTGACCTGTCTACCTAATCCCATTTGCCAGCACTTGGCCCATAGCCTTGAATGTTATGACGTGCCAAGTGCTTATCCAGGTACTTTTTAAAGGATGTGAGGCAACCTGCATCTACCACCCTCCCAGGCAGGGCATTCCAGACCGTCACCACCCTCTGGGTAAAAAAGTTCTTCCTCAAGTCACGCCATACAAGTGCCAGGCAATGACCATCTCCAACAAGAGAGAATCTAACTATCTCCCCGTGATGTTCAATGGCATTACCATTGCCGAATCCCCCACTGTCAACATCTTGGGCGTTACCATTGACCAGAAACTGAACTGGACCAGCCAGATAAATGCTGTGGCAACAAGAGCATGTTAGAGACTAGGAATTCTGTGGTGAGTAACTCACCTCCTGCCTCCCCAATGCCTATCCACCATCTACAAGGCACAAGTCAGGAGCGTGATGGAATACTCTCCATTTGCCTGGATGGGTGCAGCTCCAACAACACTCAAGAAGCTCGACACCTTCACTGTCGCTGGGCCAAAATCCTGGAACTCCCTTCCTAACAGCACTGTGGGTGTACCTACACCCCAAGGACTGCAACAGCACAAGAAGGCAGCTCACCACCACCTTCTCTAGGGCAGTTACATATGGGCAATAAATGCTGGCATGGTCAGCGACACCCACACTCCCACAAATGAGTAAAAAAATAAATAAAATTCCCCATCCCGAGAACCATTCTGGTAAATCTCCTCTGTACCCTCTCGATGACCCTCACCTTCTTCCTAAAGTGTGACCAGAACTAGATGCAATACTCAGTTGGGGCCTAACCAGAGCTTTATAAAGGTTCAGCAAAACTTCCCTGCTTTTGTACTCTATGCATCTATTTATGAAGTCCAAGATCTTTGCTAACCAATCTCTCGATATGTCCTGCCACCTTCAAAGATTGATGCACATGCATCCCCAGGTCTCTCTGTTCCTGCACACTCTTTAGAACTGCGCCATTAAGTCTATATTGCCTCCCCACATCCCTTCTGCCAAAATGCATCACCTCACACTTGTCTGTATTAAATTCAATCTGCCACCTGTCTGCCCATTCTACTACTATACCTGTGTCCTGTTGCAGGCAGTTCAGAACATCCTCACTGTTTGCCACTCCTCCAAGTTTGGTATCATCTGCAAAGTTTCAAATTCTACTCTGTATTCCAAGATCCAAGTTATTTATATATAGCAAAAAAGCAGTGGTCCTAGCACTGACCCTTGGAAACACCATCCTCCAGTCTGAAAAACAACCATTTACCACGACTCACTGTTTTCTGTCCTTAAGCCAGTTTTTTTATCCAAATGGACACTGACTCTCCTATTCTATGAGTTTCCATTTTGTTAACCTGCCTTTTATGTGGTACTTCATCGAACATATGAACAACATATGAACATACGAATTAGGAACAGGAGTAGGCTACTCGGCCCCTCAAGCCTGCTCCGCCATTCAATAAGTTCATGGCTGAACTGATTACTCCACATTTCCACCTACCCCCAATAACCTTTCACCCCCTTGCTTTCTTAAAATCCACATAGACAACATCCACTGCATTCCCTTCAAACTTCTCTGTTACTTCATCAAAAAATTCAATTAGATTAGTCAAGCATGATCTGCCTTCAACAAGGCTATCCTTAATTAACTCAACCGTTCCAAGTGCCTGTTGATTTTTTTCCCTGATTATTGTTTCTAAAACATTATCCACCACTGATGTTAAACTAACTGGCTAGGACTATCCTTACACCCTTTCTTGAATAACAATGTCGCATTTGCCACTCTCCAGTCTTCTGACACCTCACCCTTCTAGGGAAGATTGGAAGATTATGGCAGGCCCTTCCGTTATTTCCACCACCACATTCTTCAGCAACCTGAGGTGCAAACCATCGGACAGGTGACTTATCTACCTTAAGCACAGCCAGTCTTTCCAGTACCTGCTCCCTCTCAATTTTACCCTATCGATTGCCTCTACTCGCTCTGCTTCTACTGATATTTTGCCAGATGCCTCTTCCTTAGTAAACACCATTACAAGTACTCATTAAGTATTCTAGCCTTGCCCTGTGCCTATTAAAGTCCTACTCTATCTCTTACTACTTGCTTATTATTTACATGCCAATAGAAGGTTTTTAGGTTCCCTTTTATGTTGACTGCCATTCTATTCTCATGTTCTCTCTCTTTGCAAGTCTTATTTTCCTCTTCACCTCCCCTCATAACTTAATGTATTTGGCCTGGTTCTCACTTGAAGAATTCACCTGAAATACATCATATGCTCTCTTTTTTTGTTTCATCGTAATCTTTATCTCCCTCATCATCCAAGGAGCCCTGTTTTTGGTTCCCCTACCTTTCGCCCTTGTTGAAATGTACCTCACCTGTACCTGAAGCATCTCTTCCTTAAAGATAACTATTGTTCTGTTACAATTTTTCCTGTCAGTCTTTGATTCCATTTTATCCTGGCTAGATCCCTTCTCATCGCATTGAAATTAGCCCTCTTCCAATTTGGCCATTCTACCTTAGATTGTTTCTTGCTTTTCTGCTTACGAGTCTAAATCTTATGATACGATGATCACTCTTACCCATGTGTTCCCTCACAGACACTTGGTCCACTTGGCCCACCTCATTTCCCAACACGAGATCCAGGAATGCCTCCTTTCAAGCTCAGCCGAGAACATACCGATCCAGGAAGTTCTCCTGAATGCATTTCAGAAATTCCTCCTCTCCTTTCCCTTTACTCTAACAGTATCCCAATCAATATTTGGGTAGTTAAAGTCCCTCAATATTGCCACTCTATAGTTCTTGCACATCTCTGATTTCCCTGTAAATTTGCTCTTCTATTTGGAGGCCTACAGGATACCCCCAGTAGAGTGATCATACCCATTTGCTTCTCACCAAATGGATTCTGTCCTTGCTCTCTTAAGGATATCCCGTCTTTCCAACACTACAATGTCTTCCCTAATCAGTACTGCCACCCCACCTCCTTTTTTTCCTTCTCTATCTTTTTTGAACACTTTATATCCTTGTATATTAAGAGCCCATTCCTCACCATTTTTAAGCTACGTTTCCGTTATTGCCACTACATCATATTCCCATACTGCTATTTGTGCTTGCCGCTCACCAACCTTATTCACCACACTTTGTGCATTTACATACCTGATTGTAATCCTGTCTTAGCATTCATCATAGCCCTTCTCAGTCTGCTCCTATCTAAAATGCAACTACTCCCTTTTCTAGTACTGCCCAACACTTTCACATAATGCACCTTATTGCCCTTTGTTACTTCTATATGCTGTAGCCCATCCCCCTGTCAATTTAGTTTAAACCCTCCCCAACCACACTAGTGAATCTCCCCATGAGGACATTGGTCCCAGTCCAGTTGAGGTGCAACCCTTCCCTTTTGAATGGGTACCATCTGCCCCAGAACTGGTCCCAATGCCCCAAGAATCTGAAGTCCTCCCTCCTGTACCATGCTTCAAGCCACGCATTGATCCTTCCTATATTTCTATTTCTACTCTTGCTGGTGCATGGCACTGATAGTAATCCAGAGATTACTACCCTTGAGTTCTACTCTAACTTCCTCCCTAGCTGCTGAAAATCTGACCGTAGGATCTCAATATCTGCCCTTGCTGTGTTGTTGGTATCAATATGTATCACAACTTCTGGCTCACTCCCTTCCCCCTGTAGAGAATCTTGCACCCTCTCCATGATGTCTTTGACCCTGGCACCAGGGAGGCAACACTCCATGCAGGACTCACAATAATGCTTACAGAAATGCCTGTCTGTCCCCCTGACTATGGAATCTCTTGTAACAATTGCTTTGCTGCTCCCTCCTGTACAGTACCTTGCTGATTGGTGCCATGGTCTGGACTGCACTCCTTCAGGGTATCGTCACTTCCAGCAATCTCCAGTGCTGAGTACCTGCTTGAGAGTGGCACTCACCCTGAAGACTCCTGCACCTCTTGTCTCTTCCTAGTATTCTGGATGGCCACCCACGTAGTATCCTGAATTCTTACAGCATGTGGGGTGATCACCCATGGAAAAGTATGATCCAGGAAACTCTCCTCCCAGATGCTCCATAGTGACTCCAGCTGCCCCTCAAGCTCGGAAATTCTGAGCTCGAGCTGAAGGAGACATTTTCTACGCACGTGGTCGCCCAAGACCTGTGAAGTGTCCTGATGTTCCCACATAGCGCAGGAATTGCAAGCAACAGGTTGCAGCTGCCCATCCATGATCATAAAAACCCTATTCCCTCTTTTGCAATTCGTACCTTGTTTAAACTATTAATTTTAATTAATGCCTCTCAACCTGCTTTATGCTAATACTCTTATTAATTCACTTACTGTTATACTTTCCCGATTGAAATTTTTAATTTCCCAGCTCAAGATTTGTACGAATGCCCTAGTTTCGAGAGAAAAAGAGAAATACCAACCAATCACTTATTTGCTTTCCTGTGATGTTACACTTTGACTTTTTTTTGAACCCAGTCAGATCGCTCTGAACCCTCCCCAGAACTCTTTTATCTCTGCCATCAGTCTCACAGTGCTTTCACTCTCTGCTACTGCTCATTTATCCCTGCCGCCGGTCTCGCTGTGCTGGGATATACTGGGAATACTGAAGACATTGAGCTGGATTTTACCAGCCTTCTGGAGACACGTTGGTCTTGGAAAATGGTGTCAGGAGGGGAGGCCAACGTCTTCCTGCCGCCACAGTATATTGCCAATAGCAGGAACCTCAGCTGCGTGGCTGCTGACTGGAGGGGGCTGCCAATTAAACCAATTAAATGGCCAATTAAGGGACACTTCCCATCCCTGCTGGCATTTTACCAGCATCGGGAGGAGCTGCTGCTGCATGAGTAGACCAACAGGTAAACCCTGCAGCCTTCCAGGGGGGTGGGGAGCCACCTTTATGGCTGCTCCATGGTCCATGTCGTCCCCACGTCTATGGCGCCACCTCTGGATGGTGCATCCTCCCCCAATCATTGGGACCTGTCTGCCTGGCCCCGGCTTGGGCCAGCACCTCTGGGAGGTGGGGCCGCAGTCATCAATTGGACGCTGGTCCTGATGGTGGCCTCTTCATTGGCCAATGCCAGTAAAATGCCACACTGGGTCCCACCGCCTGCCAGTGGGGCAGTCGGCTCCCGCTTTCAGTGGTGGGACTACTTTCGGCCATTGTATCCCTGGAACAAACTCTGTTCTTATGTCGTGAACTCCATCCCTCTCCTTAGTGACTCTCTGAGGCTGAATCTGACTGTTCACCCATGAGCTTCCTACCATATATCCATATGATCACTCAGACAGCCTATTTCCACCTCCGTAACATTGCTCGACTCCACCCCTGCCTCAGCTTATCTGTTGCTGAAACTCTTACTCATGCCTTTGTTACTTCTAGGCCTAACTATTCCAGTGCATTTCTAGCTGTCTTTCCTCTTGAGGTCATTCAAAACTCTGCAGCCTGTGTCTTAACTTGCACCAAGTCCCACTCGCCCATCTCCCCTGTGTTTACTGACCTACATTGGCTCCTGGTTAAGCTTCGCCTCGATTTAAAAATTCTCACCCTTGTTTTCAAATTCTTTCATGGCTTCGGCCTTCCCTATCCATATCTCCTCCAGCCTCATAGCCCACTGAGATCTCTGCGCTCCACCAATTCTAGCCTCTTGAGCATTTGCGATTTTAATCACTCTACCATTGGTGGTCGTGCCTTCATCTGTCAAGGCCCTAAGCTCTGCAATTCCCTCCCTAAATCTCTCCACCTCTCTACCTTTTTGTCTTCCTTTAAGATGCTCCTTAAAACCTCTTTGACCAGGCTTTTTGTCATCTGGCCTAATATCCCCTTATGTGGATCAGTGTCAAACTTTGTTTAATAACACTTGTAAAGCATCTTGGGACATTTTATTATGTTAATTGCACAATATAAATGCAAGTTATTGTTGTTATTGCTGTTGTCAGGCCGATTGCCCTACTGACTTCCTGGTTAAAGTAGTGTCAGGGCCCTATTGATGTAATAGGACCCGAATTTACATAATGGTATGAAGCTGACCACTATGTATGCCTGAAAATTCAAGCATATTAAAAATGGAACAGGGTGGGGATGGAGTTGGGATTTTACTCAATCCATTTTAACTGCCCTCCTGCCCAGCACTGACTTCATCACCTTCCACAGCCAATGTTTGAAGCTGAACCAGACTGTATGCAAACTCGGCATCCTATTTGACCATGAGATGAGCTTTCAACCCCATATCCACTTCATCACCAAAACTGCCTACTTCCACCTCTGTATCATTGCCTGTCTCCACTCCTACCTTTGCTGATGACACCATCATCCATGCCTTTATTACCTCCATACTTGACGATTCCAATGCTCTCCTGGCCAGCTTCCCACTCTCCACCCTCCATAAACTTAAGTTCATGCAAAACTCTGCTGCCCATATCCTATCTAGCACCAAATTCCCTTCCCACATCACACCTCTGTTCACTGACTACATTGGCTCCTGTTCAGAACAAAACCTCGATTTTAAAATTTTCATCCTTGTTTTCCTATCCCTCCATGGCCTTGCCTATCTCTGTAACCTCCTCCAGCCCTACAACCCTCCATTATCTCTATGCTCCTCCAATTCTGGCCTGTTGCACATCACTGATTTCCTTTCCTCCGCCATTGGTGACTGTGCCTTCAGCTGCCTAGGCTCTAAGCTGAGGAATTCCCTTCCTAAACCTCTCTGTTTCTGTCACCGCCTTTAGGTCACTCCTTAAAATCTACCCCTTTGACAAAGCTTTGGTCATCTGTCCCAATAGCCCTTTATGTGGCTTGGCGTTAAAGTTTGTCTGGTAACACTTCTACGAAGTGTTTTGGGATGTTTTACAAAATTAAAGGCACTATATAAATGCAAGTTGCTATTGCTGATTTTGTCAGGCAAAGGGAGGGTGTTGGGGGGGGGGGGGAGTGGGAGACATTAAAATTCTCAGGTATTGATGCAGTTGCAAACGAATTCTGCACCACTTCAATATTTTTCAATGCAAAAACTTTCTGTATTTGCACTGATGTAGTAACTACTTTCACAAAAATTCAAATGCATGTTTGCTTCCATTGTGACCTATGCTTCTATGTGATGAGGAGGTCACTGACAGTAGTTGCATAGTTTCCCTTTGTCCGCAGCAACTAAACTGAGCAACACCATGTTTGCTGCAGCTCTCCGGAATAGCCATCCCTATGGTTTTCAAGTCATCTTCAGTGGCTAAGTTGGTAAAGGCAGTAAATGAGCCTAGCAGAGCAACAGGTTGCAGATTTGATTCTAGGCCTATTTTGAGTTAGTTGATCTCAGTAGAGAGGGCAATACAGATGCTACAGTTTGCCTTTTTAATCTGTATCCATGCACTTTTAATGAGGTTAGAATTGGGCTTGGATAACCAATCAACATTCACAATCTAGCTGATACATGCAATGAAATGCCAGAGGGTAACTGGCTTTTTGCCGCCATACTCCATGTAAGTCATGTCTCCAGGACAGGAGGGAAGAAGAGGGGAAAATATAAATAAGTAAATGAGAATATTTTAAATATATTGCAATATCAATCATACATTTGTTTATTTTAAAAAGGAAATAAAATAAAACTGACCTTCAAACTCAAGAATCCAATTCTTCTCATTAAATTATTTGTACAAATTGCCAAATCTCCACTATTTGTCGAATTGTTGCTTCGATAACTGTGTTCAGATCAGTATTTTTTTTTAATTGTATTTTTTATTTTTCTGCACCCTCTGAGATTTCACATTACTTTGGTTCATTGTATGTGAAGTTAACAAATGAGATTATTTTATATCACTTACCATGGATATAACCTTCTTCCTTTGAATTAAGTACAATTTTGACATTCAAAGTCACCTACCCAGCTGATCTCTTACCTATTTATTGCCACCTTGGAATTACTAACTTCAAATTCTGGGGTTTTGGGCAATATTAATTTATGTGCAGTGGGAGTGAAGGGGCAGGAATTTGAGCCAGAACCCAATTAATGTTCCTTTCAGAGAAAAGATATTCCACCAACCACTCTCATGACATCACTTTCGGGAATGGGACTGGTGGGATGCTGGTTCAACCAGATATCACAGGTCACAAAATAATTACAGATGAGGATGGCCATTCGGCCCATCTTAATTCATACATCCAGAAAGATCTTAACATCCTATTTTAACAAATTATTGTCAATTGTTTCTTAAAATTGAGTTTTTACCCCATTAATTGTCCTTGTTTTCAAATCCCTCTATGACCTGACCTCTCTCTATCTCCATAGTCTCCTTCAGCCCCTCAACCCCCCAAGATATCAGTGCTCCTCTAATTTTGTCCTCTTGAGCATTCCTGATTGCTCCACTATTGGCTGTAGCATTCCTGAAAGGTCTGGCGCTAATTTTTAGAATATGCCCCCTCGTCCTAGACTCTCTAACCAGCAGAAATAGGTTCTATCTACCCTATCTGTTCCCGTTAATATCTGAAAAACTTCGATCAAATCGCCCATTCATCTTTTAGTTTCCAGGGAATCCAACCCTAGGTTGTGTAGCCTGTGTTGTGTGATCCTTGGAGTCTACGTATCATTCTGGTACATCTTTGCTATCTCCAAGGCCAATATATCCTTCCTATGGTGTGATGCCCAGAACTGATCACAGTACACGGTGGCAACGCAGGTGGATAAGGTGGTCAAGAAGGCATACGGCATGCTTGCCTTCATCGGTCGGGGCATAGAGTATAAAAATTGGCAAGTCATGTTGCAGCTGTACAGAACCTTAGTTAGGCCACAATTAGAATATTGTGTGCAATTCTGGTCGCCACACTACCAGAAGGACGTGGAGGCTTTGGAGAGGGTACAGAGGAGGTTTACCAGGATGTTGCCTGGTCTGGAGGGCATTAGCTATGAGGAGAGGTTGGAAAAACTCAGATTGTTTTCACTGGAACGACGGAGGTGGAGGGGCGACATGATAGAGGTTTACAAAGTTATGAGTGGCATGGACAGAGTGGATAGTCAGAAGCTTTTTCCCAGGGTGGAAGAGTCAGTTACTAGGGGACATAGGTTTAAGGTGCGAGGGGCAAATTTTAGAGGGGATGAGCGAGGCAAGTTTTTTACACAGAGGGTGGCGAGTGCCTGGAACTTGCTGCCAGGGGAGGTGGTGGAAGCAGATACGATAGCGACGTTTAAGAGACATCTTGACAAATACATGAATAGGAAGGGAATAGAGGGATATGGGCCCTGGAAGTGCAGAAGGTGTTAGTTTAGGCAGGCATCAAGATTGGCGCAGGCTTGGAGGGCCGAATGGCCTGTTCCTGTGCTGTACTGTTCTTTGTTTGTTGTTCTTTGTACACCAGGTGTGGTCTAACCAGGGCTTTATATAGCTGTAGTATAACACCTATCCCATTGTATTCTAGTCCTCTAGATATAAAGGCCAGCATTTCATTAGCCTTTTTGATTATTTTCTGCAACCATCCATGACATTTTAATGATTTATGTACCTGGACCCCAGGTCTCTTTGGACCTCCACTGTTTTTAGCTGTTCACCATTTAGAAAGTACTCTATTCTATTCTTTTTTAGATCCTATGTGGACAACCTCACATTTGCTTGCATTGAAATCCATTTGCCACAGTTTTCCCATTCAATTAATCTATCAATATCTTTTTGTAATTTTATGCTTCCATCTACACTGCTTACAATACTGCCCATCTTTGTGTCATCTGCAAACTTGGATATGTGGCTTTCTATCCCATCATCTAAGTCATTAATAAATAGTGAATAGTTGCGGCCTCAACACAGATGCCTGTTGGTGTTGGTTGAGGGAGGAATGTTAGCCAGAACACAATGGGAATTCCCTGTTGTCCTTTAAATAATGCCCTGGGATCTTCAGCATCCACCTGAACCTGCTGGAACAGCCAAATGGGGCTTTAGTTTAACATCTCTGACAATGTGGCATTCCTTCAGTATTGCTTCAGAGTGTCCATATAGATTATATGCTCAAGTCCTGGACCTTTGATTCATGGGCAAGACCATAACCAACCAAGCCAAGCTAAATATGGCCAGGGATTAAGGGAAAACATGTTAGCAGCTGCTTCTCATGAAATGCTATTCAAATCATGGAAGTCACACTAACCAATCGGAAATACTGCTCTACAAAATCAGAAGATGCTCTCAAGTGAGTAAGAGTTGCTTTAAATATAATTTCCATTTCCACAATAGGTCTCAGAGCCAATTGTTTAGGAGTGTATTTGGGCATTTTCCCCCCCAAAATTAACTCCAATGCATAATTCTATTGGGTTAGGGAACCAATTTTTCACTATTCAAGAATTAATTTGGAATATAATGATAGTCACCAATTCCATATATCCAGTTCATGTCAAAGCTGGCGATCTTGGAAGCAGAGGGGCCGGGAAAATAGCGGTTAGCCGCGTTGGGATAGATCTCCGACGCATTCCCGCCACTGGGGAACTTTCCCGGGGTGGGAGGGGACCAGGAATTTAAATTCATCAGCCGTCAATTGGGGGCGATTTGGAGGTCCCAAAGACATTTTGGCAGCAGCAGAGCGGCCCCCCGCCGCCTGCTTAATGGAGATGGCCTCCCTGCAGCAGTCCAGGGGGCCATCAGAACCAGAAGCTCTATCTCCCAAAGAGGGGGCTGCGGACAGCAAAAGATGGAGGGGCCTCTTATCCGAGGGGCCTCTATTTTGAGATGCCTCAGCAGCACCCACCTCTAGAGCTGCTGACCCTCTGATTGAGCCGGCAGCTTCCCCGCTGCCCTTAACAGGACAGCAAGCACGGAGGCAACCAATTAGGAAGCCGTCTCCTGAAAAATAGCTCTTCCAGTCTGTTTCCCGGCAAGTGCATGCTTGAGACCCCCATCGGGTCCCAACATCGGGGTCCCGAAGCCCGCAGGAAAATCCTGCCAATAGTTCACTGATGGCGCTTACTTATTGCATTCAGATTTCTGGTGGTCTAAGACTCAGCAGTTCTGTAATCTCTAGTGTTACGGGAATTCCTGATAGTTTAACATTGATGTTTGCATGCTCGTCTATTTCAAATTCAAGATTTATTTACAACAATAGCACTTGGATTTGCAATTTTATAATCTAACAATTAAATGCTGAATTTTTACTACGTAACTTTCCAAAAGCAATGTGGAGAAGACAAAGCTGTGGTTCATTAGAATTCTGCAGAAAACATCTCAGTAAATAACAAACATTTGGACAGCAGTCTCCTATTGTTTAGACTGCAATAAAAATACACTGTCATTTCTTGGACTTATCACAAGTAGGGATTTGCTAGAAGGAAGATCTCTGTCTTCGGTATTGAGCCTTATGATGCAGATAGTGCTGAGGAATTTTTGAACACAATAACATTAAAATACAGATTTCACTTTGCAGTCTAAACAGTTGAGTTTTTTTTCAATGTGGTTAGGATACTATTCTGCACATCCACACCGATTACTATTCTTGACTCCTCATTTCAACAAGTTAATGCAATTCTTGACACTGCCATCATTGCATGATTCAAGGGATGCTAAGTAATTGCTTTTATATATTGACCTAGAGTTATATTGCCATTAAATGTCCTAGAACAAACATGGAGGCAGGCCATAATAGATATCATAATTAGTAATGAGCCAGATTTAATTAACAGGCTAATGATGCATGAACATTGATCTAATAGCGACCATAATATGATTGAATTCATTGTTGTGCTTGAAAGGAAAAAGCTTGAAGACTCTAAGATTCTACTACCAAGATTCTAGATTTAGGTAAGGCCAACTCAACGGGATGAGACAGAGATTGTCCAGTTAACTGGGCAAATCTGTTAAAACCACAGATCAGTGGGAAGTATTCACAAAATAATGTAATGTGATGCAGAACCAGTTTATAGCCCTAAGGGACAAGAGCTCTACTTGCCAAAAGAAAAAGCCATGGACAACTAAAGAGGTGGTGGACAACATAAAACTAAAAGAAAAAAGCATATAAGATGGCAAAAAATAGCACAGATCCTGGTGAATCGGAGAGATACAAAGAACGGCAAAGGGTAAGAACCACAAAAAGGGAGTATGGAAAGAAACTTGCAAGGGATATCAAAATCAACACAAAACACTTTTACAAACACTAAGTTTAAGAGCAATGTGGGCCCTTAAAAATTGACAATGTTGATATAAATGAAAATAAGGAAATGGTAGATATGTTAAATAATTACTTTGCATCAATATTTACAGTAGAGAAAGAGGACAGCATGCCAGCATTCCACGAAAACTAATATTAAATCAGGGACAGGAACTCACCAAAATTACTTAAACAAATTAACAGCAATGAAGAAAACAATGGCACTAAAGAGTGACAAACCCCCTGGACCAAATGGTTTTCATACGAACATACATGGGTACGAATTAGGAGCAGGAGTAGGCCACTTGGCCCCTCGAGCCTGCTCCGCCATTCAACAAGATCATGGCTGATCTAATTGTAACCTTAACTCCACATTCCTGCCTATCCCTGATAACCTTTCACCCCCTTGCTTATCAAGAATCTATCTACCTCTGCCTTAAAAATATTCACTCTGCTTTCACCGACTCTTGAGGAAGAGAATTCCAAAGACTTACAACCCTATGGGAGAAAAAAATTCTCATCTCTGTCTTAAATGGGCGACTCTTTATTTTTAAACAGTGACCCCTAGTTCACGCACAGATTTTAAAGGAAGTAGATGAGAACATTGCAGATGCCCTAACTGTAATTTTCCAGAGTTCTCTAGGTTCAGGAACAGCTTCTTTCGATTGGAAAAGTGCATATCACTCCACTAATTTAGAAAGGAGAGAAAGGGAAACCAGGGAATTATAGGTCAGTTGACCCAATATCTGTTGTCAGGAAATTACTAGAATCTATAATTAATGATAGGGCGATTGAACACCTTGAAAATTTTCAGCTGATCAGAGAGAGCCAGCATGGATTTCTAAAAGGTAGATCAAGCCCGACAAATCTGACTGAATTTTTTGAAGAGGTGACTAAAGTACTGGACAAGGGAATGTCTATGGATGTTATTTATATGTTCTTCCAGAAGGCATGAAATAAAGTGTCTCATAAGTGACTGTTAACAAAAGGAATTGAAGGCAAATTATTGACTTAGGAAATTGGCTGAATGACGTGGTAGAGAGTAGCAATAATGGGTAGATGGTCTAATTGGCCTGTGACTAATGGTGCCCACAGTGTTGGGCCTCAACTATTGACTGTATTTATTAACAACTTAGATGATGAGATAGAGAGCCACATATCAAAGTTTGCCAATGACACAAAGGTAGGCAGCATTGTAAGCAGTGTAGATGGAAGCATAAAATTATAAAGAAATAATAATTGATTATGGGAATAGCCAAAACTGTGGCAAATGGATTTCAGTAAAGGCAAGTGTGAGGTCATCCACATAGGAGCTAAAAAAGGATAGATCAGAGTACTTTCTAAATGGTGAAAAGCTAGAAGCTGCAGAGGTCCAAAGAGACTCAGGGTTCATGTACACAGATGATTAAAATATCATGGAGAGGTACAAAAAATAATCGATGCTGACCTTTATATTTAAAGAACTAGAAATCAAGGTGTTAGAAGTCATGTTGTAGCTATACAAAGCCCTGGTTCAATCACACCTGGAGCACTGTGAGCAATTCCGTAAGAATATATTGGCCTTGGAGAGAGTGCAGTGTAGATTTACTAGAATGGTACCTGGACTCCAATGTTAAATTATGAGGAGAGATTACACAAATTAGGGTTGTATTTCCAGGAATTTACCATACGACCATATGAATTAGGAGCAGAGGTAGGTCATTCGGCCCGTCGAGCCTGCTCTGCCGTTCAATAAGATCACAGCTGATGTTTCTGTCTCGAATTCCACACTCCCATCTACCCCCGATAATCTTTGATTCCCTTGCCTAACAAGAATCTATCTACCTCCACCTTAAAAATATTCAATGACCCCGCCTCCACCACCTTCTGAGGCAGAGAATTACAAAGTCGCATAACCCTCTGAGACAAAAGATTTCTTCTCGTCTCCATCCTAAAAGGGTTTTAAGACAGTGCCCCCTAGTTCTGGACTCACCCACAAGAGGAAACATCCTTTCCACATTCACCCTGTCAAGACCATTCAGGATCTTATATACTTTAATCAAGTCTCCCCTCACTTTTCTAAACTCCAGTGAAAACAAGCCCAGTCTGTCCAACCTCTCCTTATAAGACAACCTGCTTATTCCAGGTATCAATCTAGAAAACCTCCTCTGAACCGCCTCCAATGCATTCGCACCTTCCTTAAATAAGGAGACCAAAACTGCACACAGTATTCAAGATGTGTAACTGTATAACTGAAGCATAACATCCTTACTTTTATTTTCAATTTCTCTCGTAATAAAGGATAGCATTCCATTAGCCTTCTTTATTACTTGTTGTACCTGCATACTAACATTTTGTGACTCATGCACTAAAACACCTAGATCCATCTGCAACTCTGATTTCTGCAGTCGGCCCCATTTAAGAAATACTATGCTTTTTTATTCTGCCTGCCAAAGTGAACAACTTCACATTTTCCCACATTATACTCCATCTGCCAGATTTTTGCCTACTCACTCAACCTATCCATATCAGCCTGCAAGCTCCTTATGTCCTCTTCACAACATACTTGCCTACCTATCTTTGTGTCATCTACAAATTTAGCTACCGTGCAATTGCTACCCTCATCTAAGTCATTGATATAAATTGTAAAAAGTTGAGGCCCCAGCACAGAACCCTGCGGGACTCCACTTGTCACATCCTGCCAATCAGAAAAGGGCCCATTTATGCATACTCTGTTTTCTGCCAGCCAGCCAATCCTCTATCCATGTTAATATGTTAGCTTCTACACCATGAGCTCCTACTTTGCGCAATAACCTTTTATGCGGCACCTGGTCAAATGCCTTCTGGAAATCCAAGTACAGTAGGTACAGTATGTTACTCCTTCAAAGAACGCCAACAAATTGGTTAAACATGATCTCCCTTTCACAAAACCATGCTGACTATTCCCAATTACCTTGAGTTTTTCTAAGTACCCAGCTATAGCCTCCTTAATGATCGATTCTAACACCTTCCCCACGACAGATGTCAAGCTAACTGGCCTATAGTTACCTGTTTTCTTCCTCCCCCCACCAACCACCACCCCCCCTCCCACTTCTTGAATAGAGGGGTTAAATTTGCTACTTTCTAGTCTGATGGAACCTTTCAAGAATCTAGCGAATTTTGAAACATTAACACCAACTACCACCTCATTAGCCACCTCTTTTAAGACCCTAGGATGAAGCCCATCAGGACCTGGGACATGTCAGCCCACAGCTCCCATCAGTTTGCTCAGTACCACTTCCTTGGTGATTGTAATTTCACAAAGTTCCTCTCTTCCTTCCACCTCCTGATTTACAGCTATTACTAGAATGGTTTTTGTATCCTCTATAGTGAAGTCAGAAGCAAAATATTTGTTCATTTCATCCACCATTTCCTTATTATCTACTATTAACTCCCCATTCTCACTCTCTAGAGGACCAACGCTCACTTTATTTATTCTTTTCCTTTTTAAATTTGGAAGATTAAGGGTTATTTGATCAAAGTTTTCAAGATACCAAGGATAACTGATAGGATTATAGAGAGAAACTGTTTTCCACTGGTCAGGGAATCTAGAAGGAGGGAATGTGGTCTAAAATTTAGAGCTAGACCTTTCAGATGTGAACTTAGAAAACAGTCCTACTCACAAAGGGTGGTAGAAGTTTGGAATTCTCTTCCATAATTGGCAGTTGATGCTGAGTCAGATGTTAATTTTAAATCTGAGATTGATAGATTTCTGTTAACCAAAGGTATTAAGGAATATGTGACAAAAGCAGATATATGGAGTTAGGTCACAGATCAGCCATGATCTCATTGAATTGCAGAACGAACGCGAGGGGCTAAATGGCCTACTCCCGTTCCTATGTTCCTTGTGCTGTGCTAGTGCCACTGATGCCCAAAGAACACTTTAATGCCCCTGCCAGCTGTGTAAAAGTAAACTTGTCAGATTCTTTAAGGCTTGCAGATGAGAAGACCAAGAATTATTCAGGTCTTCTGGGCTCCTGCTTTACTGTAATGGGTGTGTATATGGCTTCATGAGGCCTGCGGATCAGGAGCACAGGACAATATCAATATAAAAGCAACTACTGTGTCTTGGTCTTAGACAAGCAGCTACTCTTCAGCTGGTTTGATTCCATTGCTGTGATAATAGCCAGTCATAGAGTAATATTAACAGAGTTGCCTGCCTGCCCAGCCTTTCATTTGAGATCATAAAGTATGGCTTTGGAGAGCATAAAGAAATTAACTTACTAAATACTTATGGATTACCTGTAGTTAACTATTAGAGATGCACAACATAACTAATGTCAATCTTCATTTCAATTCATTACAGCCTTAGGGAGCACAAAATTCAAGGTTGACACTCCAGTCCAATACTGAGGGACTGCTGCACTGTAGGAGGTGCCTTCTTTCCGATGCAATGCTAAACCAAGGTCCCATCTGCCCTCTCAGGTGGTCGTAAAAAATCCATGGCACTATTTTGAAGAACAAAGGAATTATCCCCAGTGTCCTGGCCAATATTTATCCCTCAATCAATATCACAAAAACAGATTGCCCAGGTCTGGTCATTGTCACATTGCTGTTTGTGGGAGCTTGCTATGCACAAATTGGCTGCCGCATTTCCTACATTATAACAGTGACTATACTTTAAAAGTACTTAATTGGCTATAAAGTGCTTTGAGACGTCCAGTAGTCACGAAACACACTATATAAATGCAAGTCTTTCTTTTTTTTAAGGAGTTTGCTGAATGTAGAACACGAGAGGACTGCACACACATTAAAAATGTAGTCCAGCCTAAGAATGTCAAAATCGTAAAATTCGGAAAAATTAGCTTATATGGAAATTATAGTGTATTTATACAACTCCATTTCATGTTATGTAGTACTACTATTTCATAAAATATTTGAGACACGTGCAGTTTGGAAAGGGAGCAAGCCAGGAGAACATGGCTGAGTAACTAGCTTTAATGAGCAGTGCACAGTTGTTACAGCTGCTCTTTATTTGTCTATGCTGTGTCCTTCATTCGCAACCGGCAATAGAAAAAAAATGTTTTAACACATGAAAATTGCATATTTGCAAGAAGGGAAAGTGAAAAATAAAACACTGGAAGAATTTATTAATATCAGATTAATGAAATATTTTGAGCTGCTCAAATTGACTGAATTTATAGTGGGAGCCTTGGGAGCAAATTTATTTAAAGAGATCCGTCGAAGTAGGTTAAGCCGGAAATGGTATTTCATGAACAGCATTACAAGCAGAACACATATGGTACTACTCATTTAAATGTTTTCTACACTTTAGTTATGAAGATTGTATATATTTTGACATTACTGTTGACCACAATGAGTATATAACAACCATAAAAATGTACATGCATATTAAGGAAATTAGGATTATGGAAAGTCATGTTTTGGAATTTGTGATTACTTTTCGTCTTCGCAGAAATATTTTGGGAATGGGTTATGTTTTAAGTGTTATGTTTAAGACAAGGCAATTTTGCAAAGGTTCAAAAAGTGACAGATTTAAATGTTTTAAGGAAAGCATTTATTTGATAATGAGACCTTTATTGAAGATATGTATTAAAGCCCGACGAGTGAATTTATGGAATGTTGTGGCTCACAGTCCATTTCAAACTGAGGCAATGAGGATCAATGGTCTCACTGCAGGCCCATTAATTCAGGATGATCCCATTTATTTTGAGAAAAACAGATGTTGGGATTGGTATTTCATATCAGGCAAATGGCGGGCAGGATGACCACTCTGCCAGCCCGATGACATCATTGATTTTAGAGGTTGGACCTTATTTAAGAGGCCCAGGTAGCTCAGTTGGCTAGATTCCTATTCTGGACTGAGGAAGGCAATAGGAAACCACCTCGTATACCCACTTCCCTAGACATGCTCATCTCTCCTGGGTGGAGAAGAAAAGCATGACCTGCCCTTGGGCAGAACACCCCCACGACGCGGCCTTATTTAAATAGAAGAGACCAGCTGCCACTAATCATGCTGCTTATAGGCTGCTTGCTGTTTTGGGAGGGATGGATATTCAGCTGGGCAGCTGTTCATTACGGGCATACATCAACGCAGTAAGGCTCCTTCGACAGCACCTTCCAAACCCGTGACCTCTACCACCTAGAAGGAGAATGGCAGCAGATGCATGGGAACACCACCATGCAAGTTCCCCACCATGCCACACACCATCCTGACTTGGAACTATATCGCCGTTGCTTCACTATCGCTGGGTCAAAATCCTGGAACTCCCTTCCTAACAGCACTGCGGGTGTATCGCCCCCACAAGGACTGCAGCGGTTCAAGATGGCATCGCACCACCACCTTCTCATGGGCAATTAGGGATGGGCAATAAATGCTGGCCTGGCCAGTGACGCCCACATCCCCATAAACGAATAAAAAAAACAGCACTTTAAAGTGGAGGGTGAAAAATTCAAGATGAAACAGAGCAATAGATTTCAGCAGCAAGGACATTTTAGCAGCAACATAGCAAGGAAACAAAATTACAGAAGTCTTTAAGGTTCAAAACATTCCAGACTCTGAAGGAAAAAAAAAGAGTGCTCATTTTCCCCATTGATAACTAAAGTCTTTTCAAAACTGCTGTAAATGTCCACCTCCTGACCGATACCATCCATACTATGCCGGCAGGTTGAGGAAGGTGTTATTTCAGACGAAAATAATGTTGGAGCTCTGGACGTTAACTGACCACTGTTTTGCTTATTATTTTAATTAGGCCCCCATATGTGCCTGACAAAGCACTGGCCATCTAAATCGAGCTACACCTGAAAATCAGAATGGGCGGTCATCAAGTGGAAAGTCGGCAGCAATGTTTTCTCCAATTTTTATCTCACTACACACCATCCATCCCACCCCTCCATAATTTATAGGTTTAATTGGGTGGCTGTAAGTCTAAACTCGAAACCTAAGAACGCAGAAAGGTAGCCAGTTTTATTGACAGGCCAACTGGTGAATCACTGAATGAGGAAGAAGTCAGAGGGAGCGCTATCCCATTGGCTAAAGAAAACAGAGAATGGGACATGGAGCAGTCAACTAGCTAGATCTGAGGAGGCAGACTAGCTTAGCGAAGGGAAACTTACTCCAATCAAAAACTAAGGCATACAAAGCGACGAAAACTAGTGGTAGGCCAGAAGATTGGGAATTTTTTAGGAACCAGCAGTGGATGGTTAAAAAGCTAATAAAGAGGGAGGAAATTGATTATGAAAGTAAATTGTCAAGAAATATAATAACAAATAGCAAGAACTTCTACAGGTAAAGAAAAAGAGTAGCTAAAGTGAGCGTGGGACCCTTGGAGGATGCGACTGGAGAATTGATAATGGGTAACAGGGAAATGGCAGATAATTTAAACTAATATTTTGCATCAGTCTTCACGGTGGAGGACACTATAAACATCCCACTGATATCAGATAAGCAAGGAGCTAATAGGAGGAAAGACCTTATAACAGTCTCTATCACAAGGGACAAAGTATTTGACAAACTAATGGAACTAAAAGCAGACAAGTCGCCAGGACCTGATGGTCTGCATGCAAGGGTTTTAAAGGAAGTGGCTGCAGAGATAGTGGAGGCATTGGCCGAAATATTCCAGAACTCACTGGATTGCGGGAGGGTCCCAGCGGATTAGAAAACCGCTAATGTGACGCCCCTGTTCAAGAATGGAGGGAGACAAAAAGCAGGAAACTATAGGCCAGTCAGCCTAACATCAGTCATTGGGAAAATGCTAGAGTCCATTATTAAGGAACAAATAGCAGGACAATTAGAAAAGCTCAGTGCAATCAAACAGAGTCAACATGGTTTTGTGAAAGGGAAATCATGTTTGACAAATTTACTAGAGTTCTTTGAGGATAAAGGGGAACCGGTAGATGTAGTGTATTTGGATTTCCAGAAGGCATTCGATAAGGTGCCATATAAAAGATTATTGCACAAAACAGAAGCTCACGGTATTGGAGGTAATGTATTAGCATGGATTGAAGATTGGTTAACTCACAGAAGACAGAGAGTCAGGATTAATGGGCCTTTTTCAGGTTGGAAAGATGTAACTAGTGGAGTGCCACAAGAATCAGTCCTAGGGCCTCAATTATTTACTGACTCTCTTAATGACTTGGAGGATGGGGCAAAGTGTAATATATTCAAATTTGCTGATGATACAAAAATAGGTGGGAGGGCATGTTGTGTTGAGGACATAAGGAATCTGCAAGGATATATAGATAGGTTGAGTGAGTGGGCACAAACTTGGCAGATGGAGTTTAATGTAGGAAAGTGTGAGGTCATGCACTTCGGTAGGAAGAATCAAAAGGCAGATTATTTAAATGGAGAGAGACTCCAAAAAAGTGCAGCACAGAGGGATCTGGGTGTTCTTGTGCATGAAACACAACAAGTTAGCATGCAGGTGCAGCAAGTAATTAAGAAGGCAAGTGAAATTTTGGCCTTTATAGGTGGTCGGAGTTTAAAAATAGGGAAGTCTTGTTATAACGGTACAGGGTGTTGGTGAGGCCGCACCTGGAGTACTGTGTACAGTTTTGGTCCCCGTATTTAAAAAAGGATATACTGGCCTTGAGTCAGTTCAAAAGAAATTCACTAGTCTGATTCCTGGGATGAAAGGGTTGACTTGTCAAGAATGGCTAAACAGGTTAGGCCTTTATTCATTTGAGTTTAGAAGAATAAGGGATGATCTTATTGAAACGTACAAGATTCTGAGGCAGCTCGACAGGATAGATGTTGAGAAGATGTTTCCACTAGTGACCGAATCTCGAACTAGGGGACATAGTTACAGAATAAGGGGACGCTCATTTAAAACTGAGATGCGAAGGAATTTCTTCTCTCAGAGGGTAGTGAATGTCTGGAATTCTCTACCCTAGACAGTTGTGGAGGCTAGATCACTGAAAGTATTTAAAGAGGAGGTAGATAGATTTTTGAAATATCGGGGAGTTGAGGGCTATGAGGAGCTGGCACGAAAGAGGAGTTGAGGTCTGGGGCAGATCAGCCATGATCTTATTGAATGGCGGGGCAGGTTTGAGGGGCCAAATGGCCTATTTCTTATGTTCTACTCATTTCTGGCTTGTAGTTAGTCAGAATCAAAAGACTGACCAGGAAAAGTTAGCGCAGCACATTTTTAATTATTTTTTTTGTTCTCAAGGAAGGTGACATGGCCAGTTGAACCAATGAGAGTAAAATAAAAGCAAAATACTGCAGATACTGGAAATCTGAAATAAAAACAAGAAATGCTGGAAATACTCAGCAGATCTGGCAGCATCTGTGGAGAGAGAAGCAGAGTTAATGTTTCAGGTCAGTGACTCTTCATCGGAACTAGTAAATATTAGACATGTAAAAGGTTTTAAACAAGTAAAGCGGGGTTGGGGCAAGAGATAACAAAAGAGGTGTTGATAGGACGAGGTCACAGAGAGTAACTGACCAGAAGGTCATGGAGCAAAGACAAACGGTATGCTAATGGTGTGCTGAAAGACAAAGCGTTAGTACAGAGAGGGTGTTAGTGGACAGAAAACTGAACAGCCTGGCCCCAAGCACAAACATGAAAAAAACAGTGGGTAGGCACAGTAGAAACAAACTAAAATAAAATAAATAAAAAATAACTAAAAATAAAAAGGGGGGCCCAGCATGCTCTGAAATGATTGAACTCCATGTTCAGTCCGGCAGGCTGTAGCGTGCCTAATCGGTAAATAAGATGCTGTTCCTCGAGCTTGCGTTGATGTTCACTGGAACACTGCAGCAATCCAATGAACCAATGAGAGATTTGATTACAACTTTTGTCCTTTTGTTTATTTTACGATGTCCGTAAAATAAAGCAGCTTAACGAGCTGTATCTGGCCTTGTCTCTACTTTTATTTGCATCACTGGAAGTGTGCACAAGGTCAACATGCAAAAGACATGCGGGTTGAATTTTATTAGCAAGCCGCACATCACCCCCGCGATATTTCACATGGGGGCTCATTTAAATGGAGGGAGTGGAGCGGCCGCCCCCGCTGCCATAAAGGGGGCAGCCGCTTCATCGTCCCCAGCAATGGCGTCCAGCGCCACTGCGCAGATGCTGGCACCATTGTTAAAGGGCTTCAGTCCTTACCACAAATTTGAATTTGTAAAGGGTTGTCACTACACATTTTATTGAAAAGAAAGATTAAAAACTGGAAGCCTTTCCCAACCCCCACAATGGTTTTTTATTGTCTGATATGAATAAAATGTACTTCAGTCCCAACACAAACTTTCCCCCCCAACCTCATCAAATTTGCCCTTCAACCCCTTCCCACCAACCCCACAGCCAATGAGAATTGCCTTTCCTACTCCCCACCCTGATAATTTTAACCCTCCCCACTCCCCACCAGTGTCTCGCCTCGGAACTCCAAACGGAGTTCCGAAGGCATGCGTGTTTCAGCTGGCAGCCGTAGAATCGGTGTGGGATGGCTGCTGGGAGCAGGTAAGGTAATTAGCATTTTGTTTGAATTAATTTAAATATGTAAATGACGGCCTCGGGCTACACAGAGGCCTCGCTGCCGCCGGTAAAATGCGGCAGGGCCTTCTCGGCGTCTTGGGGCGTGGCGGGCCTCTCCTGCAAGTATTTTACGGGCCCCCCCCCCCCAACCACCACAATCCCGGACATCAAGGGGCTGGTAAAATTCAGCCGATGATGTGAATTTCCTTGGGCCATCTCCCACTCCAGTAACGTAACATCTGCAGAAACCACATTTACATGCATACACTGGGCTTCCTATGAACTTCCGTCAGCGGTGGAGTGGAAGAAGCCCTGAGAAAATTCACCTCTGATATCCAATCCTGATCACAATGGGGTTCTAGTCCTGTGTTACACTATTATATAATTAGATATTGGGCAACATGACACTCTTGAATGCAAGATACATCGACCACTTATGGCAGTGACCAGCATTGCTGTACCTGAGAGAATGTCTAAGACCCAAAACTTGCAATAAGTGAGATTTTGATTGCAAGACAGTTACCAACCTGCTACGATCTATCTTTCCAATAATTCACAATCCTACTTGTATCTATTTATCATTTATTTTAATGCTATGATTGCCCATCACAATCAGCAGGTGTGATTACAATATGAACACTATTATTTATATCTTCGGTGAGTTCAATTTACAGAAAGCTTAATGGCTGACACTTAATCTGTGGAGTCTCAGTAAGGAAATAAACTGTTAGAGACTTTTAAAGTTAAAATTTATTTTTCTCTCTCCCTTACTCCAATCTTTATTTCCCTTCCTTTATTTCTCTTTCTGTATCAGATTTAACTCAGTCTAGTTCAGTGGTCCTCAAACATTTTCATCCATGGACCACCCACCTGTCCTACCCCACCCGCTTGCCACTGCAAAAAATACTCATCAGAATTAGTGGGAAGAATGGTGCTGCTTTTGATGAGACACCAGTGAGGTAATGTCTGGTTCCAGGCTGGACAGCTTCAGACTTATATTGGACTCCATGTGCAGCCGGTTCCTCTTTGTTTTCAGCTCCACAAGCATTGAAAATCTGATCCCGTAGCTGTATGTTGTAACAGCAACATAAATCTTGCTTATAAAACTACATCGTTATTGCTTTTGATGACTTGCGCCGTGCACATGGGAGCTGGTCTGGTTGTGTGATGTCATGCAAGTGATGGGATGAGGGTTCTGGCCTGTTCTCTCATTGGGCCTTGGCAATGTGTGTCAGCATTTTGCATCACCTGGGGGACCCTTGTGGACTATCAGTGGTCCTCAGAGCACACTTTTGAGAACCACTAGTCTAATTAATCTTCCTTCTCTATTGTTCCTGTTTCTTTCTCAATCCTTCAATCTCATTGGTTAAGAAGATACACCGTTGGTCACGTCATTCACTAAGGTCCCAGATGTTCAGTTGCCTTCAATATAAGCTCACACTTTAGACAACCTACAGGCCAGAAAACCTTTGAACTGAAGGGTGAAGGGGAAAGAAATCTAACTAACAGGGTACACGTGAGATGTCCTGCTGAGGGAAATTCTGTGCCAATGCTACACTGTAGTATACTTGCATTTTTGTCATATCAAATTTATCCAGAGCAGCAAATTGTACTATAATGTCATAGCTGCAGCTTTTTAAATTCTCACAGCACACTAAAATATTCCTTCTCAACTACTCAGATTGCCAACTCACAAGGTGAAAGCTGGCAGCTCAGTTATTAACAGGATACTGTCATGATCCTGTTTTTTTGGGGGCGGGTGGGGGGGGGAGAATATGCGGTGTGTCCTTAAGACAGCAAAGGATCAGTACAAGCAAGCCTCAGGAGTTACCAAGAAGGTGCATTCTGGTTGCCGTTGGATACAACCATACAGAGTGGAAGAACTAGCCAGCTTCAAATGTGCATCGTGGTTGCCTCAGATACAGCCAGAGACTGAGAACAAGATATACAATGTTGCGATTGACTTTTGAAACTAGCTGAAAAACTGGCTTTTGAGAGACACAGACTGTTCTGCTAGCGTTTACTGAAGGAAACAGGAGAGCTCTCCCTCTGTCTATTTAAACCTTATTTATTATACTCTCTCAAAATTTTAAAGCAACTTCAAGCCAGATTAATTTCTTAACAGAAAATAACCAATTACTTTAACTACTGAACTGTAATTGCTGTGTTCATCGCTGAAGAAGAGGGGCAACACTTCAACTGCTGAACCTACTGACTGTCCTACTGTTGAACCTTTATTTTGCCCCATCGGACAACTGCAAAGACTTCAAGCAACCTTTGACCGTTTCTACATTGGGAAGATTCCATTTCAGCAGGAGCAAGGACTTTGTTACTTCTATTTTAAATGTTGTTTTTTTAAAATCTTAATAGTGTATAAGAGTCGTTTTTCCAATAAACAGTTAATTTGTTGATCTAAAGACACCTGGCATAGGTTCACCTCACTCGGGGATGGGGTGGGGGGGGGGGGGGGTTTAATCGATTGTTCAATTCGGCTGTGGATTTCTTTAATTTGGAAAGTTTAAAGTGATAGGTTAGGCGATCTGTGGAGCGACAGGACTGAATTGACAGTGCACTGCTCCCACCACAATCAGAATCGTATATTTTGATTGAGGGCTTTGACTTGGGCGGTTCGTCTTAACAACACTGCTCCCCATCATTCACCAAACTCAGCACAACCCCAATACCCAAGTTGAACATGTCCAGTGGACTGCAAACTCTCAAATCTAGTGTGAACTAGCTAAAACAGGATAAAAGTCTCCTTACAACTTACCAAACAGACCACCTACTATAATGCAAGAAGCAAGTCACTATTCCCAGGGATATTTGGATCAATTTTTTCCACTTAGGGGGAGGCTACTGTTCCTCAAAAACTCTTGATTCAAGAATTGTCCCTTTGGATTGGAAAATTGCCAATGCACTTCATTATTTAAGGGTAGGAGAGATAAACTAGGAAATTATAGGCCTATTATTCGAACATCGGGTGGGGCGTCCGCCCAGATCATCTTAATGAGCTGCCGCCATCTTTTACAGCTGCCGCCGCACTTGGCAGTAGCCACATGAAATCCATCCCAATAATTCAGGTCTGTGACCTTACATCAGAACAGATGCCACAGTGCAAGTTACAACTAACAAAACTGAGACATCAGGAATCCTTTTGTGTGTTCACATAATAGTGCATAAGGGAACAAAATATTCAGATCCAACATATCAATCTGAGGAGAACAGAGATAATGATCAAATTATGCCAGCTTCTCTGAGCTAACATACTGACAACTTATATAACTAGGACAGCTCTTATTGCTGTGATGGTCACAGTACATTATGTATCAGGATTCTTCCAGGCCTCCAGCAGGAGCTTCTGCCAGATATGAGTTTGTAGTTCATACCAATATTAAAACATACTTTTCAGGGGAGACACCTTTATTACTTTCTCAGGGAAAGGACACATCAACCTGACAGGGCATTTACCACCTGGCAGGTTTTCATATGTCAACCCAAATATATACATGAACAGGAAGAAGTGCCAAACCATAAATGTTCAGATAGTTTCAGGATACAGAAATAGGATACTATATGTTAATATCCATTATCCAGGAAGCAGCCATCATGCTTTTCTTCTGTAGTAATGCATTAAAGAAACATTATTTGAAAGTCTCAAGAGAATGCATAGGTTCCTTTTAGGAAGCCAGGACTACCATATATAGCCATGAGAATTCTAAACAGAAATCCCCACACAGCAGCAGATACAATGAAGTTCATCCTGAATTATTGTCAAGTACATTACAAGGATACTAAAGTAACAATTCGATTGTTGCACCTATCAGGAAGATGCTGCTCCGCAGTCTAGCCAAAGCCTCCAAAATCATTACTGTCTGATACTTGACACATATTCAAATTTTGTATTTCCAAAAGATGAATGAGCATTGAATCAGGACACAAGAAGATCCATGGAGCTGCAGCCCCAGAGAAGCAGGATTAGCAAGAGCAGGGTATATGGAATAAATTGATATGAAGACAGGGAGGTTGGAGCAGAACTCTGATAGAGAACCACTTCAGAGATAGATTGATCCTGCCACCTGTCAAGTTTATTTTCCAATTAAATCCCATAGCACCCAAAGACCACTCAAACTAAACTTTAATCTCACTCCCAACATCTATTACCTATCCACAGCATTACATAATAAGCACTGGTCATATTATTGTTACGACCGAGGTGGGAGGAGCGCACTATTTTTAGTCCCACTTCTCTGCAGGTCACAATATATATTTTTAAAATGTTTACCCAGTTACTGATATACTCTATCATATACTCTACTCTTTATCCCAGAACAAAATACACCAACCAGGTTTGTTTAATAAACAACAAAATTATCAGTTTATCAAACAAGACTTATCCAGTAGCGAAACAAAGCATTAACGCAGACTGAAATAGGAAAGTTCCCTTTTTAAAATCCTCCACACACTCACACGTACACACACTGAAAAAAAAACAGAAATTCTCTCTTCAGAGGTCTGTTACAAAAAAAGACAAAGAAAGAATACTTTGGCCAAATACTTGCTAATGTTTGAAGAAAAAAAAAGATATGGAAGGAAGTCAGTTGTCCCTTTTGGTCTAGTGTCTGGATATACAGAGACGGGTCACTGGGATCTTTTCTAACACAGTTCTATTCAGGTGGTGTTGAGAATTAATCTGGCATGTTTTTCCAGCCTCTCAGGAGAGATGCAGCACCAGGGGTTTTAGCTCTCCCACACTGGATCTTTGCAGGGTTTCTTCAAAGAGGTAGAGAAAGAGGTGAGCTGGGTGGTTTCTTTTTCCTTGGCAGGCAAAACACCAACTGTCTTCAAAACAGTTCACACCCCAACTGACTTGAAAACAATATCCAAACCCCAAACAGAAAGTCAACCTCCTGACCTCCAAAAACCTTGACATGTGGCTTCTCTGTAAACCTCTTCCCCAGTCACCAAGGTTTTTGTTATTTATTGAGCTTAAAGCACATGATTTCCAGAAAAGGTTGTTTTCAAACAACATCTCTAGTGTTCTTTCAGTGAATTTGGTTAAAAAAACACATCCATGGATTCTTTTCAGTTTTAACACAAGTCCTCAAAAAAAATATTTTAAAATGGAAGCACTTTTGTAACAGTATGATAAAACAGAAAATATTTATTTGGTGTTATTCATTATTTCATATATGCCCTAAGTCCTGTGGGAAAGGGATGCATGAGAGGCTGGAGGCCAGAATAACGGATAGTTTGGGGAGAGTTTGGGGCACAAATCAATGAGGTGATGAATGATGGGCAAGTGGGGCTTGCTGTGGTATAGGATAATAAGTTTCAGATGGGTTGAAGTTTACAGTGGTACACAGGATAGCAGGCAGGAGAGTATTGGAATAATCAAGTCTGGTGATAACAATATGTCTGAGGGCATCCACAGCAAATGGGCAGAATTTGGAAATGTAGAGGTGGAAGTAGATAGTCTTCTTGATGGAGAGGATATGGGGTTGGAAGCTCAGCTCAGGATTCAATAAGAAGCTGTGATTGCAATCAGCCTGGTTGAGCATGAGAAATGGCTGGGAAGGGAGATGGAATTATTGGTGAGGGACTGGAATTTGTTGCAGGAGATGAAGATGATGGCTTTGACTTTCCCAACGCTTAGCTAGATTATCTGGTTTTATAGCTCCTGAGCTTTCAAATGTTCATAACATATCTATTATTATCAAATGATTGTGTTAAAACTACTGTAATTCTGTTTCTTTGAGCATGAAGTGATCTGTGAAACTGTATCCCAGCATGGATCATAACCTTCAGGAGAGTAAAGGAACAGGAAAAAGGCAGAAGATGGCAAATGGAAAAAATGTGTCTGTTGGTGGGAAGGTGACAGTGACAAGTGGAGTTTCACAAGAACCTGTTTTGGAGCCTCTGCTTTTTATACGATTCATAAATAATTAGGTGGAAGATATGTTTAGTGCTATAATTAACTAATAGCATAATCTCTATTCAGCCTCATGAGCAAAGCAGAATACTGTTGATAGCATTCAAAAGAATCTGAGCAAATTAAGTGGCTGGGCTAAGGATTTTCTGTACTTTCTTTTGCAATTGTTCACTTTCAGTTACAAAGTAGTGACAGCAGAAGGTTTTTTTTTGATCAAAGCAAGATGATGCTTATTGGTACATGAAACATAGGGGAACCAATGATAAGTCCTATTCTACAAATGGTCAAGTGGAATTCTGATATAGAGCTAAGCCCAACCCCACCAGAAATATCAAGGATATTAAATGTTCATGGACGGGAGACCACAAAAACTGATTTTTGTTTTCCAAACAGCTACTAATAAAATCAAAAAGGTAAGAACAGAGAAAATCTAATACAATGGATGAGTGTCTGCTGAAAAAAAAAACTAGAAAAGAAAAACATTGTAGATACATCAGCCTTCATGTGAACCTATTATCAATGAAGTTCATCAAATACTCAGTGCATCTCAATGTTATTTGATTGCAAGGCTTTTTTATCCTGTGCAATTTATAGGGAACACTTTAGCGAGTTAGGGAAGAGTGAATTGAATGATTCATGAGAGTTGTGGCTCACAAAATTCACTGGAAGGGGAATAAAGGAAATGATCAATCCAACATTAACTTAAATTGACCAAAGAACGAAAACACAATAGTAACAAGCCTCACCCAAGACTACAGGAGAGAAGAAAGATCTTCTTCAATGTACTAGCTATGTGGAATAAACTATCTTCAAAATCAGATTTGAATATAAAAGCCACATGATTATCTGGTTAAGAACAGAATTGAGTGCAGATATAGATAATCAAATATTATAAGAACATTATGGTTCCTATTCTGCTAGGATTGAACAATGCTGGCTGTAACGTTAGATTGATTCACTGAAGTTTCACAAGATTACTGAGCAGGTTAGTGAAGAATTTCGGAACATTTTCTTCTTGGAGGTTTTGCCCATGGTTAATCATCTCCTTCAAGAGACTGAATAGATTGGATCAAATCCATAACAGTGCAAATGGTACATGGTCTGAAAGAATTGGATCAACTTAAATGAGCCAAACAGCTTTTTCTCAGTCAACACTTCTGTTCAAGATGTTATGTTGTCTTGGGCTGGATTTGAACCTAGATCCCAGTGATGGAGCCAAGAACTTTAACCATTCCTCCACCCAACCCATATTTGTTCTTTAAACAAAATTAAGCAAAAAGACAAGAAATGGAATACCACAACTTAAAGCAAAGTTCATACATAAATTTAGCCAGAAGATTTTTCCTCTGTTTTAATTCTGTTCATTACAATAAACAATGACATTTGAATACATTGCTCATTAAAATGGAACAAAAAAGTATAATACATTCCTTTTCCTTTGAGTTTCTCTTTGGGGATGATGATTTACAAATGATTCTCAACTAACAGAGCAAAACCAAAATAATGATAGTATTAATATTAGTGAATTTGGAAAAAAAAAACTACAGACCATGGTAGCACAGCATACAATCAATGTGTATCTTAACACTAATGACATTTTACATCTTTAATCCTGGCTCTGCTGTTCTTTAATTTGATAAAAGGAATGACACAAATGTATTCTAAGCATTTTATGAACCATATATCTCCCAGCATTCTGCAGCAACAATGTGCAGGGCTATGGAATGATGGAATCTGGGCTTACACCCATAAACTACCACATCAGTAAGATACCAATCTGAGCCACGTCATCATGGAAATGTGTAGAGGAGGCTAGGTGCTTCCCCAAATAAAAGTAAAAAAAAGTAAAGGGTCAACATTGATTGCTAGCTTTCTGCCTCTTTGCAGCCAGCTCAGATGTTGGCTCATGTGCCTTGCCACTGCAAGGCCCAGAGAGACTAGAGGATGTGGGGCGGGGTAACAAAAGAAAATAGCTAATTTGAAAAAGGAGGGTTTATACCCTTAGAGAAAAAAACACATACAGACCCTCAAAAGATTAATGTGAAATAATTTCCTAGGAGTCCCAATACAAACAATCTGCAAAATAGCCTTACGCCTAAAGGCTTCAATAAACATTCCACATATATTTAGTTCGGAAATCTACTTGATAGGTTGTGGTATTCCTGCTAAAACAGTGTTTCATACCGAAAAATTGATCAGTTTTAGATTTATGGCAGAAAGAAAATTATTTTCAAGCAGTTGTTGTACAAAGGACAGCAGATCTGTCCTAATGGAAACATCCTGATAATAAAACGTTGCTCTTTATCTCCATTAAGCAAACATGCCAACTATATGGGGTACAGATCCCCACACAAATGTTCCCTTTAAAGCCACTGCACTCCGTTATTAAAATATCAATTTATTGGGTATATTCAATCTTTAAAGTTACAGTAAATGCTGTTAAAATGGGTCATTAAACTAATTACTCAAGGGTTCCACCTGTCCCGCCCACACCACACCCCAGCACCCCCAATTTGGACAAAACCTTTACGTTAGTGGGCAATATCTCTCCACTTGTACTTGTGTCTTGTACACCTTTTCATTTTATTTCCTCACAAGATACAACATTTTGCATAATATAATTTTATTTTCCAAAATTTAAATACATTTTCCAGCTACACAAATTATATTGTACCATATAATTAATTAGTCCCTTTCCTCAACATCCAAGCACGCTTTTTTAAGAATCATTATTAGCTAGTTAAATAACTGTTTTGGAAGAACTTGTATCATAACAGGTCCTGATCAATTTTACTATAAATGTGTGAAATGTCAACAAAACGAAGGATAACTTGTACCAACATTTTTCACAAATTAAATAATAGGCATGGAAGTGGGAGGCAACAATCTATACAAATCATTTGAAAAGGTCTCCCATAATGGATTAGGCACCTTGTTTAATTGAGCATTTTCACTTCTACCATTCTGCGTCCCCGACAGCTTTAGAGAACACATAATCCCTCCCATTGAAGGTCATTATTCCATCCTTTAGATAGAATTTCCACTTGTTTTTACTCCTGTGAATCTAATACAAAAAGAAAGCACTCACAATAATGCAGTCAGGCAAACACTGTATACCATCGTTATCAATGGTACCAATAATCACATTCATAAAATTGTCTTTCAAATAAAAAGCTAAACAAAGTAAATGCCAGATTCATACAGCCATCAGTGGAGTACCAGGTGTATTTTATAATCAGAATAATGCGATGAATAGAAAGGAAGAAATGCCTAAGAATAAACAAAAAAAAATCTGCAAATACACAGCTGCTCCATCAAAAATCTGAAACGAAAAAGACAAGTTAACATCTTGGGAGTAGACCTTTTGGCAAAACCCAGCCCTCTCCCCGTGGGCTGGTAAAATTCTGCGGGGAGAGACCCGCCTCAACCCACGACATCAAGGGCCCGCTGCATATTACTGGTGGCGAGGGGACCTCAGTGCGGCCCCCCATCTCCACATGCAAATGAATGTCAATAAGATGTAAATATACTTACCTGCAGGCGGCGGCCTGCACGGAGTTCCGAGGCATGAACCTGGTGGGTAGAGGGGAGTAATATAAATTTCAGCGCAGGAGGGGTGGAGGAGAGGGGAAATCCATGTTTTATTGGATGTGGGGATGGTGGGAAGGGGTTATAGACCAAATGTTAGAAGTTTAGGGGGTAAAGTTCGTGTAGGGAAAAAGGCATGTGTTGCGGGGGGGCGTTGGGAAGGTCCATCCATATCTTTCTTATTTTTTTAATAAAAAATTAACACTGCTGCATGCTGATAAAATTCAGGCCAGTGTTCTGATAATTGAAACAATCTATAATACAATGAAAGTGAGTAAGAACAAGCTGACAATTATGTATAATATTTCATGTCTTCCTGATGTACCAAAATATATCAATGAATTTTGTTAGAAGTCGTCGCTATTGTTTTGTTGGCATAGATAGCAGCCAATTAATGTATAGCAAGGTCTCACAAACAGCAAACATGATAAATGACTAGTTATTTTGTTTTGGAGTTGGTCATTGAAGGATGAATGTTGATCAAGATATCAGGAAAGCTCCTTGCTCTTCTTCAGTAAAGCGCCTTGGCATCTTTTACATCCACCTGAACAGGCAGATGAGACCTTGGCTTAATATCTCATTAACAACCCAGAATCTCTTATCAATGCAGCATTGAACTGTCAGCATAGATAATACATTTGAGTCCTAGAGAGGAACTTGAAATCAGCACCTCCAGGCTCAGACGACAGCTACTACTGAACCAAGTGATGGGATTCATTCTAAATGTTACTAAACAATATAATTTTACATACATTAAAAAAGCAATCTACTTATGGTGTGTTCTCCATTCATTTTCATAGGTTGAGAGGATACAAAGAACACAGGCAACTGTGAGAACAGTGAAAGCACTCTGCTGGCTGTACATTATATGATTAACCTACGTTCACTCGCTTTCCAACCAAGAGAGGCAGTTTTGCCTTCAAACAGAATCTCAGAAACTTACGACACAGAAGGAGGCCATTTGGTCCATCATGTCTGTACTGGCTGAAAAAGAGCTATCCAGCTTATCACATTTTCCCCTCTTGGTCCGTAGCCTTGCAGGTTATGGAACTTCAACTACCAAGGATTTTTTTTTTCATGCAATGAGGGTTGTTGCCTCTACCATCCTTGAAGACACCAGGTTCCAGACCTCCACCACCCTATGGGTGAAAATATTTCTCCTCAACTCCCCTCTAATCCTTCTATCAATTACTTCAAATCAATGTTCTCCAGCTAACCATATCAGATTCGTATTTCTGCAGAAGCTTTTAATACAATAGCTGGCTCTTTCCTCTCTACCTCTTCAGCTTTTCCTTCCTTCTCTCCCTCTCAGATCACTATCTCCCTCCCTTCCTTCCTTCCTCCCCAGCTCACCATCTCTCTTCCAGCCCTTGAAGGAGTGGACAGCAATGCTGCACCAGAAGCCCTGCAGGTTTAATTTTTGCCCATGTAAAAACAATAGCATGAGGTTACCTTTGGAACAGAATAAAATTGTTCCTGTGTCACTTCAGAGGGAAAGGGCAAAAAAACAAAGTTGCGCAGACTTAGTAGATGGTCAACACACCCGACTGTGTTAAAAGCTCTCCAATAGGAAATAAGGAACCAATGTTGTGGCACAGAAAAAAGATCAAAAATGTATTATCACGTGTACACATCTAAAAGCAATTTCTGATTGAATTGAAAACATTCTACTGGCTGGTATTGGAGGATATCTTTTTGAACAAGCAGATTATTTAGCTGTAACTATAAGTAACTTCTGTTTTTTTCCTGACTCTCAAAAAATACATTTATAAAGCCAATGCAGTGTACAGTAGGCAATATTACAACCACAAGGCTACAACAGGGGGTAGTGGGTAATGATTTTGTTCAGTGGGCATTCATTAACAGATTTGCAGTAAAATCCAATTGAAAATAAATTTCTGCATTTTTGCAGTGAATTGACACAAGAAATCAGTGTCAAATACTCTGCCAGATTACATCTTTAAGGCTGTGCACAAGATAGTTTCAAAATACTACTCTGAATCTTATTATTGCAAATTTTATGAGATTGAGGAAGTGAGATATTAGAACAAAATGGTACAGCTGTAAGCACTCAGAGAACTCAAACTGTTGACAGGATAACAATGTATTGTCACAATTTATAGAATTTCTTCATTCTGACTTCTTCCCAGCCCCAGATATTTTAGAAGGATATTCTGCAGAGGTTCAATAAATTTATGTCTAGTTGACAAGAAATATTTGTAGCCCTTCACATTGGTGGGGAAAGAGGGAAATGGACAGCCGTTGCATCTACTAGTTACATGCGAAGCTCCAAGGAATGCTAGAATTGAACAAAGGAACAGTATCTGTGGAAAGCAAGAGGAGGGCAATAACTGTTTGGCGATGAGATTATGCTGCACATGGTGGACAATTAACTAATGGATACAGTGGCTAACTAACTGAGGACAGAGGGCCTTTGTCATTAGCATGCAAGGAAGGAGAGTGGGTGAACATAAAGGTTTGAAAAATGGGGCATGGAAAGGGAGGAATAAACGTCAGTTTAAGAATATGGAGTAATTTGAGAGGTTGCAATTCAAAATGTATCTGCTTTGATGCCTCCAGAGAAATTGTAAAAAAAAAACTTCCACTCTACCAACCTCCACATTCAACAGATCATCCTCCACCACTTCCATCACCTCCAGCGTGATGCCACCACCAAACACATTTACTCCCCTACTTTCAGCATTCCAAAAGGATCATTCCTTCCACAACACTCTGGTCCATTCTTCTATCACCCCCAACACCCCTTCCCCAACACACAGACATGCAATATCTGCTCTTTTCCTTCCTCCCTTCCCATCATTCAGGGCCCCAAATACCCCTTACAGGTGAAAGAGTGATTTACTTGAACTTCTTTCAATTAAGTACATTTACTGTATTTGTTGCTGACGCTGCAGTTTCCTCTGCACCAGGGTGATCAAACGCAGATTGGATGAACTGTGTGGTACACCTGCATTCAGTCAGCCAGCATAGCCCTGAGCTTCCGATCACTTGTCATTTTAATTTTCTGCCGACTCCTACATGAGCGCTCAGTCCTTGGCCTCCTGCACCATTCTGATGAAGCACAACGGAAAGCTCAAGGAACAGCCCTCATCTTTTGATCAGGTACTTTACAACCTTCCAGACGCAACACTGAATTCAACAATTTCAGATCAGCTGTTCCCATTTTTTTTCTTCTAGACAGCATCTTCTGTTAATAATGCTACTGTTGTCATTTACATTTCCTCTACACCCATTTTTTCTTTCTTGTCCCATTACCACCTCCTTTTTCCTAGTACCATCAACCCTTTTGTCATTTAATCATTTCTGCCTTCCACCTATCCCAGACCTTGTCTTCTGTCCTTTTCTCCACCATCACCACCCCCATCCCCCACTTTTCTCTGCCTCTGTACTTGCTTAAAACCTGTTACATCCCTTAACTTTTTCCAGTTCTGTTCAAAGGTCATTGACCTGAAACATTGGTTGGAACTTTACGCACCCCTCCCCCCCCCCTCCACCAAAGAGTGGACTGGTGGTGGGGAGTGTAAAATGCAGTGGGAGGCTGAGGGGCCCTTCCCAACCTGCTCCCGTCTTCACCGCCATTTTACGCGGGGCAGTGCGGGGAAATGGCCCACCTACCCCTTGCCAATCAAGGCCGTTAAGTGTGCAGTTAATGGCCTGCCTGCCAACAGTAAAATCCCCATGGCGGCAGGTGGAAGCCCCTAAGTGGCTGACAGAAGGCCGCCACTGATGCCCCAACCACCCCCAACGCCCAACATGCAGCCCCCATCCCCCCAATCGACCACCCTTGCCTTGCTGGGGCCCAACTGATCACCCCCAGTGAGTCCCCAAAAACGTACCTGTTTTCCATCCTCTCCATCATTTTGATCACGAAACTGGGTTGCAGTCCCAGCAGTGGCCACTACACCCAGTGACGCTGCTGGAACGAAAAGCAAATAACTGGAAATACTCAGCAGGTGAGGCAGCATCTGTGGAGAGTACAGGTAGCTCTCTGAGAGAGAGGGACTGAGAGACACAAGTCACTGTACAGATATCTCGCTGCTAGAGAGGGACTGAGAAACACCAAAGTACAGACATGCTGATTGGCCCACAGATCCATTAGGTGAGATTTCCTGCCTCAAAGAGATGGAAGTCCCACCTAAGACCAATTAAGGGCCTGGGGACCGTAAAATCTGCACTGGATTCCCAGGCCAGGCAGAGGCGGGATTGCCACCGACTTTTTGGTCAGTGGATGGCTCCCATCCGACTCGCACAAAATTCCGACCATTGACTGTTTTTCTCTCCACAGATGCTGCTTCACCTGTTGAGTATTTCCAGTTATTTTCTCGTTTTACTACTGTAAACAATGGAGTCTTTGTAACAGGGGAAAAAAATGTTAGTCAAGTAGTTATGTTTGGAAAGCAAGACAAAGATGCTTGTTGTAAGCCAGCTGTAAGAGATATATCCAGGAAGGGGAGCAAAGTGTTAACTGAACCATGTAATGGTAAATATGGATAGAAATGAGAAACGTCGTCAATGAAATTCTCCAGATAGTAACCATTATATGTTCCAAATGCCTTACAAATAGATAGGCATAAATGGGACATATGCAACATCTTTTACATCGACCAAATGGAATGAAATGAAGCAATTGAGGGAAAGATCAAATTCACCTTAATACAGCATTATGCTGGTTGATGAGGTCTGGTTGGAGTGCCATTCAAGGAAGAAGCTCAAAGGTGATATTGGTAAGAGATGGAGTTGCCACCCAGGTTAATAGAGCTGTTAAGAAGGCATATGGTGTGTTAGCTTTTATTAGTAGGGGGATCGAGTTTAGGAGCCACGAGGTCATGCTGCAGCTGTACAGAACTCTGGTGCGGCCGCACCTGGAGTATTGCGTGCAGTTCTGATCACCGCATTATAGGAAGGATGTGGAAGCTTTGGAAAAGGTGCAGAGGAGATTTACTAGGATGTTGCCTGGTATGGAGGGAAGGTCTTACGAGGAAAGGCTGAGGGACTTGAGGTTGTTTTCGTTGGAGAGAAGGAGGAGGAGAGGTGACTTATTAGAGACATATAAGATAATCAGAGGGTTGGACAGGGTGGATAGTGAGAGCCTTTTTCCTCGGATGGTGATGGCAAACACGAGGGGACATAGCTTTAAGTTGAGGGGTGATAGATATAAGACAGATGTCAGAGGTAGTTTCTTTACACAGAGAGTAGTAGGGGCGTGGAACGCCCTGCCTGCAACAGTAGTAGACTCGCCAACTTTAAGGGCATTTAAGTGGTCATTGGATAGACATATGGATGAAAATGGAATAGTGTAGGTCAGATGGTTTCACAGGTCGGCGCAACATCGAGGGCTGAAGGGCCTGTACTGCGCTGTAATGTTCTATGTTCTATGGCCATGGCGAGGAGAGAATAATTATGACAAGAGAATATGAAATTACTAAAGAGCTTCGGAAGATTCACAACATACATAGATAGATACTGAATATGTCAAGACAGGATGGAATAAAGATGGAGGCCAGTTTTGTAATACAGGAGCAAAGAATGTCTGTTGAGAAGGTAGAAACAAGCAATATAGAGTTGAAGAACAATGAGATAGGAGGCAGTGGAAGATCTCAGAATTGAGATCACTGACAGTCTGGGAAACTGAGGTTTGTGTTCATGGGGGAGGTAGATCCAGAGGAAGATAGGAAGAGGAATCAGATAATTGCGCTTCAGTCTCAACTAGGTAGAGGTACTCGAATCATGCAACAGCATCATACTTTTCAACAGTTTGGTGATAATGTTGGGCTGGAATTAAGAGAATAGAAAACTAAAAACAAGAGGGAAATAAACTGAATGACTAAGAGAAAAGAGAGAAACTCAGATGACCCAAATCAAAGACAGAATTCTCAACAAAAAAAATTAGAAAAGGGCAAAGGTCAGAGTGAGAAATTCAGGAGGATAAGAAAGGCTGATGAGGAAAGAGGAGGTTAGAATCATGAGAGCATTTACTACAAAAAAAAACAAAGATGATAGTAGCTGAAGTACTCAGATTCTCTCAAGCTTGGGATTAATTGAGGATGGGGCATAGGATAATGAGGTGAAGGAGCTTATAGAACATAGAACAGTACAGCACAGTACAGGCCCTTCGGCCCACAAATTTGTGCCGAACCTTTAACCTACTCTAAGATCAAACTTGCTGGGGATAGATCATTTGGAGGGATGAAGAAGTTTAGACAGTATGTGAAAACCCAGCAAATAATTTGTTTAGAAGGGCTCAAAAGAAAACAAAGATGAACAAGAATCAAGAATAAAAGATTGTTTGACATTTGGATTTCGCTGTCCTAAAGGAAGAAAAATAATTGTTAAAATGATTGATGAAACAAAGATGATGAAACTGAGGAATGGAATAGATGTAAAGTAGACTGAGCCAGTGCCCCTCCCCAGTGCTGATGGGGAAAGGGGTGCAAAGAATACACACATGGCAGACAGGAAGGGAGTGAACAAATACATAATCTAAGCAATCATGGAATCATACAGCACAGGAGGCCAATCAGTCCATCATGCCTCTTTGAAAGACATATCCAAATAGTCCCACTCTTTCCCCATAGCCCACAATTTTTTTCTTTTCAAGTATTTACCCAATTTCCTTTTGAAAGTCACCATTGAATCTGTTTCCACCACCCTTTCAGGCAGTATATTCATGACCATAACAATTCACTGTGTAAAAAAATGTCTCTCGTCTCCCCACAACTATGATTATTCAATCTCTTCCTCCTAAGACTTCATCCCTTTCTCTCAGATTCTTAGTCTGTCACCTGCTTACTCCATTATCCACAGAACTTCTGGATATCTATTTTTCCTCAACTAGCGTTTTCCTTGTCAGTGAGTACCCATTCTCATTTTCCACTTACTCATTACTGCATACACCAGATTATTTTTTGTCATTACAGAATGATACCAACAAGTACATCTTCCCCTCCCCTGGCCACACTACTTTTCAGAGAAATTGTTCCTTCTGTAATGCCCCTATTCACTATCAATTTGGCTCAATGGTAGCAATCTTGCCTTTGCTGTGCATTCAAGCCCCACTCGAGACTTAGAACATACAATCTAGGCTAATGCTTCACTGCAGTACTGAGAGAGTACTGTACTATTGGAGATGGCGCTTTTTCGATGTGACATTAAACTATGGCTCCACTCTACCTGTTCAAAAGGGAGTGCTAACAGATCCCATAGTATTATTTAAAGAGCAGAATGTACTCCTCCTATGCTGGCTAACATTCATACTTCAGACATCGTTATTTGGCGATTTATCCATTTTGCTGTTTGTGAGACTTTACTGTGCACAAATTAGCAGCCATATTTACCTACATAACAACAGTGACATCAAATATAATTAATTAGTTATGAAGCATTTTGAGGTATCCTGAAGATATGAAATGCAGTAATAAATACAAGTTTTCTGTCTTCCTTATCATTTCCCGCTTTCATCAACCCCACTGCTAGCTGCCTTTCAGGTACTTTTCATGTAGCATCTGCCCATTTCCCCATTTCCAGAGCATCATCCAGAGTTCCAAACACTCCTATGTGAAACAGCAGTTTACGAATACTTCCTCCAACCTAGTAAACTACAGGTAGTTTTCACAGTATGGTCTTCTTGATATCTGTCCGCAAGCATGATCCTGACCTCCCACTGGCTCTGCCTGCCATTTTTTCACCTCATGTACTGCTCCAATCAAGCTGAGCACAATCTTCTGAAGCTGCATCTCAAGCTTGTCCTTTGCAATCTGGAGCCGTGAGATGAACAGTGGCATTATTTAGTTGTAGGCATTAGCTGCTTATACTATTTTTCAGTCAGTTTCTCCCATCGTTCATAATTCCCTTGCATTTTTGAGCTTTCCCTGAAAATGCCTTTCATTGGCTGAAATAATCTTTGTACGTCAAGCTGTTCTTTTTCACCTCTTTCCAACTGTTTAAAAATCTGCTTTGCTGAGAACCCATTAATTGATTTTTCTTATAGTAGATAATATATTTCACTTTTGAACTTTTTATTCACTGTTTTCCCCTTTTCATTTGGTTCACTCTCTTCAAGGATCTCACTTATCTTCCATTCTAATGAATGGTTAATATGTCCTTTCTTTTTACAACTGCAATTTTTTTACCTTTTCATCTCTATTTGTGTTACTTGAAGTTTTAACTTTGTGGTGTGTAACGCTTGACTGGAAAATTCAGGAGAGATTGGTAGTGCATTGTCAAGAATGACCATGGGAAGTTAGGTGTTCCTCTCAAATAACCACAGTACCCATTACACAATAGAAGATCCCAAGAGCTGAATTCTTCCATTTTCTCAGAGGAAATAGCTGCCCAATATAGTAGGGAGGAAAATCATTGTCAGAATGATCTAAAGTTACAAAATCCAATTTTCTGAGCTAGTATAGAAGAACAAGAACATTATGACCCTCTTCCAACTTTTGCAATTAACTAGTTGATAGAATTATGTAAAGGGTCTACTCTTTCATGACAGTAAGAGCCTATTAAGTGCTAGAGTACTGTAACCTCTGGCCTCGAAGCAGAACTAGCACAATGCACTGTCGCACATTACACATGTATGTTGACAGGATGTTTCTTCCATCTATTGCAGATCAAGCACACTATCTTCTTCTGCACGGTTAATTTTTATCTACTTTCCATATCAAAAGATGTTGGGAAATCAACATGACCATGACATTTTCATTCAAGGCCCAGAATTTTACATTGGGCATAAGGGCCCATCCACTGCTAAGAAGTTGGAGGTGAGCCCATCTCCACCAGGCCTAGGAGCCGTGCTATGATTTTACATTTCTCGCTGCTGTGGCCCCTCATAAAATTGCAGCGGGGCAGTAAGGCATGGGAACGGCACTGCACCCCCCCCTCCCCACCCCAACTGCCTCCAGCCACTCCTGCAGGCAGAGCATAAAATTCCAGCCAATGTCTTATCCTCACTGTATCTAGGCAGAAAATTCTGGATCACATGCCCTCTTATTAATTTATACAGCTACTTTACGCTTCCATAATAAAGGGTATTTGTAAGTACCGTTCTAACATCAGCAATGCTGCTTTGAGTTCTAATCTACTGATATGCCCATGGAACTATATTGTAGAGCAACAACCAAACATTCCTCTCAATGAAAATTGAGAGAATTTCCATTTGCCTCTATGTAATTAATGAATTAACTAAACACACAGAAACCTCCAGTTTGAACGTTGTAATTTATGAGAACAAGATTTTATCAATTACAAAGAAGTGCAGGAAATCTCTAAACAAGACACAATGAGAGACAAAGCTAGAGACTGTTGGTGCATTATTCATTTATGATCAGGCCACTACATTTGGATTGTTAGAATATATGTTAAGTAGTTGGAATGAATTCCATTCCCTTCATTGCTATTCATCACATTATCCAAATCTTATGAACTCGACTGATTTGCCAGGTCACTTGGCAGCAATTTCAAGATATAGGTACATTATCTATTTTCAGAGAAGTAAGCTTAAAATTGATTTACTCAAACACAAATTTCATATTCTACTATGGAACTGCCTCAAACACTCCACCTTCCTTCATCCTTTGGCACCTTCAAAAGCCCCCTCAGGATCCACCTTAGCAACCACGTTTGCCCACATTCCATAATTTCTCACCTGTTTGGGTTTGATTCCCAATTGTTAAACACGCTGTCTGAGATATTTTCTTTAAGTTCACAGTCTTGTGTGTGCAATTACTGCTGTTTGTGTCAGTGTTTTTTGTTTTAAAGGCTTGAAGCTCAAAATGAATAAGTCGCATTTGGCTTTTGCCCTCCATTTTGGGATGATTTTAATACAAACCCCAAAGGCATTTGAAGATTCTTTACCTCCTCTTCCCGCCTTCTTGTCTATAAAAGGTCTTCCACACCAACTTATACTTATTTGGCCCCTGTTAATGTAGCAATATTATTTCTTGTCATTTGGGGAAATGCCTAGTTTTGTCTTCCACCTTCCCTGAGCAAAAATACTAGAATTAGGAATTTATTAAATCCAAGCAACAAACCATGTGACTCATTGCTTCAGGAAGCTGCACCACTGTCTTTGAACCACTGGGTGATGGATCACTTTTAAAAATTAAAAAAACACTGGCTTTGAAAAAAAAATGTAAGTACATATTTGCTTGAACGTAATAATACAAAGGCACTTACCTTGTCGTACTGGCAAACAATTACATTTTCTGTATCAAACAGATCAGGCACTTCCTGTTCACTTACATCATCTCCTGAATTCAAAGGATCCTGTAAAATACATTGCATACAGACTAATTTATCCTCCATTAATTACCAAAGATTAATGACCAATAACATTTCTGAAAGCTTTATATAAAATTGAAAAAAGTGAAGGACCAAGGCTCACAGATCACAATCAAGGTTGAAAAGAGTAAAAAGGAAGAATGCATTAATATAGTGACTTTCTCATCCTAATATGCTTTTCTGTCAATGAAATACTTGTGAAGTGTAGTCACTGTAATGTAGAGAATAAGGAGGAATATGGTAAAACAGAAAGTGCCTGGGTGATGCAAAGCTTTGAAGATAACAAAATAAACGTCTGAACAATGTATAAAATATCAGAAGCCTAGTAAAGCTTTTTGTTCCTCTCTACTAGTCATACAATTCTACATCTGAAGTGGTCTAGCCCAAGGGCATCACCACAAACTTTTGTACTATTTACCCAACAGAAAGTTTGCTTGAGCCATGAAAAGTGTTATCTCCAGATGATCTAGCTAGAAATTGGTGTGCATCACCAAAATGAGAAGTTTCAAGAGCAAATAGTAGTCAATCTCTTAGCCAAGAGTCCAACATTCCATTACTGGTACTAACAATACCCCTCTCTCATTACTTTTCAGCCTCTTCAGTTTTTGCAATAGCTGCAATCACTCAATAATTTTATGCAACTAATAGCTTTAAAAGAAAGACACATAATTAGGAAATTCCATATCCAGGATAAATTTTAAGAAAAATTACTAGCAGTGGGAGTACTAGAATTTCAGTGGCCTTTGTCATGCAGACCCCCACCTGCCAAGAATGAGGCATATTAATTTTGTCATATGAATATTGATTTTAGACTGTTGCTGGAGAAAGGAAATGACTTGTTAAACAGATAAGCTGTGGCTGGAAAAAATATTTACATTCTAACAGACAGTGCTTGTGGAGACAAAGGACCATTCCCTGACGCATTCAACCCACAATGGACTTTGATCACCAGACATTGAAGGTGAGGAAGCTCACATTCCAGGATGACTGCTAAGATGGCCGAATCCACAAACAGACGTGGTCAAACCAGCTAGTCACATGACTAACCTGCTGGGCAACCTGAGTTTTTTTGAATTATACAGACAGCTTGAGAGAAAGACTGTTTGCTCCTGGACTGAAAAGATCTCTACTGTCTGCTCCCATCTCTTTCTCACAAGCCTCTGGACCCACTGAGGACACATGAATCTCAAGAGGGAAAAGTCTCCTACATTGAACAAGGTTTAAGAAGAATACTGGGCCCCAATGAAAAGCAAGACCTACCAACAATCAAGGACTCTACAGTGAGCTCGAAGGACAGTAACCAAAACCATCTTTAGCTATTGCCTCAAACTTTTCCATTTTATTTCCTCTGCTCTTTTCTGTCTCTATCTGCATGTGCGTGTCGCGTATGCATGCTAGCATGGACGCATCACGTATCCATAAGCGTTAACCAAATTAGAGTTTAAGTTTAATAAAGTTCAACCTTTCTTCTTTAAACCTAAGAAAACCTGTTTGGCTGGTTTCTTTGCCTAACAAATGGAAAGCAGTGAACAAGGATTCACTAAGGGGGAGCTAAAAAAAAAGGTGTGTTTAAAATTAAACCCTGTTACGGTAAGACCAGGTTAAAGCTGAGGGAACCCCTAGACCCCTTTCTCACCTGCACGTAACACCTTTAACAAAGGTTAATGACCAACAGCTTTTCTACAAGCTTTTTTTTTATATACTTGAGAACATAAGTGAAAGATTAAGGTTTATAAGGGCAGACAACAAGCAAGGGTGAAAAAACACAATAAAACATGGAGATCAGCCAATGCCAAGTTTTGGTTTTAAAAGCGTGAAGGTTGTAGGAGAAAAGAAAGTTTGAGGGAGGTATAGTATTCTACAATTTTGAAGCCCTGAGAATTAATTCGAGTAAGAGAGTTTGATGAGCCTTGATTTCAATACATTGAGGATGCAGGAAGGCAGAAGATTATATAGGATAGATTATTGACAGTTTAAGAGAAACAATAGAGGCAATTTCACAGCAACATTGACCATACAAAAAGGAAAGTATATTAAAAACTTAGGATTCTATAAATAGTTGTTGTATTGGAGAATTTCGTTTTTATTATTTTTCATCTAAGTCATAAAGTTAGATATCAGTAAGCCTCGGAGCAATTTGTAAGGAAGCTGCAAACGCAAATACTTCAAAGCTCAATGATATGAGATTAAAAGAGGCTCAAACCATGGGGAAAAGCCCAATGGTATCAGGATATTCAAGCTCTGGCCCACAAGACCCTTAAAAGCATAACAATCTCAAGGTTTAAATGAAAGTCTCTTTCTCTTCAAGAAAAGCTTTTGAAGGTACACAGAACAGATCCTGTTTCCAGTGTAAACAATGCGACATAAGTGACACAATGTGACACTGTGGGCGGCACAGTGGTTAGCACCGCGACCCGGGTTCAGTTCTGGGTCCTGCCTGTGCGGAGTTTGCAAATTCTCCCTGTGACCGCGTGGGTTTCCGCCGGGTGCTCTGGTTTCCTCCCACATCCAAAGACTTGCAGGTTGATAGGTAAATTGGCCATTGTAAATTGCCCCTAGTGTGGGTAGGTGGTAGGAGAATGGTGGGGATGTGGTAGGGAATATGGGATTAATGTAGGATTAGTATAAATGGGTGGTTGTTGGTTGGCACAGACTCGGTGGGCCGAAGGGCCCGTTTCAGTGCTGTATCTCTAAATAAATAAAATAAATAAACTGGAACAATATAATAGTCCTCCATACTCATGGATAGAATCACTGACCGTAGAGATAATTTTTGAGTTTTCTTTTTTTTTTGTTTCCAAAATATACTTTATTCATTAAAATCTGTAAAATAAAATACATGACAAAACAGTTCTAAACAGCACCAAATCAAAAAATACAAAGAGTGCAAAGGAGGTCAGTTTCCTTCAATACAGGAGTGAGTTGCCTCACAACCCTTCCATTTCATTTCTCATTCCATATACATTTTACAGCAAACAAAGATTTTCTGGATACAGTTCAAGGGGTTTCCCATGGATCCAGCCCTTCAGTTCAGCTTGGTGGGGGGACCTTACACAGTGGTCTTTCCCCGTTGAGCTTTTGCTGCGGCTGCCCCAAGCTTTACGGCGTCCCTCAGCACGTAGTGCTGGACCTTGGAATGTGCCAATCTGCAACATTTGGTTGTGGACAACTCTTTGCCACAACGCTGGAAGACCAGCGAGTTTCGGGCAGACCAAAGAGCATCTTTCACCGAATTGATAGTCCTCCAGCAGCAGTTGATGTTTATCTCGGTGTGCGTCCCTGGGAACAGCCCGCCGAGCAGACTCCTGTGTTACAGAGCTGCTTGGGATGAACCTTGACAAAAACCACTGCATCTCTTTCCACACCTGCTTTGCAAAGACACATTCCAGAAGGAGGTGGGCAACCATCTCTTCCCCACCACAGCCACCTCGAGGGCATTGTGCGGAGAGGGTGAGACTTCGGGCGTGCAGGAAGGATCTGACGGGGAGGGCTCTTCTCACCACCAGCCAAGCTACATCTTAGTGCTTGTTTGAAAGTTCTGGTGATGAGGCATTCCGCCAAATGACTTTGGCGGTCTGCTCGGGGAACCATCCGACAGGATCCACCATCTCCTTTTCCTGTAGGGCCTCGAGGACATTCCGTGCAGACCACTGCCTGATGGATCAATGGTCAAAGGTGTTTTTCCACAGAAACTATTCCACGAAGGATAGGTGGTACGGCAAAGTCCAACTGGATGGAGCGTTCCGCGGCAATGTGACCAGGCCCATCCTTCGCAACACCAGGGACAGATAGAACCTCAGCACGTAGTGTCACTTGGAGTTTGCATACTGGAGGTCTACACACAGCTTGATGCAGCTGCACACGAAGGTAATCATCAGGATGAGGGCAATGTTGGGTACATTTTTCCCGCCCTTATCCAGAGGTTTGAACATCATGTCCCTCCGGACCCGGTCTATTTTGGATCCCCAGATGAAGCGGAAAATGGCTCGGGTGACCGTCACAGCGCAGGAGTTGGGTATGGGCCAGACCTGTGCCACGTACAGCAACAACATAAGCGCCTCGCACCTGATGACCAGGTTCTTACCCATAATGGAGAGAGATCGCTGCTCCCACATGCTCAGCTTGTGTTGTACCTTGGCTACTCACTCCTCCCAGGTTTTGGTGCACGCCCTGGCCCTTCCGAACCATATCCCCAGCACCTTCAGGTAGTCTGACCTGACGGTGCAGGGGACAAAGGATTGGTCAGCCCAGTTCCCAAAGAACATGGCCTCGCTCTTGCAGTGGTTAACTTTGGCTCCCGAGGCCAGTTCGAACTGGTCACAGATGCCCATCAGTCTGCGCACAGACAGCGGATCCAAGCAGAAGACAGCGACGTCATCCATGTACAGGGAGGTTTTAACCTGAATGCCTCCGCTGCCTGGGATTGTCACCCCTCTTATACTCGCATCCTTCCTAATAGACTCAACAAAGGATTCAATACAGCAAACAAACAAGACAGGGGAGAGAGGACAGCCCTGTCTGACTCCAGATTGGATCTGGAAACTTTCTGATTCCCACCCATTGATTGAGACTGCGCTACTGATGTTTGTGCAGAGCAGTTTGATCCAATTGCAGATTCCCTCCCCAAACCCCATTTTGGAAAGCAGGTCCATCATGTAGGTGTGCGATATCCTGTCAAAAGCCTTCTCCTGGTCCAGGCTGATGAGGCAGGTGTCCACCTGTCCCGTACATAGGCAATCGTATCCCTGAGTAGCGCGAGACTATCAGAGATCTTCCTGCCGGGTATAGTACAGGTCTGATCAGGGTGGATCACCAACTCCAGAGCAGACTTGACTCGACTGGCTATGACTTCTGACAGAATCTTGTAGTCAGCATTAAGCAGTGAGATGGGCCGCCAATTTCTGATTTCTACCCTCTCCCCCTTCCGCTTGTAGATGAGGGTGATGATGCCTTTCCTCACGGATTCTGACATGCTGCCGGCCAGGAGCATACTCTCGTATACTTCCAGCAGGTTCGGGCTGACCCAGTCCCATAGGGCCGAGTACAATTCAACTGGTAAGCCATCGCTTCCGGGAGTTTTACTCGTCTCGAAGGACTCGATGGCCTTTGTCAGTTCGTCCAGAGTTAGTGGCTTGTCCAGTCTCTCCCTCATGCTGTCATCTAAGACCTCTGTGATAGATGACAGCAAGGACTGGGAGGTTCTGAGTTTTCTTATTTAGCCAAGAGTAATAGACCAAACCAAGCTATTCCTTTATAGCAATCATGTTGAGCAACTGAACTTAAACCTCCATGTGCCACTTCCTAGTAATCTCATTGGCAAATAATAATTGTGTATTCATTCTATATGTTAATAAGGCTTTCCAGCAATCTTGGCAACCAATAATCTGTTTATAATTCTGGCTGTTTCATGTTTATCAGATAAAGATCTGACCCACTGCAACTGAAGGTATGTTTGCAAAGGTTTACATTCAGTAAATTTGAGTTAATATGGTAATGACAACAACATGCACAAATAATCCCAAACCTAAAATTCCATACCTGTTGAGACTTAATTCCATAGCACTCAACAGTATTTATGTTGTTAGCCTCCTTCCCTCTGTCAGAAATGCCTACTAAGTACAGATGGCCAACTTGCCTTTGGGTATTTCTGGGAATCAATTTTTTTTTAAAATTCATTCACAGCATGTGGGCATCGCTGGCAAGACCAACATTTATTGCCCATCCTGAATTGTCCATGAGAAGGTGGTGTTCAGCCAGCTTCTTGAACCTCTACAGTCCTTTGCTGTCGCACTCATGTACCACAGCTGTTCTAACTGTAACATAACTAAACCTCCAATTGTAGTGCAGTATTGGAACACAGGGGGAGCAAAAAAGACAAAGCAATTACAAGAGAAAAATGTGAACAGATGCAACACTAAGCCCAGGGATATAGAGAAAGGCAGCAAGGTATAACACAGCAAGAGAGTAAAGCCCAGGTTTGGCCAGAGATGCAAGAGCAACAGCAAAAGGAGATGCTGTGGTAATCACAAATTTCTGCTAGCTGCTGTCATGGGCAGGAACCTCTTGTTCCCAATGCTAATGGGATCCAGTTGACTACTAAAGAATAGCTCCAGGAAAAGGTCATGTGGGTGGAAGAAAAGCTGTTCATCCATCATCATCCAGGTGATGCCAAAGATTCATAAGTTACTGTTAGTTCAGTGGTGTGTTAAAGCACTTACAGGGAAGTTTTCAAAAGCTATATCAAGAAAATGGGGATGCTTGTTCATGGTGGGCACCCCTAGATTTCACAGAATCACATAATTATTAAAGTACAGGAGGAGGCCATTCAGCCCATCGTGTCTGCACCAGCTCTCCTAACAAGCATTTCACCTAGTGTCTTCTCTCCGCAACCCTGCACATTCTTCCTTTTCATATAACTGTCTAATTTCACTTTTGAATGCCTCAATTGAACCGATCTCCACCACACTCTCAGGCAGTGCATTCTAGACCTTAACCACATGCCTGCTAGCGTATAGCACAAACTGTTGCTGAAAGTCAATCTGACCAACTTCACTATCTTTCTCTGGAAGTAGACCTTGCATTTATTTACATCACATCGGTTGACAGTGCAGTTACTGTCTGTCTCCTGTCATGACCGAGGCGGGAGGAGTGCACTGTCTTCTAGTTCCACTTCTCCACAGATCACAACATCTATTTAAATGTTTATCCAGTTACCGATACAGCCAATCATATACTCTATTTTAATCCCAGAATAAAATACATCAACCAGGTTTCTTTAATAAACAACAAAATTATCATTTATTATAAAACAAAGCTTAACCAATAACAATACAAAGAATTAACACGCCAATTTAAAAATATGAAAGTTCCCTTTTGTAAAAATTTCCCAATTACACTCACGCACACACTGGAAAAAATACAGAAATTCACTTTGCAGAGGCCTGTTACAAAGAAACCCCCAAAAACTACTTTGGCAAAATACTTACTAATTCTTGATGAAAAAAGAAAGAAGCTATGGAAGGAAGTCAGTTGTCCCTTTTTTGGTCTGGCATCCAGGTGTATGGAGACAGGTCACTGGGATCGTTTCAGAAGCAGTCCGTTTTGGAGATGTCGAGAATTATTCGAGTCGGTTATATAGGAGAAATGTGGCGTTCAAGATTTTTCCGCCAGCACACACTTGAATCGCTGGATTTTTTTTCAGCTCCTCAGGAGCTATACAACACCAGGGATTTTTTGTTCCCCACACTAGATCTTGGCAGTATTTCTTCAAAAAGGTAGAGAAACAGGTGAGCTTGGTGATTTCTTTTTCCTTGGCAGGAAAACAGTCTTCAAACAGTTCATACTCCAACTAAAACCAAAAACAATGTTTAAACCCCAAACAGAGGGCTGAATTTTACCGGCCCCTCGACCCCGCGGGTCGCTGCGTGGGAGCCAGTAAAAAAAATTTTTTTTTTTTTTACAAGAGATTCAGCACTGAAACAGGCCCTTCGGCCCACCGAGTCTGTGCTGACCAACAACCACCCATTTATACTAACCCTACAGTAATCCCATATTCCCTACCACTTACCTACACTAGGGGCAATTTACAACGGCCAATTTACCTATCACCTGCGAGGAGACGCCCGCCACAACCCACAACGTCGAGAAGAGCCCACCGCATATTACCCGCGGCGGCGGGACTTCAGTACAGCCCCCCCCCCGCCACACGGCAGCGGCACCACAATTAGCATATGGTAAAGAATACTTACCTTTGCTGATTGTGTAGCCCGCCACCTCTCCACTGACACTTCCAGATATTTTGCTGAACAGGCGGCCATCATGTGCTGTCCCGTTCACGATTTAAAAAGCCAGCGGGTCCTCAGAGGCAGCAGTTGTTGCCAGCGAAGGTAAGTTCTATTATTCAGGGGTCTCACTCTGCATTACGGAAGGGAAGAGGGAGGAGGGATATGCAGGGGTCTAACTCTGCATTCCTAAAAGGGAGGAGGAAGGGGGGATACACAGGCGTCTCACTCTGCATTCTGAAACAGAGGGGGTCTGGGATTACTGGAGGGAAAGCTGTGCTGGCATGAAGGGAGCTACCGTGTACCATCCCTCCATTAACAGTGTACGCTCTGTGTTTGTGAGAGGGCAATGGCACACAGGCACCATGCGTTTGGGGAGGGTGCCAGAAAGGGCAGGAGCATTAAGGTTATATGGATGGTGGGGGCAATCGATTAAGCTGGTAGGATCTTGATGTGGTCATGCTGTGCCACTCAGTGTTGGCCAAGATGGGCAATGTCATGGCACGCCACAAAGTTGATCTAGGAAAGCAACTGATGTACCCGTCAACACCAATCCATATCCTGTTAGGAACCTTCAAATACATGCAGGGTTCAACTTTATTTATCACATGGAAATAGGTATGGCTCATCCTACATTGCGTGATCCTCTGCATGTGAGGATCCGTATGCGCCAGAGGGAATACCAACAGGTGCAATCCATGTAGAGGCCCCCTGGTCGTGAGCAGCAGCCACCAAGGGGAGCTCGCCATTACGTTTGCCTTGCATCTACAGGCCCCACATGATATGCCATCGGATGTCAGAGCACCAGTGTCAGAGGAGATTGTGCATGTAGAGAGGGTGGTGATACGTCTGTGCCTGCTCAAGGATGACCTGCAGCCCATGGGCTCCGGTGGACATGCCAGTCTTTGTTCCTCACAGTGGCAGCGGTTCTCAAGCCTGACGCCTCTGCAGCCTTTCAGAGGCCCACCAGAGACCTTAGTGGGGTCACACAGTCAGCAGTGCACCGCTGCATCAGGGAGGTCACCAATGCCCTGCACTGGATGGCCAATGAGTATGTCCTTTTCAGGACGGACTCTCACAGCCAGGCCCAGAGGGCCATTGGTTCTGGCACTATTGCCGGAGAACCATAGGTTGTAATGTTCATAGACTGCACTCATGTGGCCATCAAGCCTACTGCCAGGCTACCACCTACAGACGTCACCATTAAAGGACCCCTCTCCATCTAGGTGAAGCGAATATGTGAACACTGCAGATGCTTGCAGTGAATGTGTGACTGCTTCTCAGGCAGCTGCTGTTACAACTGGGTCTTGCGCCAGTCCCAGCTGCCACCGCTGTTCACTGAACTGGCTCAGATGGAGGGGTGGCTTCTTGGAGATAAGGGCTATCCTTTGCAGACATTGCTCCCAACAACAGTGAGAGACTCCACCACTGCTACAGAGAAGAGATATAACGCCAGCCACTGAGCTACATGAGCCACCATTCAGCAGGAGATTGGCATGTTGAAAGAGTGCCTCCAATGCCTGTATGGATAGGGTGATGCCCTATACTACAGGCTGAAAAGGCCAGCTCCTTTCTTTGCTGCTCTGCACAACTATGCACCCAATAGGAGCCAGGCCTGGCATGATGAGGAGAGACATCAACAGGATTCTTCCTCAGATTATGAGGACGCTGAGGACTTACATGAAAGACGCATGGGAGGGCAGATGGCACCCAGGCTTTGCACACAGGGCTAGCACTGAAGTAAGGATGTACGGAAGTGGCTTATCAGACAAAGGCTCTCTGTACCATAGGAACCGACATAAGCTCTGCAAGCCACACATCACCCTTGCTCACCTGCTGTGCACCAGTCCACATCTGCAGCATCCCTGTATAAACCATTGGAGGCAGCAGCTGACTGAGCCAATGTCCACGTCACTGCATCCACGGAGACGCTCATGAGTAATGGTGGCATGGCAATGATGTTATTGCACAAGTTGGCTCTCCTGAAGGGCCAACAGTGCAAATGGATGTGACACTGGCGCTACATGCTGGCACACATCATTCGCACAGAGAAAAGGACACACAAATTGGTGAGGAACATTTAGTGAAAGACGTATTTACATTGCTGTGACACCAGAGTATTCCCATTTGTTTCAGTGTGTTCTCTGTAAACCTCTAATACCTTTTATGGTCTATTTAAGTCTCACATCCTGGAATGTGCAAATGTACAATTATTCCCCCAGGTGTGGCATGCCTACAAGAATGAATGTTACACTTGAGTGGGAGAAGAGGATCACAACGTCACAGGAAATTGGGACACAGCAGGGTAAGTATGTGGCAGCAAAGCAGAAGGTGCTGGGGTCACTCAGCAGGTCAGGCAGCATCTGTGGAGAGAGAAGCAGAGTTAACTTTCAAGCCTGTGAACTTAGGCAAGTTAACTCTACTTCTCTCTCCACAGATGCTGCCTGACCTGCTGGATTTCTGCAGCACTTTCTGCTTTGCTGCCATTGACAGCAGCTCCACTCTTCAGCAGTCAGGTAAGTATGTCTTTGACAGCTGTCAGGAAGCAGGTGCTGGGGCATTTAAAATAGGGCCCCAGCACCTGCTGCACAACTGTCAAAACTCTCGCTGCGCCGAATGTCCTGCCTCTCCGCACGTAATATGGGGGAGGCAGCATGCGGCCTCTATGGAAATGAACCCCCGCGATTAAAATCGCGGGGGCTCGGCGGCAGCCACCGAATGCAGGCGTGTCGCCAAGTTCAAAGGGTTCCGACCTCTACAAAGGCTCCTGACCTCCACAAACCTTGACATGTGGCTTCTCTGTAACCATTTTACCCTAGGTCATGCAGGAGCTGTTTACTGAGCCCAACCCACAGGTGGTTTCCAGTACAAGTGGTCCTCAAACAACATCTTGTCATATCATTGACTTGGTTAAAAAAAAACACATCCATGGAATCTTTTCAGTTTTAACACAAGCTCTTAAAAAAATAAAATATTAAGAGCAATGAAGCATTTTTGCAACACTCCATTCACTCAGTAACAGATGAAAACAGCCTTTTCTAGTTTTGGCTGAGAATTCCAAGCAAATCTGACAGAGGTCACATTTTGTTTTGACTAATGGAGATCCCATGAAAGCAGAGTGTTTCAATCCCAAAGACCTGTATCTCCTGAAAACAAAAATATACATTAAACCTTTAGTAAAAAAACACAACAGAACAACATATTCACTGCGGAGCTTTGCTAAAAGAAAATAAAGACGCACATTTATATAGCACTTTCCACAACCACTAGACAACCAATGAAGTACTTCTTAAGTGTAGTCACTGTTGTAATGCAGGAAACACGGCAGCCAATTTTTCACACAGCAAACTCCCACAAACAGCAATGTGATAATGACCAGATAATCTGTTTTTTGTGATTGAGGGTTAGCTCACCTTCAAACTAGTGCCATGGAATCTTATAAATCCAGCCTCCATTTAACATCTCATCTGAAAAATGGCACTTCTGACAGTGCAGCACACCCTCAATACTGCACTGGTATGTCAGCCTTGACTTTTGTGCTCAAGTCCTGTGGCTGTTATAGTGCCGCTGCTGACTACAATGGCGGCTGTAAAAGACGGCAGTCCACATGCACAGGTTTTACTCTGTGTAGCCGCTGTGATATTATATGTGGCGGCTCATTAACATGGCCAGGGCGCGGACCACCCGATGACATGGAGGGGGCGGGAGAGCCATCCCCAGCAACGGCGTCTGGTGCCATTGCGCATGTGCCATTTTTAAAGGGCGTCCAGCCGTTACATTTAACTTAAATGTTTAAAGTTATATGCATGACAAAATTAAAGTAAAAAACGAATAAATGATTCAAGCCCCTCTCAAACCCTCCACCCCCATTAACAATACACTCATTCCTGCACTCTCCCCCACAAAAATACTTACCTTGTGTACCTGACCTTACCCTGCCCCCAAAGTTCACAAACTTTTAACTTTACCCCTTCCCACCATTCCCTCCACCAATCAGAATAGTTTGGCCCCACTCTCCACCTTGAGAAACTTATCTCCTACCCCTCCCCACAGGTGTTGCGCTTCATTTCCCCAGACGGGGATCCAAAGGCGTCAGTGCTAGCCGCCGGGATGAAGATCGCGGCAGCACTTCAGGAGGTGATGGGAACGTCATTAACTCAGGTAAGTAAACTTATTTGAATATTTAAATTACGGTCCTGTTGCCAAGCGGTGGGGTTGGGGGGGGAGCCGCCACGAGGCCTCACTGCCACCGGCATGATCGCGACAGGCCCTTCTGGTGTTGAGGTCCGTGGCGGGCCTCATCCGGAGCAATCTTCATGCCACTACCCCCCCCCCCCACCCCGGATCCTGATCGAGGCCCCTATGAAATCCAGCCCCCAGAGTGGGACTTAAATCCACAGCCTTGTGACTCAATAGCAAAAGTGCTATCAAATGAGCCAGAGTTGACATATGTAAGAAAACCAGAATTGCCCAAATGCTGACAAGCAACTGATACAACGGTGTACAGACTATGTCTTTGTATAAAATACAAAAGGAAAATTATATGAACAATGTTATAAAAATTAAAATAATTTATTAAGATTCTTCTAATTTTCCTCTTGCTCGTCTAAACTGGAAACAACTTTTTCATCTTTACTTTGTTGAAATCATTTGTAGATTTTCTCCTTTAACTCATTATTTTTCCAGGTCCCAGATGTAGAAATCTTTATCTACTTCAATTCCTCCTCTTTCCCCAACCATACTTTCCCCAAAATCTTCAGCCTTTTAAAATGATAGCCTGACATCACTGTGCCAGTACTGGTGATTTACCTTCGCAATCAATCTGACATCCATTTAACGGACAGGTTCACGGTGCTAAGAGTGGGGGGGGGGGGGGGGCGGCGCAAATATAAAACATTTATTTATGAACAACTGGAAGATCTAATAAAATTATACAGATTATGTAGTAAAATATTAAAGTCGCAGGGGAATCAAAATCTCCCAACAGCCAAGACTCTCAAATAAAGTCAAAGATGGCCTGAATGATTACTATGTTGATTTTTGGTACTTACAAACTGAAAATTGACACTTTGGGCTAAGAATGCTTTTTAATTTCCTGCCTGCATGAACAAATCAATTTTTCTGAATCATTTCAGTGTTACAAGATATATATAGTATTTTCTTTTGGGCCTCCTTATCTCGAGAGACAATGGATACGCGCCTGGAGGTGGTCAGTGGTTTGTGAAGCAGCGCCTGGAGTGGCTATAAAGGCCAATTCTGGAGTGACAGGCTCTTCCACAGGTGCTGCAGAGAAATTTGTTTGTTGGGGCTGTTGCACAGTTGGCTCTCCCCTTGCGCCTCTGTCTTTTTTCCTGCCAACTACTAAGTCTCTTCGACTCGCCGCAATTTAGCCCTGTCTTTATGGCTGCCCGCCAGCTCTGGCGAATGCTGGCAACTGACTCCCACGACTTGTGATCAATGTCACACGATTTCATGTCGCGTTTGCAGACGTCTTTATAACGGAGACATGGACGGCCGGTGGGTCTGATACCAGTGGCGAGCTCGCTGTACAATGTGTCTTTGGGGATCCTGCCATCTTCCATGCGGCTCACATGGCCAAGCCATCTCAAGCGCCGCTGACTCAGTAGTGTGTATAAGCTGGGGGTGTTGGCCGCTTCAAGGACTTCTGTGTTGGAGATATAGTCCTGCCACCTGATGCCAAGTATTCTCCGAAGGCAGCGAAGATGGAATGAATTGAGACGTCGCTCTTGGCTGGCATACGTTGTCCAGGCCTCGCTGCCGTAGAGCAAGGTACTGAGGACACAGGCCTGATACACTCGGACTTTTGTGTTCCGTGTCAGTGCGCCATTTTCCCACACTCTCTTGGCCAGTCTGGACATAGCAGTGGAAGCCTTACCCATGCGCTTGTTGATTTCTGCATCTAGAGACAGGTTACTGGTGATAGTTGAGCCTAGGTAGGTGAACTCTTGAACCACTTCCAGAGCGTGGTCGCCAATATTGATGGATGGAGCATTTCTGACATCCTGCCCCATGATGTTCGTTTTCTTGAGGCTGATGGTTAGGCCAAATTCATTGCAGGCAGACGCAAACCTGTCGATGAGACTCTGTAGGCATTCTTCAGTGTGAGATGTTAAAGCAGCATCGTCAGCAAAGAGGAGTTCTCTGATGAGGACTTTCCGTACTTTGGACTTCGCTCTTAGACGGGCAAGGTTGAACAACCTGCCCCCTGATCTTGCGTGGAGGAAAATTCCTTCTTCAGAGGATTTGAACGCATGTGAAAGCAGCAGGGAGAAGAAAATCCCAAAAAGTGTGGGTGCGAGAACACAGCCCTGTTTCACACCACTCAGGATAGGAAAGGGCTCTGATGAGGAGCCACCATGTTGAATTGTGCCTTTCATATTGTCATGGAATGAGGTGATGATACTTAGTAGCTTTGGTGGACATCCGATCTTTTCTAGTAGTCTGAAGAGACCACGTCTGCTGACGAGGTCAAAGGCTTTGGTGAGATCAATGAAAGCAATGTAGAGGGGCATCTGTTGTTCACGGCATTTCTCCTGTATCTGACGAAGGGAGAACAGCATGTCAATAGTCGATCTCTCTGCACGAAAGCCACACTGTGCCTCAGGGTAGACGCGCTCGGCCAGCTTCTGGAGCCTGTTCAGAGCGACTCGAGCAAAGACTTTCCCCACTATGCTGAGCAGGGAGATTCCACGGTAGTTGTTGCAGTCACCGCGGTCACCTTTGTTTTTATAGAGGGTGATGATGTTGGCATCGCGCATGTCCTGGGGTACTGCTCCCTCGTCCCAGCACAGGCATAGCAGTTCATGTAGTGCTGAGAGTATAGCAGGCTTGGCACTCTTGATTATTTCAGGGGTAATGCTGTCCTTCCCAGGGGCTTTTCCGCTGGCTAGGGAATCAATGGCATCACTGAGTTCCAATTTGGTTGGCTGTATGTCCAGCTCATCCATGACTGGTAGAGACTGGGCTGCATTGAGGGCAGTCTCAGTGACAGCATTCTCCCTGGAGTACAGTTCTAGGTAGTGCTCAACCCAGCGGTCCATCTGTTTGCGTTGGTCAGTGATTATGTCCCCCGATTTAGATTTGAGGGGGGTGATCTTCTTGATGGTTGGCCCAAGAGCTCTCTTCATGCTCATTGTCACAAGGCGAGCCGCCTTAAACAGTGTTCAAATCACACGCAGCTTCCACAGTGCGGACTGCGACACCGACCACTCCCTGGTGTGCAGCAAGGTTAGACTCAGACCAAAGAAGTTGCATCATTCCAAGCAGAAGGGCCACCCGCGCATCAACACGAGCAGAATTTCTCACCCACAGCTGTTACAAAAATTTCTAAATTCACTTGTAACAGCCCTTCAAAACACTCCCACAGGGGATGCTGAGACCAAGTGGGCCCACATAAGAGACGCCATCTATAAGTCAGCTTTGACCACCTACGGCAAAAGTGCGAAGAGAAATGCAGACTGGTTTCAATCTCATAATGAAGAGCTGGAACCTGTCATAGCCGCTAAGCGCATTGCACTTTTGAACTACAAGAAAGCCCCCAGCGATTTAACATCCGCAGCACTTAAAGCAGCCAGAAGTACTGCACAAAGAACAGCTAGGCGTTGCGCAAACGACTACTGGCAACACCTATGCAGTCATATTCAGCTGGCCTCAGACACCGGAAACATAGTATTAACCATCAGCTAACAACCCTGTCGTTATTACACATCTGAAGGACAGGATTTATAAATTCACACATTAATTTTCAATGGTCTGCCAATATCGTGGCATTGACGGAGACCAGAATAACCAATTAATTTAAATTAAGTGATCTAACTGACCCTCTTAATCTGAACTGACCTCTACCGCTGTTATAGACAGTGAGTTAGCATCCATCACACCTGTAAAATCTGCTGAGTTACCGTCAAATGTACCTGAGAAGTTGACAATATAGTTAACGCTTCTCGGCCAGCATAAACTCTAATTTATCCTCATAACTTGCACAAAATATGGTCAGTATCTGCGTACTAGAACAAAAGGCTATAATGTCAAAAGAGATACTCATACCATACTTTCCTTTAACCGTTCACAAAATTGGGATTGAATAGAAAAAGGCAAGTACTTGAATGTTAAGTTTACACAATTAAGTCCAAATCATAGAAAAAAAACAGAACCTGCATACACAAACATATGAATTAGGAGCAGTAGGCCATTCGAGCCTGCTCCACCATTTAATAAGATCATGGCTGATCTGATTGTGGCCTCAACTCCACTTTCCCGCCTACCCCAGATACCCTTTGAATCCTTTGTTAATCAAGAATTTATCTACCTCTGCTTTAAAAATATTCAATGACCCTGCCTCCACTGCTTTCTGGGGAAGGGAGCTCCAAAGATTCACAACCCTCAGACAGAAAAAGTTTCTCCTCATCGTCTTAAATGGGTGACCCCTTGTTTTTAAACTGTGACCCCCCAGTTCTAGTCTCTTACACAAGGGGAAACATCCTTTCAGCATTCAGCCTGTCAAGTCCCCTCAGGATCTTATGTTTCAATAAGATCACCTCTCATTCTACTAAAATCCAATGGATATAGACCCAACCTTTCTTCATAAGATAACCACCACACCCCCTCCCCCTCCCGCCCCCCCCCCCCCCCCCCCCTCCCCGCCTGGTATCAGTAGAGTGAACCTTCTCTGAACTCCCTCTAACACATTTTTATCCTTTCTTAAATAGAAATTGGAGTGCAAATGGATGTAGATTGACCAGGTAAAATTAAATGTACTGAAATTGCAAGTCTAGATAGGGCATTGTATATGTGCATACATGGACATCAGCAAATGACACAGTTAAATAGCCTGTTGGTCCTCACAGTCAAGACTTAAACATGAATGATAACTAATTAGGTGAGCACCCATGGAACTATACTCCAATGCCTTGGAGTCCTTGCCTCCAGGGCAGAAGAGGAGATAAACTAACATAGAAAACTGGGGAGAGGAAGAAGAGAGATCTTCCACTAAAATACTGATCAACAATTTTTTTTTGTTTTGTGTGTTCCTCATTTTGTATGCAAAAGCCATTTTCTTTCTGAAGCTTGTTTACAAAAGATACTGGGAAAATGGTGACCACAACAGCTAGATGTTTGCAAGAATGTGTTTGATACAATTTCCATGACTTTAATTTTATCCTTGGTCACCTTCACTACTGAATCATGCAAAACATCCATGATAATTTGAAGCTTTGCGGCAGAAGAACAGATATGGAATCCACAAGTATAAGAAAGGTTTCAAATAATATAGCCTTGAATTATTTTCTCTTTTTCAAAAATGTCTTTGTGGTACAATACTCATGCACACTGCATGTCATAGTTACATTTTTATGAGATAAGCAATAGTTACTGGACCCAGCAACATATTCAGGCTGAAAAGTGTAATTTTCAAAAGGCACAACAGACAACCAAGGTAACTGAGAATGAGTGTGGATGGCAGTTCATCATGTCCCTCTCAGAGAATCTAGCCTGGATTTTCTAAAATCAGACATACAAAATGTAGGTGGATCTGTTATGGCATATCTCCACTCTACATATGTGAAATTTCTTGTGAACATGGAATGCTGATGTTACATGTGCCTACCTCGAATAGATTTTAATGATTATTTTGAGTGCAGGGAGGTCCTGCAGGTCATTTCCTGACATTCTGGTACATAGAATATCTTTTCATAATAATGCCCGTGTGAATGGGTGTATGGTGTTCCTAAGTTTAAAAAAAATACATTAAAGACCAGAGAAAGAACACAATAATGTTAAGGGAAGTGTATTTGTCAATCCTAAATAATTTTTCATTTTTGTGTTTTTTAATCTGCTGGCATCTAGGTTCACACAAGCCTTTCTGGAAAAGGTTTTAATTTTTCCCCTTGCATTATCACTACCATCAATAGTAATTCACTTATGAGGTATATGCAAGAGAAAGTTCTTCAGAAATGCCAAGCAGGTCAGGCTTCATTATGTCCATCCACTAGCACCTTCTTCTACGGACAGAGGTGAATAACTATCAGTTTGTCAGCAGATTAGTGCATGGAGAATGCCTAATCCCAAAGGAAGTTGGGATAATTGACTCAATGGTACCAATAACATATGTATGCCCCACTAAACATATTATTGTATACTTCCTCAGAATCATCCCAATCCCTGTAGGAAATTATTTCAATGGTGCTGTTTGAAAGAAAAGGATGGCAGGGTCATCAACAGCTAGCATACCCTGATTAGACAAAATCGCTAGCATACCAACAATCAGGTCTGCAAGCCCTTATCTGTCTGTTAATGTGGTGTGGTGAGGGAAGAGGAGGGAAAAAAGAGAGTGAGAGCAAGAGGTTTTCAAAAAAGGATTTATCAAAGCAAAAGCTGTGAGGGCTTTTGCTGAGGTGAAGGAATTAGAAATGCTGCAAGATGGTTAGAAGTAATCTTACTTAAACCAATTAAGAGATCTCACTAATCTGCATTGTCATGGACTCTTTGCATCATTACATGAAAGTAAGTTGTAGTATTCAAAATTTTAAAAATCAAATTGTAACCGCTGTTCTGTATGTTTACCTATTACCAAATAAAACTCTTATCTCACTAAGGATTTTATCAGTGATGAGGTACTATTTGTTATAGACAATACAAGGAGATATGGGACACTGAGTCAACTCCAACAAAGGCAAGACTCTCAGACAGCTTATGGGAACAACCACTGTATCTAAGGCAGACCTGAATTTGTAACACGTAAAGAAATCTGGATATAGCCAGATGTTTACTCGAATTAGGACTACATTGAGAATGTATGGTTAGTTATCTTAATAGGAACCAAAAAGAAAGGATCAGAATATTTTACATATTTACTTCTTCTATAATTTCTTCTTTAGGTTCTTCATCAGAGCCATCACTGGAAGAGTCAGCGCTAGAACTATCATCTTCATCATAACCTTCAAGGGCTTTTAGGTCTTCGGCATCAATAATTCCAAGTATATCATTTTCTTCCACTTCCCGCATGTTACCAATTTCTTCATCAGAAGAAGTGTCATTAGTCCCATCCAGCTGTGGAATGGATGATGCCTCGACCTTCATCTGTTGCTCCTCTGAAGCTGCTGCAACCATCAACAATGTCTCATTTACCTAAAATAACAAAATCAGTATTGAATTCACCGAAACAAATAATAACCAACCAATAAAGCAATAAAATCCTACGGTAACCTCAAGATCTCCAACCTGGTTTAAGGTGGTCTAACTATAACCTTGTGCGAGTTTGAGCACAAAGACCTGACTGTAGAAGTTATTAATTTAAGTTCACAAATTCAATAACTTGTACTCTCTTCAGGAAAAAAAAGAGAAATTGTTTCCATCACCTTGATAATTTCTGAAGCTACATTTTATGAGAATTAGAGAAAACTCTGTCCTTGAGAGAAAACTCTCAAAAACTAGCAAAATAATAGGAACATAAGAATGTACAGAAACCTTGAAGAATACTGCAGTTCATCTAGTCACTAAACTTGCTGACAAGGACGGTGCTGTTGTTGTATGGCAAACAGGCTTTCACCTGACACGTCCTCCCACCTCTCCCTGGACCGTGACCCCATCACCAATCATTAAGCCATCTTTTCCCAAAACATCAATGACTTCACCTCCTCAGGAGATCATCCCTCTCCCTGCACCAGCCCCAACACCCTCCAACCTCACAGTCCCCTAACTCCACACAGCCTGCCTCTACCTCTTTCCCAAGAACCATAAACAGGACCTGGTAGACCCATTATTTTAGCCCCCATGGAATTTATTTCCTCCCATCTTGATTTTTTTTCTCCCTTGTCCAGTCTCTTCTGACCTACATCCAGAACTCTTCCCGACACCCTCCTTCACTTTTAACAGTTTCCTGGCCCTTACTGGCTCCTTTTCACCGTGGACATCCAGTGCCTCACCAGGACAGCCACTTCTTCCTTAAACGGAGGCCCAATCAGTTCCCAACCACGAATAACCTCCTCTGCCTGGCTGAACTTGTTCTTAACATTGAACAACTTCTCCTTTGACTCTCACTTCCTCCAAATAAAAAGTGCTGCTATGGGAATCTGTATGGGTCCTAACTATGCCTGCCTTTTTGTCAGATATGTGGAACATCTTTTGTTCAAGTCCGACTCGGGTCTCCATCCTCACCTCGCTTTCCAGTACATTGGTGACATTGATCAGTGATACTTCCTGCTCTTGCCACGAACAAGAAAATTTCATCAACTCTGTTTCAAAATTCCACCCCTCTCTTGCCTTCACATGATCCATATCCGTCTCTTCCCTTCCTTTTCCCAATTTCTCCAGCTACTTTTCTGATGAAAGGTCACGCACCTGAAACTTTAACTGTTTCTCTCTCCACAGATGCTGCCAGACCCGAGTATTTAAAGCGTTTTTATTTCAGATTTCCAGCATCTGCAGTATTTTGCTTTTATTTTAGTTTACAAGATTATGACAAGTTTGGATAAGGTAGACAAAGAAAAACTATCCCCATCAGCTGATGGTACAAGGACTAGGGAACACAGATTTATGGTTTTGGGCAAGAAATGCAGAGGGGTTATGAGGAAGAACTTTTTAAACGCAGCGAGTAGTAATTACCTGGAACTCGCTGGGTGGTGAAGGCAGAGACAATCAATGATTTCAAAAGGAAATTGGATGGGCACTTGAAGGAAATAAACCTGCAGGGCTACGGGGATAGAGTGGAGGAATGGGACTGACTGGATTGCTGTATGGAGAGCTGGCATGGACTGAATGGCCTCCTTCTGTGCAGTAAATGACTTTATGACTCTATGACCTTCCCTCTTGTCTTTGTTCTCATGCTCGCCCCCCAGCTTTCCCTGCCTCAATACTGGTTTAAAAACTGCTGCATGTGTAAAATTTTCCAGTTCTAATGAAAGGTCACCAACCTGCATCGTTAACTGTTTCTCTCGCCACAGGTGCTGCCTGACCCGTTAACCATTTCCAGCATTTTCTGTTTTATTGCACTTCATCTAGTTGGTTCCAGAGTCTAGAAAATGCTCTATTCCACGATACCTCTTACACCTATCCATCAAATTTCCCCTACCCTCATTCTATGCTGGAGACAATGCCGTCTTGTTGTACGATTTGTGACTATATTAAGCATTTTAACCATCAACCTCAAGACTTAACTTCAAGTAAAAATTGGATAGTTCCCTGATGTCTCATCATGCTATATAGAATATGGATCCGTATTTGTGATTTAAAACACATTGAACTTTGGATGTCTGCCACACCATCAATGTAGATTCTGAGCAGAGATTATGGTCCCAATAGTCACAAGGAGTGGAGCAGGAGAGTTTCCCAGGATGGGGTTTGGTGGGAGGGTGGGGGTGGGGGGTTCAGACCTGGAAGAGGACCCGGAAATCCAGGGAAGACAGAGTCCTGCCGAATTTAACATTTTTTATTTATTCTCTATCCTGCCTGGCAGCAGGCCAGATTGACAGGCTGGCCAGCTGTTGAGTGGGAAAACCTACAGTAGAAGACTGTTGGGGACTGTCCCCAGCAACCTGCAAAGATCGTGGGCCACAGAGCTTGAGATTGTGGCTGGATTGGGGCTGGGGGCAGCGGTTGTTGGCAAATTGAGGCAGTGAGGAGACCCCGCAATCAGCAGAAAGTTTGCTGGAGAAGCCAGGGAGAAAAACTTCTGCTCCTCTTAGCCCACAAGCAATGCTTTAAAAAGCATTTACACCTGCCTGGCCCGCTGTTTCAGTCTCCACTTAGCTCCTTGGTTTCCCAAACTCTAGGGAAACCAGACAGCCAGCATTAAATTAAGCTCCCAACTGCACTGTAGTAGCGCGATTTAGATATTATAATAAATCTCTCAAGAGCGGGACACAGATATGGCGTACAACCCGCTGCCGTAAATTTGGCGGCAGGTGAGTATGCGCAGGTTGGGGTTGCGTTACATGATTTTTAAATTTTAATCCCTCCCAACTCTCTCCCACTCGTTGTGGAGGGTTGGGGGAGTGGGGTAAAATTGCCCCTTACCTGTTTCCCCATCTATTTTCTATAAAGGTGTAAGGGAAGAAAGGAAAAGAAACAAAAAAGATAGCAAGTCATCCTGGTCATTCCTCATGTACTTAAGGTTGGTACAAAAGTAGCGGATGCTTAATAACGTTGCCAGGTACTCCTCTTATAAGAAGTACTACGGTGAACCACAAGCTGGGATTAATATGAAATAATTAGTTACCTTTCTTGTGGTGTTCAATACTCCACTAAGTTATTATTTTTAAGCAGGTAGAAATGCAGTATAATGAATGCACAACAGAACAACTTTTTGTGCCTCGATTTCTCAACTTCCATAAAATTTAGCTTCTGACAACTTGATCTAAAATTTTCAAGTCTCTATATTCTGTGTCTTTTGGTATTCATTTTTCCAAGCACTCTTACCTGGGGTGCAAACTGTTGGACTACACACTGCTCAGAAACATACTGCGGTATGTCCGTTCCTTCGTTTTGTTCAGATGCTTGTTTTTGTACAATGAGCGAATGTGCAAGAGGAATTCTGTCTGAATCTTGAATTAACAGATGTTGAGTCTGGTCTGTGGCTGCTTGTTCTTCCACAGACTGCTCTAGCCTAGTTGGCTGTGTGGATACTACACGCTGCTGTGTTACCGTTCCTGTGTTTGCTACAGGCTGTCTCTGAATAACAATGGATGGCCCTGTCTGTAGCCCCATCCCAGAGTGTTGTAAAACTACTTGTTTCACTGTACCCGGTTGTTGAATATATACATGTCTTGACATACCAGGCTGTAGAACAGACTGACTAGTTACATCAAAAGATTGGTTTGTCAGCAACTGCTGATGTGTGGGAACTTGACCAGAATTGGATTGTTGGAGTGTGGGTGCTTGGTCTTGGGAAGACTGCTGAATGGCATGAGTTTGACCAGAAACTGAGTTTTGCTGGATGAGAGCTGTCTGCCCTGTAACTGTATTGACTTGGTGAATGATATGACGAACAGGCTGCTGGAAATATTTCTGGCCTGCAGCACTTTGGGTTACCATTACCGGTACATTCACTTTATACATATGACCTAGAAAAGACAAAAATTGAAGAGAATCAACAGCATTTGAGGACAGAATAGGATTAGAATAGGCAGCACCAGCAAAACCACAGCAGGCTGATTGCAAGTTCTATGGTTCACAGCAATAGTATGTTCCTTGAAAAGAATGGAAAATAGTAGACAAATTGGGCTGGATTTCATTTCAGTAATGGGCCGCAAGGCAGGAGGCAACCCTGTCTCACCCTGGTCAAATTTAACAGCGGGCAGGTAATTAACTGCCCTCCATCAGGGACAACGTCTCCTTTAAGGGCCAAGATCCCGCTCCACGAGCTGCAATCAATCAGAGGGCCAGCAGCTCAGCAGCGCCACCGGGAACGGTGGCCACTAGGCACGGGACCAGGAGTAGCCATGGAGCCCCAGATTGCAGATGAGTGGAGCTGCCTGTCAGACAGCCCCCAGTGAGGGATGGGGGAGGGGTTTGTTGTCGAGGGCAGGAGGAGTGTGTTGACTCAGGGTGGCCTTTGCTGCCAGGAACCCTATGTGGGCCACAGATTGCCCAAGCAGGACAGCACCCACCTCAATCCCACAGCCTGCAGGGAGGCTACCTGATGTTATTGGGTGGCCTTCCCACGTGGCGGAGGCCTCTCCCCCCATCATCCCATTCAAAATTAAGAAACGGTGAAAAATGTATTCTACTGTCTGAATCAGTATAAAAATTATGACCAACAGCAAAACCTATAGTCCAGAGGCTCCCAATTGTTTTCCCTGAGCCCCCTTTCAGAGATTCACACCCCATCCACCTCCCTTTTAGGAAATCAGTCTTCACCAGTAGTGTGAAACAGGCAATAGCAAATCAGTTGCATCGTAATCAATCACCGTGCACCCGAGGCAGCTCTGATTGGTCCAACATTCACTTCTAAAAATCCGCAGGAATTCAAACATCGCAAGCTATGCTGAGATCGCTCCATGTTACGAGTTCAAGTTCATCATTGTATATGGTTTCTTTGAACGTAAACTTAAATTCACTCAGTTTCTTTAAAATTTAAAAAAGAGGTTCAGACTTTTGATGCACTTCTGGCGATATGAGATTTCTCCGGTGGCTCTCTTTCTCAGTCACTGTCCTCCTCACACCTCCCTCCAATATCGTTGTCATGTCCACCAATTTTAGGAACCTCTGCTATAATGAGTATGTAGATAGCTGAAGCACATTAATATTTTGCTCAGATACAGATAACATTTAAAATGCTCTTCAGTTGCTAAATTGAGAAAAGCATTTCCTTTGAACACCATTTTAAATCTGGGAGTGCTGTTATAAAGAACGTCAATCTTTCTAATTACATCCATCTAAATTTAAATAGAACACATTCCAATATTCACTGTCAGTACTGCTACACACTCAGCAGGTAGCCAGCAAACAAATAAATCAGTAATTAGTGTTTTGCCCGAATCCAAACTTTCCTCTCGTTTAGCCTTAAGTTAAGTACAATTTTGCAGTATATTTACTGCTGCTTACTCTCTATGGTGATACAGCTAAATTGTTAAATTGTCATTATTTGTTTTCCTAGAATAAAGCCCGAACAGTTTACAAACCTAAAGATCAGATTACGTTTGCTCCTTGAAAAATGCATATTTTTAACTGTTATTTGAATGCTTATTTTGTTTTGGATCTACATTTTGTGCCAGCAACAGCTATCAATACACTGAATGCCTTTGACGCATGAGCTTGTACAGGCAGATAAACTGCCTCTGCGTCTCCTTTCAAATGCTCCAGCCACAATGTGCAGCCTGGGGAGAGTGGAAAGAAGAGAGAGCAATTCTGATTCACAAAAAGAGAAAAACGCAATGTTTAACACTGGAAAAATCAATTTAAGTAAATTGATTTACTGGAGCAAGGAGGAATACAAGATGCTTGCCTGAAGCAGTCTGTAAGGTAACTCCAGCCGGGACCTGGATTGGAAGGCCAATGCCAGAAGGTAATGCAAGAGTAGTTGTAGCACCTGAAGTGTTCTATGAAAACAGATAATACAATAAAAGTTATAAATAACAAGGAAAATCTAACATTTTTATGTTTAGCCAATTAAAAACAGTAATATTTATCAGCTCAAGTCTCTCTGAGCAGCCTACGGGCCAGTCTGAAGCACCAATTTCCATATTAATGTCAGTGCTCGGAACATACAAGATCCATACACATAAACGAAGTCGAGAGAGCGAGAGCCACCATCATGGAAAACAAGTATCCCAGAAAGCCTCTCTCACTCTGCAGATGAAATATAATCAATATATTTTTATTAAAATTATTTATGTACAGATAAGGGAGTGCATTGTACTGAAAATATGGCTATCTTTCCTTCTCCTTCAAAACAATAATTAACTGGAGACATACATATTTGGAATTCTATGCTTGAATTGGAATTGCAGGAGAGCATACAACACTCCCAGACAGATGGAGACTACTTTGAACAAGAAAATCCCTTTCCCGTTCAATGCAGAGTTCTTAAATATTGTCACACTCACGAGAAGTGCAGTGATGAAGATACAGAACCAAACCGAAGAGTTACAAAAAATGCTGACTTTTCCTTTTTAAAAATTGGACAATGTGCTGCAAAATGGCCAAAGATCAGGCTGACGGGGCCTGTATATTCAAACTGTCTCACTGTCTGTAAAGGACAAAAGGATACATTGAAAGCTAAGAGGTGTCAATTACACCCATCCTGAACTCATAAAGAGACATTCCTGAATTGAATGGATTCTTCTGAAACAAAGATGGTGTGAAGTAACCACATCATGGTCCATTGTTCGTCATCACAGGGAGGGAGCCCTGCATCTCCCAACAGTGGCAACAGGTGAGAGATTTTGCCCTTAAAAAGTTCTCTGGAGAGAACACAACAACATCACAAAAGTCTGTCCAGCGTGGGCTGAGGGAGATCCAGCAAAACCAAAGGAGAAGCCCTGCTGTGAATTCTACCCTTCAAGATGGTGTAGCAGAGAATTGAAAGTGACCACCGCCTCCAGACTGAAGTCTCAACCACCAGAAAAATCTACAAACAACCCAGGCCTGCAACTTTAAAAGAGAAACTGTCCTCCGAGAAGATTCAACAGGTTTACCATGAACCCCAGACACCTACCTCGCTTCAAACCACTAACCCTTTTCCTCTCTATCTATTCTTGCATTGTGCGTGTGTCCGAGCAAATGAGCGCGTGGATGTTGCAACCATTTAGTTAATATTCTGTTTAAAACCTACAAGAAAACCAATCACTGTCTGTTTATTTGACAAATAAAACACAAAGGGCTTAACACCCTAGTAACAAAAACACTTGCTGTGGTCAGTTTGGAGGTGAACAATGAAAACCACCCACACCCCTTACCACCTGGCCGTAACAAACATGTTATGCAACAGCATCATAAAAGGCAGATTTGTACTCAAAATTAGCCATGACACTTCTGCTGCAATACAAGACGGACACACATTTCCCACAGGGGCAAAAAACGGCAAACTATTTCACTATTCCAACATGCTTCACAGCAGTTGACTGAAGAGCAACATTAGGTACCATAGAAAGCAGGGGGCAAAGACAATCCAACTTAAAGATAAAGACAATGGGCAGAATGGCCTCATTCTGTGCTGTTATGACTATGATTTTCAGGGCAAAATTCAAAAGCTCCTGATACCAAGCATAGGGATTGCAAGACACAATTAACCTGCACCTGTTATTTCCAAAGCAGGCAGCAAGCCAACTGCATGCTGCATAATTGCATGATTGCTGTGTATAACCAGCACCAAACATGCTATTGAGTGGCTCCATGCTTCAGCAGGGGGGCCTAGGTTTGTGTGAGGTTATTAACACGTAAAGCTTGCCTGAATTATTTAAAGCCAGCCTGCACCTCTTGAAGGAGAGGTACATTCTGGCTGGAGCAGGAAATTTTAGTGTAAGAGCCAGAGCAGAAAGAGTGAATTATGGAATAACAGGGGAGGGAACTTGTTCCAAGCTTCTCTGATGCTGCACTGGATGCCCTGGTGGAGGTGGAGGACAAAGATATGATCTATCCACAGAGAGCCAGAAGGCCCTCCAGGAAAACTGTGCAATGACAGTGGGAACAGATAGCCATGGCAGTCAATGCCAGAAGTTAAGCTTCTTCGACAGCACATTCCAAACCTATACCTCTAAAGCCTAGAAGAACAAGGCTCATGGGAATGCCATCACATGCAAGTTTCCCTCCAAGTCACACAGCAACACAATTTGGAAATAAATCACCGATCCTTCATTATCGCTGGAGCTCCCTACCTAACAACACTGCGGGTGTACCAACACCACACAGACTACAGTGATGCAAGAAAGTGGCTCACCACCACCTTCTCAAGAACAATTAGAGATGGCCAATAAATGCTTTGTCAACAACGCCCACATTTCATGAATGAATTTTTTTTAAAGCCCCACTGACCTGGATTCGGTATTGCAAAAAGGTTCAACGACCTCACACGAGGGTCGCAATAAGTGAATGTATCTTCAAATGCCATATCCCACCAGCTACACCACCAGTCTCACATGCTACTCAGGCACCAGAACCCCATCGTTCACCTACCAACAATCTCTACCAATCACAACTCTTACCTAACATTCATATCTTCATCTCATCCTGGCACATTTAACACTGACGCAGACCTCAGATCCACATCTCACAGCTTGCACATTCTGTCAGTTATTTAGCCATGACAGTGCACCACACTCACTGACACACAACCCTCTCCCATGCAGGATAAGGTACTAACCAGTGAGGGACAGGCACATTCTTACTCCGATGGAGGAGGTGGTGCTTGCCATCAATGGAGGGTCCATTGCTAAGACTGTGGCCAGCGGAGGGGCTGAAATCATAGAATAAGCCTTGGCAAGTTGCTGCAGTGCAACCTGTAGATGGTATACACTGCTGTCACTGTACATCAGTGGGAGAGAGAGTGAACATTTAAGGTGTTGGATGGAGTGCCGATCAAGCAGGCTGCTTTGTTTTGGATTATGTCGAGCTTCATGAAAGCTGTTGGAGCTTCAATCATCCAGGCAAGTAGGGAGTATTCCGTCACGCTCCTGACTTGTATCACATAGATGGTGGACAGGCTTTGGGGGAGTCAGGAGGTGAGTTACTCAATGAAGAATTCCCAGCATCCGGCCTGATCTTGTAGACACAGTATTTATACAGCTGGCTCAGTTAAGTTTCTGGTCCCAGAATGGAGGATTCAGTGATGGTATCAGCATTGATCATCAAAGGGGGATGGTTAGATTCTAGACTGCTGGATAACAGTTTGCAAAAAAAAAAATCTGATTATTTCCAGCATCTGCAGTATATTGTCAATGGGTTTGTGCAGAACCTTGAAATCAGGATAAAGTCCTTCAAAACTTGCCACTCTCTGTAGACTTTGGCAATTTCAGAAACTCTAGAAACCACCAAACACTTCTGCAATCACACCAAGAGTCAGTATCAATCAACCATCAACTAACCTGTAAGTAGTTGATTATCCCTTTAAATAGCACTGGTGTGAGTTCCTTCCTGTTGCTGAATGCATGTTCAGCTGTGCATGTTTAAGAAACGGCATTAGCTGGAGCGTTGAGCTCCAAAATGGCAGTGCTGGTGTCAATCACGTTGTATGCTGATTAATGTCACAATCTGCCGATACTGCATACTTCCAATGGGCATACTCTGCGGCCAATGTCCTCACCAAAATGGCACCTGGTGCAGCTTGCATGCATATGCCATGGACAAAATTTTTGAGCTAAAACTGCACTCATAGCACCGAAAATATGGGCACTAAGGAACTGAATTTTGCAGCCAAAATCTCTCCCCTCAACTTTGCAGCCACTGCAATAAACATGCAAGTACTTTTTGATTGAAGATATTAAATCTGTTACAACTTTTTATAATTTTCCTTTGTAATTTCATAGCATACTATCTATTGTCTCAATGGAACATTTCATTCCTAAGTCATTCTTAGCCCTCTGTTCAGCTCCTAGAACTGGCTGAAAAATGGCTTTCTGGAAGCAATATACTGAGAAATCCCAGGGGAGGATGACGACCTAAAAATTCTTGTATTGTTCTCGAGACACGGGCACCAGCAAAACTGACATTGCTGAATTTTTGTAGGCCTGACTGGGTCCAGGTGGCAGGTCCCCTTCCTTGAAGGACATGAGCAAATCAGTTCTGTTTTTATGACAATCCAGCTTTTGTGATCATTTTCTGGCACGAGTTTGGTAATGATCAGATTTATTGAGGGTAATTTTAACACCCCCACCACCCCCCCCACCCTGACCGCCACCCCGCAAAACAGATGGGAAAGTAAAATGTTAAAAATCTGAAACAGAAACCTAATCTGCCTCAAACCCATCCACTTTCGGTTTTAACAGAGGCGGGATGGTGGGGGGTGGGGAAGCAACTAAGCCACTCCCAGGAGGTGGGTCAGTCGTAAAAAAGGCTGAAATAAAAACAAGAAATGCTGGAACCACTCAGCAGGTCTGGCAGCATCTGTGGAAAGAGAAAAGAAAAAGGCTGTGTGCCTTGTGCCACCATTTTAACAAACTTATTTATTTTTATGTCATGTTGGCCGGATTTGCTGGGCATCAGAAAACCCAGCAGGTAAAAGGAGGAAAGAAGGGCTGGATTCATAATTAAGTGCCTTTACAGCACTGCTTGTGGACCAGGGGGAGTAGGAGTGTTTTCTCCAGGCCCAACAAACTTACTCTATGATCCACGATTTGTCTGACGCCCCCACGTCCATGATCTCCAATCCCCGATCACCCTCTGTGATTTGCCCCTTCTCCTAGCACCATCTCCACCCCATTCTGCAATCTCTCCACCAACCACCATCTCCACCACTCCACAATCTCTCCCATCCCCCACTAGAACTCCTGACCGCACTATCTTCCCCAACCACCAATTCCGCTCCTCTGCAAACTCTTGCACTCACCCCACTAGAACCCCCATTGGTGATCTCTCTCCTGACCATCTCCACCCCTCAGCGACCTCTTCCACCCCTCACTAGAGCCCCCAACAGCAATCACTCCCCCAACTATCCTCACCACCCCTCTGCAATCTCTCCCTGCCTCCCTACCTGCTCCTCCACTGATTGCTGTAGGCTTTCCCACCTAGCAGGCAGTCAATCTGCCAATCAGGTTGGCTGTTATGAAGTAAACCTGGAGCAAAAAAATTTAATAAGACGTCCTGCTGTTAAAAACTGCGTAACTTTCAAGGAAACCTACACTTCTGGGTGTCTTGTCTACAATTCCTCCCTAAAAATCCCAATCTGAATGTGCAGCCCCATAAATATCAGGGCCTTGACTTCAATTTCACAACTTGCCTTGGTGGTAGTTTAACTCATGACGTCTAGCTAGCAACCAAATATCATGACCAATAGGGCTAATAGGCAGTGAGGCCTGGACAACGTATGCCAGCCAAGAGCGACGTCTCAATTCATTCCATCTTCGCTGCCTTCGGAGAATACTTGGCATCAGGTGGCAGGACTATATCTCCAACACAGAAGTCCTTGAAGCGGCCAACACCCCCAGCTTATACACACTACTGAGTCAGCGGCGCTTGAGATGGCTTGGCCATGTGAGCCGCATGGAAGATGGCAGGATCCCCAAAGACACATTGTACAGCGAGCTCGCCACTGGTATCAGACCCACCGGCCGTCCATGTCTCCGTTATAAAGACGTCTGCAAACGCGACATGAAATCGTGTGACATTGATCACAAGTCGTGGGAGTCAGTTGCCAGCATTCGCCAGAGCTGGCGGGCAGCCATAAAGACAGGGCTAAATTGTGGCGAGTCGAAGAGACTTAGTAGTTGGCAGGAAAAAAGACAGAGGCGCAAGGGGAGAGCTAACTGTGCAACAGCCCCAACAAACAAATTTCTCTGCAGCACCTGTGGAAGAGCCTGTCACTCCAGAATTGGCCTTTATAGCCACTCCAGGCGCTGCTTCACAAACCACTGACCACCTCCAGGCGCGTATCCATTGTCTCTCGAGATAAGGAGGCCCAAAAGAAAGAAGGGCTAAGGTACCCATATACATTTTAAAGAGGGCCACAAATAACAAAGAATTGTTTATTAATATAACACTTACCAATTCTGCAGATGTAAAATTCTGCACATTTCTACCAGCAGGAATCACAATAGAAGCTGCAACAGAAATGCAAGATTTGACTATCGTGGGACAAAAACTGGATTTTACCCATTTTCAAAATGTAGCTGTCGAGTAAATCTAGCCAAAATTATTGATCCACAAACTTAATGACTTTGGCAAAGGGCGTATGGAAACCCACAGCAGCTTAAATTGATCTGACTTAAATTAGTTGATAGAAATGGATTACTGAATGACAGGTTCTGCAGATATTATTAGAATAAACTCCAATACTACTTTCTTGGCCAGACCATCTTCTAGGATCTTGAAAAGGAAGGATACTTGTTTTGGAGGATCTGAAGGATTAAGTGCACAATCTGCTACACAAATGTGATCACATCAAAATATGCAGATCTAATGTCTAAATATAGACTGTCAAGTTCACACACATGAAATCGTTATTTGAACACTAGTAAAGTCACATACAGTAAAGAATAGTTCAAAGGTAAATGAAATAGTTTTAGGAACTCGAATCTTCTGCTTTGGTTACCTACAAGTTTTTAAAGACTATTCCCTTTTAACAGCTTTACAACAACTCCTATAAGCAGACTTCACTTACAACACGGAAGCTATATGTTTTATTTGCACTGCTTTTGCGAAGATTGTGTGATCTGTGGCTCATTACCTAAATTGCATTGAACCCTTTATTGGAAGATAGACTTATACAACACTTTCAGTCACCTGGGAATATGGAATACTACCATAGAGATCAGAGCCTTAACAGGCTCAAGTAGCCATAATACTTAAATACAATTTAAGCAACATACTCAAGCATAGGAAGCAGGATTATGGCTAGACAGTAGAATTATCAATCATAAATCTCCTTTTCAGTCTGAACGAAGTAGTTATATTTTAGACCTTCTGACAAAGTGGCAATACATGATCTGCTTTGCTACCCCTCTTGGTCAAAGTACTAGATGGCCTCCAGCAGTTGTTTGCACAGTCACTGCTTTCAGGAGAGGTGGAGAGAAACCAAGAAGGTGAGAACATAAAGTTTGCTCTCAACGGGGACTCAACCTTCAGTGGTTTGTCAATCCTTTTTTAATAGGTTCAAGGAGTGCAATTTAGGAATAATGCTTGTACAAAAGGGTGATTCTTTTGTGTAAATTAACTAAATAATAACCAGCTATAAGACAGTAATTAATTGTTGAGCAAGACAGAATTACAATGTTTCAGGGTGCATTATTTGACAGTAGGCAAGAACATTTTATAAAAGAATAATCTGTGAGAAAGACTTAAAGCATAGGGCTATTGATCTAACCAGACTTTAATGACCCTATGGCGTGCCTCACAGATAACCTGTTTTCAAACATATTGTCACACCACCAGAACAAAATGCCGCACTAAGCTAATGCCCCTGACTTTTTCCTCACAGCAGTACTCTCATACATTGTCCAACAAAACGATCAATCCATTTTGTCCTGACAGAGTATTGTCTACATGAATATAAATAGAGCTAATCTATCTCCATTTCAAGTACGCACTGACATTCTAGACAAGAGTTTTAATTCCTTACCTTCCATCCTATGCAAAGGGCAAAGCAAATGTCTTCAGATTGCTGCTAAATAAGCCTAGTTTTAAATTTGTTATATTAATTGACATAGCTATAAATTTTTATTAATGGAAACTGAAGAGATCCTAAATGTTCCATTGTACCCTCCTAAAAATGTTGATGTCTTTAGTTTCTTTCTCTTAAACCTGATTTTTCAAGATTCCCTGGCTTGATCTTTGTTCTGTTACAGTTGAGGCATCCAATAACTAGTTAGGAGAAAAAGCAAAAACAGAAAATGCTGGAAATACTTAGCAGGTCAGGCAGCATCTGTGGAGTGAAAACCAGAGTTAAGTTTCAGGTCTGTGAAAGGTCATTTTCTGTTTTTGTTTCAGATTTCCAGCATCCGCAGTATTTTGCTTTTGTGTTGTTGTAGGGGGAAAAGCCCTAACTTACTGTTAAATGATGATATGGTCTTTGCTGCAGTAGTGCATTCTACAGCTTAAAAACTATCTGTATTTAAAAAAACCTCTACTACACGGTCCTAAATGTTTTACTTTAAATTAATATTAAAAAAGGCTTGTAATGTTGTAAAGAATAGTAGCAAGCCTGAGGATTGGGAGTGTTTTAGAAACCAGCAAAGGATGACCGAGAAATTGACAAAAAGGGGAAAAAAAAGTGTGGGAGTAAACTCGTCAGGAATACAAAAACAGATTGCAAGAGCTTTTACAAGGAGAGTTTCTAAAGTCAACATTGGTCCCTTACTTGCAGAGACAGAAGATATTATCATGGGGAATGAGGAAATGGCCATTGAACAAATATTTTGAGTCTGTCTTTACAGTAGAAGATGAGGAGAATTTTTTTCTCTGAGGGTTGTGAGTCTTTGCAACTCTTTTTCTCAAAAGGCAGTAGAAGCAGAGACTGAATATTTTTAAGGCAGAGGTAGATAGGTTCTTGATGAGCAAGGGGGTGAAAGGTTACTGGGGGTAGGCGGGAATGTGGAGTTGAGGATACAATCAGATCAGAGATGAACTTGTTGTATGGCGGAGCAGCTCGAGGGTCCAAGTGGCTTACTCCAGCTCCTAATTTGTTCATTCATATGTACTAACATTGACATTGAGGCACCCAGTTCACACTCACCCGATCCCCATAGTCAGTGATGGGTGAACGCTGCATTAAGATGGCTGAATGCCGCATCACCATGCCATTCCAATGGCATGTGCTGCACATTTATAGTGCCTCAGAGTGACCAGCACAGATGGGCTATGAGACAGGAGTGGCACAGCAAATGTCTATGCTTGCAGAAGAGGCGTGTTCACAATGCCAGGGAGTATCAACGCACAGGGGGTGGAGTGCCTTTCATCGCTGTGGTGACACCAACAGACGAGGCAGCCATGGACATCGGATAGGTCACGGCAGGGCAGCCTGTCACTGTGGGCGAAGAAGGTGCGGAAGCAACAGAGTGTGAATAAAGCGATGGCTGCATCCCTCATTTGCTAGACCATGTGTGGGCTGTGGCACCCGTGTGGCCTTTAACGTCACTGGATCCTCCTGATCAAGGGGTGGCACCACAGGTTGTTTGAAGGAGCAGCTGTTTCACTTAAATCATGTCTCTCCAGCAGCTGCAGCAGATGAGGAGGAGACAAGGGTTCCTGCTACACTAGAAAAGGTCAGAGGATACACTGCCATCTCAAGACAATGCAAAATTTTATTCCAGTGCGCCCTCCACCAGTGTAGATACACTCATGTTGGTGGGCTTTGTTGCGCATGTAAAAAGGGTGGCACAATCTGGTGAGCATTGCACAGATGCGCAGGAGGTGGCAACAGAGGTGTGAAGAGAGGCACAGCCATGCTCAGCTTCATGCAGATTGCGGTCCTCAGGTGTCATCAGCAAAGTGGCAGATGCTTCAACAGCAGCATCAAATATGTCAACATCTGTCAAAGTTTCCAGAGACAGTGCAGTCCCATCGCAAATGTTGGAGCATGTGAGCATGACTTCCTCCATTGGGAGTGGCGACCCTCATGCAGAGACACATAGAGCATAGCACCGAGTGGTTACAAAAAGTGCGCACAGACCTCAAAAGCATGGCCTCATCGATGAGATCCATGGAGTGATGAGGGGGCCATATGGGCCTGCCATGAATTTCCTCATTGGCAGGAGCTGAACCACTCAACGCAACCACGGGAGTGCACGTGGGCCCTAAAAGGACTGAGGAGGGGCAGGCTGAAGCCGTCAAGTCTCCTCTCAAGGTGCTTCAATCACTGAAAGCGGATCCTTTTCCCCTTTGACGATGACATAAATGCTAAGCTGGTCTGTTAACTGAGGCAGCTCCTGCACAGATACAGGTGGCCCCAAATGTGCCAGGCTCAGTCACCCAGAGGACGCAAGCCACTGCCATTTCATGCGCCAGAGCAAGAAAGGCAGCAGGCTGCCCCACATCAACTCCAGGCACAGGGAGAGCACGCTGTACAAGTTACTGTTAGCAAGTGCATAAATGCATGGACCAGCACTTGGGGGGTTTCAGTGGGTGATAATAACTTGTAAAACATTAAAGGCTTCTGCATTTGACAAGAGTTAATGGTGTTGACATTCAATGTATGACTCATGTATTTATTTTTGTGCACCAGATGTCAGAGACCAGATGTGGATTAAATACATGGATGGTCTGTAAAGATGAGCATCTCACGAACGTTTGTATTGACAGAAGGCCTTGATGTAGAGTGCTGATGGGTACAGAGAGATGGTAAGGGCCTTTTATGAAAGGTCAGCAAGACTGCCTCCAGGAGAGAACTTCTTGGTTCAGTGGCCCTTGCACTTGTCCTCATGTGAAGTGTCTGCTGATCAGAGAGTCGCGAACTTCCCTGCTAGTTCTGGAGACAGACTGACTCACAGCCTAAACCAAAATAAACAGGTGTAAAGTAGCACCATTATAACAAAATGGTCCCCATTCAGACATCAATAGCCATGGTTTCCATATCCTGGTCCATTGTGTGGTCACATCTAGGGACAAGGCCACGTGTCACCTAACAACTCAAATGTTATGGATTGTTACCTTAAAAGGTAGCCCTCGGGAGAGAGCGGGGGAGATCAAGCCAAGATCACAAAAATCCAGTTTCCAGGCAGAGGCTGAGAGAGACAGAGAAACAGCGATACAGCTAAACAAAAGAACCTTGCTGAACAAGAACTGAATAAACACTGCAGCGGAGAAATTACAAAGTGTCTTTGAGTCTCTTAATCCTTGAAGGTAAATCAAATTCACACCACCAAATTTGGGCTGAGTTTTAACCACTGGAACTCTACAATACTTCAGCAAGTTCAAGACTGCAAACATTCAGGCCTATACCTTTAAAAGAGAGACTTGTCTTTTGAGAAGATTCAACAGTATTCTGTAAACCATGAACTCTTACATCACTTTGGACTTTATTTGCATCCTACCCTTGTTTTCCTCTATCTATTTTTGTGTATGCATGTGGGTGAGTGTCTGTGTGGGTAAGGTTGCGACCATTTCGGGAATTATTTAAAAATAAATAGTTATCTTTCTTAACCTATGAAAAAAATCTGTTAATTGTTTACTTGACCCTAAAAACAGTCAGGGACTAATGCACCATTTTTAACAAAACAAGATTGCTATCAGTTGGGAGGCAATAAGTGGAAACCACCCACGCCACTTACCACCTATTGTACCACTCATCTTCAAAACCCCAATGACCTACTCAATGATGGCCCTTATAGTCATATGACAGCAGTTGTAGGTGTCCTCTGCCTGTGTGTTGGGGTTGCGTACAGGGATCAGAAGCCATGTCTTCAATGGACACCCCTTGTCCCCCAGTATCCAGCCACGAAGGCATTCAGGTGACCTGAAGAGTAGAGGCACTTGGGACTGTCTAAGGGTGTAGAAGTCATAGCAGCATCCCGGAAACCTCGCATGAACTTGCATGACCTGCTCATGGTGGTTGCAGATGACTTGAATATTCATAGAGTGGAACCCCTTCCTATTCATAAAGGCACCTGGCTGCTTTGAGGGAACCTTAATGGTCACATGAGTACAGTCAATGACTGCCTGCACCTGGGGGAACCCAATCATGGTTCTGAAGCCAGCTCACCTCTCAGCCTGACTGGCCCAATCGATAGTGAGCTTGATATATTGGCTAGTCCGACAGTACACAGCATCAGTGACCTCCTTTATGCAGCGATGGGCTGCTGACTGAGAGATGCCACAAAGATCTCCAGACAATCCTTTGATCAAACTACAGGCATAAAAGGTTGAGTGCCAACATCACCTTAACACTCTTCATAGACACTGGTGCTCAGACATCTCCATGAAGCCTTCTGCGATCATAATATTGCCCTCTTTTTCCAGTGTTCCCTCCTAGTCCACATCCAATAGCTTCCCCAACCCCCTGGAGCAGCTCCCCTGGCCACTGCAGAGGCACTCTATGTGACTGCATCCCCATCTCTGTGCCACTCTCCTCCTCACGGGAAGAGTCAAGGTCTGAATGCATTGACCCCATAGCAAATGAAGCCTCAACTGCGATAAACCTCTCAAGAACACTGTCCTGCCTCCAGTGGCTGCTTTGGACCTGGGAGACACCTTTCCACTAACACAACTTCACTTTGGCCCTACCCTCTGCATTGTCTCCAAAATTAATAGTGTTGCTTCTGGAAGACCCAGCCTGCAGATAGCTTCACAATATGGCTGCCAGTTCCCTCCACAACTCAACTGCCCCTCAGATCTCACCTACTTTGAGTAGGTGAGACTCTGAGCCTCTGTGCATCCCATGCACCATTCACAAAATCAGAAGGTAGGAAAATACCTGACATTTTAGTTTTTAAACTACCCTAATTACCTGTCCACCGCCGACTTGTCAGCCACTGATCCGTCCTGCCGCCCACATCTTGTAAAATTGGTCAGTGGTGGGATGATGTCGGGGAGCCAGCCTGACGCGGGCTCACACCATTTTACCACACCCCCCACAAGGCCTGCCGCCATGGGACCAGTAAAATTCTGCCCTATATGTCTCCTGCAATAACTTATTTGATGCAATAGGGTGTAACCAAGTCAAAAGGAAGGCCCCAAGTTCAATTCCAATCAATGTTAATTTTGAACATGACAGCAGTCATCTACATTTGCCCTCAGCAGCCTAGACTACAGGGGTGGGGAAGGGGGAGGGGGAGAAAAGAAATCAACCAGAATTCCAACCCTTGATCACCATCCAGTTGTCCTCTGTAAACTGAACCCATGTGCCAGCAGGAAGAGGACAAGATGAGACACAGCCCAACAGTGCACAGAGACTGCCCATTCTCACACATAAAGAACAGATAAGAGAAGCTAGCCACACTCAGAACCATACTCTAGAATAAATCTGCACCTTTGGGACAAGGGAGAAAACCGCAGAAGGGAGAAAACGTTCTGTAACAAGAAAAGCAACTATCAATCCTTTTGATCGCTTTAAACAACTTTTAGCAATAAAAATTTCATTGAAAGTTTGCATTTGGCCAAATGATACAAAGAATCTGAATTACAATTCTGGGTGACGACTGCCATCTACAGCTAGCAATTCATTTTTCTTATAGCCCTTTTCTTACCCTTCTGTATCATCGCTCTTGAGCAGCAAGCTGAAAGACCTGATGCTGAGATCTATCAATGTTACTTTTAACTAGTCATAATGGAACTGTCACACTATCAAATAATTTACTGGAAGCAGCTCTATAACTTGCTGCCAAATCTGCCCTATGTGTATGTGCATTGGTTTGTAAATTTGGTCTTTCTGAGCTTCCTTGTATTCCAAACTTATAACCATATTAAATATGCATGCTTTTAACAGCGTGCAAATCTAAGTATAATCCATGTCTTACACAATCAAACTTCCATACAGTGAACACTACTTATAGTGGGCGTATTGGTGTCAATGTGATTTTGTTTTATTCGTTTCATGGGATGTGGATGTCACTGGCAAGGCCAGTATTTGTTGCCCCTTCCCAATTGCCCTTCAGAAGGTAGTGGTGAACTGCCTTCTTGAACCGCTGCAGTCCGTCTGGTGTGGATACATCCACAGTGCTGTTACAAAGGGAGTTCCAGGATTTTGATCCAGCTACAGTGAAGGAACGGCGATATAGTTCTAAGTCAGGATGGTATGTAGCTTGGAAGGGAACTTGCAGATAGTGGTGGTGTTCCCACATGTCTGCTGCCCTTGCCCTTCTAGTTGAGTTTATGGGTTTGGAAGGTTCTATCGAAGGAGGTGTGGTGAGTTTCTGTAGTGCATCTTGTATATGGTACACACTGCTGCCACTGTGTGTTGGTGCTGGAGGGAGTGAATGTTAAAGGTGTTGGATGGGGTGCCAATCAAGCGGGCTGCTTTGTCACGGATGGCATTGAGCTTCCTGAGTGTTGTTGGAACCGCACTCATCCAGACAAGTGGAAAGTATTTCATCAGACTCTTGACTTGTGCATTGTAGATGGTGGACAGGCTTTGGGAAGTCAGGAGATAGGTTACTCAAAGAATTCCTGGCCTCTGACACCTGCTCTTGTAGCCACAACATTCAACGGTTACTCCCAAGATGTTGATAGTGCAGGATTCAGCAATGGTAATACCATTGAACGTCAAGGAGAGATGGTGGATTCTCTCTTGTTGGAGATTACCATTCCTTGGCACTCGTGTGGAGTGAATGTTATTTGCCACTTATCAGCCCAAGCCTGAATGTTGTCCAGTTCTTGCAGTATCTGGATACAGACTGCTTCAGTACCTAAGCAGTTGCAAATGGTACTGAACATCGTACAATCATCAGCGAACATCCGCACTTCACCTTTTAATGAGACAGAAGGTCATTGATAAAGCAGCTGAAGATTGTTGGACCTAGTACACTATCCTGAGGAACTCCTGCAGCAATGCCCTGGGGCTCAGATGACTGGCCTCTAACAATCACAACGATCTTCCTTTGTGCTAGGTATGACTCCAACCAGCAGAGCGTTTTCCCCGATTCCCATTGACTTCTATTTGTCTAGGTCTCCTTGATGCTGCACTTGATCAAATGCTGCCTTGATATCAAGGGCAATCACTCTTGATTTCAGCTCTTTTGTCCATGTTTGGACCAAGGCTGTAATGAGGTCAGGAACCGAGTGGCCCGACAAAACACAACTGAACATCGGTGAGCAGGTTATTGCTGTTTAAGTGGCGCTTGATAGCACTGTCAATGACATCTTCCATCACTTTGCTAATGATTGAAAGTAGACTGATGGGGCGGCAATTGGCCGGATAGGATTTGTTCTGCTTTTTTGTGGATAGGACATACCTGGGTAATTTTCCACATTGCCGGGTAGATGCCAGTGTTGCAGCTGTACTGGAACAGTTTGGTTAGGGGCACAGCTAGTTCTGCAGCACAAGTCATCAGTACTATAGCCGGGATACTATCAGAAGCCATAGCCTGTGCAGTATCCAGTGCCTTCAGCCGTTTCTTGATATCACGTGGAGTGAATCGAATTGGTTGAAGACTGGCATCTGTGATGCTGGGACCTCAGGAGGAGGTCAAAATGGTCATCCACTCGGTACTTCTGACTGAAGATGGTCGTAAATGCTTCAGCCTTATCTTTTGCACTGATGTGCTGCGCTCCCCCATCATTGAGGATAGGGATATTTGTGGAGCCTCCTCCTCCTGCTAGTTGTTTAAATTGTCCACCACCATTCACGAATGGATATGGCAGAACTGCAGAGCTCTGATCTAATCCATTGTTTGGAAATGACCATCAGCAACTCAGATGACTAAGAGCAGTGAACAGAAGGTGAGATTCTCTCCAAATGTAGCATGCACTACCCCGTGTTTGAGTAAATCTTCCATAACTGATCACTCATTTCATCGCCAGCATCGGAGGAAATGCCTCCTACTACTTCTACTGCCTGACAAGTGAACTCTATAACCTTATGATCACCAAATCTAAATTAATGAAACCAGTGGAGAACCTAAATTAAAACAAGTACAATGACAGACACAGAATGATCCATGGAGGGATCTAAATACAAATACGATAACAAGTTGGAAAAAACTTACTGAATTAACTGAAGTATCCAGTGTGCTTAATTTATTATAAGCAGTAACTTTGTAATTGACTTCAGTGGAAGTGATAAATGGTATAGGCAGCTTCTCATGATAAATGGTGGGGATGGTATTAAGAAAACTGCCTTCACATCTTCTCACCATCTGATTGGTGCATTCAATCCAAGCTACCACCCAATAATCAAATCGTTCAATGGCAATCACAGGAACTGTGTCTCTATTTCTTCCATTTAATTGATCCATCAAACTGTAGGACCAGTATTGTTGGGTGTTACCAAGAATCAAACCCATATTCCTGCAGACAGCAACTGGTGCAGCTCACCAGTTGAGGCCTCAGGTAGCCCAATTCCCTCAATCCTCACCCCATTTGCCAGAACACACACCTTGGTACTGCTCTTTGACCTCTCTAGACACCACTTGTACACACACATATAAAACTCACTCATTTTGTTTCTTTTCCAGGAGGTTATTTTAGATGATGGGGAAATGGGGTCCCTATTCCAAAGTGAGCAGTGTTATATTCCAGAAAGCCAGGTGGTGGTGGAAAGAACTAGAGCCAATCTTTACATACTTTTATAACCACCTATTTACTGGGATAGAGACTAAAAACATGCATCTCCTAACCTCAAAAACCCCAGTTTCAGTCTGTTCCTATTTATAGGAGCACAAGTGAATCCCCAGTTAATGCCCACCACTTTTTATACAATTAAATACAATTAATATACAATTGACAAGCAGGTCTGCCTGGTTTTAGATCTTTCTGCAGTCTGCTTTCCCCACATTCTGTAGTTGAGATAGGCTCTGGTTGAGGTGATCAAGCTGATGGATCAGATAGGTGTGTTATGATATTTGAGCAGTACCAGGTATTACTTTGGACTGGGCATTAAAGTAGAACGCCATAAGGAAGCCCTCGCCCCTATATACCAAAGTGTGAACTTAAGTACACAATATCTGGTAATGTAATGTTATTCAGGGTCAAACTGTCAAGGCTGGAATTTTACACACCGCCTTCCCCAACGCCATGGGAGATGGGGGCCTAAACTTGTGTGGGAGGTTGGGGCCGGGGGGGGGGGGGGGGGGGCGGGGGTGCCGTTCCTATCGTCTACACACCCCCGCTATGTTACCAGCAGTGGGGGAGGTGGCAAACAGCCGGTCCACCCCAGGCCAATTGAAGCCCTTAAGTGGACAATTATTTGCCACTTAAGGGCCTCCTCCTGCCACCACTGGTATTTCACCAATGGCAGATAGGCACCAGCACCTGAGGAGTCCGCCCAGTAATACCTGGTGGCCTCCTTGCAAGCTGGGGCGTGGACGGGCCCTCCTGATCAGGCACCGCATGCCCCAGAGGGCTCCCCCTCCCCCCGCAGCACGGGCCGCCCCCACAGAAAAACTACACCCCCACCCTGCTCTCTGACCTACCCCAGCGCCCTCGACAGGGCCTAGCCGATTGTCCCCAGCAAGGCCCAATCCACACTAACCTGCTCCAAAGCCAGCATCCATCGTGGCTCACCTTGCTGGGTGGAGTCCTAGCAGTTGCCACTGCTCCCGGTGCCACTGCTGGGACTGAGGAGCTGCTGGCCCTCTGATTGGCCAGCAGCTCTTGAAGGCAGGACTTCCTGCTTCAAAGGGACAGACGTCCCGACCGAGCCCAATTAAGTGCCTAGGCCATGCAAAATAGCAGCGTGGCTTCCAGGCCTGGCGAAGGCAGGCTCACCCCCAATTTTTCAGCCAGAGGGCAGGCCCACTGCCTTAACATTAAATTCCAGCCCTAGTTACTGTAATTTGCTTACTGGAAATGTCATAGGCCCTTTTGTGTTCTCTTAGTTTTTAAAAATAGTTGCTATTAGATCATGTAGTTTCGACTACAATATGTAAATCAGATTTATTTCAGGGTAAAAGCTAAATAGCAATGAATCTTGATAGCAGATTTCACTTGATTACAGACTGTTACTTAATACTGATCGGTTATAAAACAAACAATTCTAAATGTTAGTCGACATCGGAAATAGTACAACATTTTAGTTTAGACTTCTATAAGGTCATGTCTTTATATAAACATATGCGTCACAGAGCACTTCCATAAGCCAGGTGAATCGATGACTGGAGAGCAGACAACCACTTAAGAACTGCTGCCTGGGATCAAAATGTTCCCACTGAAGTTTAAACTGTGACAAGCGAAATCAGAAAGGTGTTTTTTTTAAATAAGTAAATAAACCTGCCTTCACAATAGTGTTTAAAGCTATATGTTGAGGTTCCCAGAACCTGCTTCCAGCCAGCCATCATTCCTTTCAACAACAAGGTTAAACTGAGTAAACCCAATGAGACTACAAGCTGAATACACTTCCCACAGATTAACCAAAAAAGGAGATAGCTAGCAATCCCATACTAAAAGGTGAATAATCTGGAATGCTCCTCCTGCCTCATCTGCATTACAATAATAGGTAAGAGATTATTACAGATGCAAATCCAGTTCCACTGTGCCCAGAAGCACCACAAACCTCAAAGCAATGTAAAGAAGGTACAGACCCAGTGAAGCAGATCTCCATCCCCTTTTTCCTGACTTTTATCCCAAGAAATTAACATTTACTGGGGGAAAAAGGTCAGGAAAATCATCTCCCCCCCTCTCCCAATTTAACCTTAAATATTATAAAGTGTTTATTTTTTAATGGACAAAACACTCCCTTTTGTCAGTCTATTTTTGTATTTAAATTTAATGTTACAATATTCAGTTCTTTTGTCCAAATTTAACTGCTTTATATTTTGTGCCTGCATTCTTAAGTTCTTCACATTTACTTCTCGCTGCGATCAAGGCACTGCTATGTGTATTTTTTTTAAAGGATGCTGAGGTTTCTAAAGCATTGATGTTATCGTATGTTTAAAATTTCTCAAACAGTTCACTTTTTTTACCCATCTCACCCCTGGACCACAATACTGGTTTGAAGAAATATTGCTCCCCACCAGTGCAAAAAAGCAGAAGATCCTCTAGTGGTGTATAATCTTTCAGAATCTTAATTTCACAGCAGAAGGCACATTACTGAAGCAAATAATAAACACACTTTAAAAAGGAGATCTATGTTGCAATTTGAACAAACCTGATGATGTGTGTACAGTTTGATGAATTTTCTGCTGCTGGAGTTCCAACATGAACTGCTGGTGATTATTCTCCCTGAAAAAGCCTTCCACGGCTCTGGACTGGAGAAGTTTGCTCTCCCAAAGCTTATCACATGAAAGACAGGAGATTAAAAACAATTACATGGGTAAAAAAACTTGATTTAAAAGTTTATGACAAGATTCAGGAATATTTAATGGCAAGCCACTGAATATGAAAGTCAAACAGCTCATCAGTGCCAGACTATCCAAGGGTTATCAATTGTAACACCATATCTATAAAATAAGAATGCTGTACTATCATTCAGAGCAGGGCCAAGCTGAAAACATCTAAATGGTGAAGGCCTAGAAACATTGGAGAGACTTAAGAGTCCATGTACATAGATCATTAAAATATCATGGACAGGTACGGAAAATAATCAAAATAGCTAATAGAACGGAATGAAGTTAGGAAACACTTCACGTGTAAAGGGTGGTAGAAGTTTGGAATTTTCTTCTGCAAGCGGCAGTTGACGTTAGATCAAATGTTAATTTTAAATCTGATTGATAGATTTCTATTAACCAAGGTATTAAGCATTATGGGGCAAAGGTGGGTATATGGTGTTAGGTCACAGATCAGCCATGATCTCACTGAATGACAGAACTGGCAAGAGGGGCTAAATGACCGACTTCTGTTCCTATGTTGTAAGCCAGTTGATTACAAAGCAACATTCAATTAGTACCAGCTTGGATTGTCCTGATAAGGTGCCACTGAAGAGGTTGTTACACAAGATTAGGGCTCATATTAGCATGGATTGAGGGCAAGTCAACGACAGAAAACTGAGAGTAAGACTAAACCAATCATTTTAGGGATGACAGGCTGCAACTAGTGGAGTGCCACAACTATCAATACTTGGGCCTCAGCCATTCAGAGCCAATGACTTAGGTGAAATGTATCCATGTTTGCTGACGTTACAAAGCTATGTGAGAAAGTAAGCTGTGAGGAGGCACAGAGAGACTGCAAAGGGATATAACTAGGCTAAGTCAGTGGGCAAGAAGGTGGCAGATGGAGTATAATGTAGGGAAACTTTAGTAGGAATAGAAAAGCAAGTTATTTTTTAAAATGGTGAGGAACTATTAAATGTTACTGATCAGAGGGATTTGGGTGTTCTTGTATGAGAAACACAGAAAATTAACATATAGGTACAGCAAGCAATTAGGAAGGCCTTTATTGCAAGGAGGTTGGAGTACAAGAGGTTTTGATACAATTGTTACAGGGCTTTGGTTAGACTACACCTGGAGTACTGTCTACAGTTCTGGTCTCCGTTCCTAAGGAAAGATATACTTGCCTTAGAAGCGGCGTGCAATAAAGGTGCACTAGATTGATTCCTAGGATGAGAAGGTTGCCCTATGAGGAGAGATTGAATAGAATGGGCATGTACTGTCTGGAGTTTGTAAGAATGAGAGGTGATCTCATTGAAACATAATAAAGATTCTGAGAGGACTTGACAGGTTAGCTGCTAAGAAGCTTTTCCTCTGGCTGGAGTGTCTAGAACTAGGACACATAGTCCCAGAATAAGGGGTCAGCCATTTCAGACCGAGATGAGGAGACATTTCTTCACTCAGAGGGTTGTGAATCTTTGGAATTCTCTACCCCAGAGGGCTGTGGATGCGCAGTCTTTGAGTACATTCAAGGCTGAGATTGATAGATTTTTGGACACTTGGGAATCAAGGGATTATGGAAATCGAGCAGGAAAGTGGAGTTGAGGTTAAGAATCAGCCATGTCCTTAATTAATGGCGGAGCAGGTTTGAGGCATTTGGTCTACTCCTGCTCTTATTTCTTATGCTCTTACATTCTCATGTCCAGGCCAAGCAGAGTTATTGCCATACATATAACCAACATAGGTTTTAAAAAAGTAAAATTTAAAACATGAAACTAAAACTTTTGTGGTAAAAGAAACAAATACCTGCTTTAGATCCTTAAGAACATGATCGTCAATGCCTTCTTCAAGGAAAAAATCATGCACGTTGTTGATGACATCCTCAATAACAGATTTATAGAGTCTTGGCTGAAAGTAATCCAGTATGTTATTAAGTCAGATCTTTATAAAGTTCACATTCTTCCCTTCCTTCCTTTTTATATGAGATGGCATAATACAATGGGACAGCTGCAAGCAAACAGGGATATACACCTCATAATCTTGTCATTGTGATTACTGCAAGTGGTGATGTTCAAACAAACTTGGATGTGCTTGTACAAGGAACGTAGAAAGTTAGCATGCTGGTACAGCAAGCAATTAGGAAGGCAAAAGGCATGTTGGCCTTTTTTCCAAGGGGATTTGAGTACAGGAATAAGGAAGTCCTGCTACAATTGTACAGGATTTTGGTGAGACCACATCTGGAGTACAGTGTGCAGTTTTGGTCTTCACATTTAAGAAAGGACAAACCTGCATTGGAGGCGGCACAGCAAAGATTCACTAAATTGGTCCCGGTGATGAGGGGGTTGTCCACAATGAGAGGCTGAGTAAATTGGGCCTATATTCTCTGGAGTTCAGAAGAATGAGAGGCGATCTCTGAAACATACAAGATGATGAAGGGGCTGGATAGGGTAGACACAGAGATTGTTTCCGCTGGTCGAGGAATCGAAAACACAGGGACACAGTCTCAGGGACAAGGAGGGGCTGATCATTTAGGATTGAGATGAGGAGAAATTACTTCACTCAAAGGGTTGTGAATCTTTGGAATTCTCTACCCCAGAGGGTTGTGGATGCTCCATCGTTGAATACATTTAAGGCTGGGATAAACAGATAAAAGCAAAAAGCAAAAGGGTTCCGAAGAAGGGTCACTGACCCGAAACGTTAACTCTGCTTCTCTTTCCACAGATGCTGCCAGACCTGCTGAGTGATTCCAGCATTTCTTGTTTTTGTTTGGGATAAACAGATGTTTGGTCTCTCAGGGAATCAAGGGATATGGCGAGTGGACAAGAAAGTGGAGTTGAAGCCTAAGATCAGCCATGATCGTATTGAATGCAGGAGCAGGCTCGATGGGCCCTTTGGTCTACTCCTGCTCCTATTTCTTGTGTTAGCACAGAAATATAGTGAAATTGTATTGCATTGCCAAAAGGCAAGCCAAAGACTTCCTATTGTTTATTCTAAGCTCCAACATCCCTATTTCAAAAAAAATGATTAATTATGCATTTGGAGTTTTGCCAACAGAGTCCCATATTCAGGAGAAGTAGTGTGTAGTATTGAATACTGGCATGATTTGTCTAGAATACTGAGGTGCAGCTGCAACAGCTCATGCACCCATCATATTTTTGGTTATATCACATATCATTTGCAATTGTGAGGACAAACAATGAATTCCCAAACATCTCTTTATATGACCACTGTCATGCACAGGAATCATCAGTAGAGTTCTACTGCTGTTCTGGCCAATATTTATCCCTCAGTCGACATCAATAAAATAGATTATCTGTTCATATTGTTCTTTGTGTGACTTTACCCTGCATAAATTGGCTGCCACATTTCCGACATTACAACCGTGACTACATTTCAAAAGTACTTCATAAGCACTTTGGGCCATCACAAGGTCGTGAAAGAAGCTATATAGATGCAAATTCTTTCTTTTCATTGTTTGAGATTGAGACTGGGAATCTCAATGAGGCAAATTGCAAACACACACTCAAACTGAAACACTCCATGGCACTCTCTGGGAATAGCCTTTTGACAACTTTCAGTAGGATGCATTAACATAAATAATCTAATTTAAAAATCACAAAATCTAGTCAACAGCAAGGACAAAAGCAAAAGGGTAAAATACACTTTAAAGCTTGCTGGATATGTTAAAAGAACTTAAATACTATTTGCTGGTCTACAGTTTGATAATTCCTGCTTGATCCATTTGTCAAGTGTTTCTTAGTTTCAGAAATTGAGCCAATCACCAAGCTAAAGTTATTTTTCCCTCAACTGCATGACATAGACGCCTAGAAGAGGGGGCAGCCTTGTATGTAGATCCATATTCTTTGCCTTAACACAATCTAACAGTTTTACAGCACAAACATCCTGGTCTGCAAAAGTGATAGAACTTAATCTTACTAGATTATAATAACAGGCTATACATGGAAAGTTGGCTCACTTTATTAAAGGCATTACATAGCAATGTCAGGAGACAGAGCCTGAATCACCATGAAAAGCAGGAAAATAAGAGCACTGTGCTTTAGTCCAGCCCTCACTTCCAAGGGATAGTCCCTCATTGGATCTACAGATTGAAAGGAAATCAGTCAAATTGATTTTTAAGCTAAGACCATGTTCAAATTTAGTAAAATAAAAATGCAAGGCCATCTTGGGTCCTAACATTACGAAACGTTATGACAAAGGTCTCACAATGCCTTGTAGCTCCAAGATGTAGTGAAAAAGAATAGCAAGACAAATGGTGAAATTACATTGTCCACTATTAACATAAAACAGATGAACAGATGAACACCTGTTAAAATAGCTGGCAAGGGAGTCCCTCAAACCAAGCTGTTAAATGCTTGTACACTAATAGGACTCAGTGCAATTTTACCCCAAATGAGTAGTGCGATGACTTCCCAATCTCAGCTGTACTATGCTTTTTGGGGGGTGCTGAGCAGAGGTTAGGCACTTCTTCCAGATAAGGATGAGAATAGAGCATTAGCCACCTTGGACAGTTCCTGCACACCTTGGTTACAATCAACAGGAAAACTATTAGAGAGAACTGGGCGGCACAGTGGCGCAGTGGTTAGCAATGCAGCCTCACAGCTCCAGTAACCCGGGTTCAATTCTGGGTACTGCCTGTGTGGAGTTTGCAAGTTCTCCCTGTGTTTGCGTGGGTTTCCTCCGGGTGCTCCGGTTTCCTCCCACATGCCAAAGACTTGCAGGTTGATAGGTAAATTGGCCATTAGCAATTGCCCCTAGTATAGGTACGTGGTAGGGAAATATAGGGACAGGTGGGGATGTGGTAGGAATATGGAATTAGTGTAAGATTAGTATAAATGGGTGGTTGATGGTCGGCACAGACTCGGTGGGCCAAAGGGCCTGTTTCAGTGCTGTATCTCTAAAACTAAAACTAAAAAGAACCTGGTCTAGACTATTCTCTTAGACTGAACATCCCCAAGCTGCACAGCAGGCTTGATGAGGACCCACATGATGCGATCTCAGCTGTATTTAAAAAGAGACAGTCTACAAATGGAAATTGGAGGTGTTCAGATTGGATGGTGGACATAGATCTTAGTCAGAACCCAGATTTAACACCACCTCACTGGAGTCAGTTAGACGAGGAGTCCCTAGAAATGAGAGGAAGAAACCTGTGGTGCCATTGGAGGTAGCTGGGGAGATGAGCAGCAGCAGTGCTGTGCCCAGGTCTTGGATGCAATGTAGGAAGTGGTTTAATGGATTAATCAGGTCAAGAACAGTGAATACAATTGCTGATTCAACTACATCTGTGGTTTGAGCCCCCAACCCCTTCACTCTGCCTTGCCAAGCGTACTCTATCACATCATCCCTCACACCCACTGAACTTTCAGCAGCGCCCAGCCTTCACTTTCTATGCACTTCATCGCCTCCCCATTTATCCACCCACCATAGCCACTCACCCCAATCCTATACATCTGTCCCATAGTCAGCCTCACCAAATTCATTGCATCCATTGGCTGAATACCTAACCTTCATTCACAGGTCTGTTTTTACAGTCCTTGTAGGAGAGCACAAAACGTAGGTGGAGCAGTTTTTGGCAGGACCCTTAAGGCTCTAAAATCCATACGTCAAAAGCATCTCAGCAGTCAGAACAGGGATCTGGGTAACCTGCTTCCACCTTTGCTGAAACCACACAGGATGCACCAAGTAGAAGTGGTAGGAAGCATAAATTGAAGTAATTATAATTCATCAAGAGTATGCACATTTTGTTTAACAATATGTTATGCTGTTGCTTCTTTTTTTTTCAATAATGCCACATAAAATTTATTGATTAGCATCACTTCCACATCATCATTGCGTTCCGAGGGAAAACTTGCCTTTTCACTTGCTCGCTATCAAATGTCAATACATTCCAGGACCCATTAGGCAGATGTGCAATGGGTAGATGAGTGGTTGAATAGCTCTTTAGTGCAAATGGAGGAGTGTGGTGGGAGGGGGGGTGGGGGGGGGGGGGGGAGGGGGGGGAGGTTAGTGGTTGGGGCCGGTGGTGGGAATATTCTGAAGGATTTCATTTATTTTGTTTCACACTAGATGAATCATCACAATGTAAGCAGCTGGTCTGGCAATGGGTTCCCAATCTTCATCCTCTTCTTCCATGTTTTCCTCATCTGAAGATGAGTGCTCAGTCCCTTCGTCCTCCTCCAGCTGTGTACGTGCTGATTCCAACACAACACACCAATGCTCTTAGTGATGCTAATGCTCTTCCTCTTCTGATGTGATGTCAAACACATCCAAGGTGCCTCCCATCCTGATCTTGTCAATTTGAAATCCTCATAGGTTGGAAAAAAAGGTGTATCCAGACATTTGCCAGAGGGAACTGGGACAGCAGCTACAGTAGGTGAGGTTTTGTTCAGATGGGACAATAATGAGCTAAAACCCCACTTGAACTGCTGCTCAAACTTGCCTCCATTTCCCTGGTCAGTTTCCCAAGCCCCAGGAAACCCACGCTGCTCAAGTAAAATTTGGAGTCAAGTTAAAAGCAATTTAAAAATACTTCATTAACATCTGCTAAGCACATTAACTGCGCCAATAATTACAAGTCCCACATCCAATTAGGAAATCTGCGACTTGGCGAATAGGTTTCTCATCGGCATCCAAATGCCCCTCAGTTAAAACCTGAAAGTCATAGTCATAATGGCACAGAAAGAGGCCATTCGACCCATCGAGTCCATGCCAGCTCTCTGCAGAGTAATCCAATCTGTCCCATGCCCCGGCTCTCTCCCTGTAACACTGCAAGTTTATTTCACCCAAATGCCCATCCAATTTCCTTTTGAAACCATTCATCGTCTCTGATTCCACCACCCTTGTAGGCAGCAAGTTCCAGGTTATTACCACTCACTGCGTAAAAAAGTTCTTCCTCACATTCCCCCTTCCATCTCTCGCCCAAAACCTTAAATCTGTGTCCCCTAGCCCTTGTACAATCAGCTAATAGGAACAGTTTTTCAAATCTCCCCTAAATCTCCTTTGCTCCAAGGAGAACAACCCCAGCTTCTCCAACCTAACCTCCAAGCTAAAATCCCTCATCCCTGAAACCATTCTGGCAAATCTCCTCTGCACCCTCTCAAAGACGCTCACCTCCTTCCTAAAGTGGGGTGACCAGAACTGGATGCAATACTCTAGTTATAGCCCAACCAGATCTTTATAATAGGTTCAGGATAAATTTTGTACTCAATTACCTCAATTTATGAAGCCCAAGATCCTATATGCTTTGCTAACTACGCTCTCAATACATCTTGCCATCTTCAAAGAACTCAAACCCCCAGGTCCCTCTGTCCCTGCACACTCTTTATAACGTGCCATTTAGTCTATTTAGCTTCTCCCTATTCCTTCTGCCAAAATCTATCAACTTATATTTCTTTGTATTAAATTCCATCTGCCACTTGTCTGCCCATTCTGCTAGCCTAACTATGGCTAGTGGATGCATTGGAGTTGAGTTGGACTCCGGCTCAAACTTTTTTGACTCCTCACCACCCACTCTCAACCAGCCAATTCATGGTGGTTGAAAGCCCCCCCCCCCCCCCCCCCATGTTCATAAGTGAGAAAAACTCTCAGTATGCAAGACATTGAGTCTGCTGTAAATTATCTTTCACCGTTTTAAAGCCAACATATTTTTCTGGCTGATTTTGTGCTCCCACTAATCTATATAGACATGTGAACCCTGATTTTAACATGGGGCACAACTCAAGCAAATAGGGGTCGGGGCAGACGGCAATCCCCGTAAGACATCAGCATTAGGCCTGGGCAATTTTAACTTGTGTTGTGAATTGGGCAGCTTGCCCACATGATGCATGCAATTTCAGACATAACTCCCAAAGCAGTCATATCTTCTGCAGTCTGCTCTCTTGTAGAAGTGATGAATCACACCTTGGCAGCAGTGGGGCACTCTGAATGGAAATGGAAGGCAAATATTAGGTTTACCATTAATCACCTTTACCACTTTTGGTGATTTGGTCTGTAGTGTGGTATAATAGCAGCTTCCAATTCTTCATTGTCAGTATGCTATTGATACAGAAATCACCTGAATGGTTTCATTGTTCTTCAGCATGTAGGATGAAGGGTGTACCAAGGACTCCCGAGCAAAGGGGCTCTATGTCAGTTCTCCGGGCAGAGGAATGAGCAGGTCAGCAGAAGTTCTGAACAATTAGTTGACTCCTCACATTTCTTGCTGCAAGACATTGAGGTAGATCTTCTTATCTGCTGTTTCCTGTCCTTCCCTCTGATTTTCTTCATCCCATGAGGGCACCTGCTACTGCTCTGCCTCCTCCCAATGTAGACTTCTCTGTAATATGAAGTAATACAGTATGCAGCACAACATAGTTGACTCAACCTGGGACATATTGTACATAGCACCTGACCTGTCAAGACACCTGAACCTCTGCTTCAACATCCCTACAGTGTGTTCAAAGAAAATCCTGGTGCACCCATAACTTTGGTTGTATCTGTGTTGATTGGGCGTGGTGGAGTGCTATTAGCCACATCTTATAAGAGGCTTTCCTTGTTCCTCCATCGCCATCCTCGCACATTTTTTTTTTTTACAGAGTTGAATATTGTGGTGGGAGGGTGCTGGGGGACAGCGATGATGGTAGACTGTCTCAGGATAAATGCATTATGGTAGCTCCCTGGGTACCTTACACAAACTTGTATGCTGACGTTCCTGCAATTGGCATTAAGAGACATTAATAGCAGTGCCCTGTTTGCAATACACGCGCAGTAAATGACATCCTCCACATGCATAAAGCCAGCCATGGCTGTAAATCTCTGACTGTCTCTTGTTGAATGCTAATGTCAATGAGGAAGATGTACTGCTAAGACCTGTGACCAGGACAGTGAACAGATTAAAGCAGTTCCGTACTGCAGACTGTGTGGCTGATGTTCCCTGTAACATACTGGAAGGAATCAGTGGTGAAGTTATTAAGGGTTGTAGTAACTTTCATAAGTCATTGGCAAAGCATGGTCCAACGGGCCACAGGTCCTATTGCAGGAGCCTGCAAAGGTCTGAAACAACCTGGAGAAGCTCAATCCCCTGCACAGTTCCAGGAAAATGAATCTTGACATCATTGGAGAGAGATTTTTTAATGAGGCCCCATCTGCCTGAGGTGGGCACCACTTCTGAATTAAAAACCAGGGCAGTTAAAATGGCAGCGGTGCAAGCACATCAGGAACGGAGGCACAGTGGCGCAGTGGTTAGCACTGCAGCCTCACAGCTCCAGGCACCCGGGTTCGATTCTGGGTACTGCCTGTGTGGAGTTTGCAAGTTCTCCCTGTGTCTGCGTGGGTTTTCTCTGGGTGCTCCGGTTTCCTCCCACAAGCCAAAAGACTTGCAGGTTGATAGATAAATTGGCCATTATAAATTGTCACTAGTATAGGTAGGTGGTAGGGAAATATAGGGACAGGTGGGGATGTTTGGTAGGAATATGGGATTAGTGTAGGATTAGTATAAATGGGTGGTTGATGGTCGGCACGGACTCGGTGGGCCAAAGGGCCTGTTTCAGTGCTGTATCTCTAATCTAATCTAACCTAAACGCAGCATCCAATTACCATTTTAACACCCACTGCCAGGCAACCAGTGTTAAAATCTGGCCTATGGTGTTTCAAAACACAAAATAAAAAAAAATTAAGGAAATGCATGATTAACTCTTTCAGTATTTAAGTATCATACCAAAATCACAAAATAATTAAAACACACACAAAGTTAACCAGAAAAATGTAATTTCTTGACTTTAGTCTCAGGTCTCAAAACTAATTATTGTTAAAATGCAAGGGCCCTCTACCCTCCTCCACTGGCCCTCGACACTCCTCCACAGAAAAAAAAAGTTTAACGTTCAGCAACCCCCACCCCTAGGGGTTTGAATACGTTGTGGGGTCAGCGCCCCCAATAACTGTAAATATTGCACAGTAAATGCTGGAAACTAACTCACCACAAGATTTGTATTTGCCGAGCAGGCCATGTCCTGAGAGTTACCACCGTCCGCTTCTCGTACTCGGCCTAACCGCCGGTTGCTAGGCTCGTGATGTCATAAAGCTGGAAACGATGACGTTTAAACAGGCCGTAAAGGGAGGGGGGAAGAATCAACGACGCTCAAAGCTGCGTAGTGACGTCACGGCGGCCGCGAGTGTATTGTGGAGTCATAAAGGATTCCTGGTGAAAGCAGTGACGTTAGGGCGGGAAAGACACATCATAAGAGACTCAAGGTATGCACGTCATAATAACACTAAAGGACGTCAGCAGCAAAAGCGTCCCCAGTGGATTTTAAAGAGCAGTGTTTCCTTTGAAGGAACCTGATGACTCCTTTTCCTGTGACAGCCAACACAGAATATAATCCCAGTTTTGTACATTTTTATTGTTTAGAAAGCCATTGGGGAGTGGAGGAATTTAACATTCTTGTCTGCTAGCCCTTGATGGAAAGTGCATAAGCATGGACACTGGGTGAGCAGGGAGGGATTGGGTGGGCAGTGGGTTAGCGATGGTCTTTCACTGTAGGCCAGAGGTCGAAATTCAGCTCAGAGTGATGGAATCTCCCATGTTTGCTGCCTTTATGCGAAGAGAATTTGGCAGTCTCATTCCAGATCCCAGTGCATCTGGACCAATAGCACAAATCAGCCCCCTAGTTTGACAATAATGGATAACCTCACTTAGAGAGAAATAGGATATTAGTTAGTTAGTTAGTGGCCCATGAAGCAACCCATTCCTTCCACTGCTGCCTGTCCCAAGCAAAATATTTGACTCCATCGGGTATCATCTTGCCTTCTATCTAGCAGATTGTGGTTTTCTACAGTTGAGGTTTATACTTGTAAGTCTGTAACGGATTCATCTTGTCTCATGGGTGTTTCTATAATGAAATACATTTTACAAAAACAGAACCTCAAAGGTAATAATCTGGATTATTACCTTAGCCACGAGCAAATTGGAGTAGGGTAAATAAGATTAAAGAATTAAATGCATGGCTGAAAGATTGGTGTGGGAGAAATGGGTTTCAATTCATGGGGCACTGGCACCAGTACTGGGGAAAGTGGGTCTTGTACCGTTGAGACGGTCTTCACCTGAACCGTGCTGGGACCAGTCTTCTAACAAGTCGTATAACTAGGACGGTAGAGAGGGCTTTAAACTAAGTGGGGAACAAGGGATCAAGTGAGGGAAGATGTGATAATTTAGAGAGAGTAAGGAAGCAATAAGGGAATTGATAATCTGAGTGTAGCAGGAGGGGAAGATTGGAGGGAAGCAAATCTGGTAACAGGAAGTAGAAAAGTAGTAAGCGAAAATAGAACACAGGCAAATATAATAATGCTAATAATGTTAAAACAAAAAAGTTAAGGGCACTCTATTTGAATATACGCAGCATTCGCAACAAGGTAGTTGATTTAAAGGCACAAATAGAGGTAAATGGGTATGATTTAATTGTCATGACAGAGACATGGTTACAGGTGACCAAGATTGGGAACTGAATATTCAAGAATATTTGTCATTTAGGAATGATAGACAAAAAGGAAAAGGAGGTCGGATAGCGCTCCTAATAAGGGAAGAGATCAGTATATTAGTGAGAGAGAATCTTAGACCGAAGGATCAAGATGTAGAATCAATTTGGGTGGGGCTAAGAAACAGCAAGGGGCAGCAAACATTGGTGGGAGTTGATTATAGGGCACCAAACAGTAGTGGTAATGTTGGGCACAGTATAAATCAGGAAATTAGAGGTGCATGTAACATGGGTAATACAGTAATAATGGGCAAATTCAATTTACATATAGACTGGGTAAACCTAATTAGCACTAATGCTATGAAGGATGAATTCCTAGAATATGTACGAGATGAATTTCTGGAGCAGTACATTGAAGAAGCAACTAAGAACCGGCTACTTTAAATTTAGTATTATGCAATGTGAAAGGACTAAAGGAGCCTTTGGGAAATAGTGACCATAATATGATAGGATTTTACATTAAGTTGAAAGTGATATAGTTCACTCTGAAACTGGGGTCTTAAATCTGAACAATGGAAACAATGAAGGTATGAGGTGAAAGTTGGCTATGGTGGATTGGGAAAATACACTAAAATATTTGACAGTAGACAGGCAATGACTAGTATTTAAAGAAGGATGACATGGTCTACAACAAATATACATTCTTCTAAGACATAAAAACCCAACAGGAAAAATGAATCAACTGTAGCAACAAAAGAAGTTAAAGATTGCATTAAATCAGAGGAAGTGTCTTACAAGGTTGCCAGAAAAAATCGTAAGCCCAAAGACTGGGAACAATTTAGAATCCAGCAAAGGATGACCAAGAAACTGATAAAGAAAGGGAAAAGAGAATATGAATGCAAACTAGTGAGAAACATAAAAGCGGCCTGTAAAAGTTTCTTTAGGTATGTGATAAGGAAAAGATTAGCAAGGACAAATGTGGGTCCATTACAGGAGAATGTATAATGGAGAACAGGGAAATGGCGGAGAAACTAATCAATTAATTTGTGTCTGCCTTCATGGAGGAAGATACAGAAAATCTGCCAGAAATACTAGAGAACCAAGCGACTTGTGAAAGTGAGGAACTGAAATAAATTAGTATTAATAAAGAGGTCGAACTTGCAAAATTAACTGGATTGAAAGTTGATAAATCCCCTGGATCAGATGAGCTACATCCCAGAATGTTGAAGGAGGTAGCTATAGAGATAGTGGATACATTGGTGGTTATCTTTCAAAATTCTATAGATTCTGGAAAGGTCCCTGCAGATTGGAAAGCAGCAAATGTAACCCCACTATTTAAAAAAGGAGGGAGAGAGAAAAGGGGAACTACAGACCTGTTAGTTTGACGTCAGTAGTAGGGAAAATGTTAGAATCTAGTATAAAGGATATGATAACCAGACACTTCTAAAACCAAAGACTTCTAAAAATCCAAATACACCACTTTCACTGGTTCTCCTTTATCTATGCTACAAGTAACATCCTCAAAAAACATGATTTCCCTTTTATAAATCCATGTTGACTATGCCCAATCGTTTCATTATTTTCTAAGTCTTTTGATAAGGTCCCACACAGGAAGTTAGGACACAAAATTAAACCACATGGGATTGGGGATAATATGCAGGTATAGATTGAGAACTGGTTAACAGACAGAAAACAGAGAGTAGGAATAGATGGGTCATTCTCAGGAAGGCAGGCTGTTACTAGTGGGGTACCGCAAGTATCACTGCTGGGGCAACAGCTGTTCACAATCTATATAAATGATTTGGATGTGGGAACCGAATGTAATATTTTCAAGTTTGCTGATAACACAAAACTAGGTGGGAATGTAAGTTGTGAGGAGGATGCAAGGAGGCTTCGAGGAGACTTGGACAAGTTAAAAGAAGGGGCAAGAACATGGCAGATGGAATATAATGTGAATAAGAGTGAAGTTATCCACTTTGGTAGAACAAACAGAAAGACAGAGTATTTCTTAAATGGTGAGAGGTTGGGAAATGTTGATATCCAAAGAGCCCTGGTTGTCCTTCTTCATGAGTCACTAAAAGCTAACATGCAGATGCAGCAAGCAATTAAGAAGGCAAATGATATGTTGGGCTTCATCGCAAGGGGTTTTGAGTACAGGAGTAAAGAAGTGTTGCTGCAGTTGTATCGAGCCTTGGCGAGACCGCACCTGGAGTATTTTGTACAGTTTTGGTCTCCTCATCTAAGGAAGGATATACTTGCCATAGAGGGAGTGCAATGGAAGTTCACCAGACTGATCCCTGGGATGGCGGGATGTCTTATGAGGAGAGATTGAGGAATCTGGGCCTGTATTCTCTAGAGTTTCAAAGAATGGGAGGTGATCTCATTGAAATTTACAAAATTCGTACAGGGTGTGACAGGATCGATGTAGATAGGATGTTTCCCCTGGCTGGTGAGTCTAGAACCAGGCAACATAGTCTCAGAATAAGAGGTATGCCATTTAAGACTGAGATGAGGAGGAATTTCTTCACTCAGAGGGTGGTAAATCTTTGGAATTCTGTACCCCAGAAGGCTGTGGAAGCTCAATCATTAAGCATGTTCAAGACAGAAATAGATATCGGGATACTAATGACATCAAGGGATATGAGGCCAGCGTCGGAAAGTGGCTTTGAGGTAGATGATCAGCCATGATCTATTTGAATGGCAGTGCAGGCTCGATGGGCTGAATGGCCTACTCCTGCTCCTATGTTCCTATGTTTACTGTGGACAGGTCATTAGCCTAACACAATCCCCTAACTGGAGGACTAGTGAACTGCCTTTAGTCTGTTCCTACCTTTCAAGCTAAGTGGCTTGGGTGGTCCTATCAGGTGTTATACTCCTGATAGCATAGCTTTCAGAGTCAGAGGAGCATGCAGGCCTTCCAGCCTATCGAGGTATGGTCCCCATGGGAAGGATGGCTGATTTGGGGAAAGGAAAAATGTCACAAAATAGGGGGTGCTCTTCTGAATTTGTGGTTGACACTGAGAAACATCATTGAGAGAGATTTATTCTGTATGTGGCTGTGTTATACCAGACTTGGGAATGATTGATGTTGACACTGGATACTTCAAATGGAAATTGTTTGATTTCTCATCAACAACAACAACTTGTATTTATAAAGTACCTTTAACATAGTAAAACATCCCAAGGCACTTCACAGGAGTGTTAGCAAACAAAACTTGACACTGAGCCACATAAGGAGGTATTCGGATAGATGACCAAAGAGGTAAGTCTTAAGTCTTCAAGTATGCCTTAAAGGAGGAGATAGAGAAATAGAGAGGTTTAGCTTGGGAATTTCAGCGCTTAGGGCCTAGGCAGCTGAATGTACTGCTGGCAATGATGGATCAGTTAAAATCGGAAAGAGCAAGAGGCCAGAATTGGAGGCCACACTAACATTGCTCGCCTTAATGGACACAAAACCTTGGGGAAAGCAATGACTGTCATACCCAAAATGTTACTGCTTTTGGATAACTTTTTAAAAATGCAAGTTGCTGTTAACGATAGTGGTAATAGAAAGAATAAAAGACATATTTTTATGGCACTTTTCATGACATCCCAAAGTACTTTACAGCCAATGAAGTACTTTTGAAGTTGTCACTAATATTATAATATAGTAATGGCATAGCGAGTGGCACGTGTTGTGTCACTCATTGAACCAAAGGTTGGCCTGACCATCTGTTGTTAGCTAATTTCACCTTTGTTAGGAGTACTGCAATTGCCCTCAAAGCTCCTGAGTCAGTGAGGGTGATTGCGGCACCAAGTAAAATCCCCTATCTTTGAAAAGTCTGGGTTGGCAATTCTACAGAGGCATGGAATGCATCATATCTCACAATTACTAGCCGAAAAGCCTTAAAGAAAAGATATTCAGTACATAAACCAGACCATTGTTCTCCAACATGCACAGAAGCAAGATTTGAGGGAGTGTAGAAAGAACAGCTAAAATGTGGCTAGCAATCTAACATCTCTCATTACTCCATCTGCCCTATTGATTTATGAGTTAGAATGGATGTGCCATGGCTGGAACAGCTAAGGTTATTTCCAGTAGAGAGCATCTAAACAATATTGAGTGTTGAACAGTATTGATATGATGCCTGCTTCATGTGAAAATCAGTCTAATGATATTGAGTGAGCTTCTGTACAAACTCAATTTAATTTCGGACATCAATGGTCCAACCTATTTTCTTTGCTTAGAGGAACCAGCTTGTGATGGTCCTGATTCACTGTGATACATGTGATATTAATACAACATAATTATTGAGTCAAAGAGCCTGCAAGGCATTATAGTCAAAGAGCAGCAAGGCATTATAGTCAAAGAGCAGCAAGGTATAGCACAAAAGACTCTACAAAGTACAGTCACATTATATTAACTCAAAGAGTAGAAGACAAATTATTAACAGAACAGACATCTCTATATGGAATCATTTATGAGATTCCCCATTAGCATAAAATAAAGGTAAGAAATTCCTTGGATCTTATAATGCACAGGGTTATTGCACATTATTGCAGAGAAACCATGTGTTGCTCTTTCGGTAGAGAAGAACAGAAAGAAAGACTAGTGACTTTCACGACCTTAGGATGCCACAAACCACTTTACAGCCAATGAATTACTTTGTAGTGTAGTCACTGTCATAATGTAGGAAAACAGCAGTCAATTTGTACACAGCAAGCAACAATGAGTGAGTAACCAGATACTCTGTTTTAGTGATGTTGAGAGATAATAACGACCAGGACACCAGGGATAAATTCCCTGCTGTCCTTCGAAATAGTGCCACAGGATCTTTTTACGTTCACCTAAAGTCATAGAGTCATTTATGGCACAGAAGGAAGCCATTCGGCCTATCGAGTCCATGCCAGTTCTCCATGGTTCTCCAGTCAGTCCCACTCCCTGCTCAATCCCTGTAGCTCTGCAAATTTCTTTCTTTCAAGTGGCCGTCCAATTTCATTTCAAAATCATTGATTGTCTCTGCTTCCACCACCCTTGTGGGCAGCGAGTTCCAGGTTATTACCATCTGCTGCATAAAAAAGTTCTTCCTCACATTCCCCCGCCTCACTTGCCCAAAACCTTCAATCTGCGTACCTTAGTCCTTGTACCGTTAGATAATGGGAACAATTTTTTCTTGTCAAACTTATCTATGCCTGTTATAATTTTGTACACCTGTATTAAATCTCCTCTCAATCTCCTTTGATCTAAACAGAACAATCCCAGGTTTTCCAATCTAACCTTGTCATTAAAATCCCCCATCCCTGGAACCATTCTGGTAAATCTCCTCTGCAACCTCTCAAGGACCTTCACATCCTTCCTTACTAGAGTTCGAACCTAACCAGAGCTTTATAAAGGTTCAGCATAACTCCCCTGCTTTTGTACTTATGAGGCTCAAGATTCCATTCGCTTTGCTAACCACTCTTTCAATATGTCCTGCCACCTTCAAAGAGAATGCACATGCACCCCTAGATCCCTATGTTCCTGCACACTCTTTAGAACTGTGCCATTAAGTATATATTGCCTCTCCCTATTCCTTCTGCCAAAATGTATCACCTCACGCTTGTCTGTATTAAATTCCATCTGTCACCTGTCTTCCCATTCTGTTAGCCTATCTATGTCCTGTTGCAGGTAGTTCATACCATCCTCACTGTTTACCATATCTCCAAGTTTGGTGTCATCGGCAAATTTTCAAATTCTACTGAGTATTCCAAGATCCAAGTCGTTTATATATAGCAAAAAAAAAGTGGCCCCAGCACTGACCCTTAGGGAACACCACTGTCTACCATCCTCCAGTCTGAAAAACAACCATTTACTACGACTCACTGTTTTCTGTCCTTAAGCCAATTTTTTTATCTGATTGGACACTAATGTTCCTATTCCATGAGCCACAATTTTGTTAATTAGCCTTTTATGTGGTACTTCTATCAAACACTTTCTTAAAATCCATATAGGCGACATCCACGCATTCCCTTCATCAACCTTCTGTTACTTCATCAAAAAATTCAATTAGATTAGTCAAGCATGATCTGCCTTTTACAAATCCATGCTGGCTTACCTTAATTTACCTGATTATTGTTTCTAAAATCTTACCCACCACTGATGTTAAACTAACTGGCCTGTAGTTACTAAGACTGTCCTGACACCCTTTCTCGAATAAGGTATCTCATTTGCCACGCTCCAATCCTCTGACACCTCCCCTGTATCCAGGGGAGGTTGGAAGATTATGGCAAGCCCTTCTGCTATCTCCACTCCCTCTTCCTTTAGCAACCTGGGTTGCAAGCCATCCAGACTAGATGATTTATCTACCCTAAGAAAGGCCAGCCTTTTCCCCTTCCTTAGAAAATGCTGATACAAAGTTATCATGAGTATCTCAGCCTTACCCTGCACCTCTAAGCATATATTATCCTCTTTGTCCCTAATAGGGCCCATTCCACCTCTTACTACCTGCTTACTATTTACATGCCTGTCAAAGATTTTTGGGTTCCCTTTTATGTTGACTGCCATTCTGTGCTCATGTTCTCCCTTTGCCAGTCTTATTTTCCTCTTCACCTCCCTCTCAACTTAATGTATATAATGTATCATACACCCTCTTTTTTTGTTTCATCATAATCTATACCTCCTTCGTCATCCAAGGAGCCCTCTTTTTGGGTCTTCTACCTTTTGCCCTTGTTGGAATGTACCTAGCCTGTACCTGAAACATCTCTTCCTTAAAGATAACCCATCATTCCGATACAGCTTTTCCTGTCAGTCTTTTGTTCCATTCTACCCTGGCTAGATCCCTTCTCATCTAGTTGAAATTAGCCCTCTTCCAATGTAGATGTTCATTCCTTGCTTTTCTGCATTACTAGTCTAAACCTTGTGATACAATGATCACTCTTACCCAAGTGTGCCCCGACAGAAACTTGGTATACTTGGTATACCTCATTCCCCAGAACCCGATCCAGCAATGTCTCTTTTCTAGTTGGGCTGAGAATATACTGATCAAGGAAGTTCTCCTGAACATATTTCAGAAATTCCTCCCGCCTTTACCTTTTACTCTGACAGTAACCCAGTTGATATTAGGGTAATTAAAGTCCCCCAGTTTCACCACTCTATGGGTCTTGCACATCTCTGTGATTGCCCTGCAGATTTGCTCCTCTCTCTCTCACTATTTGGAAGCCTATATAATACCCCCAGGTATGTGATCAAACTCTTTTTCCTTCTCTAACCAAATGGATTCTGTCCTTGCTCCCTCAAGGACATTCTCCCTTTTCAACACTACAATGTCTTCCCTAATCAGTACTGCCATCCCACCTCCCTGTTTTCCTTCTCTATCTTTTCTGAACACTTTATATCCTTGTATATTAAGCACCTAGTCCTCACCATTTTTAAGCTATGTTTCCGTTATTGCCACTACATCATATTCCCATACTGCTATTTGTGCTTGTAGCCCACCAACCTTATTCGCCACACTTTGTGTGTTTACACATATGCATTGTAATCCTGTCTTTGCATTCCACGTAGTCCTTCTCAGTATGCTTCTATCTAATATGCAACTACTCCCTTCTCTAGTACTGTCCCAACACTCTCACATTATACACCTTATTCCTCTTTTCTACTTCTATATGCTGGTCCCCATACCCCCACCAATTTACTTTAAACTCTCCCCAACCACACTAGTGAATCTCCCCACGAGGACTTTGGTTCCAGTCCTGTTGAGGTGCAACCCTCCCTTTTGCACAGGTGCCTTCTGCCCCAGAACTGGTCCCAATGCCCCAAGAAACTGAAGCCCTCCCCCCTGCACCATGCTTCAAGCCAGGCATTGATCCTCCCTATCTTTCTATTTCTATTCTCGCCAGCACATGGCACTGTGAGTAATCCAGAGATTACAACTCTCGAGGTCCTACTCTTTAACTTCCTCCCAGCTCCTGAAAATCTGACTGTGGGACCTCAATACCTGCCCTTGCTATGTCATTGGTACCATGGTGTACCACAACTTCTGGCTCACTCCCTTCCCCCTGCAGAATATTCTGCACCCTCTCTGTAATGTTCTTTACCCTGGCACCAGGGAGGCAACACACCATGCAAGATTCACAATGACAGTTACAGAAATGCCTGTCTGTCCTTCTGACCATGGAATCACTGATAACAACTGCATTTCTGCACTTTGCTGCTCCCATGCCCATTGGTGCCATGGTCTGGACTGGACTCCTTCAAGGTGTCATCACTCCCAGCAGTCTGCTAAGCTGAGTATTGCATTGAGAGTGGCACATACCCTGAAGACTCCTGCACTTCCTGCCTCTTCCTATTCTTCTGGATGGCCACCCACCTAGTATCCTGAACTCTTACTGCCCATCCTGCTCCCTGAAGTTCCACAGTGATTCCAGCTGCCCCTCAAGCTCAGAAAGCCCGAGCTCGAGCTGAAGCAGCTGGAGATACTTCCTACACATGTGATCACCCAAAACACGGGAAGCATCCTGAAGCTCCCATATGGTGCAAGAATTGCAAGCAACAGGTCGCAGCTGCCCATCCATGACCTAAAAAAACTCTATTCCTTTTTTAGCAATCTATTTAGTACCCTGTTTAAACTATCAATTTTAATTAATATCTCTAGACCTGCTCGCTGCTTATACTCTTATTACAACACTTGCTGTTAAAGAACGGCGATTAAATATTTTTCATTTCCCAGCTCCTAATTTGAATCAATACCTTAATTTAGAGAGAGAAAAGAGAAAAATACTCACCAACAAATCATTTACCTTCTTACCTGTGATGTTACACTTTGATTTACTTTAGAACACGGTCGGTCGGCACCTCCCTCCCAGGCCTGCTCCTTTATATTGTTGCTGGTCTTGCTGTGCTCCCTCTCAGACCCACTGCTTTGGGTACAGATCAGTCAACTGCTCAGGAATGATAGGGAGTGTAGGCTTTTCCAACATGGGTCAAGGTTGGGATTGGTGAATCGAGGTGAAAGACCAAAGCCGACAGTATAGGACATCACCATGCCTGAAAACAGAATTCGAGATGAGGTGAATCTGGAAGGTGTGATTTTCAACAATACCATAATCTCTCTATTTTATAAATAATATTGGAGTAGAGAAGGTTAAAGGGAGATTTAATGGAGGTGTTCAAAATATTGAAGGGCTTTATAGAGTAAATAAGGAGAAACTGTTTCCACTGGCAGGAGGGTTGGTAACCAGAGGACACAGATTTAAGATAATTGGTAAAACAACCAGAGGGGGAGATGAGGAGATTTTTTTTTTACGCAGCGAGTTGTTGTGATCTGGAATGCACTGCCTGAAAGGGTGGTGGAAGCAGATTTGACAGTAATTTTCAAAAGGGGAATTGGATAGGTACTTGAAAGGGAAACATATAGGGAAAGAGCAGGGCTAGTGGGACTAATGAGATAGCTCTTTCAAAGAGCTGGCACAGGCTCGATGGGCCTTCTGTGCGGTATCATTCTATGATTCTATTCCTTTATCCTGCCACCGGTCTCACTGTGCTCCCTCTCGGGCCTGTTGAGAGACAAGGCATTTAATATCGCATCTGAAAAACAGCACCTCTGATAATGCAGCACTCCTTCAATACTGTACTGAGTGTCAGCCTAAATTTTGTTCCCATGTCTCTGGAATCGGACTTGAACCAACAACCTTATAACTGATAGACAAATCTTCTACCAACTGACATTGACAGGAGGGCTGAGAAGTTGGAGGGGAAGAAGCTAGGGGAATTTAGGTGTAGGTTGAAATTACTGAGGATGAGAAGCCATTCAATGCAGGACAGAAGAGAGGACATCTCAGTTAGAAAGTAAAATGGAAGAGAGTTAGGTCTTTAAAGGAGTTATAAGCCCCAGAGGAGGTGAGATTTAGCAAGTCACTACCATGGTGATTGGGTGGGGCAGGTACTGGAACATGTGACTCACAGAACACAATTCTGTGTGGAGGCAGGAGTCGCCACTTGTTAGCCAATTTTTTGTCAACTCCTGAATGTCAATTAATTCATCCATCATGACATCATGGATGGTGAGATCCTTGTTCACATGGAAGTGAACATTCTGAAGGGAATTATGAAGCAGGTTGGCAATTGATGATCTACCAACATCAGAATGGGGCAGTGGATGAGAGATTTGGAGGAGATTAGTACATTTAGCCCTTGCAGACCAATTTGAGCAAGATGATTGCTGGGAGAAGAGAATGAGGCAGGTGTGGTTGTTGTTCTGGGAGAGGTAATGACAGATGCTGCAATGGGAATGGTGCAAAATACCAAAGAAAGTACAGAGGGAGGCTAGGGTCTCATTCAAGAGTGTCAAATATGGGCCTTGCCTTTCTGCTAACTTATATCCAGGAATGTGATATTTTGATGCTTTGTCGTTATCTGCAAAAAGAGTCTCTTATAGCACGAAAAGATATAACTTGGTCAGGTAACTGCATTTTCAGATGAAAGGTCTCCCATGTTGAGGTGACAAACAAATAGATGTGGTTTTCTATGACTCTCATTTGATGTTGATCCAAAAAAAATTACCATCGAGTGTGTTGAATTTTGGATTGGGAGCCAACCAATTGATGTCACCTTGTTGATAGCATTAGTGTTGCTGGAGCACTTAGCAGCAAGGGCCACATGAAGGCTGCCATCTTACAATAATTGAGGTCTGACTAATGGCATATGATGCATATGTTCTTAATTTCTTGAATCTTGCACTGGTGAAAATAATGCTGTTATACCCATGACTATTTTCTATCTTCAACACTCCAACCTAGCAAATGCTATAAACTGCATATCATGGGATGTGAGGGAAACATTGCAACTATATTTTCAATCCTCAGAAACAACTTCATTAAGCACTGACCATCAGTTATAAGTAGGGCCTTACCAGATTCACAGTCAAATTTTACAAATTTCACAGTCACAGCATTTTAAGAATCATGAATTTCATGATTTCACATATTTAAATTGTGTCGCAATAAACCATGAAAATGATCTAGTTAAAACAAAAAAAAAGACAAGGGAGGTTTCTAGTTTCAAATGGGAAGTGTTCTAGGCCCAACCATCTTCAGCTGCTCCATCAATGACCTTCCCTCCATCATAAAGTCAGAAGTGGGGATGTTCGCTGATGATTACACAATGTTCAGCACCTTTTGCGACATGCGACGTGCCACATGCAGCAAGACCTGGACAACATTCAGGCTTGGGCTGATAAGTATCAAGTAACATTCGCGCCACACAAGTGCCAGGCAATGACCATCTCAAACAAGAGAGAATCAACCATCTCCCCTTGATATTCAATGGCATTACCGTCACTAAATCCCCCACTATCAACATCCTGGGGGTTACCATTGGCCAGAAACTGAACTGAACCAGCCCCGTAACTACTGTGGCTACAGGAGCAAGTAAGAGGCTGGGAATTCTATGGCAAGTAACTCATCACCTGACTCCCCTAAGCCTGTCCACCATCTGCAAGGCACAAGTCAGGAGTGTGATGGAATACTATCCACTTGCCTGGATGGGTACAGATCCAACAACACTGAAGAAGCTCGACACCATCCAGGACAAAGCAGCCCGTTTGATTGGCACCCCATCCACCACCTTCAACATTCACTCCCTTTACCACTGAACACAGTGGCAGCAGTGTGTACCATCTACAAGATGCACCGCAACAACTCACCAAGACTCCTTTGACAGCACCTTCCAAACCTGCGACCTCTACCACCTAGAAGGACAAGAGCAGCAGATGCATGGGAACACCACCACCTGCTAGTTCCCATCCAAGCCACACACCATCCTGACTTGGAACTATATCGCCGTTCCTTCACTGTCGTTGGGTCAAAATCCTGGAACTCCCTAACAGCACTGTGAGTGTACCTACCCCACATGGACTGCAGCAGTTCAAGAAGGTGGCTCATCACCACCTTCTCAAGGGCAATTAGGGATGAACAATAAATGTTGGCCTAGCCACGACGCTCACATCCCGTCAAAGAATTTCTAAACATTATTGTATACTCAAAATCTATTGTCGATAGACTACATTCTTTACTCACTGAAGTCAGTGGTTGAATATGAGCATGGAGTAACCTGCAACTGTTTCTTTCTTCATTCCCTGTCTCTGTGCTGTGAACACCTGTCCGTGTTTAGAAACAGCTCACAGCTCTCTCTGCATCCACAGAGTTTGTTGGAATTGTCAGACAACGCCATGCTAGCCTTGCAAGGTAGGGGATTCGACAGAGTTCCAAAACTGCAACACAGTCAAAGTACAATCTTCTTGTTTTGCAATGCTTTTATAAGCAGGAATCTCCAGCCTACAGTTCTTGTCCAAGCCAGGAATCGTATGAAACGAGTTTAAATCCACCATCAACAGGTGCATTTGTGCAGGGTCAAAGTTACGCATAGCTTTCTGGACCACCGTAGAAGGTTATTGAAACCTCTGAGCTGCTTTTTCTTCACCGCTTGACTCCTCTCCATAGCAGTAATATTGGGCTGGACTTTTTTCCCTGCCGGATGTTGGGTTCCGCGGCGGGTGGGGGGGCGCGGGGGCGTGGGGGTGGAGTGGGGGTGGAAAATCGGAGCAGCAGCGGCTACCACGGAACTGGATGCTGAGATTGCCGGGCCCAATTTTCCCAGCGGTGGGGAAGCCCCGTTGCATCCCTCTGCCGCTCTGCGATGGGACCCGAGTTAGCATATGTAAATTTCATCTTTGCATGAATTAAAATCTAAACTGCTGCGATCTTGCCTTCCGATCCCGATCTTCAGCGTGGAGTGTGGCACTCACTTGCCACCAAGATGGGGAAGGGGTGAACTCTGCACTCTATTTGGTATGGGGGGAAAGGGTGAACTCTGAACTCTGTTGGGTATGGGAGGAAGGGGTGAACTCTGAACTCTTGGGTATGGGAGGAAGGGATGAATTCCGCACTCTGTTGGGTATAGTGGGGGGGGAGCAGGGGCGAACTCTGAACACTGTTGGGTATCCGGGGGGGTGGGGGGGTGAACTCTGCACTTTGTTAGGTATGGCGGGAAGGAGTGAACTCTGCGGTTTGGTATGCTATTTGCAGGGCCGGCAGCCTTTTAAAAATGGTTCCAGCACTTGCTCCTTCAAAAGGTGTTGCCGTGAACGGCGTCGCCAAGGCTGCCCCTGCCACGTGAGTGGGGGAGGTGGCCGCCATCAATATGTAAAGTGCCCACCCACTGTGTAATCACAGAGGCACGGCGGTGTGGGTCCTGTGGGGTTGGCCGCCCTGTTTTGCGCCCGGTTGCGCTCCCAGCGGCAGGACTACAAAATCCAGCCCATTGTTTGAGCTTCTTTGCCATGGAAGAAAACACCTGCTGAACACAGGCGTTTAATTCAGCATCATCAGAGTGTGTTGTTCGTTTGACTGTGCTTCGGTCCAGAACAGTACATTCATTTCTTTATTGTAAGATTTTCAGATTGTGACATGTCGAGATTTAAACCAAGGGATTAAATCCATCAATCATGCAGCTCATTCTGGCATTCTCACTTGTCTACTAATACTTGAGACAGCTTCTCTCAAAACTGCACCGGAAGCCCACCCTCATCTACCAATCATCAGGTGGAGCCTTGTGTCAATCACTAAAACGTGCGATGTTCACAACATGCCCAGAAATCAGCGAGCTGAGCCTTGTGTCAATGAATAAAATACACGAAGTTCGCAAAATGGCCGATTTCACGGAGGACCCATGATTTCATGATCTGTGACGCAATTTTCATGGCCATGAATTTGGTAGGGCGCTAGTTATAAGTTTTTCATTGGAAACTACAAGAGAAATATGGAGAGTAAATAATCATTTTTAAATATAGGTTATGGACACATGGGATTTCTTTTTTCTTTTGGGCCTCCTTATCTCGAGAGACAATGGATACGCGCCTGGAGGTGGTCAGTGGTTTGTGAAGCAGCGCCTGGAGTGGCTATAAAGGCCAATTCTGGAGTGACAGGCTCTTCCACAGGTGCTGCAGAGAAATTTGTTTGTTGGGGCTGTTGCACAGTTGGCTCTCCCCTTGCGCCTCTGTCTTTTTTCCTGCCAACTACTAAGTCTCTTCGACTCGCCACAATTTAGCCCTGTCTTTATGGCTGCCCGCCAGCTCTGGCGAATGCTGGCAACTGACTCCCACGACTTGTGATCAATGTCACACGATTTCATGTCGCGTTTGCAGACGTCTTTATAACGGAGACATGGACGGCCGGTGGGTCTGATACCAGTGGCGAGCTCGCTGTACAATGTGTCTTTGGGGATCCTGCCATCTTCCATGCGGCTCACATGACCAAGCCATCTCAAGCGCCGCTGACTCAGTAGTGTGTATAAGCTGGGGGTGTTGGCCGCTTCAAGGACTTCTGTGTTGGAGATATAGTCCTGCCACCTGATGCCAATTATTCTCCGAAGGCAGCGAAGATGGAATGAATTGAGACGTCGCTCTTGGCTGGCATACGTTGTCCAGGCCTCGCTGCCGTAGAGCAAGGTACTGAGGACACAGGCCTGATACACTCGGACTTTTGTGTTCCGTGTCAGTGCGCCATTTTCCCACACTCTCTTGGCCAGTCTGGACATAGCAGTGGAAGCCTTACCCATGCGCTTGTTGATTTCTGCATCTAGAGACAGGTTACTGGTGATAGTTGAGCCTAGGTAGGTGAACTCTTGAACCACTTCCAGAGCATGGTCGCCAATATTGATGGATGGAGCATTTCTGACATCCTGCCCCATGATGTTCGTTTTCTTGAGGCTGATGGTTAGGCCAAATTCATTGCAGGCAGACGCAAACCTGTCGATGAGACTCTGCAGGCATTCTTCAGTGTGAGATGTTAAAGCAGCATCGTCAGCAAAGAGGAGTTCTCTGATGAGGACTTTCCGTACTTTGGACTTCGCTCTTAGACGGGCAAGGTTGAACAACCTGCCCCCTGATCTTGTGTGGAGGAAAATTCCTTCTTCAGAGGATTTGAACGCATGTGAAAGCAGCAGGGAGAAGAAAATCCCAAAAAGTGTGGGTGCGAGAACACAGCCCTGTTTCACACCACTCAGGATAGGAAAGGGCTCTGATGAGGAGCCACCATGTTGAATTGTGCCTTTCATATTGTCATGGAATGAGGTGATGATACTTAGTAGCTTTGGTGGACATCCGATCTTTTCTAGTAGTCTGAAGAGACCACGTCTGCTGACGAGGTCAAAGGCTTTGGTGAGATCAATGAAAGCAATGTAGAGGGGCATCTGTTGTTCACGGCATTTCTCCTGTATCTGACGAAGGGAGAACAGCATGTCAATAGTCGATCTCTCTGCACGAAAGCCACACTGTGCCTCAGGGTAGACGCGCTCGGCCAGCTTCTGGAGCCTGTTCAGAGCGACTCGAGCAAAGACTTTCCCCACTATGCTGAGCAGGGAGATTCCACGGTAGTTGTTGCAGTCACCGCGGTCACCTTTGTTTTTATAGAGGGTGATGATGTTGGCATCGCGCATGTCCTGGGGTACTGCTCCCTCTATTTTCTATTTTGAAATATTATGGTACAAATAACTGGTATTGTAAAGTGACTCCCTAACCAACTATTATGCTGATACATATTGTCTTCTTAAATACTTATCAAAAGCATTATTACTTTAAATATTGATTTTTGACTGTGCTATCAACATGGATACGGTTTGAGCAGGAGCTAAGTTCAGCTCTTCAAAGGAAGGTGGGATGAGAACAATTGGTTCTGAGGTTAGTGAATTAGTACTGAAATAAACAACAGAATGTGTTGTACAGATGTGACTGGTATTATGGAGCAAAGAAGACAAAAGAATCCAGAAAAAAAATCATAAAAAAGGAAGGCAATGGTTTAAACTGTTGGTTACAGAATGCATCAAAGAACAAATTATTAATTTTTCAGAAAAGTTACATTTCTGCAGATGTTACCTTGAAGTTATTTCAATAATATAGACCTGGTCTACAGTCTTTCCCATATTTAGCATGACTTTTTCACCACTAGGCTGGACCTCAAACTTCATACCTTCCATCTACCACATGCCCATGTCAGGCTGCACTCTCTTTCCCAGTTTAGTCCTGCTGATTGTTGACCCTGACCATCTCATGTTTAATACATGCACTCCAAATCTCACTTTGTGCTGCCATACACATGAACCTGATACTTAGAGGAGAACGTTAACCCCAGGAGGCTGACTTACATGTTAAATATTATAATGAGGCTTCTTTTGAATTTAACTATGGATGGTATAGTTTCCTGAGCAGAAAACCCAGCAGCTGAATCAGGTTAGGACTGTCAGATCCAGGAGGTGAGTTCTTTTCCACCTACCTGCTGGATCTAGCTTGCCTGCCACACCTACTCGCAGGTTAGTTGCTGGATTATGTCATCTGGCTTTTGCTACAATCCTAAGAATTTTGGGTGCTTTCTATAGTTGATTAAAGTTTCAATAGTCTACAGAGAGTGGTGTGGTTGACTTAATGCCTTCTACACAGACCGGTTGCTTCCACACGTGCGTGGGCTAGTAGGCTTTCCTCATGGCACTGAGTATGACTGGGAGAATAAAGAGAAGCCACGCAGGGCAGGACAAGCTGCTAGAACAGGGCGGGGGAGGGAGAGAAGCGCTGTCTGCAGAAGGCCATATTCACAGTGGGTGCTTATGGAGCAATTCTCATACCTGAACCTTAGCGACGGCCAATGCTTGAGACGTCTGTGCTTCACTAAAGAGGTTGTGACTGAAATCTGCTACCTGGTGCATGCAGAAATCATGGTAATGTGGAGGTCACACAAAGTTGACATCCTGCCTGCATTTCGATCAATGGACATGGGTTGATCACACATCGCAATCCCTGTGCCCATTTTTGGGGTTTATCCGATTTAACCCCCAAGTTCCTTCTTTACCACCAGATATTAGATACAATCATTGTACAAGAGCTTTATGGGCTTGTTTCAAACTTCTGTCTCTGCTATTAAATGGCATTAATCCATTTAAAATTTACAAATGTGTTAAGCATTTCTATAATTAATTTTGATTTCTACAATACTCGCTGCAAAATTACTTTTCCTGCTTCCTTTTCAGGCCACCAGATGGGGCCCTTTACCATGAGAGTTGTCACCTTCAGGTAAACAAAACAAAACTGCACGACTCAAAAGGTTTGCTGGGCCTATAGACCAGGACATTGTCCCTTTCTATTGGCTTTGGGTTAGAACCTACCACAGATAATGCATTGAATGTTTCTTTGGTTGGTGCAATAAGAAATGATCTTCAGTGAAAATAAATTTGTTTCTGAGCACAGGGAGATTGGAGCAGACCTCCTCCTGGACTCTTTATCGTCTGTTGCTCCAAAGACAGTAGAAAGAAAGAAACTTACATTTATATAGCTTTCTTTCATGCCCTCAGGACATTCCTAAGTAGTTTAGAGCCAATGAAGTGATATTGAAATGTAGTCATTGTTATAATGTGTAGGAAACTGGATGGAATGTAGAATTAGGGGAGAAAATTACAAGAAAAAATGAGAAAAATAAAAGAAAGTATAAAAAGAAAAAAATTATAGCGCATACTGAACATTAAGCAAGCAACTTTAGTTGAATGTATATGCCAGGGGCTGGATTTTCAAATCGGAGTCAGGAGCCTGTCGCCCAGTCGAATTCCGGGTCCTGAACCTGCACCTCAGCTGCGTCACTCTCGTGACACTATTTTTAAATGTAAATGCCCTAATTGGGCAGGAGGCCAGCTTGGCGCCGAGCGTCTCCAGGAGACAAGAGCCGCCTGCCTGGCGCCAGCAGCAAAGGCAAGCAGCAGCCATGTTGGGGCCTGCCACTGCCTTGCCAAAGAGAGCAGGCAGCTCCTTAGAGGGCCAACAGCATCAACAAAGATGAAAGAAGCCATGCCGGAAAAATGAAGCTCCAGCACTAGTACTGGTGCAAGAAGGTCCATTGAAAAAGTTTAAAGACAGACAAACTTTATTTGGCCTCAGAGAGGTGCAAAGATAATAGGGTAATAATAGTAGGGGATTTCAACATCCCTTATATTAGAGGGGATAGTAATAGTGCAAAAAGCTTAAAGGGGGCGGAATTCTTCAAGTGCATTCAGGAGAGATTTTTGAGCCAGTACGTAGAGAGTCCTACAAGAGGAGGAACGGTACTGGACTTAATCCTAGGGAATGAAGCCGGACAAGTGCTAGAAGTGTCAGTGGGGGAGCATTTCGGGGATAGTGACCATAACTCTGTAACATTTAAGGTTGTTATGGAAAAGGACATAGAGGGACCGGAAATAAGAGTACTGAATTGGGGGAAGGCAGATTTCAATATGATAAAACAGGATCTGGCCAAAGTGAACTGGGAGCAGCTTCTTACAGGAAAGTCAACATCAGACCAGTGGGAGTCATTTAGAAAGGAAATTGTGAGGGTTCAGGTCCAGCATGTTCCTGTAAAGGTGAAGAGTAGGACCAATAAGTCCAGCGAACCCTGGATGTCAAGGGATATAGAGGATTGGATAAGGAAAAAAAAGGAGGCATATGGCAGATTCAGAGTGCTAAAAATAGCAGAGGCCCTAGAGGAGTATAGAAAGTATAGGGGAGTACTTAAAAAAATAATTAAGAGAGCGAAGAGGAGGCATGAAAAATCACAGGCAGATAAGATAAAGGAAAATCCCAAGGCGTTTTATAAGTATGTTAGGGACAAGAGGATAACCAGGGAAAAAGTGGGGCCCATTAGGGATCTAAGAGGCAATCTGTGTGTGGAGCCGGAGGACATAGGTGAGGTTTTGAACGATTACTTCTCATCTGTGTTCACTATGGAGAAGGACGATGTGGGTGTAGTGATCAGGGAGGGGGATTGTGTTATACTTGATCAAATTAGCATTGAAAGGGAGGAAGTATTAGCTGTATTAGCGGGCTTAAAAGTGGATAAATCCCTAGGCCCAGATGAGATGTATCCCAGGCTGCTATGTGAGGCAAGGGAGGAGATAGCGGAGGCTCTGACACAAATTTTCAGATCCTCTTTGGCCACAGGAGAGGTGCCAGAGGACTGGAAGACAGCGAATGTGGTACCATTATTCAAGAAGGGTAGCAGTGATTAACCAGGTAATTATAGGCCTGTGAGTCTATCGTCAGTGGTAGGGAAATTATGAGAAAAAAACCTGAGAGTCAGGATTAATCTCCACTTGGAGAGGCAGGGATTGATCAGGGATAGTCAGCATGGCTTTGTCGGGGGAGATCGTGTCTAACAAATTTGATTGAATTTTTCGAGGCAGTGACTAGAGGTGTAGATGAGGGTAAAGCAGTTGATGTAGTCCACATGGACTTCAGTAAGGCTTTTGATAAGGTCCCTCATGGGAGATTGGTTAAGAAAGTAAGAGCCCATGGGATCCAGGGTAATTTGGCAAATTGGATTCAAAATTGGCTTAGTGGAAGGAGGCAGAGGGTGATGGTAGAGGGTTGTTTTTGCGAATGTTGGCCTGTGACTAGTGGGGTACCGCAGGGATCGGTGCTGGGACCCTTACTATTTGTAGTGTACATTCATGATTTAGACGTGAATATAGGAGGTATGATCAGTAAGTTCGCAGACGACACGAAAATTGGTGGTGTCATAAATAGTGAGGAGGAAGGCCTTAGATTACAGGATGATATAGATGGGCTGGTAAGATGGGCGGAGCTGTGGCAGATGGAGTTTAATCCTGAGAAGTGTGAGGTGATGCACTTTGGGAGAACTAACAAGGCCAGAGAATACACAATGGATGGTAGGACCCTGGGGAGTACAGAGGGACCTTGGGGTGCTTGTCCATAGATCACTGAAGGCAGCAGCACAGGTAGATAAAGTCGTTGGGAAGGCATACGGGATACTTGCCTTTATTAGCCGAGGCATAGAATATAAGAGCAGGGAGGTTATGATGGAGCTGTATAAAACGATAGTTAGGCCGCAACTGGAGTACTGTGTACAGTTCTGGTCACCACACCATAGGATTGCAATAGAGAGGGTGCAGAGGAGATTCACCAGGATGTTGCCTGGGCTGGAGCATTTCAGCTATGAAGAGAGACTGGATAGGCTAGGGTTGTTTTTCTTGGAGCAGAGAAGGCTGAGGGGGGACCTGATTGAGGTATACAAAATTATGAGGGGCATTGAACTTTTTCCCTTAGCGGAGATGTCAATAACCAGGGGGCGTAGATTTAAGGTAAGGGGCAGGAGGTTTAGAGGGGAGTTGAGGAAAAGATTTTTCACCCAGAGGGTGGTTGGAATCTGGAACGCACTGCCTGAAGGGGTGGTAGAGGCAGGAACCCTCACAACATTTAAGAAGTATTTAGATGAGCACTTGAAACGCCATAACATACAAGGCTACGGGCCTAGTGCGGGGAAGTGGGATTAGCTTTGGACGGTTGCTTGATGGTCGGCTCAGGCGCGTTGGGCTGAAAGGCCTGTTTCTGTGCTGTAAAACTCTATGACTCATAGCAAACCCAACAGCTGTGCACGTGCAGAAGGCCGTTCAGGTTCTCCAAAATAAATTTTAAAATGCCATTCTGCACCGACATGCTCCTTAACAGGAGGCATCAGGATCCCAAGACAATCTCCAGGACCACGATTTTGAAATTGCACCCGCACTGGGTCCCGACCCCGCAGTCCTTTGAAAAATCCAACCCTGGGTCTCACAGGTTCCACGTGAGACTTATGCCTTTCAACTAGGTCTGAGGCTTGCATGCTGGATTCTCATGCAATTTGAATCAAACATTCAAATTGAATATTAAATAGTATGTCAAAAATTATCTGCTTTTCCTTCTACTTGACAGGCACTGTGATGTTAGTTAATGCTTGATCTTGCGCAATTTACAGTGTCTCAAAAAACAACGCGTGACATATTATCATTGCCTCCTCTATACCATGTGCATCACCATTGGTTGTGTACTTCTGCAGGGAGGATTTTGTTTCCTCATCGCCAGAGTAACGTGTTCTGGGGGTGCAACGAAAGATGTACTGCAAGTGTTCTGATTGGCCAGTTGCCAACCAATTATACTGCCTCACTTAATCACATCAAAAATTTATTGGGCCAGATTTTGCAACAGAAATAATGTTAACGTTGATTGGATAGTAATTTCTGGCAGCCCCACAAATGCAGTTAAACATGGAAATCAGGAAGTTGCCGATGAGATGCTGTGCTCCTCCAGAATCTGCGAATATCTGTATGTTGCCATTAAGGTACATTGAACAGTGTGAAGTTCCTATATTTACTTCGTAGATATGGACTAAGCTCACCAGAAAAAGTTAGGGCTTGTCAATTCCAATCTAAGTACCCTTTTAACAGCATGATATGTTTTAATTATTGTTGAACAATCCCTCTGGCACTAACATTTAACTTTTACAAGTATGGAGTTTCATTCCTTCAGATTTTAATTATTGTTGGAGATTTAAAACAAAATTTTAAAAACTTTTTTTAAACTTTTCCTTTCTCTTCTTTTTCTCCCTTAATCAAATCTTTCTTTAACTTGGAAACGTTGTGAACTGTGAGGATATTGTCGAACTGCAAGAGGACATAGGCAGGTTCGTGGAATGGACAGACAAGTGGCGGATTAAATTTAATGCGGAGAAGCATGAATTGATTCATTTTGGTAGGAAGAACGCAGAGATACAATATAAAATAAAGAATACAATTCTAAAGGGGGCGCAGGAGCAGAGGGACCTGGGTGTATATATGTGCATATATCTTTGAAGGTGGCAGGACAGGTTGAGAGCACAGTTAATAGAGCATACAGCATCCTAGGCTTCATTAGTAGGGGCATAGAGAACAAAAGCAAGGGAGTTATGTTAAACTGGTCGAACACTGGTTCGACCTCATTGGGTCCAGTTCTGGGCCACACTTTAGGAAAGATGTGAAGGCATTGGAGAGATAGCAGAAAAGGTTCACGAGAATGGTTCCAGGGATGAGGAGTTTCAGATACATGGATAGATTAGAGAAGTTGGGACTGTTTTCTTTGGAGAAGAGGAGGTTAAGAGAAGATTTGATAGAGGTATTCAAAATCATGGGGGCCTGGTCAGAAAAACTGCTCCAATTGGTGGAGAAATCAAGAACAAGAGTGAACAGATTTAAGGTAATTGGCAAAAGATGCAACGTGACGTGAGGAAAAGCTTTTTCACTCAGCGAATAGTTGGGATCTGGAATGCACTGCCTGAGAGTGTGGTGGAGGCAGGTTCAATCAAGGCATTCAAGAGGGAATTGGATTGTTATCTGAAAAGGAAGAATGTGCAGGATTACGGGGAGAAGGCCGTGGAGTGGCATTAGGTAAACTGCTCTTTTGGACAGCTGGTGAATCTCAATGGGCTGAATGGCCTTCTCCTGTGCTGTAACAATTCTGTGATTTTTTATTTCGCTTTCTGCATCTGAAGTCAGTGCGAATCAGGAAATAACTCTCCACTGCCTGGAATCATAGAATTATATATTAAAAGCAGTGCACCAGGAAGCACGGTTCATCAAAATCTCTGATGTCAATCCTGTAAATAAGGGAAATTCCATTATAGTACCAGAAGTACAGAATGTGTAGGCGGCATTGCAATAGGTTTTCAATGTTAAGGATGCCACATCTTGGTTGTCACAGAGTCACACACACACACCTGGAATCAAACATAGTGGGCTGGGTTTTGTGTTGGAGGCGGAGCTCATAGCGCCAGGCCGAAGAGGCAGGGGAACCCCACTTCAGCCTTTTCCTGCCCACCCCCGGCACGGTTATTCCAGAGATAACGTTTTCAGCACCAGGATCTCTGTCCCTTTAAAGATGGGGATCCCGCCTCCAAGAGCTGCCAGGCAATCACAGGGCCAGCAGCTCAGCAGTATCAGGGCAGCGCCACCAGTAGCAGTGGCCACCGCTGGTACTGCGGAGGCCTTGGATCTAGGCCCAGCGCTGGAACCCTGGACCTCATGTTAGTGAGGTGGGGTCTCTGGGGCAATGCCGGAAGGCCCCGGCAAGAGGGGGGAGGGGTAATGGGGGGGGGGTCGTAAAGTCCAGGGGAAGGGGGTGGGGTTCCTGGGAGGTGCAGTTTCCCAATTGCCCACGGAGGAGGGACCCCCTCCCCCAAGCCCGCAGGGAGGGCACCTTATTTTACAAGGCGTCTTCCCCGCATGACGGAGGCCCTTCGCCCCACCAACCCCGCCGCCCCCCCCCCCCCCCCCCAGCCCACCACTGGTTAGATCCCAGTGGCAGGGAGAAGAGGCCCTTAAGTGGCTGGTAATAGGCCTCTGAGCGAGAAGGCCATCATCAGACCCTCTATCCCCCGATCCCCCCACCACCACCCGTCGCGACTCTATGGCCCCACCCATATCTGACCCCACCTCAGGGGGGCCCAAAAAACCCAGCCCAGTAGGTGCTATTGTACAGGAATCTTGCCTGCTTTTAAAGTTCATCTTTTAAAATATTCAGTCAAATATTTTGAGAAATAGGGTTTCTGACAGGAATCACCCACTACTACAGCAGAAACACCAGAGAAATGACATAAAACTTTTGTCCTCATTAAGTTCTCTTTGTAGTAACGCATGTCAAAACCACTCAGGATGTGAGCGAAACCAGTCCAGACACATGGCTTCATCATACTTTATCTCATGTCCCAAAGGTCAGTTGTGGGGTGAATTTTATGAGCCCTCCTGCATCGGGGGTCGTGGCGGGGGACCCGGAAAATTTTTCTGAGGCCCGCCATGACCTCTGACACCGAGAAGGCCCCGCTGCATTTTACTTGTGGCGGCGAGGATCCGGTGCGTCCCCCCGCCCCCACCACTCAGTGGCGAGGCCTTCATTTCAATATATTAAGAAAGACTAATGAATGCTCATCTTATCCGGGCGGCCATCCCACGCCGATGTTCCACACCTTCGGAACTCTGTTCGGAAGACCGCTGAGATTAGAGTGCGCCACGGCGATTTGCAGCTTGCTCATAAAATTCAGCCCGTGGTCAGTTTAAAAAAAGCACTTTTGAGAGACAACATTCAGGAAAGGCAATTTAATATACATATCATAGATCGTATGAAACATCAAAAATATTTTACTTGGTGCTACAATTTAATTCCAAAAAATGAAGCATGCATTTCCAATACTAAGTCAGATCAGCCATTGGTAATATATCATTATTTCACATTGTTTGTCAGATAAGAGTACTATCATGCTAGGCCCCCACCTGCCAAGAATGAGACACATTAATTTCAAAATGAACATTGATTTTTAAACTGTTACTGGAGTGGACTTGTTAAACAGATCAGCTGTGGCTGGAAAATACATTTGCATATTAACAGACAGTATATGGAAGGACAAAGCAGCCATCCCCTGAGACATTCAACCCACAATGGACTTTTGATCACCTGAAGTTGAAGGTGGGGGAGCTCGCATTCCAGGTTGACTGCTAAGATGGCCGAATACACAAACGGACATGGTCAAACCAGCTAGTCACATGACTAACCTGCTGGGCAACCTGAGTTTTTTGAATTTGTACAGTTTTTGGGGAGAAAGCTGTTTGCTCCTGAACTGAAAAGATCTCTCTCCTGTCTGCTCCCATCTCTTTCTCACAAGCCGCTGAATCCACTGAATACACGTGAACCCCAAGAGAGAAAAGTCTCCTCCAGCGAACAAGGTTTAAGAAGAATACTGGGCCCCAGTGAAAAGCAAGATCTACCTACAATCAAGGATTCTACAGTGAGCTCGAAGAACCGTAACAACAACTCTTCAGATATGGCCTCAAACCTTTCCACTTTATTTTTCTTCTGCTCTTTTCTGTTTCTATTTGCATGTGTGTATCGCGTATGCATGCTAGTGTGGGGCACGGCGTGTATTTGTAAGCGTTAACTGAATTAGAGTTTAAGTTTAATAAATTTCAACTTTTCTTCTTTAAATCTAAGAAAGCCTGTTTGTACTGGTTTCTTTGCCTTTTAATTGGAAAGCGGTGAACAAGGATTAACCAAGGGGAGCTAAAAACACGGTATGTTCAAAATTAAACCCTGTTACAGTATGACCAAGTGAAGGCTGAAGGGAACCCTAGACCTCTTTCTCACCTGGCCGTAACAGTACCATAGTATAACTATGCTTTTCTACATTTTAAACTTTAATAAGTCAAATCATAAATGATCCAGTCATACAGCATTATGAAAACAGAGGGCTTTAATAATGAATAAACAGCATTATTCTATGGTTGCATTAGACCAAGTCATATTCACTTCTGTAGTATACTGTACTACATATACCTGTAACAATTATGCAACAATCTACAAAGCATTTTACAATGTAAGAAGACAAATGCCTTACAGTTATCCCCTTGAGAACCAAGGGAGAAATTCTACACCATAATGCAACATAATTATGTATATCTATATATATCTGTGAGGGTATGAATAAATTTTATTTCTCCTTTCCTCTTTTTTTCCTGGTACCTTTTTGTCTGCACATTTAACATTGTCAGGAGGGCAGACAGGTGGTGATTGACTTGAGCCTGCAACTTACTGCTCTGAGATACCTGCTATGAGGAACATGGGAGCAGCAGACTGCTGACTCTGAACTTTGTTCCTTTTCTGTGGAGCTTCCTTGCGGTGAATTGGAACTCAAAGGTGTAAGGTAAACATGGAGTTGAAGCCCAAAGCTTTCAATCTCATGGTGTCATGTTCACTGTAATTGCAGTGCCTTGAATTATTCCAGGAATGCTATGAGTTAAAGGAGCATCACATCATGAAAGTTGTTCATTGAACTTTTTGCTGTTTCCTTACAAATGCAAGTCACATTGAAATGCATCATTTCCACCTGATGTGCCACTTGCATATGGATGACACAGTTCTTGTCACTCTCAGAGCAAAAACGGTCTGTTAACTAATGGTTTCTTCAAACAGAAACCCTTTAAGAATGCTCCTTCTGTACATTGCTTTAAATCTACATTGTGAAACTCACTTTCAGAAAATTTGATTTTGCATATAGAATCATAAAATGTCTACAGCACAAAATCTTATGAGAAATAAAAGATTTGCATTTGGAAATTGTTTTGTCTTACAATACTCCAGGGATTAAAAAATTAAGTCTGCCTTGGATTTGAATTTCTTTTCGCCTTTTAAAATATATGATTTTCCTTGTGTTAAGTTCTTGTGCTAATCAGGGTTAGATATATGAGCACTGGGCACCTAGTGTCAACATCAAGCACTCATAGATTTGTTACAGCAGTTACAGATTAAAGTTCCCATAACAGTATTCATTACACCTACTGATGGAGGATTGGGGTGGGGGCAAATCTGTTGCTGGGTCAGGGCTTGGACAAAACAAATGACAAAATTATTACCTATTAGTTTGTGTTGTCTACATCAAACTATTGCACTGCTCTATTGTTGCTGACTTTGTGAGTATTCAAAACATTTAATAAAAGTATAATTGTTTCTATTCTCCACACAATTCTAAATTTAGTATTTGCTTTCGATTAAGTAAAGATTAGTTTTGAATATAGATTAGGCCACTATTATGACACAAAGTACTAGAGAAGAATTAAAGTTATCTACAGTCCAATAGATTCAATTGTTTGGTGATTTAAATGTTAACAGCTGTTATTAGTACCCTGCCTACAAAAAATAGGAAAGTTGATCAAATAAAGCATTTTTGATGGAAATAGTTTAATTCTAAAGCAATTTATCACCTAGGATTTGGGTAAATATTCAGATCATTAGAAGTTGGTGCTACCAATATTCAATCTGAATGCAATTAGTGTTAAGCTCCTGGTGGGCAGTATATTCTACAGAATTAACCCATAATCTTAAATGTTATTAAGGGAGATAGCAGTACACTCAATAATGTCTTGCAGTCTTTCCTTGTTACCTTGTTTAATGCTTAAAACTGCTGGCTGGAATCAGTCTGGGAGCAGACATTTTGAGTAGAGATCCCCCTCTTGTGGCACATTTCACAGTCTTGATTCATGATATCACAGGAGGGGGAGCTCGAAGCAAAATATCTCTTCCCAGGCTGGATACAAAGGGTTAGAGCTAAATGGGGTAACAAGAAGTGACTGATGTGACTGACAAGCCCACTAATTGCACAGGAATTCATCTCCCTTAGTGAAATGGCTTTGGGTATCCCTTTCTAATGTTTAACATTATGGGGAAATTCAATCCCCTTTCATATTTTAAAATCCTATCACTTCATTTTAAACGTATGAGGTGAATTTTTCCTCTAATGTTTAATCATTCAGAAATGTCTTTCATTTTCTGCTTTCTTAGCATCTGCATGAAATATTAGAAGCATTGCAATAGTCACATTTTCAAATATTATTTACATCCAACAAAGTATTTGCACAAGTTTTATAGTGTTAATGAACTACATGAGTAACATGCAAAAGACTGTTAGAATCATTTTATTGCAATTTCCTCCAAATGATAGTAACCACTGTCTCAGGGTAGCGATTTTTCTAAAGTCCAGTTCTGCATTCAATTTTTTGTACATATATTGATTTTACTCTTGCTTTTGGACTGAATCATGATTGGCTGAGAAAATGTCACATGTGAGAATTTTTTTCTTATTAATCACCACTAATTCTTCAATTCCTTTGTTGACATCACTCATTGAAGACCATTGGCCATTACCACCAAGGGATACTGGTTATTGAGCCAAAAAAAGATAGGTTTTACAAAACATTTGACAAAATTGTGAGGGGTTGATCTCCTTGGATTCTATTACTGAGCACCGCTACATATTGAGCCATCACACTACAGGATGGGCTCACTCCAATTATAGAGTGCATTCCATCCACTGGTTGCTGCTGGGGAGTCAGGAGATGCAATTTAATATAGAAATAGATGTGCATTGGTTTAAGCCTACATCTGCGGAGGTAAATAAAATACTGATTACAATTATCAGACTATAAAGCAACATTTTTGCCCCTCAGTTTAATCACAGAATAATAGAATCACACAGCACAGGAATCATTCAGCTATCATGCCTGTACCGGCTCTTTGAATCAACCTTTGAGTTGCTATGCAATTAATACCATTCCCCTGCCCTTTCCCCATACCCCTGCGATATTTTCCCTGTCAAATATTTATCCAGTTCCCTTTTGAAAATTATTATTGACTTTGCTTCCATCATCCAACAGGTAGTGCATTCCAGATCATAACAACTTGCTGCATAAGAAGTATTTCTCCTCAGCGTCTCTGGTTCTTTTGGCAATTACCTTAAATCTGTGTCCTCTGATTACTGACCCTTCTGCCACTGAAAAGCGTTTATTTTTATTTACTCAATCAAACCCTTCATGATTTTAAACACCTCTATTAAATCCCTCACTTAACTTCTCTGCTTTAAGAATAACAAACCCCAGCTTCTCTAGTCTCTCCACATAACTGAAGTCTTTCATCCCTGGTACCATTCTAGTAAATCTACTCTGCACCCTCTCGAAGACCTTGATATCCATTATAAAATGTTGTACCCAGACATAATACTCTAGCTGGGGCCTAACCAATGATTTATAAAGGTTTAGCTTAACTTTATTGCTTTTATACTCTATGCCTCTGTGTAAAGCCAATGATCCCCTTTTCCTTTTAACAGCCTTCTCAACTTGGCCTGCCTTCCTTCAAAACTTTGTGTTATGTACACCTCAGGTTACTCTGTTCCTGCAACCCCATTAAAATTGTAGATTTAGTTTATATTGCCTCTCCTCATTCTTCTTACCAAAATGCATGATTTCACAATTCTCTGCATTAATTTTCATTTTCCATGGCCGGGATTTTACCCGAAGCAGACGGGAGCCAGCCACCGACTAAAATGTCGGTGGCGGACCCGTTTCCGCCGGGCCTGTGGATTCGACCCGTATTTTGTGGGTCCTCGGCCTTTAATTGTTCTGAGGCGGGACATCCACCCGCTTAAGGCAGGAAGTCCTGCCTAATACAGCTGCCGGCCAATCAGTGGGCCGGCAGCTCTCTGTCCCATCTGTGCCACTGGGAGTGGTGGCCACTGTTGGGACTGCAGCCCAGCCTGCAGAAGAAGATATCGGGGAGGCCTGGACCTAAGATAAGTTTTTGCTGCCTCACCAGGGTGATAAGTCGGGACTCGTCAAGGCAAGGGTAGTTGATTAGGTGGACGGGGGGGGCCATGTGGGGGTGGTTGGGGCAGCGGGGGCTGCCCTCCATCGGGCACAAAGTGCCTGATCAGGAGAGACCCCCCAGGCCGTCAGAAAGATGCCTGCTTTTGCTTTTGCGTAAAATCCAAGTGGAGGCAGGCGAAGGCCCTTAAGTGGCCACTTAAGGGCCTTGATTGGCCTGGGGCTGGCAGCGGAGACGGGAATGGGTCAGGAAGGGCCCCCCAAGCCTCCCACTCCATTTTACGCCACCCCCCGCCACCATCCCGCTCTTTGGGGGGGACATAAAATTCAGCCCCATGTGTCTGCCCAATTCACAAGTGTGTCTATGGGCTGTATTTTAACAGCCTGCCGTCACTCTTGACGGCGAGCTCAAAAAATGGCAGCCTGCACCTTAGAGCCGCTGCGATTTCCCGCACGGCGGCTCAATTAAATGGCCAGGGCACCCCCCACCCCCCCGCCACCCCGAGTCACTTGGAGGGGGCTGGCTGTCTGAAGCCAGCAATAGCGTCAGCTGCCTGCACTGGCACCATTTTTAAAGGGCAGCCAGCCCTGCTGGCAAATTTGACTTTTTAAAGTGTACCTCCCCAAAATTTACAAAATAAAATTGTCCCACCCCTTTCCAACCCCCCAATAAAAATTACAGCAAGTTTTGCCTTTCGCCCCATAACATTTACCTGTGAATTCTGACCTTCCCCCCGCCCCCCACGACTGCAGAAAGTTGAAAGTGCACCCCTTCCCACCATCCCCTACATTGATGATGCATATTTCACCGCGCACTCCCCCCCCCCCCCACCCACCGCAGTAAAAATTTTAGCTCCTCCCTCCTCCCCACCAGTGTCACACCTGCTTTCCCCAGACGGGAAATTGAAGGCACGAGAGTGCCAGCCACCACGCTGAAGATTGTGGCAGGCCTGGAAGATTCAAGGTAAGTTGATTTAAAGTTATTCATCTCATTAATTTAAATATTTTAATCCAGGTCCTGTCGCCCAGCAGCTGGGGTCTGCCACGGAGCCTCGCCACCGCCGGGAGGATTGAGCTGGGCCCAGGCGTCGGCCTTGGTGGCGGGCCTCTGCCACAACCATCCTCCGGCACCCACCCCCGCCACAGAGCCCGACGTCATGAGCTTGATAAAATCCAGCCCTATATTCACCTGAAGTCTGATCCTCATTATTTATTACATTTTTGAGTTTCGCGCCATTTGCAGACTTTGAAATTATGCCCTGTGTACCCACATCCCAGTCACTAGTATATATCAAAAAAGCAGAAGACTGTAAAATAAAACCATTCCTCCATAGATTAGTGAAATTACCTTGGGTATACAATAATTCCCTCACCGTAGGCAGTGATGGAGAAGCAACGCATAGTACCACTCTCTATACCGAGTGCCCAATCTCAGTCACAATATGCCGGCTGACCGGGCAGAGCTAGGCATCTTCCCACAGGAAGTGGGAAACATCAAATGGAGGGCCTCCACAGGTCACCTTTGCATGACAGCAGCTAAAAGTAGCACCGATGATGGGTCTAGAATCAGATGTTCTACCATCCCAGATATGCGAGGTCCACAGCTGGGGTAGCGGGCAAGACGGAGGTGAAGAGCCAGGGAAAATATATAGTTGTACAGAAAGGGTAAGATATTATCAAAGAATGATGTCCTCAACCTTGAACATTACCACACATTCCATATCACTTCTGAAACACTCAGGTCAACAGGTTATTGCCATAATCTTAAAACTATAGTCAATATATGTTACAATATAATGCTGGAGATTATGTATACTGCAATGTTCATTGGGTCGCACAATCTCCCGGTTTGTCTGGATCTTCTCCTTCGATTCTAATCCACTTCTTTTCGATTTCAACCTGCAGTGAAAATCATTTCAGAATAAGTAAAGAGGAATTAGACCGACTAGAGCAACAAGAGAGAGATAAAATGTTAAGTTAGTAACTAGTAACTGGTTTAATGTGTTTTGTGAATGGCTTTGTTCAATCAGATGTAAGGAATCGACAACTTAACCAAAAATAAGCCAAAAGGTGGCCTAAAACACCAACACTTATGGACTGTTATGTCCAAGTGACTTATAAGACTAAGACATGGGTCTGCAACCTGCAGCTCCGGAGCCACTTGCGGCTCTTTAACATCTCATTTGCGGCTCCCAATTTTTTCCAGTTGGATCACATTATCATGAAAAAAGCCTAAAAAAATTAAGTCAGAAAAAGTAAGACCTGCGGTTTTATTGTGGAAATGAAAGGCTAATCATTATGCTGCACTTTGCGGTTTCATGTGTTAATTTTAACAAAAAACATCATTGTGCTCTAAATAAATCTGTTTGAGTGTTATAGCTACAACATGGTTCTAGATAATGCCTTTGGTTCGAGATGATAATATCTTGCGATGTGCTATTAGAAGTTTTTTTTAATCACGAGAATGAATAGCCGAAAAAATTGTCTTAATTCTATGCATCTTACGTTACTGACAAAATGATATAAAAAAATTCCATTTATCATCAGATCTGTCATAAAAACACAAAGACAAAAAGCATTCTTTCAGTTTTATATGGAAATTTCTTATTACTTTTTTATTCAAGGTGAGAACTTGCTGTTTTTCCATTAAATTAATATGGTTCACCATTTTAACATTTTCTTTCCGAACATGCTTATTCATGCAAATTGACACATAAAATCTGAACATGCATATACTGGAGATATGCAGAAAAAAAGCAAAAAAAAGACACAAAAAACATGTAAAAAAGATAATTCAGAGTTTGTTCTATTTTAATTTCCATTTTTTTCTCTTAATACATAAATCCAATACATGCATTCTGTTTATTATACATGCAAATCATGCATTCTACCAAAGACACTTGGCAATTAGCCATGTAATTGGTTTAGAAATGCCGAATTTTCATCTAACTGCCAGTAGTTTTTTTTTTAGGCAACTTTTTTTTTTAAAAAGGCTCATCAGGTTAAAAAAGTTTCTGACCCCTGCACTAAGACTTGTATCCAATCTTATTGAAATTAGAATATTTTTCTGTGGTATACATAGGTGATGCATTCCATGATGAAGCATAAATTTGAATTTGCTTGATTAACACTGAGGTCTTAGAGTGGAATTATTGCTAGTGTACAACCCAAAATAAAATTTCAATCTGATAAATTAAAATGACCATTTTGTGGGTTGGAGTTCCACTTGGGATGGGGAGAATCATTGGCCGGAATTTTACACCCCCCCCGGTGGCGGGGAGGGGTGCGTAAAATGGAGTGGGAGGCTGCAGGGGCCTTCCTGACCCGCTCCCATCTCCGCTGCCAATTTACGCTGGGTGGCAACAGCGAGAAATGGCCTTCCCGCTCTGGGCCAATCAAGGCCCTTAATGGCCAATTATCTGCCGCTTAAGGGCCTCCACCCGCCACCACAGGTATTTTGTGTTTGTCTGGCAGGCGGCTAAAGCCTCAGAAAGCCCACCAGATGAAATAAGGCGGCCTTCTGGTTGGCCCTCCTGATCGGGCACCCTATGTCCCCTGGAGAGCCACCCCCGAAGCCCCAAACACCCCCAACGCACAACATGAAATTGCCCCCCTTGCCTCGCTGGGGCCCAACCAATTGTCCTTAGCAAGGCCCTAAAAACTTGCCTTTTCTATGGGGCTGTCCAACATCTTCCACTTGCAGCTGGGTGTAGTCCACTGATTGGACGGCAGCTCCATTAGGCAGGACTTTCTGCCTCAATGAGATGGAATTCCACCCAAGACCAATTAAGGGCCTGGGGAGCATAAAATCCAGTCTGGATCCCCAGGCCTGGCAGAGGCAGGCTCGCCACCCACTGTAAAATTCCGGCCATTGTCCTGATTATCAATTTTGGACCCACATCTTCCTTCTCTGGGACAGGGAATGTTGGAGAGCTTTGCTGGAAATTCTGGGCCCTTCTGTGAATGGAGTAGGGCACTTTTTTAAAAACTTTTCTCATTTTGGTTCCTTTTTTGCCCTTTTTGAATTACATTGAAGGGGGCCAAAGAATATAATTAACATTAGTTTGATACATTTGTAACACACTTTGTGGTACTGACGCTACATGTTTTGGACTAGATATCAACTTGCGTTTCATTTTGTCGTGTGGTTCAATTTAAAATAAGTAAAAGGTTATCTGTTTAAAAAATGATTATTACATTTGGTTCTCTAATAGTCCATACAACTGCCTGAAAATATCATAATTATAGGCAATAAATACTACATTCTTGGACCTTTTATGTTGAAATGACTTTGGTATTAGTAACAAATATATTAATTTGTTTGTGTGAAATTTTTTGTCTGTCAGTTTAATTCGTTTATTTTAAATGGGTTTACCTTTGTTAAAATATGGATAGAAGAAATTTACACAAGAAGTTTGTTACTAATATCACACAACATGCTTTCAACGTTTTTCAATTCATCAACATAACTAAATGGAAAATGCAGTGAGCAGATAGCCAACTAATGTTGACAATTTTTTTCTGTTTCCTTCTTCTCTTTGTTCTGTCATCCATCATTGCCCAAACAGAGAGAAGTTAAGTTATCAAAACGACACCGCCAACTTTGGTTTTTTGTGTAAAATCAATTGAACGCGGTAGGGAATTTTCAACTGAAGTTTTCACCTGAAAAATGGCCAACCGGCAGAGAAAAATCTGGTGAAATCGGGGTCCTACGCCTCGTGGAGAAATGGGCAGAGTTTGCACAGTGCTGCTAGTCCCCATTTCTCTAGATGTTGAAAGGTCTAAAGGGACCACTGGAGGCCTCTCCAAAAAGATAATCTTTCTGTTTTGTTTTTTTTAAAGATTTCAGCGGGCAAAGAGGAACTGATCTTCTCCACCGGGCCCCATAAAAATCTTCTGGCCTCTTGCCAGCCCATTCTCTTACCACCTCTCTCCCATTCCACCACCACCCCCTGCCAGCATCTGTTCTCCCATAAAAACAGCCCTTAGTCACCAACTGGCTGCATGCTACAGCTGGTCAATTTTCCACCACAGTAAACAAGCTAACTGCAGCAGAGTTCCAGGAAAAAAATATAGACAAAAAATGGTACTGGAATCTGTGTGAGGCTCCTGACTGCCGCATTGTGTGGGTACATGTGGGCACACTGATGATATCGTGCAGTTACTGGTGTCTCTCAGTCACAGCTTATTATCCTATTTTGTGCAGGATAGCAAGATTTAACTGAGAGATACCAGTAACTATGCAGGCAGAGCCTTTTATAATATTTAAGATTGGTTAGGAATGGTGTATACTTTCCCTGCAATGTTAGTATTCACAGTGCAGTTCCCAGTCAGTAAATCTACCAAATCCACGGTAGAAATTTATCATAATTTAGCAGGATTTGTCAGCCTGGCACAGTACAGGAGCCATAGGGTTGGCTGGTGTAGGAAATAAAATGTAAGACTCAGGAGTATCACCTTGTTTGGATCAGCAAGGGTATTTGCCTAGAACTGGGATTAAAGCCCATAAATTGAGCTTTTAAAAATCTTACCCATGCTACACCTGTCCTGGGAATAATTAGTGCTCACACTGGATACAAAAGCTTGAAAAATGTTTCACTTCCCAACCTTTAGCATTCATTATTTCAGTAAGCAAAAAATTCACTTGTACAAAATAAATCAGGGTACAGAAACTGCAACCTTACTTTTTCAAATTTCCAGTAAGCCTTGTGACAACTGAAACCACATCATTCCATTTTACAGACATTAACAGGAAACATTTTCATGAGGAATATTTATCATTCTTTCCGATAGTAGGTTTCTACATGCAGATGTAACAAGAAGTTTCAGTGAGCATAGCTAAATTGATTCCAAATTTGTGGCTGTTGTGGTGTGTCAGGCTGACAATTCCTGCCTACTTATGGCAAGGTTTCTACTGTGGATTTGGTACTAACAAGGGACTGGATTGTGAATACCAAGTTTTCCTTTGATGTAGGCCAAAAAGTTCACTCTTTCTCTGTAAAATCAGAGCTACAATGTTTGATTACTCTGGTAGATACACAGATATGTGTCATCTCAGGTGCCACAAGAAGGGCAATGGTAATACGTAAAGGGACTTCATGACTATCTTAACCTAATGGAACATAGTGAATCACACTAAGTAAATTTGTTGAATTATCTAAGACAAAAGCTTTGCTGTGTATTGTATTCAGGAAGGCCTTTTTTCAGCAATTCTTCATTTCAGGCTTTTGAAGAAGTGGCCGATGGATCAAAATAGCCAAGAGGAGAGATTCCCAACTGAAGAAATTCTTCATTGCACTTCAGTCATCATACCACAGTTTAAAAATAAGGGGTCGCCGATTTAAGACGGGGATGAGGAGAATTTTTTTCTCACAGGATTGTGAGTCTTTGGAACTCGCTTCGCCACATAGCAATAGAGGCAGGGTCATTGAATATTTTTAAGGCAGAGGTAGATAAATTCTTGACTGACAAGGAAGTCAAAGGGTATCGGGGGTAGTTGGGAAAGTGGAGTTGAAGCCACAATCAGATCAGCCATGATCTTATTAAATGGCGGAGCAGTCACGAAGAGGCCAAATGGCCTACTCCAGCTCCTAATTCGTTTATTCGTATGTACTTCCAATGTCATTCTTCAGTCACACTTCAGAATCACACATGTATATGCAAATGTCTGTGTCGTGAATCAGCAACAAATGGCAACTGAACTGCTGGACTCATAACAATAAGGAAATAGCGAGAAGAATTCAAAGCACCTATCAAGAACTTCAAAGTATTACCAATCAGAAAATGGTCAGTTTGCAACAATTATCAGTAAAGAAAAATGAACCATTAAATTACTAGTGGAAGTGGAAGACACTTTAAGAGAACTTGCACAGGTGCAATGGGCCAAATGGCCTCCTTCTATACTGTAAACATCTTTGATTCAATAAGTCCTGAGCACTATGAACACAAGGTCAAGGCTCTCAGATGATAACAAATGGACAGGAAGAGGAGACCTTGTGGGATCTAGAAGTTATTGGGGAGCAAAGGAAGCACATGGGAGCAGCAGTGCAACCTTATATAAAGAGTTGGGGTGGATATCAAGGGCAGATCTGAGAGTTGGAAAAGGAGGAGAGCCATAACAAAATAAGTTGTAGGGGAATCACATAGTAACCTCCGTAGTAAGTGCCTCAGTGATGAAATAGAGAACCCAGAGAACAGAGTATGGGAACAAAAGAATTTAGGAAAAAGGTTGGGATGTTGAGAACTCTTCAGCATCCACTGGTAGATTTTCAGATTGAACACCCAACCTACTAATAACATCACAAACTGAGTTAAGAAATAGAAAGTTCTGGCCTGACTGAAATCCTGCAAATCATTTCAAGTTACTTTACTGTGTCACAGTGTTTAATAAGTTAGCAGGTTCAATTCAATTTTACAGGCATATCCTGTTTACTACACAACAGAATCTCAAAACGGAAACACTTTCAAACAGGAAAACTGTATAAAAATGACCTGGTAGTGGTATCGAGCCTTTTGGTGAATGTGCTTCTCTGGCTGGATGTCACTTTCTGCCCCAAATGATTTTACTTTCGCTTTGGAAGCTGATGTGTCGGGAACTTCAAACTCCACAGCAATGAATGTCTTCCACTCTGAGGGTATTTCTTGGTCGGAACCCAGCTCAAGTTTGCAAGAAAAACAGTGTGGATGGTCAGATGCTACAAGAAAAAAGGAGGGAAGTTTATTTCACAGAGAGGTGAGAACAAATAAGTTGACCACAATCAAATTTTCATGGTAATTGTTTTCAAGCAAGGACTAAAGTTGTTGATATTCATTATGGCTGGCAAATAAAAGTGTTATGATTGAAATTACTGAAATATCAAAAAGATGCAATATTAAAATAATTTATAAAAATGTAACTGCCACTATGTGAAGTATTACTTTATGCCATGATTTCTATTTTCAAAGGGTAAATTTGTTAAGCAATGTTTTATTAATCTCCACATCCACAGTGGATTCAGTTTTCAATAACACAAGTGGTGGATTTTCTTTTCTTTGAATTTATTTTCTGAGCTTGTCCGATGACTTAACTCATCATTTTCCCGCTGAAAGGGAAGACAGTTAAATGTGCTCCCAGGTTTCTACTAGTAGCACTCTGAATGAAGAGAGAATTTATGAGATGAAGCCAAGTTGACATGCTTTTCTACTATTCTTCCCTCCCTGAGGGAAAGTGTCTCTTCTTGGCTCAGCCCAGATGAGTTGTGAAGATGGCTGATAGCTTGGAGAAAGTAAGGTTATTCCTATTCTTTACACTTTAGCAGATAAATATTAAAATTTTAGAATTACTGAAAGATTGAGTGTTCAAATTAAAGTCTGCTGATATGAAGTTATGGAGACATTCTTATGATTGGATATCAGTACCTATGTGTACATCACCAGCTTAATGTTCATCAGATGACCCAGTTTCTACATTCTGTTCTGCAATTATAATGATAGAATATACCTGCATTCTTGTCAGGTAGTCTATCAATCCTCCAGACAATTGCCCTGAAAGCGTGCTCATACTTAGCCGTGCCAATGGTGACTTGCATTACTGGTTCACCGCCTGTCGTGCTAACAGAGCCAAGTCGAGCATTCCGATTCATTTTAGCCTTCAAGGACTTCTGTCTGAAGAGATTCACAGTGCGAAATATTTTGAACCAAGCCATGGGAACAGGAAACCGTATCATCACATTTTCACACTGCTTGGAAGGGAGTATGTTTTGAAGATTGGAAAAAGCAGAGGACATGACTACAAATGCTTGCAATTCTGTGTAGGCTCCGTGAACTGTCACCAGACCCTTTAACAAAAAGGGAAGCTCAGGATTATCACACACTGTTTTGAAGCGCATCAGTTCCAATCTACAAGCATCAGGTGGGGTGAATTTAACAATTCTAGATTTCTCAAACTCATTTTCTTTCACACACTTATGAACACGGTAGTCACAGATCTGAATCCATGTGTTATCGAGATCATTTTTCAAATAACTACAGTCTCTTTTTTGAAGCTGCAAATCATTAAGAGACAAAAAACATTCAACATTGCCATTAGTGAAGCACAGACAATGAATGTGGGTCACCACCGAAGCTTCAAACAGTTTTCCTTCTCTTGTAAATTTTCCCCAGAAGTGATCTGTTATTTCAAGTGTCATTTCTTGCTCTTCATAGTTCTTTCTGCGCTGTGTGAGGAGAGGCAGTTTCATAAGCTCCTCTTCAACTGCACCAATGAAGTCTGTGAAATCCCTGTAGTCAGTTGTTCCAAACTTTAACACCTGCTCAATCTCCGCTTCATGTAGGACTTCAGTTTTTGGGTGATATTTGCGTTTTTCTGTGTATGACACATGTTCAATCTTCACCGTGTGGATCTTTCCTGACTCCTTGTAGCTCTCCAACTTGGGTTCTGAAAGTCTGCAGTAAGGTTGCAACTGAAATTCTTTAAAAGGTTTCTCAAGGCCCTGCTCATAATATAGTTGTAAAATTCCACCAGCCAGGAGGTTCAGATAGATTGGGCCCCACTGACGAGAAGACATCATGTTCTTCTTCTCAGGGATCCTCATCATTAAAGGCCAACCATTTTTGCAGTCGATTCTGAAGAGATTCCTCACAATAGATGAAGACATTTGAGCTTTAAGTTGTTTACTTTCTGAAGATGTCTGAGAAGGTTGGAAATCCTCTGCTTGTATCTGTTCAAGCTTTTGGCAAAGAACAATCTGAGGGCAATTACTCTGACTTGTATGATGCCCTCTCATTTCCTTGGGAGGATGGTTACCATGAAAAAAAGTGTTTGTGGCATTAGTGGCTGAAGTGTTACTGGCCTGGTTACTTTCCTGTTCACGGTGAGAACCACCAATCCCTGGATTACAGCTCTGATTCCAAAATGGGTTAGCATATCCATTCCCATTGTTGTGTGACCTAAACTGATCGGTTTGTGACAGTTCGTCGATCTTAAAGAAGTAGTTATCCCGAGATGGGCTTGGTGTAATCGGTGTCTGAAGCCCAGACAGTGGGGTGCAAGGAAAGCTTGTGAACGGTGAAGAAAGAGGTGTGTTACTTCCAGACGCAGATCTCCTGGATGTATCATGTTGAGAAGAAAGATTCAGCACCAAGCCATTGGATTTGAACCCATGGTGATTCACATTATCTGAGGTGAAGGAATGTTTCGGTGACTGGAAGCCATAATCATCATCAAAAGTGACCCAGTTTGGATTAGTGACAGAAGACATGTTTAATTTGTGTGTTCAATTCATAAATAACTCCTCTTTTCACTGTTCTAGAAGATTGGTTGCAACATACCCTGCTGAAAGAACAAAATAATAAACAGTTTTTTTCTTAATTTGGTGATCTATGGTACTAAATGTTAAATTATATCAGGTAACAGATGAACAGAAAGCGATCTATCTTTTGTCAAACAGTATGGGCCTTAAAGTTTCACTGTAACAGCAAAATAATACATTATGCGTGATGTAATATATTACTGCTGCCCTTATACATCATTCAGCTTACTGTGAGCAACAAAATAAGAGAATCACAAGTACATAATAAAAGTTTTGCACCAGATATCATGCTTCAGAGGGTTAAATATAGACACAGATACAAAACAACCTTTATGAAAAAGAACACAAAATCCAGAGATCACTGTAAACAATCACTGCAGTTTCCAGCTAGCTACAATTACCTTGATTTATCTATTTTAAGCTTAAAAGTGTCAGGCTAATTTAGCAGCTGAACTTCATATTGAAGCTTCTCATGCTATACTAATGGCCCTCAGGCAATAATCATGAGAGATCTGCTGGTATCAATATATATTTTTAAATCAGTGGATGGAAAATTGTGGATTATGCACACGTGCAATTCCTAAATATGCACCAAATGCATGAGGCTCTTTGTGGGAGCACATGAGCAGAAAATTTATCCTCTAGTTGTAATTTGATTAACCCCAATACTTTTGTTCCAATTATCTCATTTGGTAAATTATTTCAAACAATTATCTTGTCTTTGAGTAAAGGTGTTCTGCTGTTATCTATCTAAATTTACTTCTAACCAATTTGCACATAAGGGGCTGAATTTTGTTTTCATGCCACCGGGAGCAACGGTGGGTGAGAAAAATGGCTGCCCGCATGCACGAGCCACGCACTGCCACGCAGCCGCAATCTTCAGCCTGAGATCTTGGAGAGTTGCAAGACTGGAGAAGATTGCAGATTTAGGGAGGAGCAAGGCCATGGAAGAATTTGAAAACAAAGATAAGAATTTTAAAATTGATGGGGGGAATTTTATGCTCTCCCCTGCAGCGTGTTTGAAGGTGGGGAGAGCATATAATCAGGTGGGATGGTGGCAGGCGGGGTCTCCGTCACCTTCCCACCTCCGCCAAAATTAAGTCTGGGGTGGGAAGGCCTGTGAATGGCCTTCCTGCTTCACCACCAATTGAGGCCCTTAAGTGGGGCAGTTAATGTGCAATTAAGAGCCTCATCCTGCCGCAGTCAGCCGAGCAGTGGGCGAGCCTATCGCCGCATGGGAAGCACAGCAAGAGAAACTGTGTGAGTTGCTTGCCGGCTGCGAGGGATGGGGTCCCTTGTAAAAAGGCCCAGTGCCTGAACAAGGGACCCAGCATAAGGAATGGGGGGCCCTCTGAGAGCCAACCCCCTGTCTTTGCTGCCGACCCCTCTACAACCCCCTCACCTACCTGCAGCCTGGGTCCAGTGCCGCTCCTCGGCCTGGGGTGGGTGCTTCATTACCTCCGCAGTGGCACTGCTCAGTTAAAGAGCTGCCTGATTGGCTGGCAGCTCAGAGGGCGGGACTTTCATCGCCGGGGTCCTTTATTCCATGGAAGGCACGCCGCTGTCCAGTTAAGTACTTAATTGACACTTAATTCGGCGGGCCTCCCACAGAAGGGGCAACACAGTGTTCTTGACGGCACTTTTGCTGGAGATCGAGACCCCTGATGCCAGGATATAATATGGCCAAGGTGTTGCTTAACTGGGAATCTGTGTAGGTCAGCAACCACGGGGTGATGGGTGAACGGAACTTGGTGTGAGTAAGGACAAGGGCAACAGAGTTTTGGATAACCCCAAGTTTACGGAGAATAGAAAGTGGGAGGCCAGCCAGGAAGTACTTTGGTATAATCAAATCCAGAAGTAACAAAGGCATCGGATGAGGGTTTCAGCAGATGAGTTAAGGCAGGGATGGAATCTGGTGATGTTAGTTGAGTGATCACAGCAATAGCGGTAACAGAAATCAGACATGCTCCAAGCATAATTGAGCAGAGTGGCTCAGTGGAAGTGTGCTAGGCCCATTACCCAAATGTCAATGGATCAAAACCATTCTCTGCTACAGCAATGTCAACTTTTGTGTCTCAATTGGTAGCACTCTCGCCTCTGAGTCAGAAGGATATGGGTTCAAGTTCCACTCCAGGACTTGAGCACAAAAGTCAAGGCTGGCACTCCAGTGCAGTAGTGAGGGAGTGCTGCACTGTTGAAGGTGCTGCCTTTTGGATGAGATGTTAACCCGAGGCCCTGTCACCCCTCTCAGGTGGATGTAAAAGATCCCATGGCACGAATTCAAAGAAGAGTTAGGGGAGTTATCCCCAGTCTTGGCCAATATTTATCCCTCAATCAAGTTCACACAACAGGATATCTGGTCATAATCACATTGCTGTTGTGGGAGCTTGTTGTCACAACTCGGCTGCCATTTTTGCTACATTACAATAGTTAACACATTCCAAAAATACTTCATTAACTGTAAAATGCTTTGTGACATCCAGTCGTTGTGAAAGATGCCATATAAATGCAAGTCTTTTATTTTTGAGAAGGATTTCAGACTGCTTAAAAAAAGTCAAAACACCTTCAATTTTAGCAGAAAAATATCTTTCTGTTTTTCAGCAAGAGAACCCAGACTAGGATAGCACATCATGGATTTTTACAAAAATATAATTTTGGGGCTGTAATTATTGTTCAAAGAGGAGTGACTGTAAAATTGACACTATTCTTTATAATGCTGTTACAGTATTTATCTGTGAGGGTTAAACTCATTGGGCTGAATTTTATTCTCTCACTGCCAGGAGCGGTGGTGGGCGAAAAAAATGGCGGCCCACAAATGCGGCCCACACGCCGCCATGCCGCCGCGATCTAGCGTGCAGCGGCTCATTTCCATCCACAGGGTGGTCTGTTGCCCCCCGCCCAATCAAATGACGGGGGCGGGCTTTATGATGCCGGCAACGGCGTCAGCTGCCTCTGCGCAGGTGCTGGCGCCATTTTTAAAGGGCTGCCAGACCTGCACAGAGAGTACAAAGTTCAACCCCGAACCCACCCCCCCCCACTACACTGTACATAAATGTGTGACCCCCCCCCAATACACAGAAAATAAATGCTGGCCCCATTCCCCCCCCAAAACACTAAAAATCCTAAATTCCCCCCTTCCCCACCTTGGTGGCGCCAGCTTTCCCTGGAAGGGAAAGTGAAGGCCTGTGAGTGCCGCCTGTCACACGGATGATCACGGACAGCCGGTAAGATCGTGGGGAAAAGCATGTTAATTTATTCAGGTCCTTTATTTCAATATTTAAAGTTGGGGCCCATCGCCGAGTGACGGTGTGGGGGGCTGCCTCGGAGCTCGCTGCTGCCGGGAAGATTGGGCCCAGCAATCCCGGCGTCGGACTCCGTGGCGGGACGCTGCTGTCAGGAGTTCAACAAAATTTAGCCCATTATCGTCATATATCCTTTTTTCCTTTATTCCTGGTCTCTATAATCTGGAATCAGTCCCAGAAGTGCTTGCTCCAGACAGCCCCTCCCAACTCGCCATCTTTTTTTTTCTCTCCTCCTCTCACAAGCACCATTCCTGAAACTATGAAGGCGAGTGAATGACTATATCAGGCCACTGCCAGTGCCAATATGTGATCATTCAAACTGTGCTAAAAACTGAGAGGTTGTTGTTCTCCTAAACTTGGAAAACTGTGTTACTGACTGTTGTTTCCCTGCATCTTCTTCTTTGGCTTCCTTGTCTCGGGAAACAATGGGTAAGTGCCTGGAGGTGGTCAGTGGTTTGTGGAGCAGCGCCTGGAGTGGCTATAAAGGCCAATACTAGAGTGACAGACTCTTCCACAGGTGCTGCAGAAAAAATTGGTTGTCGGGGCTGTTACACAGTTGGCTCTCCCCTTGCGCTTCTGTCTTTTTTCCTGCCAACTGCTAAGTCTCTTCGACTCGCCACACTATAGCCCCACCTTTATGGCTGCCCGCCAGCTCTGGCGATCGCTGGCAACTGCCTCCCACGACTTGTGATCAATGTCACAGGACTTCATGTTGCGTTTGCAGACGTCTTTAAAGCGGAGACATGGATGGCCGGTAGGTCTGATACCATTGGCGAGCTCGCTGTACAATGTGTCCTTGGGGATCCTGCCATCTTCCATGCGGCTCACATGGCCAAGCCATCTCAAGCGCCGCTGACTCAGTAGTGTGTATAAGCTGGGGATGTTGGCCGCCTCGAGTACTTCTGTGTTGGAGATGCGGTCCTGCCACCTGCATCTAATTGTTGATTATCCCTGAATAGACTCCTTCAACAGCACCTTCCAAACCTGTGACCTCTACCACTTCGAAGGACAAGGGCAGCAGATGCATGGGAACACCATCACCTGCAAGTTCCCTTCAGCCACACACCATCCTGACTTGGAACTATATTGCCGTTCCTTCACTATCGTTGGGTCAAAATCCAGGAACTCCCTTCCTAACAGCACTGTTGGTGTACCTACAACCCAAGGACTGCAGCGGTTCAAGAAGGCAGCTCACCACCACCTTCTCAGCAGGCAGGTAGGGATGGGCAATGCTGGCCTTGTCAGCATTGCCCACAATATAAAAAAAAATTAAAATCCCACCTGCTTATTGAAGATGTTTTTAGAAGGGCCTTATTCTCTTTAGTCTCAGGGTGAAGAGAAATATGTCTGGAGAATGAGCACAATAGGAAGCCAGGTATAAACTACAAATAAAACATCAGGAAGAGCTGCAAACCAAAGAGAAGCAGGGAGTGGGAAAAGAAAAACAGAGGAATGAGGGAGAGGTAGATAGAAAGACAAAAATGGACAGAGAAAAGCACAAAACCAGCATAAGAGCAACAGCAACAAGAGGCAGAGTGACATATAGAGTCATAGAGAGATACAGCACTGAAACAGGCCCTTCGGCCCACTGATTCTGTGCCGACCATCAACCACCCATTTACACTAATCCTACATTAATCCTATTTTCCCTACCACATCCCCACCTTCCCTCAATTCTCCTACCACCTACCTACACTAGGGGCAATTTACAATGGCCAATTTACCTATCAACCTGCAGGTCTTTGGCTGTGGGAGGAAACCGGAGCACCCGGCGGAAACCCATGCCGTCACAGGGAGAACTTGCAAATTCCACACAGGCAGTGCCCAGAACCAAGCCCAGGTCACTGGAGCTGTGAGGCTACGGTGCTAACCACTGCGCCACTGTGCATAAAAAATAGGGAGGAGATAGCAATGAGAAAAAGTAGGTAAAGAGAGAAAGACAGCACAGAGAAACAGAGCAATGACAGTAATTAGAGTAAGAAAGTGAGCAACAGGAGAACAAGTATTGAGTTGTTGGTTTGGACCTTTGCATTCTAATTTTATAGTTTGATTTCTGTAAGGATGGGTTCTACATAACTGAGCGTCTGGGGAGTGGCTGTAAATACCGAAAGCTAGTCTAGCAGCTGCACATTATACTTTTAATTTCAGCAGCTGTAAATAACTACACCACAATGGGTGTAATAAAACCAATTATATACCAAAAAGATTGATTGTAATAAGGAAATCACTTCTACCAGTTAAGTGAATAATGTTAACCATCAACAGATTCAAAATTGCTTCAAAATAATCGTTTCTTTCATTTTAGTCTCAAATGAACATGAAGTGTGGAAGTCTACCATTCGCCCCTTTCCTTAAAATACTAACCCTTTTGGGGTGTTGTCCAGTGGTGGTAAATTGTTTTCCAGTACCTTGCACAAATGGCCATTCTTCAGGACTGACCCTACGCCTTTCCTAGGCTATTTGTGTTGTAGAAGGCTTCACAACCACACTTTCCTCACCCAAAACCCACACAACATGCATTTTCCAGAAGGCATTTCTGTACTCTGCTGTGACTCGGGAGCCTGGCTGCCTTCCGTCTCCCTAACCCAGGGGGCATTGAAACAAACTGCAAAGCAACAATCTCTACTTCGGCTAAAATCAGCCAACTCACCACAGACCAGGGATATTTTCCAAGTGTCTAGTGTTTACTATCAATATTCTTACCTATTTTAAACTTATAATTATAACTGTTGTCTCTGCTGTAACTGTTGGTTCCAGCAGCATTACAGACAGCATTACAGACTTGTTTAAGGTAATTACAGCTTGAAACCCAGACATAACATTTAAATTACGGAGCCATCCTTGACTTTAGCCTCATTATCACATCAGCAAGCATGTTTTTATTCTTCCCTCTATCAGCACAACACTGATGCGTTCGGGTTCTCAAACCACTGTCACTATTAACATCAGGCAGACCTGCATAGTGAAAACCTCATTGTTATTTAATTATTGTCACGTGTGATATCCAGGTTCAAGATTGGGACAGGAAATACCAACTTTTGTACAACGGCAACAAGCTGTAATCCTCATACACTTACCAGCACCCCATCCCCTCCCGCTCATTACTGGAAGTCTATTTCGTGTTTGGACGCAAAAAGAGAGGCCAAAAAATAACCTCAGGAGAATTGAAGCTTGCAAACTAAGTTTTATTGCAGAAAAAATGCTCATTCGAAACAACTTGCAGACTGTTGGCTGGTGTTATGCTGTTAAATATTTATTTAGCCACGGAACAACAATAATTTTCTTGGGAGTTACGCTATGCACGAAAGGTGCTGAGGCTGCTTTTTTAGAAATTATTTGACGGAGACTGAAGTCTGTTAATGTGCTGTGACAGATGAACATGATAATAACACCACCACCACCGGAATGTCATCCATTATATTAAAAAAAAAACAGAAAATGCTGGATAAATTTTCCCAGCGGCTCATTAGGTTCCGAGGGGAACCAAACCCGAGTAAGAATCGTTGTCTTGAGAAAAAGTGGAGAGGAAATTGGTTAAATATATACTGGAAATGGGATGAAGGCTCCTACCTGAAATGTCGTTCTGTGTATTTTTGAACTATTTAGTCCAGATTTTCAACATTTCTGGTTTCTTCTTTTCTGTACTTATCTGTTACAGAAACAAGTATAACGTTGAACAAGTTCCTAAACTCCGTGGAGATTTTTAAAAATATAAAACTATTTTATCAAGTCGTGAAAAGGATATGGCACAGTTCAGCGATACTTACAATCAGACGTCAGTCATCCAGTTGTACTTGGGCAGCAGAAGTTTCCCCGCAGCAGCTGAGAAGCTGACTTTGTTTTCCGTTTATAGCAGCCAGAAGTTTCTAAACTGCTGTTACTTCTTGCAGTTTCTGTTCCTCAATGAAAAGCTGTGGATCACAGAAAAATTAAACACTGGAATTTCTCAAAATGGCACAGAGCAGCTCCATACTCCAGCTTGAAGCTGAACTGCAGCGAAGGTCATTCCTCTGCTCCAGGCTAATACAGACTGAGGCAGCGTACACATTACATTTCCGTCCAACATTAGCAATCTGACGTGTTCCACCGAAACGTCTGCAGAGAATATACATTTAAAAATATTTAATGACAGGAGCATTTATCTCCCTGAAGGCAGAACTGAAAACATTTAATTATAAATCTGTTCCCTCTTCCTGCTCATTGGGAATGTTTTCAGGGATTTTAACATGGAGCATAAATATATACACACACTTTCTGCTTAATCAAAAAGATCTTACTGTTAAAGAGTTCAGATGAGTTCTTCATCAGGGCCATCCCGCAACGATCCGGGAGACAGTGGCTGGCAGTCCATAAATTGTATCAGAGCGACAGATACAGACTTGTTTCTCAGCAAAAAGCTTAACAATCAATAAATACTTTGCTAACAGGGTTTGCTTCTAACAGAAATCTAAGGATATCTACTGGTTTAAAAAAAAAGAGACACAAACACAGAGGTGGATTGTGGGAAGCGTAAGGCGAAGGAAGTGAGCAGACTCCAACAAAAAGTCAAGCAATGTTAAGTCCCCAGAGAGTCCAGACCATGCCGAGCAATGAAATGTGTATGTAACAGCCTGGCCTGGAGCCAGCACAATCCTTCTGTAGTAGGATGAGCAGAAGGACAAAGCCTCCCCTTAAGGCTGGCTGATAGATTCACTGAAGCAGACAGAGAGACTAATGAGCTATTGATATTTCAAAGTGAATTTCAAACCATCAGTTAAAATCTGACCCCAAATAAAATTAATATTCTTAAAAACAATTCACAAAGACCTTAATGAATAGAATAATTGATCTCGCTTGGTTTTGTATTCCTCCGACAATCTTTAGGTATTTTAAATCCCACGATTGATGCCACTAATTAACACTATTTCCTGATTTACCTTAATTCTCACCACCTCTTTTCAACTTTGGTGGTGATATGTATTACGGTCAGCCCTTCAACCAGATTCTGTATATACAAAATAAGTCATGTGAAACTGTCCTACGAACCCACTATTCAAAGGATTCAGGAATAAAATAAAACCAAACTGATGTAAAGGGAGACAAGAATCATTGCTGTAGACCTGTGTACATTGTGTTTATCATGAAAGAAGACAGAGGGTGGTGGTTGATGGCAAATGTTCATCCTGGAGTTTAGTTACTAGTGGTGTACCGCAACGATCTGTTTTGGGGCCACTGCTGTTTGTCATTTTTATAAATGACCTGGATGAGGGTGTAGAAGGGTGGGTTAGTAAATTTGCGGATGACACGAAGGTCGGTGGAGTTGTGGATAGTGCCGAAGGATGTTGTAGGTTACAGAGGGACATAGATAGGCTGCAGAGCTGGGCTGAGAGATGGCAAATGGAGTTTAATGCGGAAAAGTGTGAGGTGATTCGCTTTGGAAGGAGAACAGGAATGCAGAGTACTGGGCTAATGGGAAGATTCTTGGTAGTGTAGATGAACAGAGAGATCTTGGTGTCCAGGTACATAAATCCCTGAAAGTTGCCACCCAGGTTAATAGGGCTGTTAAGAAGGCATATGGTGTGTTAGCTTTTATTAGTAGGGGGATCGAGTTTCGGAGCCACGAGGTCATGCTGCAGCTGTACAAAACTCTGGTGAGACCGCACCTGGAGTATTGCGCGCAGTTCTGGTCACCGCATTATAGGAAGGTTGTGTAAGCTTTGGAAAGGGTGCAGAGGAGATTTACTAGGATGTTGCCTGGTATGGAGGGAAGGTCTTATGAGGAAAGGCTGAGGGACTTGAGGTTGTTTTCGTTAGAGAGGAGGAGGAGAGGTGACTTAATAGAGACATATAAGATAATCAGAGGGTTAGATAGGGTGGCAAACACGAGGGGACATAGCTTTAAGTTGAGGGGTGATAGATATAGGACAGATGTCAGAGGTAGTTTCTTTACTCAGAGAGTAGTAGGGGCGTGGAACGCCCTGCCTGCAACAGTAGTAGACTAGCCAACTTTAAGGGCATTTAAGTGGTCATTGGATAGACATATGGATGAAAATGGAATAGTGTAGGTCAGATGGTTTCACAGGTCGGCGCAACATCGAGGGCCAAAGGGCCTGTACTGCGCTGTAATGTTCTATGTTCCATGTACTGCAAAGAAGGAGGCCATTCGGCCCATCTGTCGATGCCAGCCCATTGAAAGAGCTGCCAATTAGTCCCACTCCCCTACTCTGTCCCAATAGCCTTGCAGATTTTTCATACGCAATTATATATCCATTTCCCTTTTGAAAGTTACTACTGAATCTGATTCCACAACCCCTTCAGATAATGCATTTGAGATCATCATGATTTGGTGAGTAATGGAAATTCTCCTAATCTCTTTCGCTTTTTTGCCAATTATCATAATTTTAATTGAGCTGAAAACAAAAGCAATATATACATAACTCTAAAGAAAGAGAAATGTAGCTTGGTTGGAAAACATACCCTGTTAGTCACTGTAGGCCTTTATCTTTCAATTGGACATCAAATAATCACTTGACCATTGGCAGACATGCTTTCAGCTGCCTAGGCCCTTAGCTCTGGAAATCTCTCTCTAAATATCTCTGCCTCACTACCTCTCCTTCTTCAAGATGATCCTTAAAACCAACCTCTTAAAGCAAGCTTTTTGTCACCTGTCCTAATAGCTCCTTATGTGGCTCAATGTCAAATTTTATTTGACAGTGCTATGAAGTGCCTTGGGGTTTTACAACATTAAAGGTGCTATATATATATTATATTTATATGCAAGTTGTTATTGTTTTATTGAAATCATTCAGTTTAACAAACTCCTTTTTCCTCTGAATAAACCAGTATGGTCCCTTTCTCTATTACTATGTGAAAATATTGCTAATTGGACTGCAGTGCTTCAAGGAGAAGAATCACCACCACATTTCAGGACAACTTGGGGTGAGCAATAAATGAAACTCTGTCAACATGTTGAGAACAACTAACTTTTAAAAAATCTTTCAGTCCTTATAAAGCCTGGATATTGAGCTGATGGCCTTCTAATAGTTAAATGCAGCAAACTTTAAAAAATCTTCACCTCTCTTTTACAGATTACGTATAATTAATACACTTCTTTCTTATATCATTTACCTTTTCAGTGTCTAATTATGTAATCAAATGATCATTACTAAATTACTACATTATCAGAATGCTTAACTGATATCCAGTACTGGATGAGCAGAAATTTCCTCCAATTAAATATTGGGAAGACTGAAGCCATTGTTTTCGTTCCCCGCTCCAAACTCGGTTGCCTAGCTCCTGACTTCAATTCTCACCCTGGCAACAGTCTCAGATTAAGCCAGTCTGTTTGCAATTTTGGTGTCACATTTTACCCTGAGATGAACTTCCAACCTAATATTCGTGCCATCACTAAGACTGCCTATTTCGACCTTCTTAACATCGTCTGACTTCACCCCTGTCTCAGCTCATCTGCTGCTGAGATCCTCATTCATGCCTTCGTTACCTCTAGACTTCACCATTCTAATGCACTCCTGGATAGTCTCCCACATTCTATTCTCCATAAACTTGGGGTCATCCAAAACTCTGCTATCCATGTCGTAACTTGCACCAGGTCCCATTCCCCTATCACCCCTGTGCTCGCCGACCTACAATGGCTTCCAGTCAAGCAATGCCTTGAGTTTGAAATTCTCATCCTTCTTTTCAAATCCCTCCATGGCCACACCCCTCCCTATCTCTGTAATCTCCTCCAGCCCCACAACCCTCCTAGATATCTGTGCTCCTCTAATTCTGGCCTTTTGTGTAACTCTGATTTTAATCACCTCACCATTGGCCCCAAGCTCTGGAATACCCTCTCTACACCTCTCTGCCTCTCTACCTCACTTTCCTCCTTTAAGACACTCCTTAAAATCTACCTATTTGACAAAGCCTTTGGACATCTGACCTAACGGTCGGAGTTTTTATCTTGGGCAGGAGGTCCCGCCCACCGGCTGAAAAATCGGTGGTGAGCCCGCCTCCGCCGGGCCTGAGGAGTCATGCCAGGATTTTTCGCTCCCCAGGCCCTTAATTGGTCTTGGGCGGGACTTCCACCTCCTTGAGGCAGAAAGTCCCACCTAATGGAGCTGCCAGCTGATCAGCGGGCCAGCTGCTTTTAGTCCCAGCAGTGCCACTGGGAGCGGTGGCCACTGCTGGGTCTACACCCAGCCATCGGAAGCAAGAGGAAGGACGGCCCCAAAACTCAGGTAAGTTTCTGGGGCCTCACCGGGGACAATCGGCTGGGCTCCGGCAAGGGAAGGCGGGGGGGGGAATGTTGTCCATTGGGGGCGGTTGGGCTTAGGGGCGGCCCTCTGTGGGGCACAGGGTGCCCGATCAGGAGGTCCCCTCCCCCAGCCCGCAAGAAGGGGTTCTTGGGACATTTGTTGTCCAGCTGCCATGGGTAAAATACCAGTGGCAGCAGGAGGAAGCTCTAAAGTGGCAGTAATTGGCCACGGAAGGGCCTTGATTAGCTTGGGGTGGGTGGGCCATTTCTCACTGCTGTCGCCCCATGTTAAAATTGCTTGGTGTTGTCTTTAGGTCACCAACTAGTGAGAAGGACATGGAGGGACAAATTTGCAAGGAAATTACAGAGAGTTGCAAAATCTATAGGGCAGTTATAATGGGGGACTTTAATTATCCAAACATTGACTGGGATAATAGTAGTGTAAAGGGCAGTGAGGGTCAAGAGTTCCTAGAGTGAGTTCAGAAAAACTTTCTACAGCAGTATAATGGTAGTCCAATGCGAAAGGAGGCACTGTTAGACTTGGTTCTTGGGACTGATGTGGGCCAAGTGGATCAAGTATCAGTAGGGGAGCATTTAGGGGACAGTGATCATTGTATCATAAGCTTCAGGCTGACTACGGAAAAGGACAAAGAACAATCCAGAGTAAGAATAATGCAATGGGGTAAGAATGGAGCTGGGGGCGAATAAATTGGAGTCAAAGGTTGGCAGGAAAGAGAGTAACTGAAGAATGGGCTATCTTCAAAGAAGAGATAGTTTGGGCACAATCAAGGTATGTTCCCTTGAAGGAGAAAGGTAGGGAAAACAAATCCAGAGCCCCCTGGATGACAAAAGAGGTAGAGATTAAGATAAAGATGAAAAGGTATGCTTATGACAGATGCCAGGTAGGAAATACTATTGGGAACCAGGCTTAATATAGAAAGTCCAGAGGGGAAGTGAATAAACAAATAAGACAAGCAAAGAGAGAGCATGAAAAGAGACTGGCAGCTAACATTAAAGGGAATCCCAAAGTTTTCTACAGACATGTAGCTAGTAAAAGGGTGGTAAAAGGAGGAGTGGGGCCGATTAAGGACCATAAGGGGGATTTACGCATGGAGGCTGAGGACATAGCTGAGGTATTAAATGAATACTTTATATCTGTCTTTACCAAGGAAGAAGATGCAACCCAGGCAATGGTGAAAGAGGAGGTAATTCAGACACTAGAAGGGTTTAAAATTGATAAAGAGGATGTATTAGATAGGCTGTCTGTACTTAAAGTGGATAGAGTACCAGGACCAGATAAGATGCATCTAAGGATACTGAGGGAAGTGAGCGTGAAAATCGCGGAGGTACTGGCCATAATTTTTCAGTCTTCCTTATACTTGGGGGTGGTGCCAGAGGATGGTGAATTGCAAATGTTACTCCCTTGTTCAAAAAAGGGTGCAAAGATAAGCCCAGCAACTGCAGGTCAGTCAGTTTAAATTCAGTGGTGGGGAAACTTCTAGAAAAAATAATTCAGGACAAAATAATAGCCACATGGACAAATGTGGGTTAATTAAGGAAAGCCAGCATGGATTTCTTAAGGGAAAATCATATTTAACTAACTTGCTGGAGTTTTTTGAGGAGCTAACAGAGAGGGTTGATGACGGCAATGCAGTTGATGTGGTGTACATGGACTTTCAAAAGGGGTTTGATACAGTGCCACACCACAGACTTGTGAGCAAGATTAGAGTTCATGAAATAAAAAAGAGAGTAGAAACATGGATATGGAATTTGCTGAGTGACAGGAAACAAAGAGTAGTGGTTAATGGATGTTTTTTGGGCTGGAGGAAGGTGTGTAGTGGAGTTCCCAGGGATCAGTGTTGGTTTTGTCTTGCTTTTCCTGATACATATTAATGACCTAGACCTTGGTGTACAGGGCACAATTTCAAAGTTTGCAGATGATCCGAAACTTGGAAGTATTGTGAACTGTGGGAAGGATAGTGTAGAACTCCAAAAGGACATAGACAAGTTGGTGGAATGGGCAGACAGGTGGCAGATGAAGTTCAATGCAGAGAAATGTGAAGTGATTCATTTTGGTAGGAAGAACATGGAGAGACAATATAGAATAAAGGATACAATTCTAAAGGGAGTGCAGGAGCAGAGAGACCTGGATGTATATGTGCATAAGTCGTTGAAGGTGGCAGGACATGTTGAGAGAGCGGTTAATAAAGCATACAGTGTCCTGGGCTTTATTAATATGGGCATATAGTACAAGAGCAAGGAAGTTATGTTGAACATGTATAAGATACTAGTTCAGCCTCAGCTGGAGTATTGCATCCAGTTCTGGGTGCTGCCCTTTAGGAAAGACGTGAGGGCATTGGAGAGAGTACAGAAAAGATTCCCGAGAATGGTTCAGGGATGAGGAACGTCAGTTATGAAGATAGATTGAAGAAGTTAGGACTGTTTTCCATGGAGAAGAGAAGGCTGAGAAGTGATTTGATAGAGGTATTAAAAATCATGAGGGGGTCTGGGCTGAGTAGATGGAGAGAAACTGTTCTCACTCGTGAAAGGATCAAGAACGAGAGGGCACAGATTTAAAGTATTTGGTAAGAGAAGCAAAAGTGACATGCGGAAAATCTTTTTCATGCAGTGAGTGGTTAAGGTCTGGCATGCGCTGCCCGAGAATGTGCTGGAGGCAGGTTCAATTGAAGCATTCAAAAGGGAATTAGACAGTTATATGAAAAGAAAGAATGTGCAGGAAGAAGGTGGGGGAATGGAACTGAGTGAATTGCTGTTTCAGAGAGCCAGGGCAGACACGATGGGCTGAATGGCCTCCTTCTGCGTTGTAACAATTCTGTGATTCTGTAATTTAACAGGACAGACAGTCAATGACCGACAGAGGTGAGAGAATGGGTATTGCAGGGGAATGCAAAAGGCCACACTGATGCAGTAGGGTTGCCCTTCTGAAGCTGTGACTGAGGCACATTGCTGTGCAATGCCGAAAGAACGTTTCTCTGCATCTAACTTGTGCTATGCCTGTATCGTTTTCCCAGTGTTTTGCCAATAAAAATATAATAGTCACATAAGGACAATTGAAAGGATGACTCATGGATATTTTTCCCATGTCTTCTAAACCCATCAGGCATCAAGTCTTCATTCTAATCCTAGCTGAGCAGCTGGGATTTGCCTGAATACTGTTTCCTGTTACATTTATCTGGTTCTTCTCAAGCATGTGGCTGTTGGAATTTGATTATAATTCAAAAATAATCTTTTACGTTTGCTGGAAACAAGATCCAATTGCCTCAATAACAGCAGTTAAAAGTATCTGAACCTGGAGTGTTACCAAAAACTTTATGCTAAATTTCTGGGAAAAAACATTGAATCATAAAATATTTCAGGAATTTTGTTTTCTGTGGCCTGGTCATTTCCTGCCTGCTCCACATGTTCTGCCAATTTGCTGGTTTCAGCTGTTTCCAATGGAAAATGTTGGTAAATTATCTCAGTTCTTTTTGCCTCTAATTTTCTCTCCATCTCTCCTCAAGTCATTTACTCATGCTGAACTTTAGTTCCAAATGCACCTGTTGCTCTCTAGTACCTCACTAAAGTGGCAAATCATGTTGTGTTATACAAAACAGCAAGTGTCAGCAGACTACTTGACCATGGGGTTTATTATAACTGGGACCAAAATTGTCATCACCCAAAGTCCACAAATGAAGACTTTTGGGGAAGAATGAGCTGTTAGTGATCAGGAATGTTTTCATTTCCTTTCCCCACAACCTGATAGAACTGACACCAATGATAATGCTCCCATCGCTATTCAGCCCAGGTCAGCAGGCTTAGCACTGACTTGGGATTAAATATAGGACCTTCCTGATCTGTACAGCTCAGTATCTTGCCCAGAGGTGGATCAGAGCTGGATATACTTCTGCTGGCTATGGATCAACCACCAGTTCGGAACCCTGAGAAGTGCAAACATGGTGAGGTTATGGAAACTGTAGAAAAATTGATAAGCATTGGAAGAAGCCGCCAGGACAATGTTTTTTGGGTATGTACCCTATTCATAAACAGGAAGGGCTACCACTCAATTAATGTGAAGTTCCTTTCCGATCACAGAAACAGGATAATGTAAGTTTGTGCAAGGTTCCCAGGTAGCTGTCACAATGCTATTTTCTTGCAATGCTCAACTATCCACTCCCCTCCAATATTTGACTCTTCTATGAAAGTGACGGGATGGCTGGGGTCGAAAAGGGATAGACCATTTCCCCCATGTTTTTTCTGCTCACATACCTCATGTGGCTGAGGGATAGGTTTAGAGCAGCACAATATAGATTCCACTTCTGATTTCCTCTCTCAATTGTGGGAGACAACTGATCTCCACTAATGCTAGAAACTTTCCCAGCATTAGGAACTTTCCAAATACCTTTTTAAGTTTCACTTACAGCATGAAAAAATATTGAAAGCTGCAAATTAATACTTGAATATAAATCATGACTTCCTTATGTCCTAAAATTGTATACTGCAGTATTAGATATAAAATGGCTTGGTCAATTAAAAAAACGGAGCCATACCCAAGACTTACACAATTGTATTTATGGCAATAAGTAGTCATGAGAACCCTTTCTAATTTTTCCACTTGAGGCCAATTGTAACATACCCACCAGTATGCACTGGAGAAGCAGTAGCTCAACACAAAGATAGGAATGTTATGGTTTATGTGGCCTTGTGCCACACCAAATGCCACATCTATGGAATATTTATGAACATAACACTATAAATAGCACAAAAATTATATAAACTTATGAAAATCATAGCTTGGGTAATGACAATCCTGCAGTTATGCATTTGATATAAAGCAGCTGGCATCAGCTACTGCCCTGGCAGGAGTGAGCATGAATCTCGGCCAGTTCAGCAATGATAAATAGCATGCTGGGGTCATGCTGATTTTGTTTTTAATAAAACAGAATAATGAAACTTGTGTTGTTTGCATAAATATACATCTTAAAACAATGTTTGGGATTAAGCAAATCAAAACATCCTTTCCACGTCAATAACTTGCAATATAGTGCCTTGAATATAGAAAAAAACATCCTAAGGCATTTCACAGAGGCATAATCTGAGATAAATGGACTCTGAGCCAAAGGAGACATTGGAGGCATGGCCAAAAATTGAGTCTTTAAGGAGAGTGTTAAAGGAGGGGGAGCTGGACAAGTGGAGGGACCTAGGCAGGGAATTCCAGAAAATGGGCCTAAGGAACCAATGGTGGGTCAAAGGCAGGAGCGAGTATGGGGAGGTTGCTTGCCCAAAACCATTGTTCAGGGAGATGGGCATTAAAGGACTGGAGGAGTTTACAGTGATAGGGAGGGGCAAGGCCATGAATTAATCTAAACATAAGGATGAGAATTTTAAATTGGAGCTCTTGGGGGACCAGCAGTCCATGTATGCCAGCAAGGACAGAGGTGGTAAGTGCGATAGCATACAAGCAGTAGTTTTAGATGAACTGAGTATGGAAGGTGGATGATGGGAGGTGATGATGAGCGCATTGGACTAGTCCAATCTGGAGGTGACAGAGGCATGGTTGAGGTTTTCAGTAGCATATTTGCTGAGGTAGGGATGGAGCCGGGTTATGTTACAGAGGTAGACATAGGTGGTCTTTGTGATGGAGATGATTATCATGCAGTGATTCTCAAACTTTTTCATCCACAGACCACTTAGGCGGGGCGAAAGACCCCACAGACCATTTCCCCATCTGCTTTTGCTTGCCACCGCTAATAGCTCATCAGAATTAATGGGAAGAATGGCACTCTTTTTAATGAGACACCAATGAGGTAATGTCTGATTCCAAGCTGGAGAGCTTCAGTCTCATGTCAGACTCCATGTTAGCTGGTTCCTCTTCTTTGTTTTCAGCTCCACAAGTGTTAAAAATCCAATCTCGCAGTTGCAGGTTGTAACAGTAACATAAATCTTGCTTTTAAAACTATATTGTTATTGCTGGCACTTATAACGACTTGTGCCGCACATGCTGGAGCCTGTCTGGTCGTCTGATGTCATGTGAGTTCTCTCATATGGCCTTGGCCATGGCATTGCACATCAGTGCCTTGCATTTCGGACTAGCCCGCAGACCCTCGTGGTCCATATACCATACTTTGAGAACCGCTGTTACAGGGTCATAAGCTCAGCACAGAGTTCATCAAGACACTGAGGTTGTGAACAGTCTGGATTAGCATGAGACAGTGGCCCAAGAGAGGATGGAATTGAGGCAAGGGTATAGAGTGTATGGTGGGGCTTGAAGACGATGATTTCAGTCTTCCCAATGTTTAACTGGAGGAAACTGCCACTCACACAAGATTGCGTGTAGGACAGCAAGTCAATTGCTGGAGATGCTCTGGCTATGATCAGATAGGCGAGAATAGAACCAAGTGAGGCCTCTTCCACTGAGCTGGACAACAAGGGAGAAGCATTAGAGGAGGATGGTCAACTGTGCCAAAAGCTGTAGGGAGGTTAAGGAGGGATAATGCAGTGCCATTACGGTCCTGTGATGAAGGATGCCATTTGTGACTGGTCAGGGCTGATTTGGTTCTGTGCCAGAGCCAGAATCCTGATTGGAGAGTTTCAGACATGGATTTGCGGGAAAGGTGGGGACAGATTTGGAAGGCAGTTACACATTCGAGGGTGCAATTTTTGTGGAACGGTAATCAGGGCAGTTGCGAAAGAGACTTCATATCTGAGGAGAGGAAATCATTTACAGTATCAGCAAAAATGGGAGCCAAGAAGAGAAACTGGGTGGCCAGCAGTTTAGTGGAATTGGGATCAAGAAGCAGGAAGTGAATCTCATGAATGAGATAAGCTTGGAGAGGTCATACAGCAAAATAGGTGAGAACGTAGAGAAAGAGGTAGGTTCAGGGAAAGTCCAAGAGAACTAAGGGGTGGTTTGATGGGAAAAGGGAATGTGTGTGTGTGTTTGGGGGGGGGGGGGGGCAAAGCAGCAAAGGCAACTGAATGATTGGTTTTAATCTTTTTTATTATTCATTCATGGGATCTGGGTGTTGCTGGCAAGGCCAGCATTTATGGTCCATCCATAATTGGCATTGAGAAGGTGGTAGTGAGCTGCCTTTTTGAACCACTGCAGTCCATGTGGTGTAGGTACATCCACAGTACTGTTAGGGAGGGAGTTTCAAGATTTTGACCCTGCAATGATGACACAATGACGATATAGTTCCAAGTCAGGAAAATGTGTGACTTGGAAGGTGACGTCGAAGAAACCTTGACAAGTTGTTGCAGTTCATCTTGTAGGTGGTACACACTGTTGTGCACCGGTGGTGGAGGGAGTGCATGTTTAAGTTGGTGAATGGGGTGCCAATCAAGCAGGCTGCTTTATCCTGGTTGGTGTCCAGCTGCTTGAGTGTTGTTGGAACTGCATTCATCCAGGCAATTGGAGAGTATTCCATCACACTCCTGACTTGTGCCTTGTAGATGGTGGACAGGCTTTGGGGAGCCAGGAGGTGAGCTACTCACCACAGAATTCCCAGCCTCTGGCCTGCTCTTGTAGCCATAGTATTTACATGGCTGGTCTGGTTAAGTTTCTGGTCAATGGTAACCCCAGGATGTTGTTGGAGGGTGATTCAGTGATGGTAATGCCATTGAATGTCAGTGGGAGATGGTGAGAAACTTTGTTGTTGGAGATGGTCATTGCCCCTCACTGGCTTGAGGCAAATGTTACCGGCCACTTATTAGGTCAAGCCTGAATGTTGTCCAGATCTTGCTGCATGTTAGAAAGAACTATTTCATTATCTGAGGAGTTGCATTATGTGAGGAATGGAAATGAATACTGCAATCATAATGAACAATCCCACTTCTGACCTTATGCTGAAGGGAAGGTAATTGATGAAGCAACTGAAGATGGTTGAGCCTAGGACACTGTTCTGTGGAACTCCTGCAGCAATATCCTGGGGCTGAGATGATTGTCCTCCAACAATCACAACCATCTTCCTTTGTATTAGGTATGACTCCAATCAATGTAGAGTTTCCCCCCTGATTTCCATTGACTTCAGTTTCGCTAGGGCTACTTGGTGCCACACTCGGTCAAATGCAGTTTTGATGTCAAGGGCTGTCACTTTTACCTCACCTAGAATCATAGAATGGTTACAGTACAGAAGGAGGTCATTCAGCCTATTGAGACCATGCCAACTCTCTGCAAGAGCAATTTTAGCTAGTCCCACTCCCCTGCCCCATAGCTCTGCAAAAAAAAAATCCTTTAAGTGTTTATCCAATTTCCTTTTGACAGCTACAATTGAATCTGCCTCCACCACCCCTTTAGGCAGTGCATTCCAGAATGTAACCATATGCTGTGTAAAAAAAAAAAATCCTCGTCACTTTTGGTTCTTTTGTCAATCACCTTAAATCTGTGTCCTTTGTTTCTTGACCGCTGGGTTGAGCACTACCTAGAACTGTACTCCAGGGAGAATGCTGTCACTGAGACTGCCCTCAATGCAGCCCAGCCTCTACCAGTCATGGATGAGCTGGACATACAGCCAACCAAATCGGAACTCAGTGATGCCATTGATTCCCTAGCCAGCGGAAAAGCCCCTGGAAAGGACAGCATTACCCCTGAAATAATCAAGAGTGCCAAGCCTGCTATACTCTCAGCACTACATGAACTGCTATGCCTGTGCTGGGACGAGGGAGCAGTACCCCAGGACATGCGCGATGCCAACATCATCACCCTCTATAAAAACAAAGGTGACCGCGGTGACTGCAACAACTACCGTGGAATCTCCCTGCTCAGCATAGTGGGGAAAGTCTTTGCTCGAGTCGCTTTGAACAGGCTCCAGAAGCTGGCCGAGCGCGTCTACCCTGAGGCACAGTGTGGCTTTCGTGCAGAGAGATCGACTATTGACATGCTGTTCTCCCTTCGTCAGATACAGGAGAAATGCCGTGAACAACAGATGCCCCTCTACATTGCTTTCATTGATCTCACCAAAGCCTTTGACCTCGTCAGCAGACGTGGTCTCTTCAGACTACTAGAAAAGATCGGATGTCCACCAAAGCTACTAAGTATCATCACCTCATTCCATGACAATATGAAAGGCACAATTCAACATGGTGGCTCCTCATCAGAGCCCTTTCCTATCCTGAGTGGTGTGAAACAGGGCTGTGTTCTCGCACCCACACTTTTTGGGATTTTCTTCTCCCTGCTGCTTTCACATGCGTTCAAATCCTCTGAAGAAGGAATTTTCCTCCACACAAGATCAGGGGGCAGGTTGTTCAACCTTGCCCGTCTAAGAGCGAAGTCCAAAGTACGGAAAGTCCTCATCAGAGAACTCCTCTTTGCTGACGATGCTGCTTTAACATCTCACACTGAAGAATGCCTGCAGAGTCTCATCGACAGGTTTGCGTCTGCCTGCAATGAATTTGGCCTAACCATCAGCCTCAAGAAAACGAACATCATGGGGCAGGATGTCAGAAATGCTCCATCCATCAATATTGGCGACCACGCTCTGGAAGTGGTTCAAGAGTTCACCTACCTAGGCTCAACTATCACCAGTAACCTGTCTCTAGATGCAGAAATCAACAAGCGCATGGGTAAGGCTTCCACTGCTATGTTCAGACTGGCCAAGAGAGTGTGGGAAAATGGCGCACTGACACGGAACACAAAAGTCCGAGTGTATCAGGCCTGTGTCCTCAGTACCTTGCTCTACGGCAGCGAGGCCTGGACAACGTATGCCAGCCAAGAGCGACGTCTCAATTCATTCCATCTTCGCTGCCTTCGGAGAATACTTGGCATCAGGTGGCAGGACTATATCTCCAACACAGAAGTCCTTGAAGCGGCCAACATCCCCAGCTTATACACACTACTGAGTCAGCGGCGCTTGAGATGGCTTGGCCATGTGAGCCGCATGGAAGATGGCAGGATCCCCAAAGACACATTGTACAGCGAGCTCGCCACTGGTATCAGACCCACCGGCCGTCCATGTCTCCGTTATAAAGACGTCTGCAAACGCGACATGAAATCGTGTGACATTGATCACAAGTCGTGGGAGTCAGTTGCCAGCATTCGCCAGAGCTGGCGGGCAGCCATAAAGACAGGGCTAAATTGCGGCGAGTCGAAGAGACTTAGTAGTTGGCAGGAAAAAAGACAGAGGCGCAAGGGGAGAGCCAACTGTGCAACAGCCCCAACAAACAAATTTCTCTGCAGCACCTGTGGAAGAGCCTGTCACTCCAGAATTGGCCTTTATAGCCACTCCAGGCGCTGCTTCACAAACCACTGACCACCTCCAGGCGCGTATCCATTGTCTCTCGAGATAAGGAGGCCCAAAAAGAAAAGAATGTTTCTTGATCCTTCTGCCAAAGGTAACAGTTTCTATCTACTCTGTCTAGACCCCTCATGATATTGAATAACTTCTCCTCTATGGAGAACAACCCCAGCTTCCCCAATCTATCCACGTAACTGAAGTCATTCATCCCTAGAATCATTCTTGTGAATCTTTTCTGCACCCTCTCTAAAGCCTTCACATCCTTCCTAAAGTGTGGTGCCCAGAACTGGACACAATACTCCAGTTGAGGCTGAACCGGTATTTTATAAAGGTTCATCATAACCTTTAGAACCTCCAGAACCAGGGGTCATAGTCTAAGGATACGGGGTAAACCTTTCAGGACTGAGATGAGGAGAAGTTTCTTTACCTAGAGAGTGGTGAGCCTGTGGAATTCGCTACCACAGAAAGCAGTTGAGGCCAAAACATTGTATGTTTTCAAGAAGGAATTAGATATAGCTCTTGGGGTGAAAGGGATCAAAGAATATGGGGGGAAAGTGGGAGTAGGTTACTGAGTTGGATGATCAGCCATAATCGTAATGAATGGCAGAGCAGGCGCAAAGGGCTGAATGGCCTACTCCTGCTCCTATTTTCTATGTTTCTAGCTTTTGAACTCTATGCCTTTATTTATATCTATCACTATTCTCCTCACAGTTCACAATACTTCAAGTTTTGTTTCATTGCAAATTGTGCCTTGTACACCCAAGTCTAAGTCATTAATATTTATCAAGAAAGGCAGTAGTCCTAGTACTGACCCCAGGGAACCTCACTGCATACCATCCTCCAGTCCAAAAAACAACCACTACTATCTGCTATCTGTCACTCAGCCAACTTTGCATCCATGCTGCCAGTGTCCCTTTTAACCCATGGACTCCAACTTTGCTGGCAAGCCTATTATGCAGCACTTTATCAAACACATTTTCAAAGTCCATAAACACTACATCAACTGCATTACCCTCATCAACACTCTCTGTTACCTTATCAAAACGTCAATCTTTTTTTTAATTCATTCATGGGATGTGGGCGTTGCTTGTCAGGCAAGGATTTATTGCCCATCCCTAATTGCCCTGAGGTGGTGGTGGTGAGCTGCCTTCTTAAACCACTGCAGTCCATGTGAGGTAGGTACACCCACAATGCTGTTAGGAAGGGATTTCCAGGATTTTGACTCAGCGACAGTGAAGGAACCGTGATATAGTTCCAAATCGGGATGGTGTGTGTCTTGGAGGGGAACTTGCAGATGGTGGTGTTCCCATGCATATGCTGCCCTTGTCCTTCTAGTTGGTACAGGTCGCAGGTTTGGAAGGTGCTGTCTAAGGAGCCTTGGTGCATTGCTGCAATGCATCTTGTAGATGGTACACACTGCTGCCACTGTGCATCGGTGGTGGAGGGAATGAATGTTTGTGAATGGATGTTTGTGAATGGGGTGCCAATCAAGCAGGCTGCTTTGTCCTGGATGGTTTCGAGCTTCTTGAGTGTTGTTGGAGCTGCACCCATCCAGGCAAGTGGAAAGTATTCCATCACACTCCTGACTTGTGCCTTGTAGATGGTGGACAGGCTTTGGGGAGTTAGGAGGTGAGTTACTCGCTGCTGGATTCCTAGCCTCTGACCTGCTCTTGTAGAAATGGTATTTATATGGCTACTCCAGTTCAGTTTCTCATCAACGGTAGCCCCTAGGATGTTGATAGTGGGGGATTCAGTGATGGTAATGCCATTGAATGTCAAGGGGAGATGGTTAGATTCTCTCTTGTTAGAGATGGCCATTGCCTGGCACTTGTATAGCACGAATGTTACTTGCCACTTATCAGCCCAAGCCTGGATATTGCCCAGGTCTTGCTGCATTTCTACACGTACTACTTCAGTATGTGAGGAGTCGCGAATGATGCTGAACATTGTGTAATTATCAGCCAACATCTCCACTTCTGACCTTATGATTGAAGGAAGATCATTGAAGAAGCAACTGAAGATGGGTGGGCCTAGGACAATACCCTGAAGAAGACCTGCAGTGATGTCCTGGAGATGAGATGATTGACTTCCAAAAACCACAACCATCTTCCTTTGCGCTATGTATGACTCCAACCAGCGGTGAGGTTTCCCCGATTCCCATTGACTTCAGTTTTGCTAGGGCTTCTTGGTGCCGTACTTGGTCAAATGCTACCTTGATGTCAAGGGCAATCACTCCCACCTCACCTCTTGAATCAAGTTAGTTAAACACAATTTGCCTTTAACAAATCAATGCTGGCTTTCCTTAATTAATCCACATTTGTCCAAGTGACTGTTAATTTTGTCTCAGATGGCCATTTCTGAAAGCTTTCCCTCCATTGAAGTTAAACTGACTGCCCACTAGGTTCTGGGCTATCCTTATTCCCTTTGGCATTCAGCTCTTTTGTCCATGTTTGGACCAAAGCTGTAATGATGTATCGGGCCAAATGGTCCTGGCGGAACCCAAACTGAATATCAGTGAGCAGGTTATTGGAGAATAAGTACTGCTTGTTAGCACTGTTGACAACAACTTCCATCACTTTACTGATGATTGAGAGTAGACTAATGGGGCAGTAATTGCATGTCTCTAAGGCCTTGGCATCCTTCCTAAATTGTAGTGTCCAGAATTGAACTCGGTATTCCAACTGAGGTCTGACCATACCATTTAGTACCTCTCCTCATTCTTCCTACCTACGTGTATCACTTCAAACTTCTCTGTGTTAAATTTCATCTGCCCATTTCACCAGTCTGTTCCTATCCTCCTCATTTTACACTGCATTTCCTTGTTTTGTGTCATCAGCAAACTTTGAAATTATGCTTTGTATACCCACGTCCAGAGCGTTAATATTTATACAAGAGCAGTGATCCTAACACCAACCCCTAGGGATACACCACTGTATACCGTCCTCCAATCTGAAAAACTTTTCACCACTACTCTCTACTTTCTGTCCCTTAGCTAACTTTGTACCCATACAGTCACAGTCCTTTTAATCCCTATGGGTTTTAATTTTTTATTTTATTTTATTTTAGAGATACAGCACTGAAACATGCCCTTCGGCCCACCGAGTCTGTGCCAACCAACAACCACCCATTTATACTAACCCTACAGCAATCCCATATTCCCTACCACCTACCTACACTGGGGGCAATTTACAACGGCCAATTTACCTATCACCTGCAAGTCTTTGGCTAATTTTGCTAAGATTCTTTCTTTCAACAAGATCTGGTGGTGGATAGTTAAACTAATTGTGGGCATTAGGCTTGAGAAAGTGAAGCTGGGGACCATACGAAGGGAACCAACCAGGTTCTAATTCAAAGTTTTGGTGAGAAGAACAGCATCAATGGTGGAAATGAGGGAGTTGTTCAGAATTATGCACAATTACAGACAAATCATGGCAAACAAAAGGCCAGAGATTAGGCAATTGGGAGAGTGAAAGTAGCTATAAATGATTTTTTTGTGGGGCAGATGCAAAAGGCATTGTTGTTGGAAGAGGATAGGGGGTGTGGGTGGAGAGATAGAAGGTGGTGGAGATGCCCTTGTCGATGATCGAGACCATGGGAGTAGAGGCTATGGGAGGGAGATGATAAAGTCGATGGGATTGCTGTGAACATGGGAGGAGAATTTATTTGGAGGGAGACCTTAATGGAGGACAGGAAAGCAGTAAAATCAGAGAAACAGAGCAAGGGGAGTGGGATGGAGATTGAAATCACAGCCAGCCAATCAGGAATTGCTTACTGCAGAGACTGAGGGAAGGGAAGGAGGATATTTTGGTAAGAAATTTGGCTAGGGGTTGGAAAGAGCAATGAGGATTTTAGAGGAGAGGTGAGAGAGATGGAATAAGAGATGCACAAAAAGAGAAAAGTATAAGGGGAGTAGAGGGAAGAGACCAAGGTGTGATTTGGTGATAAGCTTGGGTGGGGCAGGTGATGCAAATTATCACCATACAGGGGCACTTCAGTAAGGAGCAAGGTGCTATCACCCATGAGTCAAGTTTCAGTCAAAGGCAGAATATCAATGCACTTATCCACAATACGCTTGTGGATGGCAAGGGCATTGCTTGCAAGTGAATGGGTGGTCTGGAGAAAATTGCAGAGAGGCACAGTGATAATTGATTTACTGGTAGCATCCACAATGGTGGGTGGGATCAATAGAATGGGAAGGACATTGGTGAGGTTAGCTTCCAGTGGGTGTGTTGGTTGGGGGGCTGGTGAGAGAGGATGATGGAACAGTTGGGCATTACTACCCATGAGGAGGCAGTGATTTATGCCTCGATAAACACTTTGGAGAATGCCAAATAAAGTAAAGAGTTTGCTGTGGTTTTAAGCTCAGGGCATTGACAGGGGATTAGAAGATTTGTGATGGTTTGGGGGTAGGAATGGGAGGGGGGGGGGAAAGAGAGGGAAAAGAGTTACTGAGAGGGGAAAAATGAAAGGTGGCATTTCTGGATGACACAAGGGGGAGAGGACAGGTAAGAAAAGGCACAAGAGGATTTTTTTTTTACACGGAGATACAAATAATGGGTTCAGAGCAGCAGCCAAATTTCACATACAATTGGACATAGAGGGGTGTCAAAGCCATGGCAGAGATTTGAGGAGACAGGACTTGGTCTTAAACAGAAGAGAGGGACGAGATGATATGTAAAAGTTCAAGTCTGAGGTCCTGCAGTCAGAAAGTTAATTTGTAGACAGGGTGAAGTCAACTTGGAGCGTCCACGACAGTATGCAGGTGTGGAAACATGGCTGTTCAAAGGGCAGACTTTCAGTTGCTGGAAGTTATCCAGTGAAAATAGATTGCCAAGGTGGAGTGGAGACAACCATTAGTCAGTCGGTGGATCCAGGGGACCAGTGGAGGTACATATTGGTCTCAGATGTTAGTAGAGGTGAGACTTTTCCACAGAAGGGAGCAGAATCCAGAGCATGATAGGAACCAGCATGAAAAGATCAGAACTAGCAAAGCAAAAAGAGAAAAAGAAAACTGAAGCAGAAAACCAAGCCTGCAGATCAGGTATTGGAATAGAGACAGTCCCAAAGACAATACTGTCTCAGTAGAAAGTGGTGACAAAGGTGGAGGTCACAGAAAAGCCCAGAAGGAAGTAGAGAAATGGACTTCAGCCCAGGAGAAAATGGATTTCTATCCATGACCCAACACAGCAGGAGTGTAAAGCTGAAAAGCTTGCATTGCACTGAAGTACAGTCCTAAAGCTCAGCAGGTAACAAGAAGCACTGCAGGCTGGAACTGGTAACCTTAAAATTGGATATTGACTGGCAGAGTAGAATCAAGGCAGCAGAGGCTATAGCACAAGTCCAGCAAAGCAATGCAACTCTGATGGCAGAAGAGTCCAGGAAATCAAATGCGATTTTACCGTCATTCATTATTGGGGAACATTTTCAACAACATGTGCAAGTGTAAAATGCTGGAACAGAAACATTTAAAGTCCACACTAGTTAATATGCAGGTGCAGCGAGCAATTAGGAAAGCAAATGTTACGTTAGCCTTTATTCCAAAAGGATTGGAATACAAAAGTAAAGACGTCTTACAGCAATTATAGGGGCCCTTGGTGAAAGCACACCTGGAGTACTGTGTACAGTTAAGGGCTTCTTACCTAAAAAAGGATATACCAGCCTTAGAGGGAGTACAACAAAGATTCATAGACTGGTTTCAGAAATGAGGGGATTGTCCTCTGAGAAGAAACTAAGTGGACTAAGTCTACATTTTCTGGAGTTCAGAAGAATGAGGGGTGATCTCATTGATACATAAAACTCTTAAGCGACTTGACAGGGTAAATGCTGGGAGGATTTTTCCCCTGGCTGCTGGGCTTACAGTCTCAGAATAAGGGATTGGCCATTTAGGACCGAGGTGAGGAGAAATTTCTTCACTCAAAGGTTGTGAACTTTGAAATTCTCCACCTAGAGTGCAGTGGATTCTCAGTGGTTGAGTATATTTAAGACTGAGAGCAATACATTTTTAGATAGTAAGGAAATCAAGGAATATGGGGATAGTGCAGGAAGATGGAGTTAGGGTAGAAGATCAGCTATGCTCTTACTGAATGGTGGAACAGGTTCAAAGGGCCATATGGCCTATTTGGCTCCTATTTCTTATGTTTTTATGCTCACAAACACCCAATATAAACTTTTGGTGCAAGGGACCTTTTGCTTGAACTGGATTACCCCCAAAATGCTGATCTGCTTTTCTCTTTCAGATGCTGATTGACCTAATGCACGTTTCAGCATTTCCTGTTTTTAATTAATAGCCAGTTTTTGCTTTATTCTCCTTGTATCACATTAACCCAATTATAACAGCAAAACATCACAAAAACATCTATGCATTGTTTGTGTGTGGTGACATCACAGTGGAAATTGAGCTCCTTTAACTTCTCATTCCCCAAATTGGCATTCACCATTGAAAGATTAAAAAGCATACTTATGGCTTTAACATTCTTCTGCTCTAAAATATTACAAAGATGATTAGAAGTTATAACCTGAGGGGGTTCTAAGTAAAATGCTTGTATTTTCTTCAATAATTAAATCCTTTGGCATTAATAAATTCCAACCAAATTAAGTATTGTATTGACTCTTCCAAATATTTTCCATCTGCTAAAAATATTTACTTGGGATTAAGAATATTTTTTAAATTGCCCTGAAAGTAATTAAAATGAGGGGGATATTATACTGAGGAATTGCTAGCAATCATTGTGTGACTGTTAGTTGATGTTACAACATGGCCTGGAACCCAGTCTCAAATAATTTGGGTCACTCCCTGCAATCAAATTTCAGTTCTCAGTGCAGTCAAAGCAAGGGTTCAGAATTAATTCAGCTTGAAGGAACTATTTATTCTATGAATTACACTGAGTTACTGCATTTACAAAATCATAAAGGGCTACCAGTGAATGGTCCATGTCCAGTTTACTCCTACAACTAAATTTGAACTTAATTTTTAAGATATCTAGGAATAAGCCTCAGGCTACTATCTTCTAAATCATTTTTAGAAAATTGTTCCCTTTCCCCTGTTGGCCATTCCATACTTCACACACCATGACTTATTTGGCAGAGTGTAGATGACCAGATGGTATGCTCCAGGCCTCTTCCATTGGACTTTACAAGAAGCTGCTGGGAGGTGCGAGACAGCAGCCCAAAGTGACACACTCTCCTCGTGAGGATGCCACCTGGCCTTCATTCTATGTCTCATCCTGCCAGCACACCATGAAGAAAAAATAAATTAGTAGCCTATTTGCTACATTCTTTCTTCATTAAGGACAGTTTACTGCATTGAGCCCAATGCAGTCACTCCAGAAAAGAGCTTGAGCCTGCCCAGATTCTATCTGCAGCATTAAAGTCACATTAAGCCCATCATACAGAATTTTGAATATACCATACCTTTGCCTGGGGCTTTAACAATACTTGGTTTCAGTATCACAAGAATATTTGTGAAGGAAATATTTAATCCCCTCACCTTTCTTTTCATTAAGGAACTGTTTAACATGGACTGCTCCACTTTAGGTCTAGGACCGAGTGACGGCCAAGTTGGTTCATTGAATGGTCTTTACACTAACTAGTTCAATTAATTTTGGTTTGACAGGCAATCACTGTAAACTGGCATTAATGGATGCTGAATATTAACTATAGCAGTGATCACAATCAGATTAAGAACTGGTGAGATTGTGACAAGTAACTTCTTAAATAACTGAAAGGTGAACTGCTTTGGCTAGCCAGTCTATTGGCTACACTATTGTCTAGACACTGGTGACTAGCAATGTTTCAGAGCTTCTACGACCACATCCTCATATTATGGTTGAGTGAATCTCCTTCCTTTTTGGGATACAGGTGTTAAATTCTGGAGCATTGAGTTCAGAACTCCCTTTTGGCAGTGGCATTATCTGTTCCACTAGGTCCTTTAGTCCTGGCAGAACCCACTTTACGCACAAGCTACAATATCTGACTGGGCTTCATGCTCATCTTTCATAAATCCTAGACTATCTGCAATTAAGCAACACTCTTCTCTCTCTGCAACTGGTTGGAATAACAATTGAATTTGATGTTGATAACTGTCCTGAATACTCTTATAAAGGTGCCCTTCTTAAACCTTAAGTTGCTTAAAGGACTAGAAAAACATGCTTCCTAAGAAAACTAAATTTACAAAAGGTTACCTCTAACAAAGGGTAAGAACTCGGCACAGTGGCGCAGTGGTTAGCACCGCAGCCTCACAGCTCCAGTGACCCGGGTTCAATTCTGGGTACTGCCTGTGTGGAGTTTGCAAGTTCTCCCTGTGTCTGCGTGGGTTTTCTCCGGGTGCTCCAGTTTCCTTCCACAAGCCAAAAGACTTGCAGGTTGGTAGGTAAATTGGCCATTATAAATTGCCCCTAGTATAGGTAGGTGGTAGGGAAATTTAGGGACAAGTGGGGATGTGGTAGGAATATGGGATTAGTGTAGGATTAGTATAAATGGGTGGTTGATGGTCGGCACAGACTCGGCGGGCAAAAGGGCCTGTTTCAGTGCTGTATCTCTAAACTAAACTAAACTCCTGCTCTTGCTACTCAATTGCTGCATATTAAGGTGATGCAACAGTCTCTATTTTTACATTTTATTTCAAAATGAAGTCTTACTATAATTAGTTAACCAAAACGACATATATACTACAAAGTCTCTATTCAAAACCAACAAATTTGGAGTCCTGCGCCAAGTCATCGAGTCACGGCTTTCCTTGGAGCACGAGAGACATCAGACAGAATTTTACCAGCCCCGGGTAGTTGTCTGGGCTGGTAAAATAGTGGGGAGCTGCATTGGGACAGCTCCTCAACACAGCCACGCCGCCAGGGATTTTTCCAGCGGCAGATTGCGTGACAGGTTGGCAGGCTGCTCTAAGGAGACGAGAAACTGACTTGTATAAAAGCCCAATTAAGGGCCACTTTACGCAACGGCTGACATTTTGCCAATGCCGGGGCGGCCCTGCGCAGTGTGGGGAGGCTAACAGCTTTATGGAATCTCCATAACACAAAGAGGGGGCTGCAAGCAGGGAACGCAGCCTCCATGGCCCAACTAATCCCTTGGAGGAGTTACCCCTCTGACACTCAGCCCCCTGAAAGTTTTATTTTATTTTAATTTACTTACCTGTTGGAGCTTCCCTACCTGCCCCGGAATGGGCCGGCAGCATCAGGAGCCTGCCTGCCATCCTTAATTGGATGGCGGGCCTACTAGCAGCCAAGGAGGCTGCCTGCAGTAAAATGTCCAAGCCAGTCCTGCTGCCGGAAAGTGCGGGCTTGGGACTCACTTTTTGCCCTGAGATCGGTGCCCACAGTAAAATTCAGTGCATCGTGTCTACGAGTTATGGATTATTTTTCCTATCTGTTTTGCATTTCTTAACTTTATTCTCCCCCACACAAGTGGGGAGATATGACACGTTTATATTTCACTAAGAGCTCTACTTGAGGTCTGAGGGATAATGGCTTCTCACAGTAGCAAGGGATGTCTCGAGTATAAAACAGTCATTTCTGGGGTCATTACTTAGGACCTTTTATGGCTTTTAGCTTAGAATAATTTTATGGCTAAATTACATACGTGATGTTTTGAATTAGCTTTGAAAGCTGTAGCTTGGACACTTCTCAGCATTCAGTTCAACAGCTGAACTCCATTTTAAGCAGGCCACTTGCAAGCCAAGCTCCATTTTAGGCAGATTACAGGGCATTTCATCTATGAACTTAAAAAACATTATTCCAACGATTTACTGGGAACAGCATATCCTAAACATTTTATAGCGTAATACTTGTACTTTCACTAGTGAAAAATCAAGTGCTAAACAAATTTCACCAATGATTTTTCATTTATGGTTTGTGACCAAATCACTTAATTAAGGTGCTGGAAAGCAGGCATTCCCTTGGTAGCCCAGTAAGAGACCCCCAGTGTTTTCATGAGGGAAGGGGAGAACAGAAAGTTGGGAGAGAAAAATGTCAGTTGCTGTTGAATGTATTGTTAGGATGTACTTTTGGAAGTTGAAATTAAAAAAGGCACTTTACTAATCCATTTGTCGTTACAAGTAATTTAAAAATAATTTCAAGGGTGAATTTTACACAACTGGTCCATTTACCAAATATGACTAGGGAACAAGAAGAATTAGTTTGTGTTTGAACAAAGTGAAAGTGTTCATGTTATTGTAGAATTTGAAGCTCCAGAATCAGAGATTCCAAAAACACATTACGTTCAACAGTTTGTGCTCTGAGAGCTGGGGATGCTCAACCAGATTCTGAACAAAGACAAGTTGACTGGTATTAAAGGGGTTCAAATAGTATTTTTGTGGTGGGATCAATGGGACGTTGTTGGGGCAGAGTACAAGAGGCTTGCAGTCTAACCTGTACTACATCTATAAAATACAACAGTTTGCATTTATATAGTGTAAATCACAGTGCCAAAAGTGGAAAACCAGAAGTGCTCCATTACCCACCCCTGAAACAGTCAACCGCGAGAAATGAAAAAAGAATGTATCTTTGGATAAGAAAACCTTGTGTACGTTTTTAAAGAAGTAACATAAATCCTCTTAGCAGTGGGGGTTTATTAAATAAGTCTTGGTCTTCTCTAAATAGCAGTTAGGAGAGAAATGCTGAACAGGCTGGAGTTTCAGTTACATAATACTGTAAAACACTGAACTAATTAATAAAGGAGACAGCACCACTTTCATGATGCTTTAATGCATTCATATCTAATATAGAATATGCAATTGCTAAACAATGAGCACAGCCCATAGTGTATGTGCAGCAACTAGAAAGTAACATGCTTGGCTACTGGACAAATAAATTTCCTTTAATAAGACAGTACTCCAAGTGTGCATTACCATTTATTTTTTTTTAAATTGATTTTCATTAACATTTTATGCACCGACTATATTTTCACACTCAGATTTTCTAGGGGAGGCAAAGAGCAGCAGGATGGTGTGGGGTGGTGAGGAAAGGTGTGATGCAGTATTAGCAGGAGTAAACTGAATAAATTAGAATTGTGCTCCACATTTCAAGAAATCAAAACACTTGATGTGAACAATCTGCTGGATTTCTCATTTCAGAAAATAGTTACACAATTAACATACACATTGTCACATAATTCAATGTACAAAACCTCCATTATGGATTCACATAATGAAATAAAATGAATAAAAAGCTATTGTTACAAATTACCTATTGAATGGGAATTTCACAGGTACATTATTTTTGGAATATGTTTTAAGTGCCAGAGTGTTTTTCATCATGTTCCTAAAACTTGAGGGGATAATTAGAAAAAAAAAATCCCTTTAAGTCCAATTTTCTTTTGATTTCTCGGCTCTGTAATACCACGATCATTACACGCCTTTACTCCCAGAAAGGACTGCAACACAAATATTCATTTGGCATCATAAACTTCCCTGTAGGTAACAGCAGTCGTATCTTCAACGCACAGATCTCTAACCTAATGGCGCCTTCAGATCTTATCGACCTCTGTTTTTCTTTGCATTACCCTTCAAAAGACAGAATGAGAAAATAAACGGTTGATTGACATGACTGGTAGCTTGATTTTGTATCTAATTCCAGTGAACAGGCGAGTACCAAAATAATCTAGTGTATTGGTAACATCTACATAAATAGCATACCTCTTCCTAACTTCAGCTGAACTTTTAGGGTGTACCAGAACAAACGTCATACTGAGATTTGTGGTTTATAAAAAGCTGCATAAAGGTGAGTGAAGCTATGCACACATTTTTGTGCATTTTCTCAACTTCCTTTTCTAGATTACTGTGCCATCCACCAATCTTCCCTGTAAGCTGTGTGCATATATGGCTGCATAGCAGCCTGGAAGGTACTGTGCAGGTCTTGTTCAGTGTTAAATACTGCATCTGTTCAAAAAGACTTCAAGGTACTGTGCATTGAAAAAAACTGGCTAAACATAACTATAGTTTACAGGGAACATTGCCAGCCACCATTTCCTGACTTGAATGGCAATACCAATAACTGGTTATTAGGTACTGACTTACTTTTGGATTTCCTTCCCCCTGGAGGAAAGCAGAAGGTATCAGCAAGCAATGTCCTTTCTAAATATTTTGCATTGTGTGTGGCCTGATTTGAATGTGCAGTACCTTTACAATTTTTTTTTGCACAGCTGTGCATGCGCGGTATCTTAAAGATGACAACTAAGTGAGCAGCCTGTGTGGTACCTTCCAGGTTGCCGCACGGCCCTATGCGTACAGCTTACAGTAACATTGCCAGTTATGGTTGAAAAGGTGCACCTTGACCAGATTTCACTACAGGCAGTTGCTTTGGACCAGGGTACTTTCTATTTTTTCAGTAGAAGTCACAATGCTGATGAACAATTTGCACAAACTCACTCTCAGGCAACTCAAACGTTTATTTCTAACTAATGAGCCATACATGCCTGCTTGAAAAGAAAATGCCAATCAAAATCCAAAAGCATGAGATAGTTTTTTTCCATTAGCATCAGATGCAGTACACAATATGTTTAGCTGCTTTCAACTAAATTGTCAACTTTTTTCTTTGAGCTAAAATTTGGTTATAGATCCAACACTGAGTTTCTGAGTCTCCTTCAATGCACTTTATCTACTGAAGTGCCTAGAACAGGTCAGAATTAGATTCCACAGTTGTACTCCACTATGTGATGAAACATAGGTAGAAACAGGCTTAATTAGGTAGAATTTAGATATTAATATATTATTCTTTTTATAATTAAAGACTGAATAGCCAGTTTTCAAGACTCACTGAAATTCCCCTTTAAGAAGGTAGAGTTAAAAATGTCAAAGGTCTTTCAAGGTCCCTGTTGCCACAGAATGTGAACCAGAAACACCTTTTAAGTTGGACATTCCATTTCAGCGTTTCTGTTGCTAGGGAATTGGAGGATAAACACACATTGAAACATCCTGGGTGACATCAGCAAGAGGTAGCAATAAACTTAATTAGTTGATAGTGTTGGTGAAGTAGACAGATTGACTCAAAAGAAGGGTTAAAAGACCCATATAAAACACAATTATAGAGAATAAAATGGAATAGTACTTACAGGAACAGATGTCAAGTAAACCCAATTATAAACATTTTGACCAGATAAATGCTCAAATTCAACAGCAGGGGAATTCCAACAAAAAACATTATGTGGGGATGGTAGCTAATGATATCATATTTGGATCTTAAAAGCAGGAAAAACAGACGGAAAGGTAACACCTATATGCTAAAAGGTCAGATGATAGTTTAGAAACAGTATAAACATGAAGGTTTTTGAAGCAAAAAAACAGAAGTATTGAATTCCTCATCAATGCTTCTCAACCTATGGCTTACTTGGAGAATTTAAGGTAAAAGTTTACTTTAAATTTTGATGGATATTCTAAGATATTTTGCTGTAACAATATCAAGGTTAAACTTCCGGATTCTATTTTAGAAGATTATGTGTTACATCTCTAAGTAATATTTGATATTGTGATTATACTTATCCACTTAGTGTATTGAATGCTCAATTCTTTAATAAATCGTCTCATGTAGTATTCTGTATACAACTACAAGAACTCCCTCTCGGTGTCTCTAAGTGGAGAGATACATAATGAAGAGTGTTTCCTGGACCCTTACAATATCTAGGATATTTATGACTTAGCCATAATTATTAAAAAATAGGCGATCCGAAAGATGGTAATATTCTCTGTTAGTTTTCTTTCTTTGAGGGAAGACTAGTTAAGTTCTTACAACTCAAATACGTGTCTATAAGAATTTGTCTGGTTTGACCTTAAAGGAGATTCATAGGGATGTACGCCGGATTTGGTTTAGTCACTATAAGGGGTTAAAGTTATAAATCACTTAAACCACAGGTTCATGTTGCTTAACTTTTCAGAAGTTTCACATGATGCTCAATTGGGATGAAGGACCAAAAAGTGTAAAAACAAAAGGGACACCAACAATTGAGATGCAGTTTCATGGAGTCACATATTCAGACTTTTATATTAAAAAGATGTCCACAAAGGGGATTTACAGAAGTCAAAATAAAAGAAAAAATACAAATACCCTTATCCTCCACCTTCCTCCCAAAAAACTATTAAACAAATTACCTACCTACATTTTCCTCTTTAAGTCTCATTTAGCTCATGTACTTGGTGTAATCAGTACATTCACCCTCTCAGATGCATGCAGTTTTCTGTAAGCTTTTCATCTCAAAAATTGTATTAAATGTTAAAAGCCATTCTTATTGGCTCTCAGCCCAGAATTGCTTCCAAAGTTTTTGTGTATTTTTCAAATGTTAAGCACCCATCCATCAACATGCCCTCCTCAAAAAGAATGTTGGTCAGATTACAAACAAGAATGACAGAAGCAACTTGGAGGGGAGAGGATAACTGGGTTCAGCTTTCGGGGCAGGAAATGCATGACTGGATTGGTGCAGTCACAAGGGCTTCCATGAGTCACAATTGGGCTGCAGGCCAAATAATCAGTACTCTTGATTTAGTCAAGTGGTTTTGTAAATGGTTTGATCTCAGTTTATTTAGAAGGTTCCATACTGTTCACTTGTAGGATGATGCATCCCATTTGTAAGTATTATTTACAAGTTTATAGAAATTGCAACACATCTGCAGTTTCCAAATTGGCCCTCAATAGATTCAAGAAATTAACAAACCAACCAAAGACAAAAAGAAAATACTTTATGAGGGGAGATGGTGGTATAGTGGTAATGTCACTGAACTAGTAATCCAGAGGCCAAGGCCAATGCCCTGGGGACACATGTTCAAATCCCACCACGGCAGCTGGTGGAATTTAAATTCAATTAATTAAGTTCAATTAATTGACAAAAAAAAAAAATCTGGAATTGAAAGCTAGTCTCAGTAATAGTGTCATGAAACTTATCATTGATTGTCGTAAAAACCCATCTGGTTCACTAATGTCCTTTAGGGAAGGAAATCTGCTGTCCTTACCTGATCTGGCCTGCATGTGACCCACATATAGTTAACTCTTAACTGAAATAGCCTAGCAAGCCACTTAGTTGTCAAGGGCAATTAGGGATGGGCAACAAATGCTGGCTTTGCCAGCAACACCCACATCTCATGAAAGAATTTAAAAAAACTGTTGTTTACCTTACTGCCCGTACGAAGAGAGTCAATTTCTTCCTTTTGTTTCGACAAAGTCTCATTCATACTACAAAGATGATCACTCATCATACTCAGCTGATCTTCGTAGCTCCTCTTTGTCGTAGTCAGCTCATCCTATATTAAAATGCAGACACCATTATATTAAAACAGAGAAGTTACAACAGGGGAATGTGTGGAACACATTTAGTGCACAAGCAAGGAAGTACTGTGTGGTTTAGAAAGGTACTCATCACTTGAGTAATCTATTGTGTCATCAGCTCATCCACTTCCTGCAACTCTCCCGACTCCAAGAAAGTTTTTATACATTGGTCACTCTGGCTGCTGCCCCTCATTTTACCATATTAAAATCTTAAAGTAGAAAACAATCCTAAAACCATGGCTTGAATTAATATAACAGTGGCTGGAATGAATGCCATTAAATTGTTGAGAGAGATAGAGAGAGAGAGAGAGAGATAGAGAGAGAGAGAGAGAGACTGAGACTTTTGCACTCTGGCACCCACATTTACATGTTCTTTTTGTCCTTAATGTAACTATCACAGGGTCGCTAGATATTGGTTCTGAGTCTCTACATAAACAAAGCATCACAGAAACAGTAGTCCTAGGAAGCCAGTGACTCTGTTCAGTTGTAGTCAACTATTTCTATTTTTTTTTCTCTCAGAGGGAACATTTCCCCCCCCCACAAAATTATCTGTAAAGGAGCTATTCAAAACTTCTACCCTTGACATTTGAAGAATACTTTGATGTATATCCATTTCAAAGTACACACCCTTTACCCTCACTGAAATAACTGCGCAGAAGTCCAATTACCACCAAAAATAAAACTGATGTCAATGCCTTCTCTACCTTAAACTATCTCAGCCACTTAGGCTAGGTGGAAAGACCATGTTTGGCTTATGTCATCTCATAATAGGCATCAATGTCTGTACACTAACAATCTGAAGTGGTGAATTATTCTAATGAGTTGCTTTTGTTTTTGTGATGAAGTACTGCTTTTAATTAATTTAACCAAAATTTCTATTTTTGCACTGTTTTCAATGATGTTCACCACAATATCCTTATTCAGCAGATGTTTGAGTCACACGTTCTCCATTAGATATGGAAACCAATCCACTTCCACAAAGTTAACAGTGAATGTTAGTCCACAAAAGTACTGGAAATTTTTATCTTTCATGATCATCAGTAATCTAGTTCAGATACAGCCCTCTTATATTCTCACAGTAAAAGGATTTAGAAGTTTCACCACTCCACACAAGTTCTGTTAGCTGCACATGGCACTGATTTCCTATTGGATATTGAACTTAAATAGTGTAACGTTTTCAATGCCTGCCATCATTTTTAAAATTTAAAACATGTGGCAGACAGCAAAAGCCAGTTGTAAATGGAATAATTAACAGCATATGCATACTGCCAATGCAATTTTATTAATTTTTCATTTGTCTTTTATACAGAATGATTTAGTTACACAACGCAAAAATCAGCTGTTTTATTATGTAGCATTGTAGGGAGAAAAATGAAAGAATCATCAACATAGCACTTGTACCCCATTTCAAGCTGCAGTAGACATAATTTTCTTGGATATCCAAACAAAAACTGATAAAAACACCATGAGGAACTATACATTCAAATTATGTACCATGGTACGAAGAACAATACAGTGAGATGGATTGAAAATTGCATTAAAGTACCATAAGCAAAAAGGTGGTAGTTTCCCACTGAGGTCCAGTCACTAATGGGGTGGCCCATGGTTCAGTGCTAGGTCCCTTTTGTCAATGTTTGATGATCCAGGAAGGGTATAGAGAATACAGTTATCAAATTTGCAGATATTAAATTGTGTGGAACAGTTAGGGCCTTAAAAAAGAGGAAATAGACTGCCATGGGATTTGCCTAGATTGAGGAAATTGGCCCAGGCCTGGTAAATGCCCTTGAATTTAGATAATTAAACAGTCTTACACATGGGTACACAGAATACAGATAAGGAGTATAGAATGAGTGGGCGTAGCTTAAGGGTGACAGCAAGACACCTGGGAATGATTAGTGACTGTTTTCTAAAGAATCAAGAAGTGTCAAGAGGTTTCTGCCATTGTGAACAGGGCCCTTAGCTGTACTACCTGGATTGTTCAGCACAAAACTGGGGCCATGATTGTTAATTGCATATTAGTGTTTAATTGTATGCAGATGATGAGCATTAACTGGAGATTCACTTGTGCTCCAATATGGGGGCAGACTAAAACTATGTTTGTTGGGTTAGGAGGTGCATATTTGTAATGCGAATCTCTTAACAAAAGCTTATAAAAGTGTGCAAAGATTGACTCCAGTACCATTCTTCACTGCCTGGCTTTCTGGAATCAGTCAATGATAACAGTACTATACAAGGCTTTGGTCAGACCTCCTCTAAGAATAGTATACACCATATTGGTCCCTCCAGGTTATGGATATTAATGGCTCTAGACATAGGACAGAGAGGCAAGGAGGATGAAGACTCCATGCCTTGTGGTTGAAATTTCGAGAGAGGCAGAGGCTTGGAGGAGATATGATTCAAGTATTTATTATTAAAAGTCATCAATAACAACAAGCAGAAGGTGGTTGAGTTGACGGGGCTAGGTACAACTAGAAACCACCAATTTAAATTGAGAAAGCAAAGAACGAGGTTGGATGTTTAATGTTTTAATTTTTCTTAAGAGAATTGATGTGTGGAACATGCTTCTGGAGGTGGTAGTGAGGACCGACACCCTGAAGTTGTTCAAGAAGGTGTTAGGCACACTTTTTAAAAACTACATCATCAGGTGAAAGGCAAGATTCTGGGAAATGACTAATGGATTTGCGGTCACCTGGTACGTGGGGGCAGTGGGGTGGAAAGAGAGGAAGGAATAGGGAATGAGTCCTGCAAAAAAATGAACCAAGTGTGTCTACCCTGATGCCTCTGGAAGCTGATTCTGCTGATCTATTACCCTGGAAAAATATGAAACTTCCCACGTACACAAACATCTCTAGATCTGTTGTATGAATTAACATGATAATCATGCAGACACTCGCAAGAGCAGAATGACTCGATAAATCCCATTAATTATAGAATATATTGGCAAGAGTCACAAAAACAGAGCTGCTTCCACATTGTACTGCTTGACAACAGCATGAGTAGACATGTTACTTCTTCAAAAGCACTGCTGCATTCTAATGTATTTAGTCCCAGTACCAGAAATATTACCCCAATTTATTTGGTTATTTTAATACACATACACATCCAGCTACAAATAGACACAAAGCTCATACGTTGGATATATTTAGCCAAGAATACGCACACAAGAGGGTTGACATTTCCTCCTACCTGCAATCGCACAATGTTCTGATTGGCAACTTTTATTTCTTCTGAGAGGGATTCTCTGGACTTCTCTGCTAGTGCTAATCTTTTAGCAAGGGCGCGACACTACAAATTTATACAAAAAATTATATAAAAATATTCAAATTCACACAATAATTCAACTAGAAACCAACTGTAGTCTGCAAACCTGCCCCAATACAGTTGGAACACATTGATTTGAAACATTTGACTACACACCCTTAAATTGAAATCAACTCTCATTTGAATGTACTGTTCCCTTCAGGATACTTTGTTCATTTTTACACCATCTCAGCTTCCAGCTGCCCTTCCCATGGCACTTTTCTGTGCCAATGCAACATCTATCCATTCAACTCTTTGCATACTACTGCCAGGGCTTTAAACAATCCTTTGTTAGGCTGCAATTTGACACACTTCTAATGAATATACTGTATTTTTAAAAAATTCTTTCATGGGATGTGAGCATCACATTTGTTGCCAATCCCAAATTGCCCTTGAGAAGGTGGTGGTGAGACACAGTGCAGTCTCCTCTAGGTAAGAAACTGGCCCCTCAAGCCTGCTCCGCCATTTGGCTGATCTTAATGAAATCATTTATGACATCAGGGAGACCAACATATTAGATAATTAATTTTCTGATCACCTCCCTTCTGTTCACAAATGTAACCCCGACTTCTCCATGACTCGCCAAAGTAACATCCCTCCCATTTTGTCTCCAAAATCCCATCTTTGTCCTGCGATACTGTTCCAAGCAATTTCAACAAAAGCATCATCTCATTTTCTCCTTAGTATTCTGCAACCACCAACATTGACTTGAGTGACCGCTTAGCTCTCCCATCTTTTTTTCAGCAAGGGTGCTGGGGGATATGAAGTGGGTCTTTTGGCGGGAAGGTGTTTTCCTTGTGGATCCTCTCAGATCACAGCTTACTCTGGGAGGTAGGGGTAAAGCTGATTGAGAACTCACTAAAATAGAAATTCTGGTCACAAAACCATTTCCACCCACGACATTGTGAAACAGGCATACTTTACAACTGTACACCGTTTCCTTATGGTTCCCCAAACACTATAAAAAGGGCAGCAGGACACAGAGCATTGCTCTGGAACAAATAGTGAAAATCATGCTTGCAGAGTTGCTGATCTGAAATATGCTGTTGAGGGAAACACATAGCAGAAAGTGAATGCTTCTTTGCTGGAAGCAAGAATCAAGAAGAGGTTCATTCCATGATACTCTCTCACTTATCCAATCCATTATTGTACCATAGCAGGGATCTGACCCTTCGAGCCAGTGAACTTAAGATGACTGACACAAAATAACCAATATATAAATATTGCTGCCCTCTCAAAATAAATTCAGTTGTAAAACTGAGAGGCTTAACATATAATCTAGGCTGACATTTCAGTACACTTCTGAGAGTGGTGTACTGTGATGCCATACTTCAGATAAGACATTAAAAGGACGCCCCCTTTGCCCTCTCAAGCAGATGTAAAAGGCCCAAAGGCACTATTTGAATAAGGGCAGATGGGTTCCCCAGTCTCCAGGGAATTTGTCAACCAACATCGCTGAAAAAGGTTACCTGATCATTTATCTCATTGTCGTTTGTGGGACCTTGGGTGTGCACAAATTGCCTCCAATGTTTCTGTACATTACACCAATGACTATATTTCAAAAGTACTTAATTGACTCTGAAGTCCTTTGGGATGCTGAGATCCTGTAGGACTATATAAAAGCAAGTACTTTTTTCATTACAATGCAAAGTGTAAGGAAATAAGTAAGATTTTCAGAGATTTGCAGAATTCCTAAGCAACAATGAAGTTTAAAAAATTTAGGCTAGTAATTTTACAAGCATCATCTCTCAAATGAAGAATTATTTTTCGATTTTGTTTGCCAAAAATGGCCACAAGATAGGAAAATGTCAACATTAAAGGCCATTATGCGTCATCAGTATTACCTCTGCATAAAAATGCACTGACTTGCTGTCTGCTATCTGAAGCTGTGAAGTTAGTTCTGCCACTCTGGTCATGTAGTGACTTTTGATCAACTGTTCGCGCGACTCTGCATCTGGAATCTAAAAGTACACACATGGGACATTCCTTTAGCTGTGACTGGTGAATGCTTTATATGAGGTCACTTCAAAACCTGTTATTTTAAATGTTTGTTTAAATGAAATTATGTACATAAGCCACCCAACAACCAGTGCAGACTACTTTAAAATCTACATTCATCAGTTTCTGCATATGTTCCTCAATCCGATCAGTTATATAACCGCTTACGCCATAATTAAAAGTGAAGCACATTTTTTTTTTAAAAAAGATTTTAACAAAGATAGACAACTACAAAAAAAATTGCCCATTTCAAAAATAAGAAATATGATCATTGCAGTACACTTAATTAATTTTATTTTCAAAGAACTTGAAGGGTATCACAGTACCTCATTGTTCATGGTGGAAGTGGTCAGCATTCCAACCTAACAAATAAAAACTTCATTCAGTTCAAGACTCATGCTAACATGTTCATATATATTACAAGTAAAAGGAGAGGACTTACTAGAATGTAAAGCAGTGGTTTAGGGAGGATAATGGCCTTTTTGGTAAATAGAAAACTAAGTTACAGATTTAATATACCTAAAGCTTAGGTTACCTCAAGAATGCAACAATTCACAAATTTCTAAACTTTTCACACTTAATGTACTTTCCCAATGACTCAGTTAGTAAATCACTACTCAGCATAAAACTGAGCCATAAGCCAAAGATGGTCCAAGATCCAATATTCTCAGCCAGGGTGACAGGAAGAGCTACAAATAACCTCTGCACTTTAGACTTTAGAAATGGTAGGGAGGGAAGGGGGGTTGGGGGAAAAAGGTAGTAAAAATCTGTTCTGACTAAAGGTTAATTGACTGAAATGTTAAGTCTGTTCTCTCTCCATAGATACTGCCTGATCTGAATATTTTCTGATTTTATTTCAAATTTCCAGCATCTGCAGTATTTTACTTTTGTGGTAAAAATCAAGGAGGTTTCCCTCTCCAAAGTGGTGTCCAGTGCAGACTGGATAGTACTTGGATGTGATGGTGTATTGGTAGAATAGTCTGTTGAAACTTAATCTTGGCTCACTCATGAAGAATGTCCAACTGGGTGAGGCAATGGAAGGGCAGTCAGCTCCCATGGAACTGCATCCAAGTATAAAGGCTATCATTTTCAGGAAAGAGAAAATAAACCAAAAAAAAAAGCTCAATTCTCAGTCCCATTGAATTCAAGTTTTACACCATTTACCAGACTAGTACTTCTAACTGGTTCTTTGGAGTCCTTTTCAACAAGCTGCAATTCTTCGATTTTGGGAATAGCACCATTCTCCTGGATAGAACCAACGGAAGGCATCTGCCCTTTAAATTGACTTTCCAGTTCAGTTAGACGCTGATTCTCCTTCTCCAATTTTATTTTGGCTAGTTGGGCCTCCAGCATCCAATGCTCTTTCTCCTGCTCCAATTTTGCTATTTTCTCTTGGCTTTGTTGCACCTGCAAAGATGGGGAACACTACATGGTTACAAGTTTCTTCTTTAGATGCTTGTGCCATCCTCCTGACCACAGCTAATCGGGCAGGTGGGTGAACTACTCCAAGGCTTCTACATATTCTGAACTGCAACTCAGGAGGTATGCAAATATGACCCATGCTAATCTATAGCTTTTCTCCTTTTACTCCCACCTCTCAAAATAACCGAGAACTGCCAAATGGAATGTGTCTGTGCGAATCATCTAACATCACTTTAACCACAGCTTTTCCATGTAATTATTTCTAACAGAAAGTGACCTTCTACAAAATTTTTTAAATAATATGGTCAAAAACTTGCTCCTTCTTGTAATTGAGCAAGATCAGAAACCACAATAAGACAGAGCGAATGGCCTCAGCCTGCAATTTAAACAAACAATTTAAAGGTTGGTTACAAAAAGTCATTGGGTGAAGGTTACGAGTTAGGAGTGGTGTTTGACTGGCTGGGGGCAGGTAGGGGAAACTTTAAAACTATTTTACTTGCTCTTTTCATGCTCTATCACACTAGTTGAGTTTTTCCATTCTATTCTTGTAACATAAAACTGCTGATGGGCACCCCTTCCCTGACAAATTTTGAACGGCAAAGCAAGGCACAATTCATAAAACAAATATTTTACTTGTTTTCCAGTATAACTTACACTACTTATAGGTTATCCCTAGTGTTACTTCAGCTGTACAACAAATTGGAAAGTTAACAAAATGAAATTTACAGGTTATGTAATGACAAAAATCACTGATTTGGGCCAAAACTGATCAGCCCCACTGCCTAATTAGAACTCTGTCCAGTCTTCAGGTGAACCCTCCCTTAATGGATTGACATGTACTTCAGGGCATAGTTGAGACCAGTAGCTACAGTTTGGGTTCCAGCCAAGCAGAACCCCATGAACATTGCTTGGCTGGTGAGGGTGGGATTTTAGCTGTCCTGTTTAGGTCTGATTACATGCATGCACAATAGCTGTTCGAAATTTAAATATCGAGGGAGCAGAGCAAGGTGAATTCCTGCTCATTTAAATATTTGAATTATGGCCAGATAGATTTACTTGGTATCGAGGGTCTATTGGACCTAGGGCATTTTACAAATCAGATTTGATACCAAACTCGACACAGTCCTGGAGGGGACAGTCTAGCAACACTAGAAGGTCTTGTGTTGCTTTGCTCCAGAGACAAATTGGGTTACTATTCTGCAGTAACATAAAAATGATGTCAACTCAAAATTAAATATTTGGGGGCAGATTCTAGCCATTTTGAAAATGATAAGGCTCCTTGAAGGTACAGACGTCCAAACACCAGCCACCAACTCAGCCATCAGGACATGAAGACATCTTTGTTTCTCAACAGCTATTTTGAATGGCCTATTAACTGCAAATATCGAGTAGCTGAAGATGTTTGGTTTGTTTGTTGGGTATTAAAGTGAATGTCATTTACCATCAAATATTCTCAACTCACTAGTTTATGGGTCTGCACTGAGATTGTCAAGAGCACTTTGTAATTCATATTTTGCCTTTTCATCAGAAGTCCTTTATCCATCATTAGGGTTCCAGCCATTTAACCTTTTGATCTGTGCTACACAATGGTGCATGGTGACCTCTTCATTACAAGTGTAAATTTGCTGGCCTTGACTTCAGTATTGGCTGCACACAGTCAGCTCCTTGTTTTAACTAACCTTTTCTTTGCATGTGGTGTGCCCTATTTTTATTTTAGAAATTGACCTGAACTCCAAATCTGTATTATATGAAATCAACTTTTAACTATATTTTTGCACATATTGTTAACTAGGTTCTGTAATTCCTGTTGCAGTATGTTACAGTACATCAAGTTTGAACCTTTATTGTAAAGGCCTGAAAAGATGTTGGTGCACAATTGCAGTAATAGAAGTAATGGCAGGAAAGTTGAACATTTCTGCAAGAGCCATCTCAAGTGAAAATATTTAAAAGAGGTTCATACTAAGTAGAGTAGCGTTGTAGTTATGTTACTGGACCAGTAATATAATTGATAATTTGAGTTCAGTTTAAAAATATCTGGAAATAAATAGCAGCAATCAATGAAAATGGTGACCAGTTGTAAAAATCCAACTTGTTTACTAATGTCCTTTGGGCAAGGAAACTTTCCCCCACTTATCAGTCTGGCCTATATATGACTCCAGTGCCACACCAATGTAGCTAATTCGTAGCTACTCTCTGAAGTTGCCTAGCAAGCCACTTAGTTATGTCAACTAAGGATGAGCAATAATTGCTGGCCTTGTCAGCAGCACCCATGGATGAATAAAAGCAACACACTATGCATTGCATGACTGATTATGTAGGCAAATTTGATTTAAAGACTTAAAGACTGCTGCAAAGGATTTAAAGATCTATTAAGTAGAAGGTTAATGAATTCAGTGTCTGGGAGAATAAACTCTTACAAGCATTCTATTACTGAGTCTCAGTACTGTTAAAAATTAAGTTAATCCATTGTTCTGTTTTCTGAAGGTTCATTCCCCTTCAGAAATATCACACAAGGCTGCCTTTGAAACTCAAGTTTTGTATCAGTGGTACGCCATGTCATTTGAAGTTGAATTCTTACAGTGCCCATTGCTCTTTCCAACATTGTCAGCGATCACTCAGCAGCTTTATTCCCCAATTCAGGCTACTTGGTCATTGGACTGCATTGAGCCTCATTTATGGAAGGCTTGAGAGAATTTATTCTCCTAGAAACTAGACTTCTGAACTCTTTTTTTTCCTCCTCTACTTAAATATACCTTTAAAAATTGACTCCAAAAATTTCATATAATAGACTTGGAATTCAGGTTTAAAAAAATGGAGCACAGATACATGCAAAAAATAGTTACTTAAAACAAAGAACTGACTTGTAGACTCCAGTTATTTGAAATCATCCAACAGCAATAGAGGCTGATAGCAGCAAGTCCTGTTAGATGAAGGTAAAAGAATAGATGAAGCCAGCTACACCCATGCACACATTAAAGGCAAAGTTAAGTGGTGGGGAAGTAGTAAAAGATTCATTACCTATACTGTGACCAGTAAATGCAACACTCCTACTGCATAGGGCATATTTAATATTAAGGCCTGGAATTTTCTGAAATTTTGTGCAAAAATAATGATGTAAGTATGACATAATACTGATTTTTAATACAAAAGATCCAGGATATTCGAATGTGACTTGCACCTGTATTTTCACACCATGCCAGAGTTTATTCAATCATTCTCAAAATTCAGTAAAACCCCTGGTGCTCATTAACAGTTCAACCCCCGTGCAAAACAATGGAGAACACAAGATTTTTTGCAATTACTCAAGTTCTGAATGGGCTGTAAACTTATTCTAATAGTTTTGGCACTGCAGACCCAAAGTCATAATTCTGGCGCTTTATGATTTTTTTAAAAATTGAGACCAACACTCTATATTGCATCTTTGAATGGATTTTAAAGCAGCAGAATTACATTAAATATTAGATACCTTTCCATAATTACATTTTCTGAAACCTACTCAGCCTAAAGTGCCGAAATCATGGTTTGTTATTTTAATCTTTAATTTGATGCACAAAAAGACAGACTCAAAAGGAATAAGGCACGACGACCACGCTTTCCTGAGATTGGTATAAATTTCAAAGCAACTTGCTGGCTATGCTGTTTGCCAAAATTCCAGGCCTTAGTGTTTTCACCTCCTTTGCATAAACCAAAAGTCATGTCTCTGCACTCAATAGGGAAGAACTCAGTTGACTGCAGCTGTGCACTGTGCCTAGATTCTTAGCAAACAGGTGTCCAAAGCAAGAAAGACATAGTGCACTGCAAAGCACTTCAAATATTTATAAAATCAAGTGAAAATTGTGTCAAAGTTCCTCTTTAACCGCTTAATTTGATCAAAATTTCATGCCTTAAAACAGGATCTGGTCATTTCAAGTGTTACTTAGTTACTTCAGCTTTTCTACCAAAATTCCCTAAGTAACATAGAAGATGCATCATTACCTGTTGTGAAAGACCTTCACGGCTTTCAGTAGAACTTAGAATGGTCCTGCGATTTGCCAAAGCCTCTTCATAAGGTACTGACCCTGGACAAGACTAACAAAGTCAAAGAGTCATTTACAGCACACAAGGAAAAGGGCTACATATGCATGGGACCACCACCTGCAAGCTCCCCTCCAAGCCACACACTATCCTGACTTGGAACTATATCGCCATTCCTTCACTGTCGCTTGATCAAAATCCTGGAACTCCCTTCCTAACAGCACTATTGGTGTACCTACACCCCAAGGACTGCAGCGGTTCAAGAAGGCAGCTCACCACCACCTTCCCAAGGGCAATCAGGGATGGGCAATAAACGTTGGCCTAGCCAGCAACGCCTATATCCCATGAACGAATAAAAAAAGGCCATTCAGCCCATTGAGTCCATGGATTGCTCTAAGGAGAGCCGGCAATCTGTCCCATTCCCCCGCTCTATCCCCATAGCCCTGCCAGTTTATTTCCTTCAAGTGCCCATCCAATTTCCTTTTGAAATCATTGATCGTCCCTGCTTCTATCATCCTTGATGGTAGTGAGATCCAGGTCATTACCACTTGGAATAAAAAAAAAAGTTCTTCCTCACAGCCCCTTCATCTCTTGCCCAAAACCTTAAATCTGTGTCCCGTAGTCCCCGTATCATCCGTTAATGGAAACAGTTCTTCTTTGTGTACCTTATCTAAACCTGCCAGAATCTTGTACTCCTTTATCAATCCCCTCAATCTCCTTTGTTCCAAGGAGAACCACCCCAGCTTCTTCAGCCTAACCTTGTAGCTAAATTAGAAAACATAGAAAAAGGCGCACGAGTAGGCCATTCGGCCCTGCTCCACCATTCAAAAAAGATCATGGCTGATCATCTAATTCAGTACCTTGCTCCCGTTTTCTCCCCATACCCCTTGATCCATTTGGCATAAGAAATATATCTATCTCCTTCTTGAATATATTTAATGACTTGGCCTCCACTGCCTTCTGCGGTAGAGAATTCCACAGGGTCACCACCCTCTGAGTGAAGAAATTTCTTCTCATCTCGGTTCTAAATGGCATATCCCATATCCTGAGACTGTGACCCCTGGTTCTGGACTCCCCAGCCATCGGGAACATTCTCCCTGCATCTAGCCTATCCAGTCCTGTTAGAATTTTATAGGTTTCTAGGAGATCCCCTCTCATTCTTCGAAACTCTAGTGAATATAGGCCTAGTCAACCCAATCTCTCCTCATACGTCAATCCTGCCATCCCAGGAATCCGTCTCAGCCTAGTAAATCTTCTTTGCACTGCCTCCATAGCAAGAACATCCTTCCTCAGATAAGGAGGCCAAAACTGCACACAATACTCCAGATGTGGTCTCACCAAGGCCCTCTATAACTGTAGTAAGACATCCTTGCTCCTGTACTCAAATCCTCATCCCTGGAACTATTCTAGTAAATCTCCTCTGCACCCTCTCAAGAACCCTCACATCCTTCCTAAAGTGTGGTGACTAGAACTTGACAGTATGCTAGTTGTGGTCTAACCACAGCTTTATAGAAGATGCAGCATAAATTTTGTGCTTTTGTACTCAAAACCTCATTTATGAAGGCCAAGATTCCATATGCTTATTCCATTTCATAACCTCCAACACTAAAAGGCTCTATGCAGAACAAAATACGCAGTGCATCACAAAACTCTTCAAAATACAATTGTCACCAACGGTTTCATCCTGCATGAGGCTCATTGGTTATCCTCTGCCTTTCCCTATAAGCTTTCTAAATAGGCTTCTGATCATTGTTGCATCTGGCTTTGCCCAGTCATTTCCTGAAGAAGCTTTGTCTACACTACCTTTAGTTGGTCCCCTTTTCCATTCTCTGTCGCTCCAATGGATCTCAAACCAGGCACTGATTAATGGACTTATTACAACTACCAAGTCATCCCTTGTTCCTTACCACCTCCCCCACTGTACTAGAATCTCTCTATTTCCTTCCTCCAAAGTGAAAAAGAGAGCAAGAGTATTTGTGTATTATACATTAGATAGAGATAGATGGATATAAATAGAATAGATAAAAGGGCAGATATAATTACACATTAGGTATATATAAAAATATATATCCACTCATAACTTAGCAGCAATTCATCTGTTTTGATATCATAAAATAAATAGATTCAGTGGTTTATAATTTAACTACATGATAGAACTGAAATATTTGTTGGTTATTTACATAATTTAATACTTATTGGAACATTCAGTTCTTAAATTCTCTAACCCATGTGTGACAGCCACATGGAAACAAGAAAAGGATAGCTCGACATAAGTGCAAGATAATGATAATGACAGGCAAGACAGCTCATGATCCATATGATCACTTCTTCAATATCAAGTTACAAAGATAAACAATCTGTAGAGTAGAAATGCTAAGAAGCTCAGAGCCTGCATACACAACTGATCTTGCTACTGAACTACAATATCCATTTCAGCAAGTACAGCAAAGCAGAAGCTACTTACTTAAACTGAAATCCTTGTTTCAATCCCCTACCCGAATTCCTTCCCTTATCCCAGCATCAAATGTAGCATTAAATTAAATATATCAGTTCAGTATTAGCATATTTATACAAACCTTCTTTAGAGACTTAATATAAGCAGCTGCTTTCTTCTTGTTCTCCAGCATACATTCTGCTGCAGGAGGGTCTATTACCCCCATTCCTACCCTTGAGCCATAAACTGAAGGAGCTGTAAAGAAGTCCAGGTTGTTGCTGAAGAATGTACCAATCTAGAAATACAAAAACAATGGACCAACTAACAGTGCATGCATATCAAGAAGCTGCAGGCGCATTTGTTTTGCACAGTGAGAAACAATCATTTCAAGGACAAAGCTTTTCAGTTAAAGGGTATAACGGGCTCTCAAACAGGGTTGTCCAACATACGGCCCACCAAAGGTTTCCATCCGGCCCGCAGATGCAAACTGTACCCGGGGCCGTTCCTCATTCTCGTCAGGTCTTTGTTACTGGGAGATGGGAAATTTCCCATTGTCATCTTGCAGAGCGGCCTTTTAAAAAACGTTGCAAGTCACTTTCACAGCCGATAGCTGCTGGAACAGGAACGCGCTTCCCAACATCGGACAGATTCCGGGATTTAAACCCCGAATCTGTCCAATGTTGGGAGGTGCGATCCTGCTTCGGCAGCTGTGAAACGCAGCACAATGCTTTTAAACAAACTGAACAACCACAAAGCTGCTGTGCTGAGCACTCCCGCTCAGTGCAACTGTAATAGGGAGACGGGGGTGGAGGGGGTGAACCAACTGCGAGTGTAAGTCAATAAATTAGTCTTCTCATTTAAAGCTTCTTCAGAGAAATGCACATTAGTAAGATACATTTTTAATGCCTTTATCTTTCGAAATTTGCTCACCAGCCCCCCAGGCCGAATGAAAATCGCATTGCAGCCCTCTGCCCGAAAAGGTTGGACAACCCTGCTCTAAAACACGACGGTCATCTCAGAAGCTATTACAAGACCTACCCAGCTATTTTTAAATTACTTAATATTTTTAAAAATAGAATCAGAATGATACAATACAGAAGGTGGTCATTCAACCCATCGTGTCAATGAGCAGTCTTTGAACAAGCTATTCAATTAGTTCTACATCCCTGCCTTTTCCGCATATCCCTCTAAAATTTTCCCCTTTTAAGTACTTATCTAATTGTCCAATTTCCTTTTGAAAGTTATTATTGAATCTGCTTCCACCACCCTTTCAGACAGCGCATTCTGGATTATAACAACTCTCTGCATAAAAATCTCATTTCAATTCGTTCATTTGCCCATTAATTTAAATTGGTGTCCTCTGATCACTGACCATTCTGCCGCTGGAAGCAGCCTCTCCTCTGTGCCTGATCAAAACCCTTCATGATTTTAAACATCTCTGTTAAATCTTCCCTTAACCTTCTTGCTTTAAGGAAAACAACTTCAGTCTCTTCAATCCCTCTAAGTAACTAAAGTCCCTCATCTGGTTACCATTTTGTTAAATGTCCTCTGCACCCTATCCAAGGCTCGACATCTTTCCAAAAGTGTGGTGTCCAGAATTGGACATAATACTACAGCTGGGGCCTAACCAGTGTTTTATAAAAGTTTAACATAACTACTTTGGTACTTTATTCCTCTACTTAAAAAGCCGTATCCCTTTAAATTTAACAGCCATCTCAACTTCTCCTGCCACCTTCAAACATATGTGTACGTATACCCTTAGATCTTTGCTCCTGTATACCCTTTAAAAATTGTATCAAGTTTATATTGCCTCCCCTCATTCTTCCGAGCAAAATGCATGACTTCACATTTCTCTGGATTAAATTTCATTTGCCACATGTATGCCCACGTTTTCCTGAAGTCTGTTATCATCCTCCTCATTTCCTACATTTCAGAGTTTGTTAACGGCAAACTCCCCATTGAGATTTTATTGCAAGTAGTCAGCTGACCATTCAGTCACATAAAATAACAATTCCATTATTTCATGAAGAACTAATCCACCATATTAAGAAAATGCTGGAAAAGTACAAGTCAAACAAAGTCTGAAAAGGACAGGTTCTGTACTACCAAGCGACTATTTATATTATAAATTATCTAAGATTAAATATCAAGAAACTTTTATTAGCAATTAATTTTAGCAATCAGTTAAAAAATGGCAATAAGATTTTCCTCATTTTGTAGCTCATGAGCAGTTACCTTTCCTGTAACATTTGACAATGCTATGACAGAAGAAAGAATGCAGTCATTGGTAATTTTAAGCTTCTGTGTAATAGTGGGTAGTTCTTGCTCTAATGAAACCTTCTGACTGTAGTGCTTGGAAATATCTAATGTAGAAAAACAAAAACAAACACTCATTAGCTCTACAGCTACATTGATTTCACAAAGATAGAAATTTTAAAACCACATTTTTCCCCCCAAGAGGGTAGGCTTTGTACAAATATTTTGCTGGTTATTTTGATACACATGACTAAGATACATTCCTACCTAGCATTGACGTGGTTAAGTCAGATAGGTGCTGGTAGACAAAATAGACATTAACATGCATAATACAACCAGGTAAAGGAGTGTCACTTAATTCAGATAGGCAACATTTCTTCCCTTGAGGAAGGAGAAAATCTTGAAGCCAGTAAAGTGCCTCCCATCCTTATCCCAGAGATTAAATCACTAAAGGGAGTAAAGCATCAGGAATTGTTGGCATCCCAAGCATACTTGGAACATTATTGATAAATATGCTGGTGGATAAAGTCGAGATTGAACCCAAGATAAATGATACCAATATAAACGGAATGCACAGAATCATTACGAACAAAAATCCAGAGAGAAAAGGGGGGGCACGTTGTGGGGGGGGGGGGGGAGAAAAAAAAAATCGAATATTTCCCAGAAAGTGGAAGGGCACCCAATACAAATCTATCCAGCCATAATTGTTGTCAGAATCCCATTCTAGAAGGACACCTTTTGGTCAATGTGCAAAACATGTGCTAAAGTGTATTTATAAATCCTCCAATCCTTCTGAGAGGCATAAGAATTTAGATATTAGCTGGGGTGATCAAAAGCTTGGTCAAAATGGTGAGTTTTAAGGAGAGTCTTAAATGAGGAGAGGGAGGTGGAGATGTTTAAGAAGGGAGGGCCACAGTGTGAGGCCATGGGAACAAAGTTGAGAGTGTGCATCACAGGCCAAATATCAGGAAAGAGAGAGTTCGAGTTGGCTGCAGAGATAGGGTGGGGTGAAACTATGAGGGGATTTAAACACCAAGACTGAGTGTTTTAAATGAGGCATTAGGTGACAAATTCAAGTCAGCAGGGGCAGGGGTGATGGTGAGCAAGACTGAGTGTGAAATAGGGTATGGGCAAAAGGGTTTTGGATAAAGTAAAGTTCACAGATGGGTGAGAAATGACATTCTGGCAATTAGTCAAGTCTAAAGATTTCAATAGCAGATAGGCTGAGGTAGGGGCGGAAGCAAAAACTTCACTCTGGAAGCAACTGTAATCTGTGGAGGAAGGATACTCCGTCCTAATAAAAAAGTTAAATTGTAGGAGAACCTATATCTACGCTTAATGTCTATGCCCCATGAGGACTTCCTTGCATCCCTTAACTAACTACAAGATGCACTGCAGCAACTCACCAAGACTTCAACAGCACCTCCCAAACCCATGACCACTACCAAGTGGAAGGACATGGACAGCAGGTGCATGGGAACACACCACAAAGTTCCTCTCCAAGTCACACAACATCCTGACTTGGAAATATGTCGCTGTTCCTTATTGTTGCTGGGTCAAAAATCCTGCAACTCCCTATCTGACAGCACTGTGGGAGTGCCTTCAGCACATGGACTGCAAAGGTTCAAGGTGGCTCACCATCTCAAGGGCCCTTAAGATGGGCAATAAATGCTGTATTTGCCAGCAGCGCTCACATCCTGTGAACTAATAAATTTTTTTTCCAAAATCCCCACACATGCTGCAATAAAGAAGGCACAGTGATCATGTGTGCATACAATTAAGATAGGCTCCCAGCAGTCACAGGTACCAAGATCAAGCAGCCAGAACAACCCAAGGCTAACAGTAATAACTTAGGACTGGTGGAATTCTCGCAGGCCCTATGCACGAGAGAAGGAATTCATCTTCAATTTAAAATGCAAAAGACATACTCCAGGGTGAATTATTTCTTCTGAGCAACACAATGTAACATGGGGTTAATAGCCACCTCAGTTCATATTCCGGATTACACGCTAGCTCACTCTCACTCTCCTGGCACCGATGCCTCAACTTTGCCTTCCTTGGAGACCCAAAGTTTCCACCCATCTCCAGGTAACCTGTATTGAATGCCAAAGATTCCACATCTCCACATACCATAATGGAAAACCATCAAGGCAGTCTTGGAACAAAAAGTCATAGTGAAGGCACCACTGAACAGAGAACTATTCCCTAATCCCAGAATTTAATTCTCTCCTATTGAAACTCCTACACTACGTACTAGATACAAAGATCCTCCAAGACACTCTCAGGGCATCCACAATTCTGTTAAAACACAAGAAAGGTAAAGACCCCAGTTGCTGTAAAAGAGACAGCATATCCCTCACAAAGGATGGTCCCTCACAAATAGAATCAATCCCTTTTGCATGGTTAGGGGCCATTTTAGAATATTTTGGTATATTTGTCACAACAAAAACTTAGCAACCTGTACAAAAGAACCACCATCTCCACTCATCCATGAAGCACACATGCTGACATAACCAGATCGCACTTATTCAAATCACATCTAGCTGAAAATGAATATTCACCCTTCTTCTGAAATCAGACGCTCACCACCAAATGCAGAAAAATGCACAAATATCTTGCACTATAAATGTTAGTGGACTAGTGATCTAGAGCTTGGACTAAGGCTCCAGGGACACGAGTTCAAAATCCCACTGTGGAAGCTGGGGGAATTTAAATTCAATTAATTAATAAGATCTGGAATAAAAAGATAGCATCAATAACGAAACTACCAGATTATTGTAAAAGCCCATCTGGTTCACTAATGTCCTTCAAGGATGGAAATCTACAGTCCTCACCCAGTCTGACCTATAGCAATGTAGTTGCATCTTAACTGCATTCTGAAATGGCCGAGCAAGCCACTCAGTTGTAACAAACCTCAACATTGACTCCGACCCATTGAAGTCCTCTTGAAAACTCCTGCCGACTACCACCTAACACCTTCCTTCAGCTGATAAATCAGTGCTCTTCCATGTTGAACACCACTTAGAAGCATTGAGGGTAGCAAGGGCACAGAACATACTCTGGATCGGGGAACTTCAATGTCCATCACCACAAATGGCTCGGCAGCACCACTACTGAGTGGGCCGAGTCCTGAAGGACATATCTGTCAGATTGGACCTGCAGCAGGTGGTGAGAGAACCAACAACCTTGATCTCATTCTCACCAATCCACCTGCTGCAGCTGCATCTGTATTGGTAAGACCTTGTGGAGACAAAGTACCATTTTCATACTGGGAACATGCTCCATTGTGCTCTGTGGCACTACCACCATACTAAATGGGATAAACTCAATAGATCTAGCAGCTCAAAACTGGGCATCCATAAGGCACTGTGGGTCACCAGCAGAACTGTATTCAACCACAATCTGTAACCTCATGGCCCGGCATATCCCTCATTCTGCCATTACCATCAAGCCAAGGGACCAACCCTGGTTCAATGAGGAGTGTAGGAGAGCATGCCAGGAGCAGCACCAGATCTAAAAGAGGTACCAACCAGGTGAAGCTACAACACAGGACTAAATGCATGCTATAGACAGGGCTAAGTGATCCCACAATCAACTGATTGGATCAAAGCTTTGAAGTTCTGCCACATCCAGTCATGAATGGTAGTCAGTTAAACAACTAAATTGAGGGTCAGTCCGCAAGCAGGACCCTGAGCTTCCGGTTGCTTGCCATTTCAACACTCCCCCCTGCTCTCATGCTCACATCTCTGTCCTGGGATTGCTGCAGTGTTCCAGTGAACATCAACGCAAGCTCGAGGAACAGCATCTCATCTACCGATTAGGCACACTACAGCCTGCCGGACTGAACATTGAGTTCAATAATTTCAGAGCATGACAGCCCCCCACTTTACTTTCATTTTTAGTCATTTTTAGTATTTTTTCTTCCTTTTTTTTTTACATTCCTTTTTACATTTTTTACAATCTTTTTTTGCATTTATTTCATTTCATCTTAGTTTGTTCAGTTTGCTTACCCACTGTTTTTTTCAGGTTGTTTTTCTTCAGGTTTGCACTTGCTGCTCTTCAATATTCAGTATATTCACACCTAATCTGTACTAATGCTTTGTCTTTCAACACACCATTAACATATTGTTTGCCTTTGCTCCGTGACCTTTTGGTCAGCTATGTGGCCTGGTCCAATCTGCACCTTCTCCTTTGTTATCTCTTGCCCAACCCCCACCTCACTTGTTTATAATCTGTGACTTTTCTAATATTTGTCAGTTCCGAAGAAGGGTCACTGACCCGAAACGTTAACTCTGCTTCTCTTTCCACAGATGCTGCCAGACCTGCTGAGTGATTCCAGCATTTCTTGTTTTTGTACTAAATTGAGGAGGCAGCTCCACAAACATCCTCAAAGATGGCACAGACAAGCACTTCGTGTGAAAGACAAGACTAAAGCATTTGCAACCATCTTCAGCCAGAAATGCTGACATGATCCATCTTGGCCTCTTCCTTAGGTCCCCACCATCACAGATGCCAGTCTTTAGCCAATTCAATTCGCTCCACGTAATATCAAGAAACAGTTGAAGGCACTAGATACAGCAAAGGCTATGGGCCCTGACAACATCCCAGCTGTAGTACTGAAGAATTGTGCTGCAGAACTAGCCGAGCTGTTCCAGTACAGCTACGACACTGGCATCTACACGACAATGTGGAAAATTGCCCAAGTGTGCCTGCCCACAAAAAGCAGGACAAATCCAATTAGTCCAATCACCACCCCAGTCTATTCTCAATCAACAAAGTGATGCAAGGTGTCGTCGACAGTGCTATCAAGTGGCACCTGCTCACTAATAATCTGCTCACCAATGTTCAGTTTGGGTTCTGCCAGGGCCACTCAGCTTCAGATCTCATCACAGCCTTAGTCAAAACATGGACATTAAAAAAAAAAGTTGAATTCCAGAAGTGACAGTGACTGCCTTCAACATCAAGGCAGCATTTAACCAAGTGTGGCATCAAGGAGCCTCAAGAGAATTGAAGTCACTGGAAATCTTGGGGGAAACTCTCCACTGGTTGGAGTCATACGTAGCACAAAGGAAGAGGGTTGTGGTTGTTGGAAACCAATCATCGCAGCCCCAGGACATTGCTGCAGGGAATTTCTCAGGGTAGGATCCTAGGCCTAACCACCTTCAGCTGTTTCATCACTAACCTTCCTTCCACCATAAGGTCAGAAGTGGGGATATTTGATGACTGCAGAGTGTTCAGTACTATTCGTGACTCCTCAGAAACTGAAGTAGTCCATGCCTGCATGTAGGAAGACCAGGACAATATTCAGGCTTGACCTGATAAGTGGCATGCAACATTCATGGCACACAAGTACCAGGCAATAACCATCTCCAACAAGAGAGGATCTAACCATCTCCGCTTGATGTTGAATGGCATTTCCAACACTGAATCCCCCACCATCATCATCCTGGGAGTCACCATTGAACAGAAATTAACTGGACCAGACACAAATACTGTGGCTACAAGTGCAGGTCAGAGACTGGGAATTCTGCAACAAGCAACACCTCCTGACTCCCCAAAGCCTCTCCATCATCTCCAAGACACCAGTCAGGAGCGTGATGGAATACTCTCCACTTGCCTAGATGAGTGCAGCTCCACAACACTCAAGAAGATCGACACCATCCAGGACAAAGCAGCCCACTTAATTGGCAATTCATCCATTACCTTAAACATTCACTCCCTCCACCACCAGCGCACAGTGGCAGCAGCATGTACCATCTACAAGATGCACGCCAAGGCTACTTCGACAGCTCCTTGCAAACCCGCAACCTCTATCACCTAAAACAAGGGCAGCAGATGCATGGGCACACTACCACTTGCAAGTTCCACTCCAATTCACACACCATCCTGATTTGGAACTATATTGCTGTTCCTTTGCTGTCACTGGAATTCCCTTTCTAACAGCACTGTGGGTGTGCCTACACCAGACGGACTGCAGCGGTTCAAGAGGAGCCTCACCACCACCTTCTCAACGGCAATTAAGGATGGGTAATACATGTTAGCCTTGCCAGCTACACCCACATTCTATGAATAACATTTTTTTTTTTATAAACTTGCTTGCACTCTGGGCATGAAGAGTGTGGGATAAACCCCAATCAACGTAACTACGAGTATACAGTGTCCCTTCCTCAAAGATGGAATAACCCACAGAAACCAAGGCCTAACAAGATATCTCATTCTCCTAATCTGTATTTTTCCCAGTGTAAGCATAGTCACGCCACAGAATTGAAGGTAAGAACATATTATGTGTGAGCACAGTGTAAACAAAACATGCAAAGGCTTCATTAAATGTACACTCATAAAACGTGTTAATGTACAATGATGTAAAAATGTGTATGTGATTGTACACTTAAATAGCTTCATAAAATACCTTTGAGAATTCAATTTAAATGAAAAATAAGTATGCAGCTTTTTCGGACAGAATTGGCTCACTTGGAAGTGACTGGATTGATTCACAATGAATCAATTACAAACAGTTGCAGTGCTTTGGAATCTGCCAGTGGTGATGTAAATTAGTGCTCAGACACACTGCAGTGGAAAAACAAATCTAGAAACAAACAAATGAACTGCGATCTAAAACTACTTGAATGGATCCATAATATGTGAATAGTCTCACAATAATTCCAAAGGGACTTTAATTCAGGAGATCACTTGTTCAGGTCAATTAGAGGATAAGTTAATATTGAACCTTTAAATAGGAAATAACTCCACTTACAAAGAAAATCAAAAGTTTTATTAAAGGTAAAAGGAATACAGAATGTATTTAAACAAATGAACAAAATGATTAGAATTGTGTGACTGCTTTTTACTTCCAGACTGAACTACTCCTACAGCCTTCCGTCTTCGACCCTCCATAAACAAAAATCTGCTGCCCGTATTGTAATCCACACCAAGTTCTGCTTATCCATCACCCCTGCTCTCACTGGCTCCCAGTCCATTGCTTCAAATTTAAAATTCTTCCACAGCCTTGCATCTCCCCATCTCTGTACCTCCTCCAACCCTACAACCCAAGAACTCCACTTCCCCACCCCCCACCTCTGATCTCTTACATAATCTGCCACGGCCTTTACCCCATCGGTGGCAGCTATGCCTTCAGTTATCTAGGCCTTAAACTCTACAATTCCCTCCTCCTTTAAGACCCTTTCTCAAAATCAGCTTCTTTGACCAAGATTTAAGTCACCCCTTCCAATATCGTCTTTGACTCGGTGTCAATTTTTATTGGGTTATGCTCTTATGAAGCGATGCAGTTTATAAATCCTAATGCAATATACAAGAAGTCAGTTTATAATATACACAGCAGAATACCTTGACCATTTCTCCAACAATGATTGCATGAATCAAAGCAGATTACTGATCAGGATCATTTTACATGGTTGAGGAAAAACAACTTTGAGTAGACAAGTAGCTGGGTTTTGTGCTAGTACACAAAGTGCATTGCAACAGACACCATGACTTTTTTTTCAAATCAAAAAGAAAATGACATTATACACACCCTTAAAGTTGTAGACAGTCATCTAGTACACTGGGCATACAATTTACATCCCAACATGAATTTGATAAACAATTCAGCAGATACTATGGGCATAGAAGCTTTAAGAGTTAGAAACAGGTCATGAAAAAAAAAGTGAGGAGTATGTTGATCATTGCTACATTTTTATTATTTTGGCTGTTTAGTTCAAAATTCTATTGTCTTTCAAAACTGTTATAAAAGCACAGTTAAACAACAGTGCAGCAGATCCTTACATCTTACTGAAAAGGCCATAAAGACTTGCCTTTCATGACATCATGCAAGGAATGAAGACAAGCAGCAAGTTGTGTGAAAACAACATTATAATTTGTCTGAAGGAGCATTTCAGGTTTTGTACCTAAAAGGAAAAGATGCAGTGAAAAAAATTAATTTTCATACATCAGTATTGTGAACCGGCAAAACAGGTTTCTTTAAATCACCTCCCACTCCCAGCTGCATAAAAAACTTTCTCAGTCCCAGCCTCATTGCCCACCTTATAGTTTTCAAACAGATTTCAGAAAAAAAAAACCTGCAGCATCTAACAATTCAAGTAAATTACTCATTTTTCCAAAAGTAAATTTATATAAAATTATGCAGAATCATATTTCATGCTTCCCAACTTCTCATGCATGATGCAATTCAATAATGGACAAAAATCTCTAACAAGAGCTAAAAGTCTAATAAATTCTCAAGCACATCAAAGTAATTGAATTAAAGTAAAAGAATATGCACATCATCAAATCTGGTATCTTGCATGTGATTATCATGCAAAATCAATGTACTAGGACTGGATCTTCAACTCAATGAGATTATCTCAGCACATCTAATTGTGAAGAGAAGGATATAACATTGGCTTGACTCAATAAACTAGCTATTAGACTTAAGCAAAGGAGACAGGTTTTGAGTTATCTTCACTTCCTTTACAGTTATGGACTAGCTACTCAAACAAGACCATAAAATAGATTTTGATGAAAGCAGCCCCTTAGCCAATGTGGTCTACTGTTCCAGAACACACACCTTTCAAGTTTTTCCATTCCAGAATCCAGTTGTTTCTTCAATGTTTTGATCTTATCCACCCTTCATGGCTTTCCATCTATTGATCATTGTCTGTGCGGAGGTAAGTTTCCCTGACAACTGCCTTAAGATTGCCTAAACCTATACTTTCTTATTTTGCTGCACAGTGTATCTCAAAGATTGTTCTAGGTTTACTTCTATCATATTATTAAATATCTTGTTATGATCCTGTAGTTTTTTTTTCTTTTATGGGAAGTATGTGGTGTGCCTTTAAAGCTGAAAAGGATCAGTACTGCATTAAGAACCAGCAAGCCTAAGGAGTTAGAAAAGTTGCATTCTGGTTGCTGTGGGATACAACCATACGGAGAGGGAACCAACCACCTTCAAAGAATGCATCCTGGTTAACCAGCAACAACCAGAGACTGAGGATCGAGAGATACAACGTTGCCGATTGACATTTGAAACCAGCTGAAAAACTGGCTTTTGAGACACAGTTAACAGAGACAGCTGTTCTGCCAGCACGTACTGAAGGAAATAGAGCTCTCTTTCTCGGTTTATTTAAACCCCATTTGTTATACTCTGAGTTTTGAAAAGTCAAGCTATAGAAAAAAAACCAAATTTGTTGATCGGTGTTCATCGCTGGAAGCAGAGCATCACTTCAACTGGAACTAGACTACTGACTGTCTTACTGTTGAAGAACCTTTTTCCCCCCCCCCAATCAGATGGCTGTGAGGACTTCAAGCAACCTTGGACTGTTCCACATTGTAAGATTCCACTTTGGCAGGAGCGTAAATCTGTAAGGATACTAATTTTTTCTATTTTAGTGTTTAAGAATTTAGTTTTTCTAATTAAAGAGTTAATTTGTTGATCTAAAGACACCTGGTTTGGGTAGCCTCATTCGGGGGTTAATAGATGCTCAATTTGGCTGTGGTTTTAATTTGGAAAGTTTAAAGTGATATGTTAAGCGATTTGTGGAATTGTGGGACTGATTTGACAGTGCATTGCTCCCACCGCAATCAGAATCTGTTATTTTGTCTTGAGCCTAACATTATATACTCCTAAATTTCCTCTCCAACTACTTTAGGGTTCTACAGCATTGATCATAACTATTTTTTTTTTCCACAATAAGATTAGCCTCATTACTTTCCTGTACACCACCTATACAGTCATCCCAGCCATCTTAGGTTGCAACACTCAAAACTGAGATGCATCATTACCAGCTACTGGAGACAGATCCTTCAAGAAATGTACACAGTGACTTTTGTGACAAATCTCAAGTGACATAAACAACAAAGCCATTCTGTGAACTCACTTGGTAAGGCAAGGAGACTTATGTAAACCTGCAGCTTTTCAAAGACAACAGTCATCTTTTGCATGTCACTCTGCAGTTCCAAGTTTCTTGCTTGCAAATTAGCTGTGCAGAGCGAGTACTCGCATTCCTCCTCCAAACTAGAAACAGTTCAACAAGGCAAAGTTATTAATAGGTTTCCTTATAAGCATCTAAGCCAAGTCACCCATTCTTTAATGCATTTCTGAACAGGTCAGTCAAAATTGAGACAATTCCACATAAACAAAATGAACAAATGTACCTTTTAGGATAGCTTCATGGACACTGTGGGAGGTATGTACATGTATCAATGCTAAAACACTATGTGCTGTCAATGAGCATTGGCAATACAGGCCAGGTCACTGATAACTAAGAGTGAATGATGGCCATGATTCCTTTAGGGGTAAAAGCAGCACAGAGGTTTGCTGAAATCATTCAAAAACAATCCACGCATTAGGGAGAAATGAACACAAGCTGATTAGAAAAATCTATTGCAAATTATAAATTCTCTTTCACCCGATATTACTGCACCTCAAAGAAATATTAACTTATGAGTGAGCAGCTCTACACCTGTATCATTCAAGTTTTCATTCGGTAATATCAGATATAGAATTGGAATCACGATAACACCTGTGTTTAGAAATAGATATGTAGATGGTCTCAACATGTCAATTTTTTGTCAAAACTCAGATTCTGTTTAAAAAGGAAAGTCACTTACCCTGCCCGGTTTTAAACAAAATGGGAATAGCAGCTTTGACAAACTGATATTCATATCCATGCTGTCAAATGAACCTAGATTCTGATAATGCAGGAATCACCCATCAAGCTCAGGGGAAAAAACCCAAGTTTTTTTCATTTACTGTGCTAGCAGATCTCTTAGCATTTCTTCGTGGACAAAGGTTTTGGGAAGCTTGTACTCATCAGATACTAGCAGATACATAAGCAACATAAGAGAAAGGAGCAGAAGTAGACCATTTGGCCCCTCAAACCTGCTCGCCATTCAATAGGATCATGCCTGATCCAACAGTGGCCTGAACACTTTCCTGCCGGCCCCCATAACTCTTAATTCCCTTATAGATAAAAAATCTGTCTAGCTCAGCCCTGAATATATTCAATGACTCAGCCTCCTCTGCTCCCTGGGGTAGAGAATTCCAAAGATTAATGACCCTCAGAAGAAATTCCTCCTCATTTCCATCTTAAGTGGGAGACCGTTTATTTTGAATCTGTGCCCCTAGTTCTAGATTCTCCCATGAGGAAGAAACATTCTTTCAGCAACTGTCAAGCCCCCCTCAGAATCCTATATGGTTCAAAACGATCATCTTTCATTTTTCTAAACTTCAATGAGTATAGACTCAACCTTTCCTCATAAGGCAACTCCTTCATCCCAGGAATCAACTAGTGAACCTTCTCTGAACTGCTTCCAAGAAAGCATATCCCTCCTTAAATAAGGTGACCAAAACTGTATGCAGTAATCTAGGTGTGGTCTCACCAATGCCCTGTACAATTCTAGCAAGACTTCCCTATGTTTATACTCCATCCTCCTTGCAATAAAGGCCAACATTCCATTTGCCTTCCTAATTACTTGCTGTATCTGCAGGCTAACTTTTTGTGATTCATGTACGAGGATACCCAGATCCCTCTGTACCGCAGTATTCTGCAGTCTCGCTCCACTTAAATATTCTGCTTTTCTATTCTTCCCGCCAAAGTGGACAACCTCACATTTTCCCCCATTATACTGCATCTGCCAATTTTTTACCCATTTTTTAAAAAACCTATTTATATCCCTTTGCAGACTCTGTGCCCTCCTCGCAACTTGCTTTCTTTCAGCAGCAAATTTGGCTACAATACACTCGGTCCCTTCATCAAAGTCACTAATACAGATTGTAAATAGTTGAGGCCCCAGCACTGATCCCTGTGGCAATCCATTAGTTACAGTATGCCAACCTGAAAATGCACCATTTATCATGACTCTCTGCTTCCTGTTAGTTAGCCAATCTGCTATCCATGCTAATATATTACCCCTGACACCATGAGCTCTTATCTTGTGTAGTAAACTTTTATATGGCACCTTATCGAATACCTTTTGGAACTCCAAATACACCACATCTACTGGTTCCCTTTTATCCACACAGCTTGTTACATCCTCAAAGAATTCTAAATAATGCGTTAAACACTATTTCCTCTTCATAAAACCATGGTAACTCAGCCTTTCTTAAAACCATGTTGACGCTGCCCGATTGCATTATGATTTTCTGAGTGTCCTGCTACTATTTCCTTAATAATGAATTCTAACATTTTTCCCAATGACCGATGCTAGGCTAACTGGTCTATAGATGCTCAAATAATTCCCCTTCTCAAAACAAACTTCAATCTAATTTACTTATTCACCCGCCTTGGTGAAAAATCACATGAAATGTTTATAATTTACATAGACTACAATTGCACACTATCGATGTACAAAGCAGGTAAATGGGTAATTCTGAACATTCTTATTTTCAAAAGTAAATCCACAAAGCAGAGTTTACCATTTATCAAATATACTTCGGAAAATAGAAAAAAAAAGTGACATGGTCCCCAGTTAGTGTTCAGTGCATTTGTGATGTGTTGTACATCAGCCTTTACTTAAAAGGAACATACTGAGATTAAATGTAACTACTTTTTTGGAACTCCCACATTGATATCACAACCAAGCGTCGAATGCTAGTGTCGTGGGGGTCGGTGAGAGGAGAAAAAGTTTGGGGTTCAGAACTTCTGTTTTAAAACAGTCTAAACTTAGATATATTATATCCAATTTGTTGCAGCTATTGCATTATTGATGTGATTATGACAATGGTAAGTTTAAACCAACAGTCAGTGACCAGTATATTGTTACGAAAATGCTTCCATTTTTCTACATTTTTTTTTTTGAGGACTTGCGTTAAAACTGAAAAGATTCCATGGATTAGGTTTTTTTTAAACCAAGTTCACCGACAGGACAAGATGTTGTTTGAGGGCCACCTGTGCTGGAAACCACCTGTGGGTTGGGCTCAGTAGGCAACGGAGCCCTTGGTGACTGGGGGAAAAATAGTTACAGAGAAGCCACGTCAAGGTTTGTGGAGATCAGGAGGTCGACTCTCTATTTGGGGTTTGAACATTGTGGTGTGAACTGTTTGAAGACAGTAGGTGTTTTCCTGCCAAGGAAAAATGAAACCACCCAGCTCACCACCTTCTTTAACTCTTTGAAGAAATCCTGCCGAGATCCAGTGTGGGAGAGTTCCGAGGAGCTGGAATAAAAAAACCTGTGATTCAAGTGTGCGCTGGTGGAAAAACCTTGATGTCACATTTTTCCCAGAAAGCCTACTAGAATAGTTCTCGACATCTCCAGAACAGATTGCTCCTGAAACATACCCAGGGACTCATCTCCGCATACCCGGATGCCAGACCAAAAAAAAAGGGACAACTGACTTCCTTACATATCTTCTTTCACCAAGCATTAGCAAATATTTGGCCAAAGCAGTTTTTTTTTTTGTCTTTTTTGTAACAGACCTCTGCAGAGTGAATTTCTCTACTTTTCCCAGTGTGTGCGAGAGCAAGTGTAATTGGGGAATTTTTTTTTTAAAAAGGGAACTTTCATATTTAAAAAAAAAATCGTGTTAATGCTTTGCTTCGTTACTGGTCAAGTCTTGTTTTATAATAAACTGATAATTTTGTTGCTTGTAAAAGAAACCTGGTTGGTGTATTTTATTCTGGGATAAAAAAATGAAGTATTGATTGGCTGTATCAGTAACGGAGTAAACATTTAAATAGATGTTGTGACCTGTGGAGAAGTGGAACTAGAAAAGACAGTGCACTCCTTCCGCCTCTGTCGTAACGTCTAACTGGGGGTTCGTCGCCTGGGGTACCGAAATCAGACGACGTGCAACTGTAAGTGGGATGATACCAATTGAAAAGAGGAAGTTAAAAAAAAAAAAACAGGTTTCTTGTGCATTAAAGTTACACTACCAGAATGTGTTTGTCAGTTGCTATGATCTTTCTGGGGAAGGAGGATGTATCCCTGAGTGATTTGAGAAACTTAACGAAGGCTAGGCTGAGGAATTGGCAGAACTGTTGGTGTTACTGTTAAATCCAGGGGCTAAGAAAGCAGACATAATTGTAGTAATAGCACACCATTTGAAACTGGAAGGTGGCAGCAAACCAGATAATAGTTCAGTTGAATTAGCTAAAATTCAGTTGCAATTGGAAACAAAAACACTTGACCTACAATTGCAAAAGGGAGCAAGCAGAGCAGCAGGAAAGAGAAAGAAAAAGGAAGGGAATTTGAATTTAAAAAGCTGAAACTAAGACAAAGGGGTGGCCTCGACTCCAGGGAAAATTCTGGTGAGGAAAGATCAGACTCCAGCCCAGGACCCAGTGGAGAGTTGTTTAAATTTGTACAAGCCCTCCCGAAGTTTGAGGAAAGGGATGTATAGGCATTTTTCATTTCTTTTGAAAAGATAACTAGACAGATGAAGTTGACAAAGGAAAGGTGGACATTGCTCATGCAAAGCAAATTGATGGGCAGAGCTCATGAAGTTTATGCCATGCTTTCTGAGGAGGCTTCTGCAGATTATGAGATGGCAAAAAAGGATATTTGCACTGCTTATGAATTGGTCCCTGAAGCGTACCGGCAGTAATTTTGGAACCTCCAGAGATTGGCTGGGCAGACTTTTATAGAATTTGAGAGGGCAAAGCAACTTAATTTTGATCGTTGGATGTGGGCACTAAAGGTTAGAGGCCACGTATAAGAACCTTAGAGAAATAATTCTACTGGAAGAATTTAAAAGTTCATTCCCTCCGTTAGTAAGAACCCATATAGAGAATCAGAAGGTTTCAACAGCTAGACAGGCAGTGGAAATCGATAATTAAGAGTTGTTTACAAGCCCAAATCCTTTGTCCATCACTCCCATAAACTGGAGAAGGATAGAAGGTGGGAGGGTGAAAGGAAGGCTAATAGCCAGGGACAAGAAGGGACAGCTGGGAATGCCCCAGAATCTCTTCCTCAGGCCAGAAAGGAAGGTGCTGAGGGTGGAAGGGAGGCCCGAAAGCTCAAGTGTTACCATTGCCTCATGCAGAATGCTGGAAATTACAGGGTAAATCCATGGGACTTATTGGGGTGCACAAAGCCAATGCAGAAAAGGGGGCCCTGACTGGGAGTACAACAGATCAGGCTGTAGCTCTGACTGCAGCTGTAAGGCCAAGTACAGAAACCACCGAGTGCGGGGGACGTGAACAAGATTCCTGAGAGTTATAGGGTATTATTGTCAAAAGGAAAAGTAACTCCTTATCTCTCAAGTGAGGTAGGTAAACCTACTTGGGGATATAGGAGCCACCCAAACTCTTTTGCTGAGGAAAGGCATAACTTTTCCACCAGAGCGCACATTGAATGCCAAGATTTTAGTGAATGGTATCGGCGGAGAGTATATACCCATACCTTTGTATCGGGTAGACCTGGAGTGTGACAATGGCTGGAACAGTATCTGTAGGCGTTGTCCATAGTTCGCTTGTAGATGGAGTTGACCTACCCCTGGGGAATGATTTGGCCAGAGCAAAAGGTAGTAGCTTCTCCAATAGCCACGGAAAAACCAAGTGAAGTTAAAGAGACAGAACAGTTGCAGGAAAAGGTTCCAGGAATTTTTCCTTAATGTGTAGTAACCTGAACAATGGCTAAACAAGTTTCATTGTCAGAGGTAAAAGTAGCATCACAGACAGATAGCTGAATATCTGAAACTTTCTTTGGGGATTTGGATAATCCGAAGGAAATGTTTAATACGTCTTCTCTGATCAATGCTCAGAAAGCCGATCCGGAGTCAAATAAAGTGGCACAATCGGCTCTAACTGAAGTTGAAACAAAGGGAGTTATGGAAGGCTACTATATTAAAAATGGGATTCTGATGAGTAAGTGGAGACCTCCTCACAGTTCTGCGGGACATGTGGGGATCCAGAAGACCCAGTCACACATAGGCTGACCTTTTTACTGGCCAGGTCTTTCCAGGGACGTGGTGCAGTTTTGTAAAATGTGCCATACTTGTCTGACTGTGGGAAAACCGCAACCTACCATAAAACCAGTACTTCTAATCCCTGTACCAGTTTTTGGGGAACGAATTAGTAGAGTGTTGGTAGACGGTGTAGGACCTATACCGGAAACAAAAGCGGGACACCAATATATACTCACCATCATGGATATGGCTACTTGGCTCCCAGAGGCCATTCCCTTGAGAACAATTTCTGCTAAGGTAGTGGGAGAGAAATTAACCTGGTTTTCACGAGACATGGTTTACCAATTGAGATTCAGTTGGATCAACGTTCCAATTTTATGTCCAAAGTTTTCCAGGAAGTTATGGACAATTTGGGTATAATACAGTTAAAGTCTTCAGCCTACCACCCAGAGACACAAAAGGCTTTAGAACGGAACCATTAGACCCTCAAAACGATGATCAGGTCATACTGTGATGAATATCCCCTTGATCAGGATAAAGGACTAGTATTTCTTTTGTTTGCCATTAGGGATTCACCTAATGAGTCTACCGGTTTTAGTCTTTTGAATTAGTTTAGTTTATGGACATGAGATAAGAGGTCTTCTAAAATTAATTTAAGAAAAGTTTTTAAGAACAGAATCTTCTGTGTTAGATTATTTATCTGTGTTATGGGAACAGCTCACGAGAGCCTGCAAAGTGACTCAAGAACACCTGAAAGCTTCCCAAACAACCAAGGAATGGGCAGACAAGCATGCCAAGAGCCGACCATTTCAACCAGGGGATGAGGTGTTAGCATTATTGCCTTTACAGGGTGAACCATTGAAAGCACAGTTCAGTGGTCCATATAAAGTGGTCAAAAGAATTGGTAAAGTAAGTTATGTGATTGACACCCCAGATCGCCGGAAAAAGAATCAGCTGTCATATCAATATGATGAAACAATATCGACAGGAGGAAGATGAGCAAGAACAGGTATGTCAACTAATAGGGACAGTGAAGGATGAAAGGGATAGTGAGGATGAGGCAGACGGAGGTTTAGACTATTCCCAAATTGAACCTCCTACTATCCTGTTGGCTAATACTGAATTGTTAGGGAGATTGGACACTATGCTTTCATATTTAAATGCAGAACGAGAAGACCCAACAAGGCTACTCACAGCATTTAAAGAAGTCTGTAGGGGTAAGCCATATCTGGAGTATTGTGTGCAGTTTTGGTCTCCTTATCGGAGGAAGGATGTTCTTGCTATGGAGGGAGTGCAGCGAAGGTTCACCAGACTGATTCCTGGGATGGCAGGACCGACGTATGAGGAGAGATTGGGTCGATTAGGCTTGTAATCGCTAGAGTTTAGAATAATAAGAGGGGATCTCAGAAATGTATAAAATTCTAACAGGACTGGACAGACTAGATGCAGGAAGGATGTTCCCGATGGCGGGGGAGTCCAGGACGAGAGGTCACAATCTAAGGATAAGGGGTAAGCCATTTAGGGCTGAGATGAGGAGGGATTTCTTCACCCAGAGAGTGGTGAACCTGTGGAATTCTCTACCACAGAAAGCAGTTGAGGCCAAATCATTAAATATATTCAAGAAAGAAAGAGTTAGATATCGTTCTTAGGGCTAAAGAAATCAAGGGTTACAGGGAGAAAGCAGGAACAGGGTACGGAGTTTGGACAATCAGCCATGATCATATTGAATGGCGGTGCAGGCTCGAAGGGCCAAATGGCCTACTCCTGCTCCTATTTTCTATGATTCAAAGCCAGGATGTACAACCTTAGCCACACATGATGTGGATAGAGAGGAACCCTTTCCTATAAAACAGCATCCCTATCGCTTAAGTCCAAAGAAACAGGCCCAGGTGAAAGCAGAAGTCCAATACATGTTGGAAAACCACTTAGTTGAACCCTGTCAAAGCAGCTGGAGTTCCCCAGTGGTATTAGTGCCTAAACCTGATGCATCAACTAGATTTTGCATCGACTACAAAAAGGTTAATCTCATGTCCACAAACTAATTCAAAAGGACTAAAAAACGTTAGGTGAATCCCTAATGGCAAAGGCAGACTCCTAACCAGTCCCTTGCTTGGAAGACTTTATTAGCTACAGGTAAAGAGTGAATGAGAATGAATGTGTAAATGTGTGTTTTAATAATTTTTCATCTTCGTAATGAAACACAATTAACAATGGCATTTCATTCCTCCAAGGATGGAGGTGTTCTGAAAATTATTCCATTAAAAATTTTTTTTGAGAACTTGTGTTAAATCTGAAAAGATTTCATGGATGTGTTTTTTTTTAACATCAAGTTCACCAACAAGACAAGGTGTTGTTTGAGGACCACTTGCGCTGGAAACCACCTGTGGATTGGGCTCGGTAGGCAGTGGAGCCCTTGGTGACCTGGGGAAAAATAGTTAGAGAAGCCACATGTCCAGGTTTGTGGTGGTCAGGAGGCTGAATCTCCGAAGAAGGGTCACTGACCCGAAACGTTAACTCTGCTTCTCTTTCCACAGATGCTGCCAGACCTGCTGAGTGATTCCAGCATTTCTTGTTTTTGTTTGAGGCTGAATCTCTGTTTGGGGTTTAAACATTGTTTCCAGTTTTAGTTGTGGTGTGGTGTGAACTGTTTGAAGACAGTTGGTGTTTCCCTGCTAAGGAAAAAGAAACCACCCAGCTCACCTCCTTCTCTACTTCTTTGAAGAAATCCTGCCGAGATCCAGTGTGGGAGAGTTTAAAATCCCTAGTGGCGCACAGCTCCCAAGCAGCTGGAATAAAAAATCCTGCGATTCAAGTGTGTGCTGGCAGAAAAACCATGATGCCAGGTGACTACTCGAATAATTCTCGACATCTCCAGAACGGACTGCTTCTGAAACGAACCAAGTGACTCATCTCGATGCCAATCCAGAAAAGGGGCAACTGACTTCCTTCCAGATCTTCTTTTTCCGGCAAAAATTAGCAAGTATTTGGCCAAAGTAGTTTTTTTTTGTCTTTTTTCGTTACAGACCTCTGCAGAGTGAATTTTTTTCCAGTGTGTATGCGTGAGTGCAATTGAGCAAATTTTTTTTTTTTTTTTTAAATCGGTGTGTTTGCTTCGTTACTGGTTAAGTCTTGTTTTATAATTAACAAACTAGAAAATTATCAGTTTAAGAAACCTGGTTGGTGTACACACAAGTGCCAGGCAATGACCATCTCCAACAAGAGAGAATCTAACCATCTCCCCTTGAAATTCAACGGCATTACCATCGCTGAATACCCCACTATCAACATCCTAGGGGCTACCATTGACCAGAAACTGAACTGGAGTAGCCATATAAATACCGTGGCTACAAGAGCAGGTCACAGGCTAGGAATCCTGAGGCGAGTAACTCACCTCCTGACTCCCAAAGCCTGTCCACCATCTACAAGGCACAAGTCAGGAGTGTGATGGAATACTCTCCACTTGCCTGGATGGATGCAGCTCCAACAACACTCAAGAAACTCGACACCATCCAGGACAAAGCAGCCCGTTTGGCACCCCATCTACAAACATTCACTCCCTCCACCACCGACGCACAGTGGCAGCAGTGTGTACCATCTACAAGATGCACAGCAGCAATGCACCAAGGCTCCTTAGACAGCACCTTCGAAACCCGCGACCTCTACCAACTCGAAGGACAAGGGCAGCAAACACATGGGAACACTACCACCTGCAGGTTCCCCTCCAAGTCACACACCATCCTGACTTGGAACTATATCGCCATTCCTTCACTGTCGCTGGGTCAAAATCCTGGAACTCCCTTCCTAACAGCACTGTGGGTGTACCTACCCCAAATGGACTGCAGCGGTTCAAGAAGGCAGCTCACCACCACCTTCTCGGGGCAATTAGGGATGGGCAATAAATGCTGGCCTGGCCGGTGACGCCTACATCCCATGAATGAATAAAAAAAACACATTGGAAAGTCTGGAGTATAAAATTTGAAACAAATCTCTGGAGATAGAGTGTCTGCATTATCAGTGTATAAAAAAGCATTTCACCATGTGGTATACAAGTTGCAAAGATTAACTGAATTTACCTTTTCAATTGGTATGGTAGAATTTTCTTTAGGAAGCAAACATAAGAAGTAATGGCATCTGAAAATGGTTTAAGTTTCACAGTAGTTTCCTAGAAGAGAAAGACAGATTCTCACTGGTATATACATCCACATTAATACTGAAAGAAAAAGAACTGTATTTAAACTAACTTTAGTAAAAACTTACCAGTGTAGTAACAGTTTCTTCAGTGACGCTCTCAAATAGGTGCAACATTCCTTCCTCTAGGGGACGAACATAAGAGGCATTTTCATGCAGGTATTCAGAAAACTAAATAAAAGGAAAAGAAAAATTACTTGGTGTATATTTGGATATGCAATAAAATTAAGTAGCATCACTTTATCTAGAATGCTCTGAAATAATTTAGTGCTTCACAGAAAACACAAAACAAGTGTAGCCTTTATAATTATATCAAAGAGTTAGAATAAAGGAAAGTTCAACACAGAAATAAACCAACTGGCCACATTAGTGCCAGATCGACATCAGAGCTAACACCACCATTCTGCTCTTTCCTAGTCTTTCAGCATTTACGGCAGTATACATGAGTAATTTGTGCCATGACATTTGGCAAGTGTAGTATGCTTGGGAGGAACAGGAGACTTTGGACCCATGGTTCTCAAAATTCTCCACCATTGGAGTTTCCCTTGTCAAGTGTGGATCTGCTGTAGACTAATTGGCAGAGATAGATTGCTATAATTAGTCAATAAATCTATTGCCATTGCATCGCCAGGGTGGTAGAAGGTGGCTGCCATCAGGATAGACATGCCACTTTAACTGAGGGGGCAACTAAAGACCATTGTGTGCATGAGAGAGCCTAAGAGAGCGAGCGCACGAGAGATTAAAGATTATTCTAGCAACAATTAGCATGTCCAAAATTGACCAATTTATTAAGCAAGTTCTTGTGGCTGAAACTTGAAGTCCTGGCATTAGAATGTTCGAGACTGTGACTGAATGATGCAACAACAGCTGTGATCATGTGATGGTTGAAGGTTGCTGATGCACGCTGAATAGACAAGATACTAAGAACTAGGCTAGAGATCATAAGGCAACTTGCAGTAAAAGAACCAATCAGGTGAAAAGGGAAAAAATGCCAGCTTGCAAAGTGCATAAGAGGCATCTTACACTTTTAGTTAGTGCAATGGGAAGAACGTATGCCTACGTTCAATTGTATCATCTCAGACAATAATACTCTGCTTGTAAATTACTTTTTATACTGAATAAAGCGATTGTATTTAGAACCACCAACTGACATTGTGACTACTTGTGAACCACACAATTTTTTTTAACAACCATAACTTTTCTGTACGTGCAAAACATCAATTTATCTTTTGCAAAGATGTTTGTTCATCTATTGTGCATTACAAGAATGTTCTGCCCTTCTTTCAGATTAACAGCATTTCCTGTTTTATTTTCACAGTATTCAGAGCCTCTGCCTTTTTATTTAAAAATGAAGTTTTTCCCTCTTTAGATACTCCCTAGCTCTCTCACTAATCCCTGTTTATAAGTGGATCTGTGCTGACAACCCCTCCTAATGTTGCACTCTGGAATAATTCTCTCTGCTGCAAGAATCTCAGTTATGTCTTAGTTAGCTAAACATAAGCCAACGATAAAATATATGCAAAACACTTAAGGAACTTAAATGATTGCATCATGACCGAAGTTTTTACTGGTAACATAAAGGGTATACTTCATTAAAGTTGCTGTTCATCCTGCTATTAGGAACAGCAATTTTCTAAGAAGAAATGCAACATACCTTTTGGTTCAAAGGAGATATAGTATCTGTTGCAGAGTCAATTGGGTAGATCTGAATTCTTTGCTCAGTATAGGTGTGAAGATTTAGCAATGCTCCCACCAAATCTTGAAGAAAAGCCAGTGCCTGTCCATTAACATCACGAGCTTTCAGCTGAAAGTTAACAATTCTTTGCGTGAAATATAGCATGGTAATTAGTTTTATGTAGTACTACCTCAGCAGTTCAAAAAAAAAAATTATTTACCCACAATTGAGTCTCAGCAACGAATGCTAATGGTTATCCGACTACAGAGGGCATCCTAGCTAAACTTGAAGCTGAGTTATACACACACACTTTCAGCAGGAGTGACTATGCAGGGATCAGTAATAATAGCTACCTGGCATCAGCTAACCAGTCACAGACCAGGGATTGAATTCATGGACTTTCCTGATCTGTTGGATTCAAATGGGGGATGATCAAACTATTGAGATAAGTGTTCTATTAATTTCCAGCAGACACGGATAACTGTAAAAAAAAAAAAATCTTGATTTGGATAAAATGTTTAAAAAAAAATTCATTTACAGTATTAAGCATCACTGACAAGGCCATTGGCCATTTATTGCCCATCCCGAATTGCTCTTGAGAAAGTGGTGATCAGCTGCAATCTTAAATACAACTGAGTTGCCTGCTAGGCCATTTCAGAGGACAGTCAAGAGCCAGCCACATTGCTGTGGGTCTGGAATCACATAGGTGCAACCAAGTAAAGACAGTAGATTTTCTTCCATTAAGGACAGCAGCGAACCAGATGGGTTTTTACAACAATATGCTAGTTTCGTGGTCACTGTTCCTGATACTAGCTTTAAATTCCTCAGCTACCATGGTGGAATTTGAACCCATGAACAAAGATCATTCGCCCAGGTCTGTGGATTAGTTCAGTAACATAACCACCATACTACCATATCCCATAAGCCATTTAACCCCATTTAAACGCACAATACATTTTACAAATTTTTTTTCACAAACTAATCAGGCCGACAACTGAAGTAGCAGAAAATGCTGCAGCTTTGGAACAAAATCTTTGAAAGAATCTCAAGAATGAGGCAATTTCAATTTGAAGCTAACCATTAAATTCATTATCTACAGCAAAAAATCTATATATATATAGATCTATCAGTTATTGATACAATTGGGATTCACATAGCACTGTTGATCCAAGAGACAAGTCAAAGTGCTTTGAAAATAGGTACAAGCCGAAGGGCCTGTTCCTGTGCTGTAATTTTCTTTCTTCTTTGTTCTTTCAGATGTCAAGTCAGGAAGAAGAGATGAGGAATGATGATCTCTTGGTCAGAGATGTTTTTAAAAGGAATTTTGTTTAAAGGTGTGTGGGGGGGGGGGGGGGGGGGGGAGGTGGGGGGTGGACAAAGAAAAAGGTGGATGGGATTAGATTAGGAGTTAGAAGACGACGACTGAGCCAACTGGACAATTGAACGTGACATCATTTCTCCCTTACTTCCTCTTGAAGCTCACCGGAGTCTGTACAGGCCGAGAATATGAAAGGACTATACATCACTTTCCTGCTGACCTGTTGTTCAGATTATCTCTTCGTGCTTCTTCATAACCAATACCAGTTATACAAGAGATGTATTCTCCCCCTCAAATTTTTGGTCTTTTGTTTCAAGTGGCTTGTCTCTTCAGCAATGCCTCGAGATATTCATTGTGTTTTACATTCAGTAGAACAAACAATTCGTACATATAAACTTGATGTACCCCAAATGTGGGACAGTGTGAAGAATTGCTAACCACAGAATTTGGTGGATGCTCCCACAGAAAATAACCTACAAGTGCTGCTGAATTTTAGGGGCCCCTGACTGCATCGGATCTAGGGATACTTCATGTTAACACTGGGCACCAGGAATGGAGAAGTATCTTGGAAAGACATTTAACCTGTACAGATATTTTTGCTTAAAGGTGAAAAGTCCACTTTTTAAAAAATGCAAACATCAAAGCACTGATATTGCATTTGAAACCAGCAAATGAGTGTGTGGAGCACACAGTGGTCATGAAATAGTGCTTCATAAACAGAGTGCAAAAGTTAGTAATTTGGTACAAGTGGGAAAGGATGTGCTGCTTAGTTGATGAGTGTTTTTCTTTTGTCTGTTAGGAAACGAACTTGCTATTACATAACTTTGGTTCATCTAGTTTGTAACTAATTTACAAATTAATAAAGATTAAAATAGAGTACAAAAGCAGGGATGTGATGCTGGAACAAAAACAAGAAATGCTGGAATCACTCAGCAGGTCTGGCAGCATCTGTGGAAAGAGAAGCAGAGTTAACGTTTCGGGTCAGTGACCCTTCTTCGGAACTGTATAGAGCTGGAACTGTATAGAGCATTGATTAGGCCACAGCTGGAGTATTGCGTGCAGTTCTGGTCACCACATTACAGAAAGGACATAATTGCTCTGGAGAACACAGAGCAGATTTACAAGAATGTTGCCAGGGCTTGAAGGTTGCAGTTATGAGGAAAGATTGGATAGGCTAGGGTTGTTTCCCCTGGAACTGAGGAGGCCGAGGGGTGACTTGATTGAGGTGTACAAAATTATGAGGGGCCTAGATAGAGTGGACAGGAAGGACCATTTCCCCTGGCAGGGAGGTCAGTTACCAGGGCACAGATTTAAAGTGATTGATAGAAGGATTAGAGGGGACATGAGGGGAAACGTTTGCACCCAGAGGGTGGTGGTGTCTGGAATTCGCTGCCAGGAATGGTGGTAGAGGCAGAGACCCTCAATTCTTTTAAAAGGTACCTGGACATGTACCTGAGGTGCTGTTACCTGCAGGGCTATGGACCAGGTGCTGGAAGGTGGGATCAGTTTGAGTGGATAGTTTATTTGGCCAGCAGAGACACGATGGGCTGAATGGTCTCCTTCTGTGCTGTACTTTTTCTATGGTTCTAATTAAAAAATAAGATTGGATAGACATGGCATGGCAGGTGGTATGTCGTAACTACAGCATGTGGAAGTTTGTAGATAGCAATGCGATCCCAGTCAACCATATCTGCGTTAAGTATTTGCAGCTTTAGGAACTTCGGCTCAGAGTTGTTGAGCTGGTGTCTGAGCTGCAGACATTGCAGGACATCAGGAGTTTTGTTGGGGGGGGGGGTTGGGGGGGGCGGTGGGTGGGGAAAAGGGGAATTACCTGGACACTTTGTTCCAGTAGGCAGTCACACTCCCTTAGCTTAAGTAGAACTCTAGAATTGGTCAACGATCAGGGACAGGAAGATGTGACAGGCAGGCATGGGAATTCTGGATGAAGTGATCAAAATCAATCTGGTTTAAATGTTGCAATAAAAAGGGCCTCAAGCCTTTGACCAGCAGGTACAAACTACTTACTACCTGTGTGGATGAGAACAAGGATGGGCAAACTGACCCTAGCACCATGGTGTAGGGGAGTGAAAAGGAATGTGGCAGTGATAGGGGTAAGTATAGTTGAAGGATAGCTGCGACCGGGAGTTCCAAAGATTGGGTTGCCTGCCCGATGTTAAAGACATCTCCTCATGGCTAGATGAGAACTTGGAGTGGGAGGGGGAAGGATCCAGTTGTCGTGGTCCATGTAGGAACCAATGGCACAGGTAGAAATAGAAATGATGTTCTGCTGAGAGTGTTTGGGGAGTTAGGATTCAAATTAAGAACTTCAGAAGTAATAATCTTTGGATTGTTAACGGAGCCCTGCGCCAATTGGCATAAACAGATAATAAAGTTAAATGCATGGCTGAAGGAGTGGAGAGAAAGGCAGGGGTTTTGTTTAATGGGCCACTGGCAGCAGTACTGAGGAAAGAGAGCACTATTGCATTGGGGCAGGCTCTTCTTAAACAGGAGTGGGATCAGTCTTCTGGCGAATCGAATAATTAAAACAATGGACAGGGCTTTAAACTAATAAGGGGACGGGGATGGGAAGATTCAAGAGGGGGTAAATTTAAAAGCAGCAGGGGAAATGTCAAGGCGCTGGAGCAGAACTGCGCTTCGGACAAAAATAAGCAGAGTGGGTCAGGAAGGCCAGTGAGATTAACAAAGATAATAGGGCAATAGTGACTAAGGTGACATCAGGGAAAGTTAGAAAAAAAAGTCAAAGGTATATCTGAATGTGGGAATCAGATGAATTAATAGCACAGATAGAAATCAATAGATTTAATCTAATAGCTGTTACAAAGACATGGTTGCAAAGTGACCAAGGTTGGGAACTAAATATTCCAAGGTACTTAACTTTCAGACGAGATAGGCAAAATGGAAAAGGAGGAGGGATAGCCATAAGGGATAAAGGATGGGATAAAGACAGTAGAGCGAAAGGCTCTCAGCTCAGAAAATCAAGTAGAAGAATCAGTTTGGGTGGAGTTAAGAAAAGGCAAGGAACAGAAAACATTGATTAGGGTTGTTTATAGGCTCAACAGTAGTTGTAGTGTAGGACATGTAGGTACATGTAATAAGGGCAATACAGTAACCATAGGGAACTTGAATCTTCATACAGACTGGGCAAACCAAATTTGCAGTAATAGTGTGGAGGACGGGCTTATGGAATGTAAACAAGATAGCTTTCTAGATCAGTTATTGTCGAGGAATAAACTAGGGAACAAGTTATTTTGGATCTACAATTGTGCAATGAGAAAAGGTTAATTAATAAGCTTGTAGTAAAGAGGCCTCTATACAAGAGTCGCCATAATATTGAAGGTGATTTAATTAGATTTAAGTCCATAGCTTCGGACTTAAACAAAGCAAATAATTTAGTATGAGGGGCAAGTTGGCTAAAGTAGATTGGGAAACTACATTAAAAGATATGACAGTAGACAAGCAATGGCTAGCACTTAAAGACCTGATAAATAATTTGCAACAAATATACATTCCCTAAAGAATAATAACTCCAGGAAAAGTGGTCCGACTGTGGTTGACAAGAGAAGTTAAAGATAGTATATCAAAGTAAGAGGTTTATAATGTTGCCAAAAAGACTAATAAACCTGAGGATTGGAAGGATTTTAGAATTCAGTAGAGGAGGTACAAGAAATATAAGGAGTAAAGAGAATATATGAGAGTAGACTAGCAAGAGACAGAAAGAGATTGTAAATAGGAAGAGATTAGTGAAAGTAAATGTGGGTCCATTAGAGGCTGAGACAGGAGAAATTATAACGAGAAATAAGGAAGTGGCAGAGACATTAAACAAATACTTTGTATCTGTATGCACAGTAGAAAACAAAAAAACTGCCAGAAATAATGGGGAACCAAGGGACTGGTGAGAATGAGGAATTTATAAGAAATCAGTATAAGTAAAGAAATAGCACTGGAGGAGTCAATGGGACCAAGTGGTGACAAATCCCCTGGACCTGATGACTTACTCCCCTAGAGTTTTAAAAAGGGGTTAGCTTTGGAGATAGTGGATGCATTGGTTTTGATTTTCCAAAATTCCTTAGATTCGAGAACAATACCTAAGGAGTGGAAGATAGCAAACATAAATCTGCTATTTAAGAAGGGAGAGGAAAAAACCGGGAACTATAGGCTAACTGGCCTATTAACTGTAAGTAAAATGCTGAAATCTATTAGGGACGTGGCAACAGGGCACTTAGAAAATCCTAATATAATTAAGCAGTCTCAACACGGATTTAGAGAAAGAGAAATCATGTTTGACAAATCTATTAAGAGTTTTTTTTGAGGATGTCACCAGTAAGATGAATAAGGGGGAAAACCAGAGGATTTAGCATATTTGGATTTTCAAAAAGCATTCAATGGAAGAGCCACACAAGAGGTTATTGCACAAAATTAGGACTCATAGGATTAAGGGCAATATATTAACATGGATTGAGGATTGGTTAATGGACAGAAAACAGTAGGAATAAGCGGTACATTTTCAGGTTAGCAGGCTGTAACTAGTGGGGTACCACAAGGATCAATACTTGAGCCTCAGCTTTACAATCTATATTAATGACATAGAGGAGAGCACTGAATGTAACGTATCCAAGTTTGCTGATGAGAAAGTTAGGCAGGAAAGTAAGAGGTGAGGAGGACACAAAGAGGCCAGAGAGGGATACAGACAGGTTAGGTGAGTGGACAAGAACATGGCAGATGTAATGCAATGTGGGTAAGTGTGAAGTTATCCATTTTGGTAGGAAAAATAAAAAAAGAATATTTTTGAATAGCGAGACTGGGAAATGTTAGCATTCAGAGGGACCTGGGTGTCCTTGTACATGAATCACTGAAAGTTAACATTCAGGAACAGCAAGCAATTAGGAAGGCAAATGACATGTTAGCTTTTGTTACTAAAGGATTGGGGTAGAAGAGTAAAAAAAAAAGTGTCTTAATACAATTATACAGGACATTGGCGAGGTCACATTTAAAGTACTGTGTGCAGTTTTGGTCTCCTTAGCCAAGGAAGGGCATCGTGCCTTAGAGGGAGTGCAACAAAGGTTCACTAGACTGGTTCTGGGGATGAGGGGATTGTCCTTTGAGGAGAGATTGAATAGGCTCAGCCTTTATTCCCTGGAGTTTAGAAGAAGAATGACAGGTGATCTAGTTGAAGCATATAAAATTCTTAAAGGGCTCGACAGGGTAAATACTTAGAAAAACATTTCCCCTGGGAATCTAGAACTGTCACTGTCTCAGAGTAAGGGTTTAGCCATTTAAAGACTGAGATGAGGAGAAATTTCTTCACTCAAAAGGGTTGTGAACCTTTGGAATTCTCTACTCCTGAGGATGCTCAGTTTTGAGTATATTCAGAGGTCAACAGATTCTTTGTTACCAAAGGAATTAAGGGATATGGTGGGGGAAGGTGGAGTTGAGGTAGATGATCAGTTACGCTCTGTTGAAAGGCAAAGCAGGCTCCAAGGGCCAAATGATCTATTCCTACTCCTATTTATGTTCTAACAGAAGTTTCAATTTTAAAATGCACAAAATGAAAGCCATATGTGCAACATCATCCAAAATAGGTACCAGGGAACAAGACTCATACACGACATACTTATAAAACATGTGTTATTGAGGCCAACTGAATTGGGTTACTGCCCTGTAGTTTAGTCCCAAACCTTTTATATCACAAGGTAGAATTCTCTAATAAGCTTCAGATTTCCTCATTCAAGACAAGGTCAGTTCTCTAAAGTATGAGAAAAGCCAGATATTTTTGTGCTAGAGAAAGGGGGGGGGGGGGGGGGAAAAGAGTGCCTTTCATGACCTCAGGATATCCCAAAGCGCTGATAGCCAATGGAGTATTTTAAGGGTAGTTACTTTTGTAATGTAGGAAAATGAGGCAGCAAATTTGTGCACAGCAAGCTCCCACAAAGATCAGTTAATTTTTTTTTTAATGACGTTGATTGAAGGATAAATATTGGCCATGACACCGGGGATAACTTCCCTGCTCTTCTTCAAAAAGTGCCACGGATCTTTTATGCCCACTTGGAGAGCTGATGGAGCCTTTGTTTAACCTCTCATCTGAAAGACAGCACCTCCGAATGTGCAGCACTCCCTCAGTACTGCACTGGTGCTTCAGCCTAGATTTGTGTTCAAATCTCTGGAGTAGGACTTGAACCCACAACCTTCTAGCACAGAGGTGAGAGTGCTACCAACTCAGCCAGTGATGACACACAAAAAAAGGAAATGAAGTTTGATATTCAAAAAATGCTTTACAAAAAGTTACTCTGCACGCCACTCTTTAAATCTTCAATGCTGTGATAGTTTCCTGCATTGCATTATCTCCATAACAATGCAGATGCAATATCTTTGGTTGCCAAGTTATAAGATGTGCTGCTGCACAAGAGAGAATTGGGCAAACCTCTTGAATCTACTGCCTCGCACCAACAGTGATGGGAGTTACCAAAATGATTACACATGAAATCTGTACAGCTGTTACAAAAGGTATCTTTCCCCCATTGCAAGGATTATTGAGAAATATAGATAGTTCAACCCAAGTCATTAATTTGGCACTGTACCACATATGAGAGGTGTTCCAAAATGTACAGATGATCCTGGTTATGACAGTACATGAATGGGTCAGAATTTGGGTGACACGGGTATGAAGTTTAAAGAACTTTAAAGAACTCTTTAAATAACTCAATTATTTATGGCCTGCCCTCACAACTTCTTCACATGTCACTTATGCAATTAAGTGCAGTTATTTCTCCTCAAGTTATGTTCACAACACTGTTGTGCTAAACCTCATCTTTAGGTGCCTGGTGTATTGTTTATTTGATTCCACTGAAGCATATTTTGTTGGCTAAGCTACAGAGGAAACATGTTCAAAGCCACATTGATTAGGGGTTGTGGAACTGGTTCTAATCCACCACACTACAATGCCAACTATAGGTTATCAGCACACATTTACAGTAATATTTTTCACAAAGAGTAAAAGAGAACTTAATGAGCTGTGACAGAATCACAGAATAATAGTGCAGAAGAGGCCCTTCGGCCCATCGAGTCTGCACCGATGCATTAAAAAGACACCTGAGCTGTCTACCTAATCCCATTTGCCAGCACTTGGCCCATAGCCTTGAATGTTATGACGTGCCAAGTGCTCATCCAGGTACTTTTTAAAGGATGTGAGGCAACCCGCCTCTACCACCCTCCCAGGCAGTGCATTCCAGACCGTCACCACCCTCTGGGTAAAAAAGTTCTTCCTCAAGTCCCCCTTAAACCTCCTGCCCCTCACCTCAAACTGGTGTCCCCTCGTAACTGACCCTCCAATGAAGGGGAACAGCTGCTCCCTATCCACCCTGTCCATGCCCCTCATAATCTTGTACACCTCGATCAGGTCACCCCTCAGTCTTCCCTGCTCCAGCGAGAACAACCCAAGCCTATCCAACCTCTCTTCATAGCTTAAATGTTCCATCCTAAGCAACATTGCCTCTGCACCCCCTCCAGTGCAATCACATCCTTCCTATAATGTGGCGACCAGAATTGCACACAGTACTCCAACTGTGGCCTTACCAAGTTCTATACAACTCCAATATGACTTCCCTGCTTTTGTAATCTATGCCTCGATTGATAAAGGCAAGTGTCCCATATGCCTTTTTCACCACCCTATTAACCTGCCCTTCTGCCTTCAGAGACCTATGGACAAACACGCCAAGGTCCCTTTGTTCCTCGGAACTTCCCAGTGTCAGGCCATTCATTGAATACTTCCGTGTCACATTACTCCTTCCAAAGTGTATCACCTCACACTTTTCAGGGTTAAATTCCATCTGCCACTTTTCTGCCCATTTGACCATCCCATCTATATCTTCCTGTAACCCAAGACACTCAACCTCACTGTTAACCACTCAGCCAATCTTTGTGTCATCCGCGAACTTACTGATCCTACCCCCCACATAGTCATCTAGGTCGTTTATATAAATGACAAACAAAAGGGGACCCAGCACAGATCCCTGTGGTACGCCACTGGACACTGGCTCCCAGTCACTAAAACAGAATATCATAATTAACTAATTCTGTCGCTGAGCAAAAAAACTGTTCCAGAATTCCCTTTTGTGATTCAAAAACAGAAAGCGGAGGTGTGATTTTTGTTCTTCTCAAAAATGGTGGGGGCACTTTACTAAACAAAATGATGTGGGATTAGGAATGCAAACAGATGAAGCATAGGCCCAAACTGGATCCGCAAAGTAATAAGTTATTCAATTATGGGAGGCAATTAAAATGTTAAATCATATCAAATCTTGAATTGAACCTTGGATAACTAAGAGGTCAGAAGAAGCCGCAAGCACAAGCATTTAAGTTGTTTCACAAAATGTAAAATTCACATTAAAAAGTAATCGTGAAGGTTCAGTTAGCAAAATAGGATAATTTCACAATTTTTCCACACCACCAAAAGTATTCACAGACTGCATTCATAATTGTATCAAACATAGAATTGGGTCAGCTGTAGACTAAGCTGTTTAGAGTACGGAGTATATTTTTAGCTTTCAAAACACATAGGGTTGAATTTTGCCAGCCCTCTGGGGGCAGGCCGGAAGGTATGGGGGCCCATAAAATGACAAGGGAAGGTGCCAGGTGGAGTACCCATCAGTATGCCACATTGCCAGCGGATGGGAAGGTGGCATATGGCCCTCCTGCCCAGAGGCCAATTCAGCCACTTAAAATGGCCAGTTAAGGGTCTCTTCCCACCACAGCTGGCATTTTGCCAGCGGCGGGGTGGCCCTCCACCACATGGGAAGACTTGAGGCAAATCCTGGTGGTCTCCCAGTGGGCTTGGGAGCACCCTATTCAGGCACTCTTTGGCCCATGGAACAGTCCCCCTCAGTGGCAATGGCCACCCTCACAGGAATGATGCCATCTGCCCTCAACAACTCAACCACCACCCACCTCCCCCCCTCACTCCCACTAAACCTTGCTGGGGCCTGCCTGACTGGCTCAGACCCCACTTACCTGGTTGTGAATGCGCCATTCATCGATGGGGCCCTCTTCTTCCAGGTGCAGTCCCAGCAGTGGCCACCATTCTTAGTGGCGCTGCTGACCCTGGGTCCTGCAGACCACAGAAGTGGGGTTGCCCACCCCACCCTACCTTAGCCTATCAGCAGGACCCCCTCCACTATAATAAAATCCAGCCCGTGATTTCTAAAATTTAACTAAGTACTATTGTTTAGCACTTAGCAAAATTTGTGTAATTTCCTAACGCATAGATTTGAAAGTTTATTTTTGGTGGAACAGCTACAACAGTCTTCAGAAGCTTAAAGTCACTACTAAACATTTCCAACCAGCCATTTCACAGTTACTCACCTGATGCCTTCTATCATGTACAGGTACATTCAATGTGTTGTATTCTGCAAACCCTATGTAGAAAACAGATATTAGACGAGTAAAACAAATATGTAGGCAGATTTCTGAGTGCAAAAACTTTAGGACAATAATTGGGGATTTCAACTACCCCAATATCGACTGGGATGCAAACAGTGTGAAGGGCACAGAGGGGACAAAATTCTTGAACAGCATTCAAGAGAACTTTTTTAGCCAACACGTATCAAGCCTAACAACAGGGGGCGCAATTCTAGATTGAAGTCTTCGGTAATGAATCTGGGGAAGTGGATTAAGTAACAGTAGGTGACCATAATACAGTTAGTTTTAGCATAATCATGGAAAAGGGCAAAGATAAAACAGAAGTAAAGGTTCTAAATTGAGGGAAGGCAAAAGTGGACTGGATACAGCTACTTGAAGAAAAATCAGTGGCAAACCAGTGGTAATAATTCAAGAGCGAGATACTGGGGGCACAGTGTAGGCATGTCCCCACAAAGATTAAGGGTGGTACTGCCAAATCTAGAGCCCCCTGGTTATCTAAAAGCTTACAGGGCAAGTTAAAGCAAAAAAAGAAAGCTTATGCCGATCACAAACATCTTAATACTTTAGAAAGCCTAGAGGAGAATAGAAAGTGCAAGGGTGAAGCGAAAAGGAAATTAAAAAAGCAAAGAGAGGATATGAAAAATTATTGGCAGGTAAAATCAAGGAAAACCCAAAGATGTTTTATCAGTACATTAAGAGCAAGAGGATAAATAAGGAAAGGGGTGGGCCTATCAGAGATGCACAGGGAACTTATGCATGGATGCAGAAGATGTGAGCAGGATTCTTAATGAATTTTTTGTCTCTGTCTTCACAAAGGAGAGGGTTGATGCAGACATTGTAGTTAAAGAGGAGTGTGAAATATTAGATACGATAAGCATAATGAGAGGGGAAGCGCTCGAGGGTCTGACATCCCCGAAAATGGATAAATCGCCAGGACCGGATGGATTGCATCCCAGGTTGTTAAGGAAGGCAGGGAGGAAATAGCAGATGCGCTAAGGATCATCTTCAAATCCTCACTAGATACAGGCAAGGTACCAGATGATTGGAGGTCTACGAACATTGTACCATTGTTAAAAAGGGTGTGAGGCATAAGCCAGGTAATTATAGGCCAGTCAGTCTGACCTCAGTAGTGGGTAAATTGATAGAATCTATTCTGAGGGACAGGATAAACAGTCACTCAAAGGCATGGATTAATCAGGGATAGTCAACATGGATTTGTTAGGGGAAGGTCATGTCTTACTAACTTAATTGATTTTTTTGAGGAAGTGAGAAGCAGGACTGATGAGGGTAGTGCAGTGGATGTGGTTTACATGGATTTTAGTAAGGCATTTGACAAGATGCCACATGGCAGACTGGTCAGTAAGATGAAAGCCCATGGGATACAGGGGAAGGTGGCAGGTTGGATCCAGAATTGGCTCAGTGACAGGAAACAAAGGGTAGTAGTTGACGGATATTTTTGTGAACGGAAAGTGGTTTCCAATGGCGTTCCACAAGGCTCAGTGTTGGGTCCCTTGCTGTTTGTGGTATATATTAGTGATTTGGACTTAAATGTGGGTGGTCTGATTGGGAAATTTGTTGATGACACAAAAATTGGCCAAGTAGTTAACAGTGAGGAGGAAAGCCGTGGACTCCAGAATTATATCAATGGTTTGGTTGAGTGGGCAGAAAAGTGGCAAATGGAATTCAATCCAGAGAAGTGTGAGGTATTGCACTTGGGGAGGGCAAATAAAGCGAGGGAATATACAATAAATGGGAGAATATTGAGAGGGGTAGAAGAAATGAGAGACCTTGGAGTGCATGTCCACAGGTCCCTGAAGGTGGCACGACAGGTAGATAGAGTGGTGAAGGGGGCATATGGATTGCTTTCCTTTATCGGCCACGGAATAGAGTACAAAAGCAGAGATGTGATGCTGGTATTGTATAGAGCATTGGTTAGGCCACAGCTGGAGTATTGCGTGCAGTTCTGGTCACATTACAGAAAGGACATAATTGCTCTGGAGAGAGTACAGAGGAGATATACAAGAATGATACCAGGCCTTGAAGCTTGCAGCTCTGAGGGAAGATTGGATAGGCTAGGGTTGTTTGCCCTGGAACTGAGGAGGCCGAGGGATGACTTAATTGAGGTGTACAAAATTATGAGGGGCCTAGATAGAGTGGACAGGAAGGACCTGTTTCTCCTGGTGGGAAGGTCAGTTACTGGGGCACAGATTTAAGGTGACTGGTAGAAGGATTAGAGGGGGCATGAAGGGAAACGTTTGCACCCAGAGGATGGTGCGTGTGTGGAATTCGCTGCCAGGAATGGTGGTGGAGGCAGAGACCCTCAATTCTTTTAAAAGGTACCTGGGCATGTACCTGAGGTGCTGTTACCTGCAGGGCTACGGACCAGGTGCTGGAAGGTAGGATTAGTTTGGGTGGATAGTTTATTCGGCTGGCGCAGACACGATGGGCTGAATGGCCTTATTCTGTGCCATACTTTCTTCTATGGTTCTAGATATTAAGCATTTTTTTTTAAATTGAAATCAGAAGGTGCACTTTAAATTACCATCTGCATTTCTGGCAGCCTAAACAATCAACTCAAAAACTTATCACAGCTAGCAACAGCACGGATAAGAACAAATCTGTGCACTGTATGAGACAAAGTAGGAAATGAAAGATCAGAAAAATCTAGTTAACCCTTATTATAGACCTGAAGGTAAGATAAACCATTAACAAGGTTTTATTTTATATACATTACTTCAGGTATCACTGGTGTGAGGCACTTGCAAGTGCCAGCATAAATATACTTGCAATTAGTCTCAAAAACAACCACTATTCTAGTACTTTAAGTCACACCAAACTGGTGCTATTAGATGGAATATGGGATTTGAACATTTACCACAAATATTAGGTCTGCCTCATTTATTTTCACCAGCAGCATGTATCTATAATTTAAGCCTTAATGTTATGAAACAGAATTGGGGGGGGAAATTGGTCATTCAACCCATCCAGAAGATTGCATAAAGCCAATGAATGGGACCTCCCTCAGATCATTTTCATCTTCTGCACTAGAAGTTATGGCAGTAAATTTAAAAAAGAAAACACTGAAAATTAACAGGTCAATCAGCAACTGAAAGAGAAAAATAGGTACATGCTTCTGATGGAGGATCCAACACAAAATATGCCTTACCTCAAACTCTTCTGAAGTAGTTACGACTTTTTTTGAGCTCAAGTTTTTATTCATTTTATTGTCCTGAACTATTAAGTGTTCTCAGCCATTCAATGCATCCCACAAACATAAGCAACTAGATTCCAATCAAAAAAGCTCTCCCTTCTTCAACACCAAACCTACAGATTTTCTCAAGTGCAAGACATTTAAGTGGGAATTTCATTTTGATCAGTAAACTGGTTTCAACTCAGCACTACTCAAGATCAAATAACAACTTTACAAGGCTGGCAATCATGCAATAACCAGACACTACATCTAGCATGAGAACATTCCAGTATTTTACATTTTGGAACTGCATAGAGATGGCTGATGCAGACACAAGACATAGCAAAATACTTACTCAGCTGTCACCCATTCAGCTAGCGAACATGCTGGAACATTCATTTAAAAAAGCATCTGGATTTGATCATCAAATCTAGTATTTGGCCTAAAATCTATAATTTGCTAAGCCATACAGATCAAGATTGTCCCAGGTTTGATTCCCTTGTCTGCACTAAATTATCTCATTTCAATTGCAACACAGGAAAAAGGCACAACTGGTTTCAGTATCCTTAGGGAGATAAAAAGAAATCCAGGTTCCTGTGCCTGATCATTATCTAGTAACCTCTACTAAAAATACACATGCGAATATCAGGCGAGAACAGGATCAGCGTCACATTTATCCCTGCTGGAAATGTGTAAACATACGGACATCAGGAGACGGCATGACTGGGTTCAGCTAGGAAAGCAATGCAGATGAATAGTTCACAACTTGCGGTCACCCAAGTGAGCTGCCAGAGTGCCACACCCATGGAACTATATTCCTCATGAGTCACTAGCTTCAGAAGAAGAGGTGACAATCAGAAGGGAAATTGGATCAGGGAAGGAGCGCGATGTTCAACATTATTCTATATAATCCAGTGTTTGATTTAACTGCCTGGGGAAAGCAATCCAAAAGTAGGCATTTTATAATTCCAGATAACATATAAAGAAACTGAACCCATATTTTTGACAATCTTTCAGCAATTTCACAGTGCTAAAATCATTTTTTAAAATATTAAATTCTTGTGCATCCATATTTATTCTTGGATTGAGAAACCATATTGTGATTTACCTACATAGCAGTTGAACAAACATGTTTTGTGGTGGTTCTTGTGGTGGAATGATTGTTCATAACAATCATTACTGAAAGCTATGAGACAGCCTGTCCCCAGGGTTGCTAACCTGGTACATTTCCTCTCAAAACCTAATTGGATATAGGAGTTGGTCTTTGGAGAAATATTTGCAGGAGAATCAGCTCGTGGGGGCAGTAATGGAGCAGCTAGGTATAAGAGCAATTTCTTTTTTGAAGTTGCAAGTCCCAATACATGTCTTTTTGGTACTTGATAGTTTCATTTTATTCATTTGTCTTTAATAAACTATTTATCCTATGTGAAACAACTTCATGTTTAAAAACAGGCGGAATCTCAAAGGTTGCAGTAATTCAGAACAGGATTTTCCCATAAGATATATCGGATGGCTCCAATAACACTATGTATTAATTCATCACAACAGGAGAAAATTCACAGCCACTTGCTTGTTGCAACAAGCTATGATTTATAAGGGTCCAACTGCATAGGCTTCCATAAGAAATTTGATTTACTTATATGTTTATTAGAGAAGCGCAATTAAAAATGTTAAACTGCACAGGAAGGAGACATAAAAGCAAAATATTGCAGATGCTGGAAATCTGAAATAAAAACAAAAAATGCTGGAAATACTCAGCAGGTCTGGCAGCATCTGTGGAGAGAGAAGCAGAGTTAACGTTTCAGGTCAGTGACTTCTGATGAAAGGTCACTGATAAAAAACGTTAAATCTGCTTCTCTCTCCACAGATGCTGCCAGACCTGCTGAGTATTTCCAGCATTTTTTGTTTTTATTTCAGGAAGGAGACATACTCACTTGTATCATTAAAAGGTACTTTCTCTTGAATAATACTTGTTGACAGGTCTAATCGGCTACTCAGGTCAGCATGGATATTCTTTAGCTGCTGCTGACTGTGTTGAAAAAGATGAATTTGAAATGATTCTCAATAAGTGCAATACTGTAAAAATGTCATCAATAACAAGCAAAGCAATACAGCACAAGTCATAACTCTGCCTTACCATTCTTCTGTCCGAAGCCTACATTCTTTTGCTTCTCTTTCCAATGAGTGAGATTTCACCTGTGAAATATTCCATATTCTATTAAACATTTATGAATCCTTTCCAAATCAATTTTTTTTTATTACACCTGTGCATGCAGATGACCATCAACCAAGTTGCCTGCGCGACCTCCATGCTTGCGGTCTTTGTAAATGGTAGCCCTCTCCTCAGGTAGTGTCTAACTAATTCCCAAAGCAACCCTTGACCACTCTGTCCATGCAAACTACTGCCCTATCTCCAACCTTGCTTTCCTCTCCAAAGTCCTTGACCACGTTTGTCACCTCCTAAAAACACGCCATCTTTCCTGCAATTCCACGCTTGAATCTCGCCAATCGGCACACCACCCACCAAGCTAGTGAAAATGCTTCAAAGTTGCAAATGACATCCTCTGTTAATTTCAAGTTTTGTTCCTGGTTCTCTCTACAAGTTTTGACAACACACCAACCTCTTCCAAAGCATCCCCTCCATTACAGTTCAGTGGGATACCCTTGCTTGGTTCCATTCTTAACGATCCAATCATAACCAAAACATTTCCAGTAATGGCATCTCTTCCTTCTCTTACATGATTATCTCAGGAATTTCAAAAGGATATAGCCTCCCCCTTTTTATCTACATGCTGCTCATAGGCATCATCTGAAGACAGAGTTTGGTTTGATGCTGGCAGCTACCAGCTCCACCTTTCCAGCACATCTCCCGACCCCTCCACTGCTTCCACACTGTCATATTGGTGGCCCAACATCCTATTTTGGATGAGCTGCAATTTCCTCCAGTTTAAAACAGCAGCAAGATTAAAGCACTTTCTTCAGCTGTGTTATAAAACATAGCACCCTCATCATTAATTGCAACCCCCTCCACATCCACCATCTCAGGTTGTTCACTTTAGCAATCTATGCAACTCTAAGCTCAATGCCCAACTCGATCACAAAGACCCCTTACTTTCACTTCTGTAACCTGCCTCCGCTCTTCTGCTGCTGAAGCCCTGATCCATGTCTTGGCCACCTCTGAAAGTATTTACAATGCAGAAACAAGCCTATGCAATATTCCAATGCTCTTCTGCCTGCCAATCTCCTCCATCCCTATATCCCACCCGACTCCCCTTTTCATCCCATCTCTGGCAGCCATGCCTTTAGCTGTCTTAGGCCCATGGTCTGGAGATCCCTGCTGAACCTCCTCTGTTGCTCCACCAATAACATACCCCTTAAACTCCATCTCTTTGACCAAGCTTTTTTCATCCCAATAATACTTCCTTTCTTGGCATCCATTTTTGTCTGATTACACTTCTGTGAAGCACCTTTGAACGTTTTCCTACATTAAAAAGGTATTAAAACAAACTGTTGATGAATAATTGCACAAGTCACCCATAAGCTTAGGTTTAGGATAAAATCACTGACATTTAACAAAACTTCTGAAACTGAAGTTAGGTCAATGTTTTAACTTCTCCCCTTGAAGAACCAGACATTGATCAATTTTCCAAATAAATTTCTGGTTTACAGTTGGTTAAAAACACAAGCTTTCAAGATCATTTATTTCTATAATATACTTATGCTATTCAAGTCATTCAAACTTGAGCATTGTGTAGAGTTTTCTGCCCTACCACAATGACAGAATTCAAATGTCTAGAGAAGGTACAGAAGAGGGTGACCAGAATGAAACAGTTTTAGAAGTCTTGGTTAGGAGGACAGGTCCAAATCTTAGGCCTTTTTATTGGAAGAATGCAGTCTCAGAGGATATAACTGAGGTTTATGAAATGAGAGGATGAGTGAACTCAATTGAATTGGTCATCAGAGATGGGTAAGGATGGTGGCGCTAGAGATTGTGCATATAAACTTCACAGACAGACAAAGAGGGAGGCTGGATGCTGGAAAGAATTTTTCACAGAGTCACCCCCATTGAAAACTACCAAGGCGCACAGTAGCTATGCATTCACAGTTCTTTAAAAGTTCCTCCGAGAAGAGTACAAGTCCAATTATAGAGTGTAAGCTACTAGTTAGCAGTGATTGTGAGGAGCTATGGACTGTATTCTGAAGCCTTGCTCTATTGCTTTAGGGAATCAAGATTTTCACCTCTCCCAGGAGATTGCCTGGTTAACAGGTAGGTCATTTGTATTCATAGAGGCAACATTGCTTGCTGTTCTTTCCTTCGTAAAAAATGTTCATAGTTATGCAAACATTTCAAAGGCAATTTATGTATGTTTAATAAACTTTCAGCTATTAAGTGTGAACAGAATCAGAGAAGATTCACGAGTCCTGCACAAAACTTTTAACTGAACAAAAACAGACTTAATAACTTTGCAATAGGCATTAAAATATGGTACCCTGGAGTGAATTGAAGGCTATAATTTCACAGGGGTTTATTTGACTTTTATAAGTAGTTTAGAATTTATTTACAATCCACAGTAACTAACAGTAACTAAGCAAAACACAAAATAAAAACATACTTGCCTACTTAGCAAAATTTTTAAAATGGTATATTTTATTCTTTTTTTTTTTAAAAACTCTCATTCTTCAGCCCCATATCATTCTGTAAAATATAGGTGCACTGCCTCCCAGTTGCTTGGAAACCACAGTGCAACACTTTTGAGAACAGAAGTTCATTAATTAAAAAAATTCTACAAGCTACTGTGGAATTCAGGTCTGAAGAAACCATCTAAGCAACCCTGCAGGAGGTCTTGCTAGAGTGCATTCCTTGAGCGTGGAAGAAAAACAGCTCCTGGACTGCTGCACACCAGTTCCTTCGCCAGGGGCGGGGGGAGGACAAGAGGAGGGAGCGGGGGGGGGGGGGGGAAGGAGAAGAGGAGGGAGCGGGGGGGTGGGGGGGGGGGGGGGGAGGAGAAGAGGAGGGAGCGGGGCGGGGGGGGGAGGAAGGAGAAGAGGTGGGAGCGGGGGGGGGGAGGAGAGAAGAATAGGGGGGAGGAGAGGAGGAGGAGGGAGCGGGGGGGGGGAAAGGAGGAGGAGGGAGCGGGGGGGGAGGAAGAAGAGGAGAAGAGGAGGGAGCGGGGGGGGGAGGAAGGAGAGGAGAAGAGGAGGGAGCGGGGGGGGGAGGAAGGAGAGGAGAAGAGGAGGGAGCGGGGGGGGGGGGGGAGAGGAGCGGAGGAGAGGAGGGGGGGGAGGAGAGGAGGAGAGGAGGGAGCGGGGGGGGAGGAGAGGAGAAGAGGAGGGAGCGGGGGGGTGGGGGGGGGGGAGGAGAAGAGGAGGGAGCGGGGGGGTGGGGGGGGGGAGGAGGAGAAGAGGAGGGAGCGGGGGGGTGGGGGGGGGGGGGAGGAGAAGAGGAGGGAGCGGGGGGGTGGGGGAGGAGGAAGGAGAAGAGGTGGGAGCGGGGGGGGGGGGGGAGGAGAGAAGAATAGGGGGGAGGAGAGGAGGAGGAGGGAGCGGGGGGGGGGGGAAAAAGGAGGAGGAGGGAGCGGGGGGGGAGGAAGGAGAGGAGAAGAGGAGGGAGCGGGGGGGGGAGGAGAGGAGAAGAGGAGGGAGCGGGGGGGGGGGAGAGGAGGAGAGGGGGGGGGGAGGAGAGGAGGAGAGGAGGGAGCGGGGGGGGGGAGGAGAGAAGAGGAGGAGAAGAGGAGGAGCGGGGGGGGGGGGGGAAGGAGAAGAGGAGGGAGCGGGGGGGGGGGGGAGGAGAGAAGAATAGGGGGGAGGAGAGGAGAAGAGGAGGGAGCGGGGGGGGGAGGAGAGGAGAAGAGGAGGGAGCGGGGGGGGGAGGAGAGGAGAAGAGGAGGGAGCGGGGGGGGGGGAGGAGAGGAGAAGAGGAGGGAGCGGGGGGGGGAGGAGAGGAGAAGAGGAGGGAGCGGGGGGGGGGAGGAGAGGAGAAGAGGAGGGAGCGGGGGGGGGGAGGAGAGGAGAAGAGGAGGGAGCGGGGGGGGGGAGGAGAGGAGAAGAGGAGGGAGCGGGGGGGGGGGAGGAGAGGAGAAGAGGAGGGAGCGGGGGGGGGGAGGAGAGAAGAGGAGGAGAAGAGGAGGGAGCGGGGGGGGGGGGGGAAGGAGAAGAGGAGGGAGCGGGGGGGGGGGGGGAGGAGAGAAGAATAGGGGGGAGGAGAGGAGAAGAGGAGGGAGCGGGGGGGGGAGGAGAGGAGAAGAGGAGGGAGCGGGGGGGGGAGGAGAGGAGAAGAGGAGGGAGCGGGGGGGGGGGGGAAGGAGAAGAGGAGGGAGCGGGGGGGGGGGGGAGGAGAGAAGAATAGGGGGGAGGAGAGGAGAAGAGGAGGGAGCGGGGGGGGGAGGAGAGGAGAAGAGGAGGGAGCGGGGGGGGGAGGAGAGGAGAAGAGGAGGGAGCGGGGGGGGGGGAGGAGAGGAGAAGAGGAGGGAGCGGGGGGGGGGGAGGAGAGGAGAAGAGGAGGGAGCGGGGGGGGGAGGAGAGGAGAAGAGGAGGGAGCGGGGGGGGGGAGGAGAGGAGAAGAGGAGGGAGCGGGGGGGGGGAGGAGAGGAGAAGAGGAGGGAGCGGGGGGGGGGAGGAGAGGAGAAGAGGAGGGAGCGGGGGGGGGGGAGGAGAGGAGAAGAGGAGGGAGCGGGGGGGGGGGAGGAGAGGAGAAGAGGAGGGAGCGGGGGGTGGGGGAGGAGAGGAGAAGAGGAGGGAGCGGGGGGGGGAGGAGAGGAGAAGAGGAGGGAGCGGGGGGGGGGAGGAGAGGAGAAGAGGAGGGAGCGGGGGGGGGAGGAGAGGAGAAGAGGAGGGAGCGGGGGGGGGAGGAGAGGAGAAGAGGAAGGAGCGGGGGGGGGGAGGAGAGGAGGAGGAGGGAGCGGGGGGGGGGGGGAGGAGAGAAGAGGAGGGAGCGGGGGGGGGGAGGAGAGGAGAAGAGGAGGGAGCGGGGGGGGAGGAGAGGAGCAGAGGAGGGAGCGGGGGGGGAGGAGAGGAGAAGAGGAGGGAGCGGGGGGGGGAGGAGAGGAGAAGAGGAGGGAGCGGGGGGGGGAGGAGAGGAGAAGAGGAGGGAGCAGGGGGGGGAGGAGAGGAGAAGAGGAGGGAGCGGGGGGGGGGAGGAGGAGAAGAGGAGGGAGCGGGGGGGGGAGGAGAGGAGAAGAGGAGGGAGCGGGGGGGGGGAAGGAGAGGAGAAGAGGAGGGAGCGGGGGGGGGGAGGAGAGGAGAAGAGGAGGGAGCGGGGGGGGGGAGGAGAGGAGAAGAGGAGGGAGCGGGGGGGGGGAGGAGAGGAGAAGAGGAGGGAGCGGGGGGGGGGGAGGAGAGGAGAAGAGGAGGGAGCGAGGGGGGGAGGAGAGGAGAAGAGGTGGGAGCGGGGGGGGGGGGGGGGGGGAGGAGAGAAGAATAGGGGGGAGGAGAGGAGGAGGAGGGAGCGGGGGGGGGGGAAAAGGAGGAGGAGGGAGCGGGGGGGGGAGGAAGGAGAGGAGAAGAGGAGGGAGCGGGGGGGGGAGGAAGGAGAGGAGAAGAGGAGGGAGCGGGGGGGGGGAGGAGAGGAGAAGAGGAGGAGAGGGGGGGGGGAGGAGAGGAGAAGAGGGGGGAGCGGGGGGGGGAGGAGAGAAGAGGAGGAGAAGAGGAGGGAGCGGGGGGGGGGGGGGGAAGGAGAAGAGGAGGGAGCGGGGGGGGGAGGAGAGGAGAAGAGGAGGGAGCGGGGGGGGGGAGGAGAGGAGAAGAGGAGGGAGCGGGGGGGGGGGGGGGAGGAGAGGAGAAGAGGAGGGAGCGGGGGGGGGGGGGGGAGGAGAGGAGAAGAGGAGGGAGCGGGGGAGGAGAGGAGAGGAGAAGAGGAGGGAGCGGGGGAGGAGAGGAGAGGAGAAGAGGAGGGAGCGGGGGAGGAGAGGAGAGGAGAAGAGGAGGGAGCGGGGGAGGAGAGGAGAGAAGAGGAGGGAGCGGGGGAGGAGAGGAGAGAAGAGGAGGGAGCGGGGGAGGAGAGGAGAGAATAGCGGGGGAGGAGAGGAGAGGAGAAGAGGGAAGGGGAGCGGGGGAGGAGAGGAGAGAAGAGGAGGGAGCGGGGGAGGAGAGGAGAGAAGAGGAGGGAGCGGTGGGAGGAGAGGAGAGAAGAGGAGGGAGCGGGGGGAGGAGAGGAGAGAAGAGGAGGAGCGGGGGGGGGGAGGAGAGAAAGAGGAGGGAGCGGGGGGGAGGAGGAGAGAAGAGGAGGGAGCGGGGGGGGGAGGAGAGAAGAGGAGGGAGCGGGGGGGGGGGAGGAGAGAAGAGGAGGGAGCGGGGGGGGGGAGGAGAGAAGAGGAGGGAGCGGGGGGGGGGAGGAGAGAAGAGGAGGAGCGGGGGGGGGGAGGAGAGAAGAGGAGGGAGCGGGGGGGGGGGGAGGAGAGAAGAGGAGGGAGCGGGGGGGGGGGAGGAGAGAAGAGGAGGGAGCGGGGGGGGGGGGGAGGAGAGAAGAGGAGGGAGCGGGGGGGGGGGAGGAGAGAGAAGAGGAGGGAGCGGGGGGGGGAGGAGAGAAGAGGAGGGAGCGGGGGGGGGAGGAGAGAAGAGGAGGGAGCGGGGGGGGGGGAGGAGAGAAGAGGAGGGAGCGGGGGGGGGGAGGAGAGAAGAGGAGGGAGCGGGGGGGGGGGAGGAGAGAAGAGGAGGGAGCGGGGGGGGGGAGAGGAGAGAAGAGGAGGGAGGGGGGGGGGGGAGGAGAGAAGAGGAGGGAGTGGGGGGGGAGGAGAGAAGAGGAGGGAGCGGGGGGGGGGAGGAGAGAAGAGGAGGGAGCGGGGGGGGGGGGGGAGGGAGAGAAGAGGGAGCGGGGGGGGGGGGGGGGGAGAAGAGGAGGGAGCGGGGGGGGGGGAGGAGAGAAGAGGAGGGAGCGGGGGGGGGGGGAGGAGAGAAGAGGAGGGAGCGGGGGGGGGGAGAAGAGGAGGAGGGGAGGAGAGAGGAGGAGCGGGGGGGGGAGGAGAGAAGAGGAGGGAGCGGGGGGGGGGAGGAGAGAAGAGGAGGGAGCGGGGGGGGGGGGAGGAGAGAAGAGGAGGGAGCGGGGGGGGGGGGAGGAGAGAAGAGAGGGAGCGGGGGGGGAGGAGGGAGGAGGAGAGAGAGGAGGAGCGGGGGGGGGAGGAGAGAAGAGGAGGGAGCGGGGGGGGGGGAGGAGAGAAGAGGAAGGGAGCGGGGGGGGGGAGGAGAGAAGAGGAGGGAGCGGGGGGGGGAGGAGAGAGAGGAGGGAGCGGGGGGGCGGGGGAGGAGAGAAGAGGAGGGGAGCGGGGGGGGGGGGAGGAGAGAAGAGGAGGGAGCGGGGGGGGGGGGGGGGAGGAGAGAAGAGGAAGGGAGCGGGGGGGGGGGGGGAGGAGAGAAGAGAGGGAGCGGGGGGGGGGGGGAGGAGAGAAGAGGAGGAGCGGGGGGGGGGGGGGAGGAGAGAGAGGAGGGAGCGGGGGGGGGGGGGAGAGAAGAGGAGGGAGCGGGGGGGGGGGGGGGGGAGAGAAGAGGAGGGAGCGGGGGGGGGGGGGGGGGGGAGGAGAAGAGGAGGGGCGGGGGGGGGGGGGGGGGGGGAGGAGAAGAGGAGGGAGCGGGGGGGGGGGGGGGGGGGGGGGAGAGAAGAGGAGGGAGCGGGGGGGGGGGGGGGGAGAGAAGAGGAGGGAGCGGGGGGTGGGGGGGAGAGAGGGAGCGGGGGGGGGGGGAGAAGAGGAGAGCGGGGGGGGGGGGAGAGAAGAGGAGGGAGCGGGGGGGGGGGGGGGAGGAGAGAAGAGGAGGAGGGAGCGGGGGGAGGAGAAAAGAATAGGAGGGAGCGGGGGTGGGGGGAGGAGAGGAGAAGAGGAGGGAGCGGGGAGGAGAGGAGAGGAGAAGAGGAGGGAGCGGGGGGAGGGGAGGAAAGAGGAGGGAGCGGGGGGGGGGGGAGGAGAGAAGAGGAAGGGAGCGGGGGGGGGGGGGAGGAGAGAAGAGGAGGGAGCGGGGGGGGGGGGGAGAAGAGGAGGAGAGAAGAGGAGGGAGCGGGGGGGGGGGGGGGGGGGGGGAGGAGAAGAGGAGGCAGCAAGGGGGGAAGATGATATCTGAAGCTGAAATCTCACCCTCAAATGTGATGAAATGTCTAACCTCTAAATTTGCTTTGTCATTTTGAAGTTTTTCTGTGGTGTCCATGTACTTCTGTTTCAAGCCATCAACCACAGCATGATGTTGCATGGTATCTCTTTCCAGCACCACTAATCGTTCCCTGAGCTCAGTTTCAATTTGTCTATGTTTCTCTTCAGCTTCTTGCACCTGCACATTCATGGAAAATAGAAAATAAAAACAAAAAATCAGATACTAGGATTTGATGGGTTAATTTTGGTTTGGTTTAATTTAAAGGCTCTTAATTACCGATTCAGAAAAACAGTTGTGAACACCTTTCTTGCCCCATGTTTTTCGACATTGTTTCAAACATTTGTGTCCAATCACATCAGTGAGCTATGCAATAAACCCAACTGGAGAATAAAATTTTAATTTTTTTTTTTAAGTGGCGTTTGTGCAAAGACCTCTGCTGAACTGTAACCTTCGATACCAAATGCTTTATACTTGAAGGACTCAACTGTGGGAACTTGTATGAATGCTCCCCATCAAATGTAAATAAATACTCCAAAAAGCTTTCAAAAATTGATATTTTGAACCCCAACCCAGCATCTGTTACATTAATATGCAGGTGAAGCTCAGAATTGTCTGTTACATCTTAAAACATCCAAATAGCTATACTGCAATTTCTGTAACCATTATATCAAGTCCAAATATGAAAATGAGCAAGGGAAACCAAAGCATAATATCCAGTAGGATCAACTGCCTGCATGGGCAACAATATTCATCTGCCTCAATCGATGTAGATCTTTGTATCCCTTCCTCCTCCCTGGCAGAAAACATTGAGTTGCACTGGGACGGGATTCTATGGGCATTGCTGGTATCTTTCCCCGCCTTAATGTGTAAACCTAAATAGTGCTAGCAGGCTTTGTGACTGTATAACATCACAGCTAAGCCTCATTGTGTTCTTATATAAAAAGGTACAAATTATCAGCTTCCAGCAGTCACTAAATAAGAATCTTGAGAAGGAAACCTGGATGATTTTTTTCTCCCTTTCCAAGATGAAGGGCAGTGAGGCCAACTGGAACATCTAACCAGGAAATAACTTGCATTTATATAGGGATTACCATGTTAAAGAACATCTCAAAGAGTTGTCATGAGAAGGCCCATTGCTGGAAAAGAATTAATTGGGAGGAAGAGGAATAAAATGAGAAAAACCCAAAGTATGGTTGAAGAGATGGGTTTTTAAGACTACTTTTGAAAGTAGAGAAAAAGAAATCACAGCAAATGGTTTCAGAAGTGGACATACCACCAGCCAAAAATTGAACATGGAACCTTCTTATCTGTATATTTAGGGCTACACCAAGTGGTGTCTTTGCTCACTAGAGCATTGCTGGAGCTGTTGACACAAGTGTCAGATGTGGATAGACCAGCAGTATTGGCAAGAAACAAAGCAACATTCCACCTTGCCTCTCAAAAAAGAAAGTTACCACGGTGTACAAACTTTCCAATCACCGTAGTAGTTGATTTGAAGCCTTTTAGGAAAGCCTCAGCTGAATGGTATAACTTGACAGAACACAGACCAAAGAGGAAAACTGCAGGTTATCATGAGTGGCTGTACAAGCCTCATATAAAGAATGTTCTAGAAATAAAATTAACTGCTTGCATGAACCAAGAGCAAACAAGATTGAACTTACATTGGGCAAAAAGCCAACTAATGCCAAGTGAAGGACTCAACAATAAAAATAAACTTAATTCCAAAATTTGAGGGTGGGCAGAGGGAAGGGTCAGAAAAGAAACTGCAACTGAAACTGACTCAAAATAAGAAAAACTATGAAACCCCAGTCCCCACCCCCCAAAAAAGAAAACAAATAAACTTACATTTAGATAGTTCCTTTCACAACCTTATGATGGTCCGAAGCAAAGTCAATGAATTGCTTTTGAAGTGCAGTCACTGTTATTTTGCAGGGAACCATAACAGCCAATTTGCAATCTCCCAGAAACATAGATAAAAGGGGCAATGTCCCGTTAGTTGCTCCATTTGTGTATGAAGAATGAAAGAAGAATATTTTCAGGCGTCATCCAGTTCAGTAAATGCCCCTATTTCTGGCATCAATGGACATAGTTTCTATAGAATGTACAGCACAGAAACAGGCCATTTGCGCCAAATGATGTAAGCCGGTTGGGCAAAGGAGTATGACAAAAAAATTTAATAAAGCTTAGAAAAAGAGAAGTGAAACTTGCGTGAAAACTGAATCATGTTGGGTGGGGTTGGGGGGGCTGAAGCAACTCAAGACAATATGGATCTTTATTATTTTTTAAATGCAATGTATGAAAGACAGCATGCACCGACTTCTCATTCAACCAGGAATGGAAAACACTACAGCCAAATCAAAACAAAAACAACCCTCTACTCAGTAATCAAACTAACTCTCAAGAGAATGAGATAGAAACATTTAGGAAGAGGAGAGAAAAATCTGGTTTTAATCTTTAATTTTATTTGCTGAAATCTGCAATATACCTGGAAATCATTGAAAGAATGACACCACAATAAGAGGGGATTCTGGTTTACATCCTAATCTTACCATACATACAAGACTGCTACATATAATTACATAACACATTGCTTACTACCCAATTTCAGACAGATCACATGCAGTGCCAAAAGACTGCATATGTTACAAAAATCAAAATTTACAAAAGACAGCAGTCCCTAGAGTGGGTTACAGAATAACACTGGCAACTGTTTATAAGCAGGATGGCCACCCGTGTTCTTGGTCTAAAAGGCGTGAGCCAATTGAATGAGAGAACATAAATCATGGAATTTTATTTGAAGAAAAAAAAATCAGTTTTATTGTTTGAGTGGAACTATTGATGCCATTGAAGTTAGAAAAAAAACAAGCTAAATGACCCAAAAGCAGTATTAAAGAAAAAAAATGTGTACACAGAATGACTGTTAAATGCTATTCCACACTGCATTTGAAATAGATCCAAAATTAAATCAGTGCAGTGCTCTTGGGCAGATTCCAGTTTTCCTAAAAATATTCTTTGCTCCAACATGTGAACAGCCCCTTTGTAGAAGAAACTTCATTACCCAAGAATAACCATCTCAGACTCCAATTAAAAAAAAGTTCCTATAGTTTTTTTGCACAAAAAAAACAGACTTTGAGTTATCAGGCGTGGATTGGATACACTTAAGTTTCTTCCAATTAATTTACAATTTAATAGGGCTGACAGCCAAGTAATTAAACTTAAGGGAAAAAGATTGTGTGCAGGAAACATTTCTTAATAGGCAACTTTCTAAACCAAGAAACCTTCTGGACAGCAGACTTGCTTCCAACAAAATGCAATTGTTTTATACTATATGATATAATTTGGTAACTCTTTTGAAGTTACTTAAAAAGGAAACCACTCATTTTAAAATATCATGCCATAATTGCCATCATTTGTAGTACAATTATTATTACGACTGTCGCAAATTAAAGAAAAAATTGGAAATCATAGCCAGTTGCTAAGTAATGCTATTTCAAACAGGCCAGAGCTAAGAGGACTGCCTGTACATTCCTGTTGACCTAGTTTCTCCCAGTTCCTCAAGCAATAGGCAGAGATCAAATGATGCCCCTAAACCAAGGAGGGAAAAGGAAGGTAGAGTGGAGGGCTGAGTATCAAAAGAGCAGGAACACAACTAATTAGAGGGAACAGGTGGGAAAGGGAGAAAGGAGGAGCAACAAAGGGTGGAGGAGGAGACAGGAATTTTTGAAAAAAATGTGCCAGTGCCCCCAGTGGGATTACTGAGTTATACTATTTTTCATGTATATATTTGGGTTTTGTACTTTTCATGTACAATTTATACTATTTTAGGCTTACCAGCAGCACTATCTCCCAGGGTAAAGCATTCATTAAGTTTGTGATTCTAATGTCATAATTGTTAATCTTTAGGTACATTACTTACCTGGAGTTCCCTAACCAACATTTAAAATGACACTGGCTATGTGCAAGACAAAAAGTTACAAAAACGAAATATCTTTAGTACTTCAAATACAGAATATGATGTGTAGATGCTAAATGCTGTCAATCCACTTATTTACCTATATCTTTTATATTGCTGAAAACAGACATTTTGTCGAAGCTTTTCCTCTTGCACTCATCAGGACAATCCACAAGAATACCAATGCAAGGGAAAGCAACAAATTTATACTATGAGAACAGAGTGTTGATTGTTTGGCAAGTGGACGCGGATTGGTAGAGGCGTTGTCATGGAAAATGTACCAGTTTATGGTGACTGACAGTTAACTGCCAAGCTTTGTTTGAAATTTGAACCAGGCAGATTGATTCTGGTTAAGGCATTGCCCTGAGGAATGAACCAGTGAATAGCTGTCACTTATTTTGCTTAGCTGAAACAGGCGCAATGTGTGTACAATTTATTTCTGCCTGCAAAGAACAGGGCCCTGTGTATTAATATATGTAGCTTCCTGTATGTGCAAATGCGCCACACTGCAAGCCCGACTGACAATCTTAAATTGGTTGTCAGCGTAATTCGTAGCACATTGAGGATTATTCAGCAAACGTTGCCCAATCGCGGAATCACATCTAATGTCGGACACTGTGTTTTGAGTTTTGCAAGCATGGGTTGTTTGGGTACAGGTCTGTACCTTGCCCGTTGCGAACAGCAGAAGGTACATGTTGTTTGATACGATCCGCCAGTCTTTGGGACATACAGCCTATATAGGGGCAAGATACAGACCGTACCCAACCAGCCCCATGCTTGCAAAACTCAAAACACCACCTGCTCAGCTGCAGGAATCAAAGCCAACCAGACAAAGAAAAGGAACAGAAAAAAATACAACAAAACAACTTCTGTGATGGCTTAGTCAGTAAAGATAGAGCTACAGAGACCAGAATATCCCAAATTTACATAGTGGTCTTATGAATCAATTGATCTACTTTGAGAGGAAGGGAGTTAGTATTAGCCTCAGTAACTCTAGGCTGAGGGGTGGAGGGGCAAGCGAATTAAGAGTCAGGATTTGGCCTTTATTACAAGGAGGATTTGAGTATAGGAGTAAAGATGTCTTACTGCAATTATATAGAGCCTTGGTGAGACTGCACCTGGAGTAGTGTGTGCAGTGTTGGTCTCCTTACCTAAGGAAAGATAAACTTGCCATACAGGGAGTGCAAAGGTTCACCAAGCTAATTCCTGGGATGGAGGAATTACCCCTTGAGAAAGGATGAAATAGACTGGCCCTGGAATTTAAAAGAATGAGCGGTGATCTCATTCAAACATACAAAATTCATACAGGGCTCGACAAGGTAGATGCAGGAAGGATGTTTCCCCTGGCTGGGGTGTCTAGAACCGGGGACACAGTTTTAGAATAAGGCGCAGGATATTTAGGACTGAGATGAGGAGGAATTTCATCATTCAGAGGATGATGTTGAAGTAGATCACCCATGATCTCATTGAATGGCGGAGCAAGTTCTAAGGGTTGAATGGCCTACTCTGCTCTTATTTCTGGTGCTCTTGTGATTCCTCCTCTTGATCTGGTTACTGTTGTTTGAAAGGCACACGCATCAACAGGATCCCGATATTATCTTGTTACAGCTGCTGGAAAAGTGCACGTGAATAGGATCGGGCTTGGCTAGAATTCCTTCCCGCGCCGACCCCCCAGTCAAATTCTCCTGATACTCACACGTGGAAAATAACCACTCGGGCAACCAGCACCTGGGGAACCATAACCAGCAGGAGTTAAAGCCTTCAGAAGAGGAGCAAGAAAAGTGGTGAAAATTAGCAACAAAAAAAAACACAAAAGGGAGATATATACCCAATAGTTATCCTTTTAAAAATGGTTTCCAGCTGTAAGCACATATTAAAGTAAACTTGTACTATACCCCTCTCATGTGCATAATTTTGGCCATATTCAAAATTAGAGTCAAAACAATTAAAATAACCTTATACTGCCTGCTGCGACTCCCAATACAATAACATGTAAACTTATGGCTTTTTCTCTAACTGCAGTTGGGTGCACATCCCTCTTAGGAAGTGGGAAAGACAAGACAAATCAGAATATTTTATTCATGGTGAGAGATTAGGAGCGGTGAGGAGCAACGGGATTTAGGTATCCATCTATACAAATCACAAAGCTAGTACATAGGTACAAACAGTAATCAAAAAGGCCAACAGAAAGTTCCCTTTCTCTCAAGGGAGTTGGAATTCAAAATTAAGGAGTTAATACTTCAGTTGTAGAGTGTTTTGGTCAGACCCGGACAAGAATACAGCATTCGGTTTCACAGGAAACTGCAGTAAAGATTATATTGGCCTTGAAGTGGTATAGGGCAGATTCACCAGAATGATACCAGGGCTTAAAGGGTTAAAGTTATGCATAAATTTGGCTTCTATTCCCTTGCGTTTATAAGTCTGAGGGGTGATCCAATAAAGGTATTTAAAATTATAAAAGACATTAGATAGGGTAGATACAGAGAAACAATTTGCTCTGGTGGTAGAATCCAGAAGATTGCCTTAAAATTAGAGCTAGGTCACTTAAGAGTGAAATCAGGAGGCATTTTCTCCCTCCAAAGACTAGCAGGAATCTAAAACACACTCCCCTAAAAGGCTGTGGAAGCTGGGACAATTGAAATTTTCAAGACTGAGATCATAGAGGATTACATAGGATATATGGCAAAGAAACAGGTCGTTTGGCCCAACCAGTGCACATCAGCGTTTATGCTCCGCTTGAGCCTCCTCCCACCTTTCCTCATCTAAATCCATCATCGTAACCCTCTATATCCTTTTCCCTTATACGCTTGTCCAGCTTCCCCATGAATGCAGCTGTACTATTCACTTCAACTACTCCCTGTGGTAGCGAGTTCCACATTCTCACCAATCTTTGGGTAAAGAAGTTGCTTCTGAATTCCCCATCGAATTTCTTGGTGACTATCTTATGTTGATGGCCTTTAGTTATGCTCTTCCTCACAAATGGAAACAGACTCTATGTATCCACTCTATTCAAATCTTTAATTTTAAAGACTCTCCATTAGATCACACCTCAGCCTTCTTTTTTCCAGGAAAAGAAAAAGAGACCCAGCCTGTTCATCCTTTCCCAATATGTTTACCCATGCATTTCTGGTATCATCCTTGTGAATCTTCTCTCCAATGCCTCTATATGCTTTTTATAATATGGTGACCAGCATTGCATGCAGTACTCCAAGTGGGGTCTAACCAAGGTTCGATATAGATTTAGTATGACTTCCCTACTTTTCAAATCTATTGCTCCGGAAATAAAGCCTAATGCTTGGTTTGCTTTTTAAAAAAAAACAAATGGCCTTGCTAACCTGCGGCACAACCTTTAGTGATTGGTATTTTTGTACTCAGATCCCTTTGTTCCTCTACCCCACCTAGACCCGCACCTTCTAAAATGTATTAACTCACATTTATCTGTGTTGATCTTCATTTGCCAATTATTTTCCCATTCTGCAAGTTTATTAATGTCCTCCTGCAATTTGTTGCAGTCCTCCTCAGATATTGACTATCCCCCAATTGGTGGTCATTTGCAAATTTAGAAATTGTGTTTTTGATTCCGTCCAAATCGATAAAGTAAATTATGAACAGCAGTGGTCCCAGAATTGCGACAGGAGGCAGGGGCAGAGGGCCCCTCAACCCCCGTCACAAGCGATTTGGTCAGCATGGGATAGGCTTAAGACAGCCTTGCTGCCCAGAGGCCAATTGAGGTCCTATAAATGGCCACTTAAGGACTTCTTCCTCCCGCTAAGATTTAATTAGCGGCGGTGGGGTGCCTCCGCCATGCAGGGAGGTTACCCAGAATACAAGGCGCCCTCCCTGTGGGCATGGTGGGGGGTGGAAAAAGAGAGAACTCCCTCCTCCATGGCAATCTATGGCCCAAGGAGATCACCCCGCCAGGAAAAACTCCACCACCCTGGACCCAGCCCCCTCCTCTTGCACTGCACAGCCACTCTCCCACACCAGGGCCTTCCGGACTGGCTCTGGCAACCCCGTCTCACTTGCCCGAGGTCCAGAACACCAGAGTCCAAGGCCTCTGCAGTACCAGCAGTGACCACTGCTCCCAATACTGCTGAGCTGTTGGCCCCGTGATTGGCTGGCAGCATTTGGAGGCAGGTTCCTCACCTTTAAAGGGATGGGGATCCTGGCGCCAGCTACTTAAGTGCCGAAACAGCACAAGATCATACCGGTGGGGTTAGAGAGGCCGAGTCAGGGCTCCTCCCACCCTTTTGGCCTGGCACCAGGAACCCCACCAACCCCACAAAATCCAGTCCTCTGCTTTCTGTCTTGAAGCCAGCTAGCAATCCATTCTGCAACTGGTCTCCTGACTCCGCATGCTCTGAGCTCATTCATTAGCATATTAAGGGGCATGTTATCAAAGGTCTTTTAAAAATCCAGTTAAATTACATCCACTGCATTACCATTGTCTACTCTCAGTTACCTCCTCAAAAAATGCAATAAGGTTGGTCAAGCAAGATTTTTTCTTTTGAAATCCATGCTGACTATTCATTATTATATATTTTCCTTTCTAGATGGTCTTCTATTCTCTCCTTTAGTAGGGATTCCATTATTTTCCCTCCCATCCATGTTAAGCTGACTTGTCCATAATTCCCTGGACATGTTCGGTCCCCTTTTCTTAAATATAGGAGTTATGTTAGCTATCCATCAGTGTTCTTTCTCTAATGAATTATTAGAAATGTGTAGTAATTCCTCTGTTATCTCTTCCCTGGATTCTCTTAAAATACAAAGTGACTCCTGACAATGCAGAGGCCCGCCGATGTAATCAGAGTGCTCCAAGCTGCACACATGAGCAAACGGTCTCCTGCTCTCCATGAGATGCTGTGCGTGCGCAGCCTGTGTCTTGCCAGGACTAACTGGCACACGCGCAGGACAACATCATCGCGTAACGCCAAAGTCATTGTGTATCCGCGCCTCCCACTTGGTTGGTCGGTCTTCTGAAAGTGGAACGGGGAGAGGCTGAAGTGAGCAGCTGAATGGGGAATTTTGAGACTGCAGCTCGATCCCCACCATTCGCTCCCCCCAACTCAGCAACTTGCTCCCAACCTGCTGGCCACTCTCCCCTCTCATGCACTCGTTCCAGGCCTTGAGACTTTCCCCCCCCACCCACTCGCTCCCGACCTCGCCACTGCTCTCCCGACCCACCCCCATTCTATCGGCCAACTGTTCCCTGCTTCTCACTTCCCGCCTCCCCACCACCACCACCCCCCCAGCTCTCCGGCCGCTCGCTCCCCATCCCCACCAGCTCCAGGCCGTGCTGCTTCCCTCCTCTCATCCCCTCGCTCCTACGTCGCCCCGTAACCCCTCGTGGCCCATCTTGCTTCTTCAGGCGGTGCACGGAGAACCATCGAACGTGGGAGCAAGTGGCCGAGAGGAGGGAAGCGGCGGGGCCTGGAGCTAGTGGCTGGAGGGGAGGGGGGCGGGAAGCGAGGAGCAGGGAACAATCGGCCAATGGAAGTGGTGTGGGGGGAGCAATGGCGAGGTCTGGAGCGAACAGCTGAGGAGTGGTGGGGGCAGCGGCGAGACTGGAGACAGTGCTTAGGAGAAGGCAGCAGCTAGAAGACAGGCACAGGAGGGACCGATGGAGAGAAGTGCAATGGCAGGAGGGAGCAGGGACTGTTGAGGGTGGGATGGAGACAGCAATGGCAACCATTGAGGGGAATGTCGGGTTGAATTTGTTTTTGAGAGATAATTTGAGCAGTGCCATCTTTAATCCTGGCAGCTGCCTGAACATCACAGACAGTGTCGTTTCAGTGGAGGAGGTTGCTGTACTAGTGCTAGTACTGCGCGACTTAGTGGTTGAGTTGTCAGCAAACGTAACCTTCAAAATATGTGGCTGCAATCCATCCATACCAGGGGCTTTATCCTCTGAGTTTGATTAGTTTATTCAATACATCCCTTTTTAAAAAAAATTTTAAATGCGCTCATCTCATCATTCAATGTCATGTCTACCTGGTAAATAGCGAAGCAAAATAATTTATTTAATAATTCCGCCATCTCTGTATCATTACTTGTCGTATTATCTTGTCTGCCCCTACATGGTTCTATTCCAATTCTAACCTTCCTTTCTTATTGATGTTCCTGCAAAATATTTTACTGTTTTATTTTACTCTTAGATTCTTGCTAGCTAAGAGCATCAAGATATACAGAAACACGGCGGGTAAACAGAGTTGAAGTACAGATCAGCTATGAATTAACTGAGTGGTGAAATAGGCTCAAGGGACTGTATGTTGCTCCCATGTCCCTACCTCACTAAATTTATGTCACAAATCAACATTAAAAATGTTTCAAATTGAAAATCTGTACGAGCCAGCAGAAAAAAAATCTGGTCTTCATTCTTGACATTCTGCCAACAGCAGACATCAGCAAAACACTCAACTGAACACAATAGTCAACAAGATCACACTGCAACCCGCTTAACCAAAAGAAATGCACAAAGAGTAGCAGGAAAACTTTAATAGCACTGATTGGAAAGAGCACACTCAACCACACTCATAGCTTGAGATAGCAGCAATGAGGTGGGCAGTTGGTGGGGAGGTGGTGCGTGGGGGTGTGAAGGAGAAGGAATGGTAAACAAGGCAAGAGGAATGGAGGGGAGGTGCATGAGTGACAGAGGGTGCAGTGATAAGGATGCGGAAGATTGAAGGGAATGCAAAGAGATGGGCGTTGACAGAATAAAAGTATGGACTGAGTGTAGGATGAAAAGATGAGAGGGACATATGTATGATTTGAAATTTCTTACCACAGCACATAATTCTGTATCAATTTCTATTTCACATTGTGACACTTTGTAACACTAAAAGTAATGCCTATTTACATTACTTTTAAACAGTTAATATTTTCACAGCTTTTACTATACCCACCTTCAAGCCCTCCTACATAATTTTATCGTCTTGAACCTCCCTAAGCCTGTTTTCTCTGTGCAAAATTGAGATATTTTATTTTAAAACCAATGAATAGTTTAATTTAATAAACTTTATTCCTCTCAATTGTTATATTTTGATACCTTGCACATACAAAATGTTTCCCATTTATTTGCTCTGCTTTTAAATAAATGATGTTGCTTCTCTGTGACTTTTAGTAGGGTATGGGTACAATAGCCTATGATTATGCAAACGAACTAGGAATCCAGAAATTGCATGAGCAAATCCCGCCATTGCAAATTGTAAAAATTAATGAAAATTTCTGGATTGTCATAGAAAGCAAACTGATTCGGCAAGGGAGCCTGCTGATCCCATATGGTCTGACCTACACATGACTCAAGTCCCACACAATGTGGTTGACTCAAAGTCCCGAGAGTAATTGGGGATGGGTAATGAATACCACAACCCCAGACCAAATAATTTTTTTTAAAACTTACCACGAGCATCACCACTGGAGATCTACTTCACAATACGTAATATAAATGCAGAAACATACAACCATATATCCCAAAATGCTTCAACAGCACTGAAAATAAAATATTATAGGCAATGAACAAATGAAGTAAATTCACTAATGATAAATAATCAATGGATTCATTCCTCATTGGGACAGTGTAGCCCAATAAGTGTCGGCACAAGAGAAAATTCAGCACTTTGAGTTGTCAGATTTAGAATTGATGGCTAAGGAAGAAGTCAGTTATCTGAGCAAATGCAACAGCATACAAGTTTCCAAATTCTTTTATAATGGAGCCAGTCTGTTTCTGATGTTAATTGGGAATGACCGGAACAAGGACAGTAAAGTGAGTGATGAAACAAGACTGTAAAACAAGGACAAACAATTTCTTACTAGGGAAAAAAGGAAAATCACTTCACTAATTCTTGGGTATTACAGTTCACAGGTAACAATATTTTTGTTTCAAACAGCAAACAGTCTATAAACCTTTCCATAGCCTCCTCCCTCCTATAACCTCAAAATTCTCAAGTTCCTGTACTCACCCTCTACTCTTAGGATTATGGCCTCCTTTGCATGCCATTATTGATTGTACAGCGTAAGCTATTTCAGTTCCACATTCAAATACTCCCCAAACCCTTCTAACTTGCTACTTTCCTCCCCTTCAAAAATAAGGTAGGAGGTAGATTGAGATGGTTTTTGGTAACGAATCTCATGGATTTTACCTTAGGAGGATGGGAATGCGCCACCAACTTTTACGTTGATGACGAACCCACTTCCGCCTAGCCCGGGGATCCGTCCTGTATTTTAAGAGTCCCCAGGCTTTAACTGCCCCGAGGCGGGACTTCTACCCGCCTGAGGGAGGAAGTCCCACCTCAGTGGGCTGCTAGCCAATCAACGGGCCGGCAGCTCTTAGTCCCAGCAGTGCCACCAGGAACGGCATGGAGCCAGGAGTGAATGCAAGTTGGGCATGCCTCACCAGGAGGATCGGTCGTGCCCTGGTCAGGCTAGGGTGGTTGTCCAAAGGGGGGGGGGGGAAAAAAAAAAAAAGAGAGGAGAGGAATCTTGGGTTCCGGGGGCAGCCCTAAATCGGGCACCCTGTGCCTGACTGCCATGGCATCCCTCCCGGCGCACGCTATCGCTGGGCGGCCTTTCATGTCCCCAGCACGTCCACTTGCCACGGGTAAAATATCCATGGAGACAGGCGAGGGCTGTTAAGTGGCCACTTAAGGGCCTTAATTGGCCATGGGCGGGCCGTTCTCCTCCCCCTGCACCCCACACCACCCCCCACCAACCCTGTCCGACCAACGTAAAGTTGCCCAGAGGCAGGAGCGGGGCGAGAAGGCTTCCTGGAGCCTCCAGCTCAATTTTACGCCACCCCCACACCACCATCCAACCCGCTAGGGCGGCGTAAAATTCACCCCCATATCCTTCTTTCTCCATTTTTCAGTTACTGGTTATTTTCTGCCCTTAAAGTACTTTGAAATGTTTTATGTTAAAAGTACTATGTAAATTATGTTGCCCTTATTTTAAAAAGAAAACTCACATGGCTATTAGATCTCTGAAGAGTCTGAGGTTAGGGAATGCTTCTTCGATGTGTGGGGTTTTCAGAATTTCAGCCCAACAACCTGCAGTTATCTGGCGCATTTAGCATAGTAAAAATTCAAAGGATTGATCATCAAACAAAATTTGACAGACCCACATAAGGAGATATTAGCTCAGCTGACCAAAAGCTCAGTCAAAGAAGTAGGTTTTAAGGAGTGTCTTAAAGAAGGGAAGAGCAGTACAGAGATTCAGGGAGGAAACTCCGGTGCTTGGAATTCTAGGATACACTAACTTAGTAATAATTGTGTTTAATTTATCCTTATTTACTTACACAAGATTTTATATACTTTGATAAGGTCTCCTCCAGACTTTACTGCACTCAAAGGAATGCATTAAGTGAAATGCTTTCAAGATGCTTTAGTGTGAGAAGGTGATATAAATACAATTTTGTCTTTTAAACTGAAAACTTTACATATGTTACTTGCATTAATTGTCATGGCAGAGAGATCATAAAACACATTAAGATGGTGAATGATTCATGAAAATAGTTCTATTACTGAAATTTTACCCACTGATACAGATTACTTTTCCAAAATAATTAGATTTGATTTAAAATGATATTTAAAGACTAGCATGTGCACCTATTTTTAATTTATGAACCAATGAATAATTGATAAAAGGATGTAGACTATACATCAAATCCATATGCTAATTTCTGATCTACTAGGTACATTCTTCTGGACTCAATCAGTATGACTGTGATGTATTCCAATTTAAATCAGAAATGCAACTGCCCAGATATGCAAAGTGAATCTATCCTATTAGTGCATTTTTTGTTTATTTCATTGTATTGAATGATTTAGTTATAAGTCTTCCAGGCTTTTAAGTATTTCTCTGCTTCAATGATTCTTTGCCCATCCCTTTCAATTCCAATACCCTGACCCTGCATTCTGTTCACCAGCCCCATGTTCAATGATCCTATTCTCAGAGTCAGAGTCAATTTGTTCAATGGTGAAGCCTTTGTGAATAGTTTAAGTATTGGAAACTGTTAGGTTGCTTTTATAAATCAACTGCAATTGAAGGGATTATGAATGATTTTCCTAAATACAATTTAGTCAGTAAATGGAGTGACGTAACTAAACTATGCAAACCAGAAGATTCCGATTTTGATTCCTGGTTTGTGCCCAGTTAAATCGATATCAGAGCTCTAGAGTCAGACTATACTCAAAAATCTGAGGATCTTGAGCCTGTAACTCATTATTATAGCGGTCAACGGTTTGGATTTTCCACATCTGTTGTTACAGCAACTCTTTTCACAAAATATGCTACGTGCAAGGTTAACTTGGATACCGTGGAACAAACTTACTTGTTTGTGCAAACGCTCATTTTCCTCTATCTTATTCTGCAGATCTTCATCAAACACACTTTGTCGCTGCTGGTTCAGTTGAGATGGAGGGTCAGCACTCTTCTGCTATACAAAACCATTCAAAATTCAGTTAGCAGTTACTCTGGTTTATATTACATATATATATATATAAAAAAATAAAAGATACTACACCGCTATACCTGTACATGGCATTGTAAAGCAACATTATGTGAAGAACTGAGTACAAGGGAGCATCACTTAATTTGACTGTCAACTAGTGGTCATTTGTTTATTTGAAATTGAGCTTTAATTTCTAACATTCACCATTGAGTGATGCTGCACCAATGAAATTGCTCCATCTCGATAAAGATAAAGTCAAATGTTTACTTTCTAATAGCCATGCTATCCATCCCTGCTGCAAAAACATTTAACAGACCCCAATGTGACCTAATCTGTCCATAAGGAACAAAAACACTACCCAATTCCTCCCCTGTCCCACATGTCCAAACTGCCTCATGTCAGACTTCTCCCAATGCCTTTTCCAAACTCAATCCCAATGGATTGCCCAAACTCAGCACCTACCACCATAATGAACCCAACAAAAATCTGCTGCTTTCTACTGTTAGCAGTTAGCCCACCATATGTGCCCAACACCCCAGCAGAATATCAGCCCACCTGTTCAAGTGAATGGCTGTTGATATCTCCATCACAATTCAGCATGATATCCTGCCTGAACTGGGCCTGAATGTCTTAACAAATCTTTAGAATCTTCAGCAAGGCATTAAGAAGGTTAATGGTATGTTCGCCTTCATCACAAGATGATTTACGTACAGCAGTAGTGAAGTCTTGCTACAATTGCATAGAACCTTGGCTAGACCGCACCTGGAATACAGTGTGCTGTTTAGGGAGGATATGATTGCCATAGAAGGAGTGCAATGAAGGTTCACCAGACTTGTTCCCAGGATGGTGGGACTGTACTATGAAGAGGTATTGGAGAAACTGGGCCTGTATTCTCCAGAGCTTCGAAGAATGACAGGTGATCTCATCGAAGCCTACAAAATACTTAAAGGGATAGACAGGGTAGATGCAGCTAAGATGTTTCCCCTGGTTGGCGAGTCTAGAACCAGGGGACACAATTTCAAAATAAGGGAGAAGCTACTTAGGACAGAGATAAGGAGAATTTTCTTTGCTCAGAGTTGTGAATCTTCGGAATTCTCTATCCCAGAGGGCTGTGGAAGCTCAGTCATTGAGTATGTTTAAAGCAGAGATTGACAGATTTCTAAATACCAATGACATAAGGGGATATGAGGATAGTGTGGGAAAAAGGCATTGAAGTGGATGATCAGCCATGATCGTACTGAATGGCAGAGCAGGCTCGATGGGCTGAATGGCCTACTCCTGTTCCTATGTTCTATAACCATCATTAAACTTTGTTCGTTATTTCAACCCCTTCCTAACTGAGCAGCTGTTTTCAGATTTCAGCCCCCCCCCCCGCCCCTCCTTCCCTGACCATCAAAGCATCACTTTCCACATCTGGACTAACCCTTCCCTAACATCCCACTTTTCTCTCCAGCATTTGGCAAGTTTGGTTGTACACCCTTCGCTTTTTCCCCTCTCATCCTTCACCTCCTTCCCTAGTCAACCTCACCCTTGCTCTCTCTTTTCCTCCACACAACGACCCATCTGCATTCTCTTATCTTTGATTCAGTTATTCCTCCACCTTTACAACTTGCTTGACTTGAATATTACATTTGATATTCACTCCCTACGTGCAGTGCCACTAGGGATCAACAAATACAGAATTTACACACAAGCTTCTCATAGTATTTTAAGGTAGTTGGTTAAAAAAAAACTCGGGCAAAACAAGAATTTTTTTTTTTTTTAAAACGCATTACGATAATCTGCACTGCCTGAAAGGGTGGTGGAAACACATTCAATAATAATTCTCAAAAGGGAATTAGATAAATACTTGCGAGAGAGAGAAAATTGCAGGGCTATGGAGAAAAGAGAAGGGGAGTGGGACTAATTGGATAGCTCTTTCAAAGAGTCAGCACATGCACAATGGCAGAAATGGTCTCCTTCTGGGCTGCATTATTCTATGATTCTATGACAGTAATCTGGACAGATCCAATGACCGAGTGTGAAATCAAATTTAGTCTGGAGGTGATTATTAAGATTTCAAATTTGAATACCAAAAACTGGAACAGCCAGGATGGTACAGTAGGTTAGCGCATAGTTTCACCTTATGCCCCTGAATTTGAAACATGAAATATATTTATCACATCATATTGACAGCATCATTTTAGCCCTACAGCCTAATTCCAGGGTCCAGAGTCAAAACACAGGCCAGGAAGATGTGCAAATTTAAATCACTGGTTCAGATAGTAGATAAGCGTCTTATGCTAGAACTCTGCCAATGCCACTCAAATTTCTCTCCTCTCCCCCAAAACTAAAGAATGATTTAACTCCCTCTTAGTATCTCTTGATACTGAAATCAGGAACTGTATATGCAGAATCACAAGCAATCTACTACACATGGCCAAGAACTCTGATTCTCAATGTTACATAAGCAGCAGCCAAAAAAAAAAATATTTGAATATCCAGCCATGGGTGACATTTAATTTGGGTTACCGTGTGGCTATTTTTACCTTATTCAAAATCAATTTCCAAGGCTACAATTGAAAACCCCTTTCATATATATTTGAGTGCCATTGACTGCCCATTATTTGAAAGCAGGATTGCCTTGGTGGGAACTTTTAGTTTCAGCTACTCCCTGTCACAAGTATACTCTACTGAAAGAACCCATCACAGCAATTTGTTCCTGTATAGCAAACCATAAAAGCAGCAATACTGCTGTGAGGCATCTGCAGATTAGACAGATGAACTCTGTTACCAAGCAAAAGAAACTAATTTTCCATTTTCCAGAAAACATAGGTACCGTGCATTAAAACAGCAGAATGAAGTAAAAGCAAAAAATATAGCCTGATAGCTGTGATGACGATAGCAAAACTTTTGATGCTGGTGGAAAGTGCAACATAATATGGCATTAACTTTTTATGTTTCTTTTCAAAACTGTAAATCCCATCCCTAGTAATATCCTGCTGATTCTATGCTCTACCTTTCCATTGCTTTCCAAAACAGCACACAATTATTTCAACTGTGATCTAAGGTTTTGTACAAGTTGAACAGCTTGTTTTTTTTTTTAAGCCCTTGTCCTTTTATGCCATCACCTTTAAAGGCCAGCATAGCTGCATACCAGGATGCCTTTGATCCTCTAATCCATTCAGAGCCTTACTGTTTAAGGTATATTTCCTTCCTTTATTCAGACCTCAAAATGTATTACTTCACATTGTTCTATATTAAATTGCATTTGCTATCTCCCTGCTCATTTTGTGAGCTATCCATATCCTCCTGCCGTCAAAATCCACGTGGAATATCACTCACCATATCTGAAATGTTATTTTGCCCCTCCCCTTTAACCATCATTTCATCCATATGGCCATCGTGTCTCTAATTCCACCTGGGGTAAGTCCCATGCGTCAGCTTGCCTCAATGGTAGCAGTATGACCCAAGATAGAAGACAGTGTGTTAAGCCCCATTCCACAACTTCAACACTTAATCTAAAATGATACTTCAGTCCAGTACTGAGTGTGCTGCATTGCTAGAGTTACTTACTTGCACATGAGGTGTTAAACCGAGGCCCCCAGAGGTAATAGTGCTGTGCCCACTTTTGTTTTCCATATCAATTTTTAAATAATTTGGATGTGGTTATGGGAAACACAACCTTGAAATTTACAGATGATGCTAAAATAAAAGACCTGCATTTATGTAAGCACCTTTCACAACCCTAACTTTACAGCTAATTAAGTATTTTTGAAGTGTAATCGTTATAGTATTGTAGGGAAACATAGCAGCTATTTTGCACAGCAAGATCCCACAAATAGCAATCAGGCAATGACCAGATAATTTGTTTTGGGTGTTGGTTGAGTAATAAATACTGGACAGGATGCCAAGGAGAACTCCCCTGATCATCTTTGAATAATGCCCTGGGCTTTTTTTATATTTGCCTAAGGCGGCAGGTAGGGCATTGGTTTAATGTTTCATCCAAAGTACAGAAAATGGGAGTTTTGAGAAACAATGAAGTGGATTGTAGCTGAATGGCTGGACAGATGCAACTTAAATGTGGATAAATGTGTTTTTTTTTGGAGAAAATGCTAGCAGCTTGAGTATATGCTAAAAAGACAGACACTGAACGGTATGAATAAAAGGACATTTAGGTCACAAAGAACTTTCAGCACAGGTTCACCAGAATGATGCCAAAGATGGGAAATGATAATTATAAGGAGAGACTCGAGATACTGGCTTTATTTCCAAAGCAGCACAAGAAGGCCAAGGAGATTTATTAAAGTTGATTAATGAAGAGTTGTGACAGAAGGAATAGACAAGGACAATTTCCTCTGGCTGCAGTGTGGGTAATAAGGGGTAATCAATATAAAAGCATTACTTAAAACGCGAGGAGAGGTTAGGAGAAATGTCTTTACAGAAGAGGGTTGTTGGAGCATGGGATCCTTTGCTACAAGGAATGGTTGAAACAGAACCATTGCTTCTTATAAGGGAAAATTAAATAAATATTTGTAACAGAAAGATACATGTCTGTGAGGAGGGGGGGGGGAAAAAGAGTGGGACAGTGGGATTAGTTTTGGATTGCTCCAAACACATTGGACTGAATGCCCTCCTTTTCTGTGCTGTAAACCTCTATGGTTTTGATAGTCCTTCCACCCATTTATACTAACCCTACAGTAATCCCACATTCCCTACCACCTACCTACACTAGGGGCAATTTACAATGACCAATTTACCTAACACCTGCAAGTCTTTGGCTGTGGGAGGAAACTGGAGCACCCGGCGAAAACCCAAACGGTCACAGGGAGAACTTGCAAACTCCACATAGGCAGTAGCCAGAATCGAACACGGGTCCCTGGAGCTGTGAGGCTGCGGTGCTAACCACTGCGCCGCCCCATTAGATGGAAGTCATCTCAACCCAAAGTTTAGTTATTTAAGTTTCCTTTATATAGTACCTTTAACGTAATAAAATGTCCCAAGGCATGTTACAGGAGCATTATGAAGCAAAATTAGACATTACCCTAATATTTTCTTATGTGGCTCAGATAGCCAAAAGCTTGGTCAAAGAGGTAGATTTTAAGGAGCATCCTAAAGGAGGAAAGAGAGGTGGAGAGGTTTAGGGAGGGAATTCCAGACCATAGGGCCCAGGCAGCTGAAAGCACAGCTGCCAATGGTGGAGGTATCAAAATCGGGGATGTTCAAGAGGCCAGGATTAAAGGAGTGAAGATATCTCAGAGGGTTGTGCAGTTGGAGGAGACTACACAAATAGGGAGGGGCGAGGCTTTGAAAACAAGGATAAGAATTTTTTTTTTTAAAAACATCGAGGTGTTGCTTAACCAGAAGCCAATATAGGTCAGCAAGCACACGGGCGATGAATGAATGGAACTTGGTGCAAGTAAGGACATGGGCAGAGTTTTGGATGACCTTAAGTTTGTGGAGAGGAGAATGTGTGAGACAAACCAGGAGTGCATTGGAATAATCAAGGCTACAGTTAACAAGGTTGCGAACAACTTTTAAGTAAGTTCTGCTGCTTTGATTAAACAGCATTTTGAACAGAGGCTTGGAATTTAAAAAAATACAGAGAGATGATAATTACAGCTAGTAGACATGGATATCTACTTGCAAAGGAAAATGTATGGATATGAAACACATTATTACTATGCCATCAACTACTGAGTTTCATGAAAAATTCAAGAGCCTTGGACCCCAGGAACCTTGCTTCATTCCAGACTTCTACCTTGGTCTTTTTGCCCTTGGCCTCAGTAGTTACTAATTCCTCTTGAAGTAACTCTACACGCTTTGCCAGCTGTTGATTTCGGAAGGTTAGGCTGTCCATTTCCTGCTGCAACTTCCTAACACTTTGGTCCTTCATCTTCAGCACCTCCTGTTGCAGGGAAAAACCTGTATGTTAAGTCAGTTAATACAACACGAGAACATAGGGAGGTATGGACTGGAAAAGACCATTGCACCCCATATGGCTGCTCCTGATATTATCTAAAATAATTATCATTGCAGTTTTTGTCTGCCTGGACTGTTTTGGTTGGTCAGTTTAAGGGGTGCATCTGTTGGTGGAGAGCAAAAGAGAGAAGCGGCATGGATTCTCCCCGACAGTTAATGAAGATCTGTTGTTTTTTTCCTTTAAAACTGGGGAGGAAGTCAGCGAGAAATGCCAGGATTTGTCCTTTCCTCTCACCTCCCTCCAACGGTGTTAATGTACAGTAGCTGGGAGACGAGTATGTGCCAGTGTTATCTAGAATCACTTCAGCAACAGCTGCCGGCTCGGTCAGCAGCCCTGCAGTGGCTGCAGTCAGCAATCAGGATTGTAGCAGGACTGGCCCAGGAAGGTACCCCCACCCCTATACAGGTTAAGGAGCGAGCAGAGATCCTGTTCCATGCTGTGAGCCAGCACTACCTTGTGTTTAGTTCGGGCATAACCGATCTTATTGAATTTTAGGCCAGGAACTGTTGCTTCTTAGTTAGCAGGGTGGGGGGCGGGGATGGTTGGAAAGAGGGCAGGGTCAGGGTTAAGAGGAAAATATGGTGGGATGGGGAAGGAACGGTTTGATGAAACTGGTTAAGTGTGGCAAAATGGCAGAGACAATTATTTGATACAAATTATCTGAAAACAATTCTTTTTGCTAAAAATGAAGATTCATTACATTTGAATTAAAAAGCTATCAAGTGAATTAAAAAAAACACCAGCATTGATTCTATAGACAAAAACGATAACAGACTATACCCTCCAGAGAGTGTCTGCATAGTCCAATGGGCATGTCACCACACAAATTTAGACTCAAGGAAGCAGCAGTTATAATGTTGCTATGAAACTTGAATCCTAAACAAGGACTTTGTCATGGAACAACATTGGTAATTAGGAATTTCTTCAATGATAAATACTAAAATTATAATAGGCAGATTTCAAGGAGATAGAGTATTTATCCCTCGAATAATATTGAGCCCATCAGATGCAAGCCTTTTCAACTTAGGAGAAAGCAGTTTCCAATTAGACTTCCATATTCTATGACTATAAGCAAGTCAGAAGGCCAGGCTTGATAACGTTTGTAATTTTATTCATAGGCCTGTTTTTACACAGACAGCTTTATGTAGCTTTTCGCATATTGAGAAGTTTTGATTCTGTTGATATCTTTGGGGAAAGAATAATTCTGTATTTGAAGAAGTACTGCTGCAATAAAGATACTAATTTGTTTTGCGGGTCTCAGCTAATTACAATATAAAGTACATACAGGGGTGATGGGTGATGGGATTTGGTGCGAGAAAGGATATGGGAAGCAGGCAGTGGAAGATGGAAGGCCAGGAGTGTACTGAAATACTAAAGCCCACAGGTAACAAAGGCATGATTGAGGTTTTTGGCAGATGAGCTGAAGTAAGAGCAAAGATGTTACAGAGGTGGAAACAGGCGCGAATGTGCGGTTGGAAGCTCAACTTGGCGTCAAATATGCCAAGGGAGAGGGATACAGTCAGTCCCTAGGAAACTGAGTTTGTTACAATAACTGAAGACAATGGCTTTGATCTTCCTGATATTTAATTGGAGAAAATTTCTATTCATCCAGTACTGGATGTTATGCAAGCAATTTGACAATTTAAAGGGAGTGGAAGGGGTTGAGAGGGGTGCTGGTGAGGTAGAGCTGGGTGTCGTCAATGTACATGTGCAAACTGATGCTGTGTTTTTGGATGATGTCACCAAGGGGCAGCATGTGAATGAGAAATAGGAGGGGCCAAGGACAGATCCTTGGGGAACACCAGAGGCAATGGTGCAGAAACAGGAAAAGAAGCCATTGCAGGTGATTCTCTGGCGGTGACTGGACAGATAAGAAAGAACGAGGCGAGTGCAGTCCTACCCAGCTGTACAACAGTAGAGGGGTTTGGGAGGAGGATGGTGTTGTCAATCATGTTAAAGGATGCAGACAGATTGAGAAGGATGAGGGATAGTTCACCACGGTTACAGGCACACAGGATGTCATTTGTGATTTTCATAAGAGCTGCTTTGGTACTGTGGCAGGGGTGGAAAGCTGTTGGAGGGAATCAAACAAGGAGTGCAAGGAAAGATCTAGATTTTGGAGACACCATGTTCAAGGACCGGAGAGAAGAGAGGTTGGAGATAGGATGGTAGTTTGCAAGGACTGAGGGATCCAAAAGGTTTGTTTATTTGAGAAGGGCAATATCAGCAGATTTGAAAGGGAGGGGGACAGTACCTGACGAAAGAGAACAGTTAACAATATCAGCTCATGTGGGGACCAGTAAGGGAAGTTAGGTGTTGGCAGTTTATTGGCAATCTTTCTTTTCTTTCTTCTTTGGCCTCCTTGTCTCAAGAGACAATGGGTAAGCGCCTAGAGGTTGTCAGTGGTTTGTGGAGCAGTGCCTGGAGTGGCTATAAAGGCAAATTCTAGAGTGACAGACTCTTCCACAGGAGCTGCAGATAAAATTGGTTGTCGGGACTGTTACACAGTTGGCTCTCTCCTTGCACTACTGTCTATTTTCCTGCCAACTACTAAGTCTCTTCGACTCGCCACTCTTTAGCCCTGCCTTTATGGCTGTCCGCCAGCTCTGGCGATCACTGGCAACTGACTCCCACGACTTGTGGTCAATGTCACAGGACTTCATGTCACATTTGCAGACGTCTTTAAAGCGGAGACATGGACGGCTGGTGGGTCTGATACCAGCGACGAGCTCGCTGTACAATGCGTCCTTGGGGATCCTGCCATCTTCCATGTGGCTCACATGGCCAAGCCATCTCGAGCGGCGTTGGCTCAGTAGGTTGTATATGCTGGGGATGTTGGCCGCCTCAAGGACTTGCGCGTTGGAGATACGGTCCTGCCATCTGATGCCAAGGATTCTCCAGAGGCAGCGAAGATGGAATGAGTTGAGACGTCGCTCTTGGCTGACATACGCTGTCCAGGCCTCGCTGCCGTAGAGCAAGGTACTGAGGACACAGGCTTGAAACACTCGGACTTTTGTGTTCCGTGTCAGTGCGCCATTTTCCCCACACCCTCTTGGCCAGTCTGGACATTGCAGCGGACGCCTTTCCCATGTGCTTGTTGATTTCTGTATCGAGAGACAGATTACTGGTGATAGTTGAACCTAGGTAGGTGAACTCGAACCACTTCCAGAGCATGGTCGCCGATATTGAGGGATGGAGCATTTCTGACGTCCTGTCCCATGATGTTCATTTTCTTGAGGCAGATGGTTAGGCCAAATTCGTTGCAGGCAGCCGCAATCCTGTCGATGAGTCTCTGCAGACACTCTTCTGTGTGGGATGTTAATGCAGCATCGCCAGCAAAGAGGAGTTCCCTGATCAGGACTTTCCGTACTTTGGTCTTCACTCTAAGACAGGCAAGGTTGAACAATCTGCCATCTGATCTTCTGTGGAGGAAAATTCCTTCTTCTGAAGACTTGAACGTATGTGAGAGCAACAGTGAGAAGATCCCAAACAGTGTAGGTGTGAGAACACAGCCCTGTTTCACACCACTCAGGATAGGAAAGGGGTCTGATGAGGCACCGCTATGCTGAATTGTGCCTTTCATATTGTCATGGAATGAGGTGATGGTACTTAGTAGCTTTGGTGGACATCCGATCTTTGCTAGTAGCCTGAAGAGACCAGGTCTGCAGACGAGGTCAAAGGCTTTGGTGAGATCTATGAAAGCAACGTAGAGGGGCATCTGTTGTTCGCAGCATTTCTCCTGTAGCTGGCAAGAGGGTCAACGGAACACAAAATGAATCTCATGGACAAGATGAGCTCGGAGAGGACATGAGGGGAGGTAGGAGAGAAACTAGATAAAGATGCAAGTTCAGGGCTAGGGCATGGAGAACCTTAGAGGAAGTTTGGCCTGGTGGGATGGCAAGGAAGGGAAGCAAAAGAAACAGCTGAACAGATGGTCTCAATTTTAGTGATAGAGGGGTCTACAAGCTCCTTGCACTTGCTGAAGGCCAGGGTGAAGGAGACACAGAAGAGGGGTTTAAGAAGATGGTTTGCAGTAAAGAAAAGCTGGCAGTTAGCTTGGAATTCCAGGATGATCATGATAGTGAGTAGTTTTGAAAGATGAGAACCGGACGTAATAGTGCTTTATACGGTCCAACCAGTTCTCTCCCGGTGAGGTTCACCCTCCATTCCACCGTGAAAATAAGAAAAAATGATTCTTAACTTAGCTCATAGTAGGAACAGTCCATAGTAGAAAGCTGCTTGTAATTGAAAGTTCTTCCCCATAACAATTGTTGACATAGTGTGATAGAAAATGTTTCGATTGGCATTAGAGCACATTGAGTAAAATACAGTAACATGTATATAGCATTTTGTTGTATAAATTGTCCCAAGGCGCTTCACAGGAGCATTATAAAGCAAAATGAGACACTGAGCCACATAAGGTGACATTAGGACAGACGGCCAAAAGCTTGGTCAAAGAGGTAGGTTTTAAGGAGCGTCTTAAAAGGAAGCAAGAGGTAAAGAGTTGAAGTAATTTCGGAGGAACTCCAGAGCTTGGGGCCTAGGCATTGAAGACACGGTCACCAATTAAAATCAGGGATGCTCAATAGACCAGAATTAGATGAGCACAGATATCTGGGATGGTTGTGGAGCGGGAGGAGATTACAGAGATAGGGAGGGGCGAGGACGTGGAGGGATTTGAAAGCAACGATGAGAATTCTGCTTGACCAGGAGCCAATATAGGTCAGCGAGCACAGGTGTGATAGACGAATGGGACTTGGTGCGAGTATGGATACCTGCAAAGTTTCAGATGACTTCAAGTTTACAGAGGGTAGAATGTGGAGACCAACCAGGAGTCACAGACATTTGCTCAGCTTCTGACCTATAAAATACCAGGCTGAAAGATGATGCTATGCACGTTACTTTTCCAAATCCAGACATTCTTGATCACGCATCTTTGTTCTAAAAACAATTTTAGTTTAAGATCTGACAGACATTAAGGAGGCTGGGTCTAATTAAATATTTAATATTTGGCAAAGCAAAAAAAGTCATCGAATTTCATAACAGTTATTTCATAACAAAATAATGGGAATCTATATGGCTTGTTATATACCCATCTTGTGATGAATATTTTTTGATACAACCCAGTTTGATAGTCCTAATAATAGCTCCAAGCCCATGAAGTGATTCATAAACAGGTCTGCATCCATGATTCTCTGCATGCAAGGAATTCATTCTCAGCTAGGCTGGCAGCAGAGCACATGGTGGGGCAGGAGTGGGTGGCAAAGAAGGACAAATAAATAAGAGATGGGAGAGGCATAGGAGCTGGTCACTAACTGGTTCAATAAAGCAAGAAAGAATTGAAGAGCTATTCAACAGTAAGACTGTTCCTACCATGCGTGTTTGTGCAATTTTGAATTTCCAAACTCATGGGTTTTGGAAACAGTCTCAAAGGTTATGATTAACACTAAAACAAAAGAACAAACTTGTGTTTATATAGTGCCTTTCACAGCAAGATCCCACAAACAACAATTGGGCAACCAGATAATTTGTTTTAGTGATATTGTTTGAGGGATAAATATTGGCCAGTACACCAGGGAGACGTCCCCTGCTGAATCACTCTTGCTGGTCCAAATTTGCATTGATGTTTTGTATTTCAATTTCTTTCTGCTCTCTTCTGCCTCCCTCACTGCAGCAAACATTCAGGAATGCATTTCAGGCAATTTGCCTTGCAATGAATATGATGTACATCAGGTCAACTTGTACTTGGATAAGACCAATTTTCCATACTTAAGCAAGTCTAAAATTGCTGTACTTGCCATTTTCTCATTCAGGTTACAACTTGACCATTTTCTGTAAAATCAGAGTCAGGAAGGTTCAATTGGATGTTACAAAAAAAAAATCTAATTCTTAACAAGACTATAGTATATGCACAGCCTTAAAGTGAATTATTTAACCACTGGAAATCTGCAACAAAACAATGTCTCTGCTGAAGTAGCATGATTTAAATGAACATGCCTCATATAAACCCAAAAGGCTACAATTTGGTCTGGAAGACAGACATCAAATATTGTAACATTACTGTATTTACAAATCACAGGTGTGTACCTTTAAAGATGCTCCTTGGCCTTGCTCATCTACAACAGCCTTCTTCAGTACTTGGTTCTGAGCCCGAAGCTGAAACATTTCAAGAGATAAAATATTTTAGCGTAGGAATTCTCAAATTAATGTTTAATGACATTATTAACAAGCTATAAATTGTTGCTTTTTAAAAAAAACATATTATAAAGCATTTTAGTATATTGCAAAAATGGTATAATAAAGTAATGGATTTACTTTATCATGCAGCTGCCAACTCAATATGTTCATCGATGTATTAAAGACAAAAATGAACACATGCTATACATGGAAGTGTTCACAAATAATTCCTTTAATCAGTAACATGCAAAGAATATAAAGGCTTCTGGTACAAATGTTATTTCGATTTATAATTAAACACATCACTTGGCAAGGAGTTTTATATTTCTGTCTGAGTATCTTGCAAGATTTTCCAAAATGTACCGATGGCAGACAACCTATTCAAATTTCTTTCAACACTACTTTTGAGCTGGCCAGCATGACCTGGGAAAGTTGGGGAGTAATTTCTCCTCCCCCCCCATTTTGCCACCCTCTTCTATACAGGACAGGAAGCAGCAATTAACCACTTGCTGGTACTTGCTCCAAATGGTGTGGCTAGAATCAAGAACTCATCTTGTGAGAACAAAGAACCTCAATCCCCCCCACTCCATGGGACATCCAATGCACAGTGAACTTAATTTAAAGTAAACTCTACAATGGATCAAGAGTATTTGAAGATTTAACAAAAAGCTCCTAAAAATTATGCAGCACATTTTAAGAATACAAAACTTTGAATAATTTGCACAATTCACACAACTCAGTTTCCATAAAAATCCATTGCATGTTAAAGCAATTAATTCTTCCTGACACCCTGTATCATGAAATAACTTCCAGTGTATTTATACTAATACACAACACAAAGTAACAATTAAACACAATTTGCACCGTGCTTCCTGTTGAACATCTCAAATTGCTCCCATCACTACCCTACTATTGAGATCTGTGACTTCATCCTGGCGTTCAATAGCTGAAGACACACCCATGTTTGGAAAGCTGTACTGACAGCTCCTAAAATGTCATACCATTATTTAAATCTTAGTTCTAACGAAAGGTTGCACACTCCAAACGTTAGCAAGTTGTTTTTCCCCCCTCTTTAGACATGGTATGTATTTCCAACATTTAAATTGTTATTCCTACATGATCTACACGAAGTCAGACTGAGAAGTAGCATAAACAGATTTTAACCGTGACGTATTACTGTGAATAGGATGGTTTGCGATGTCCAATGTTTTCAATACCGCATATATTTTAATGGCAATTAGCAAGCCAATTCAGATTCCGCAGGTCAGTCAAGTACGTATTTCACAGTTCAACAATGTTCAGAGCTGGAAGATCCTCTACTCCAAATCGACAGCATCTCAAAAAGGGAGAAATAATTAAGAAATACAACACAGAAATCAGCACAGCAGCCAATTAACCACACCTTGGAGTACTCCTGTGCAAGTTTCTGATACTTGGCTTGCAAATCTGCGGCCATGGTGAGCAAGTGGCTGAAGGGTCGATGGGTGCTTGCAAAGGGTGGGCAGAACCCGGCTCATCACTCGGCGGAGCAGGGGCGGGAGACCCAGAGACTCGGCGTCGCCTCTCACACAGAGATTGACATCAAAATAATATCTTAAGAGAGTGAGAAACAGCAATAGACTGTTTCTCCAGTCTCCCTTCTTTATCTGCTAGCACTGACCCTTCGGCCAGTCCACCCCTAGAATTGCCCCTTCGGACCAATTATCCAGCCAGGCAGAGTGGACAATTCTCGCTTCTTATTTTCTTTGACACTGAAACTAATCGCCTTAATCAGTTCCCCAAGAATAAGCATGAAAGGGATTTATTTCCTCTCATAGGTCGGTGCAGAGAGAAAACCGGTGTTAGGCCGCGCGCGTTGACTACTTCCGGCTCCGCGAGCTGGTTCAAGAGGCCACGCGCAAACCGCCTTGACGTAGTCACGCCGGGCAAGACGTTGCCATGGCAACGATCTCATGTGAGACGCGGCGACCGCCTTGGTATCCCATGTGACGAGGACTGGAGCGAACCAAGTTGTCATGGCAACAAGTTTGAGGTTACCGGGTGGCCTCGGGGTAAATCCAAGGAAACAAGATAAAAGTAATAAATAAACATTGAAATGTTAGAAAGAAAAATCACCGATGCCGCAAGTCTGAATTCAAAACGGCAGAATCCTGGAAATATATACCGGGTGAGTCAACTTGTGAAAGAAGAATGATAATTCAGCAACCTTTTGGAGTTTGTAGGTGGTTATGTTTTATTGGGGCAGATTTTTTTAATATAAGTACATCAAATTTAATTTATTCCCAGCTCCTTACCAATGAGGAGTAATATCCCTGAATGCACAGTTTTGTTGTAATTTGTTCTTTATCAGCCGTAGGTTTTCCTTGGCTTCGCAAGCAGGGACTCAGTGACATTGTAACAGTAAGAGGCAGGAAAAGGCCTTCGCTCCATCTCGCCCACACATCCTTGGTTGCGCTGAATCCGATTTGTTAATAAGAAATATAAACAGAAACGCAGGTCAGGCAACATCTGTGGAGAGAGAAACAGAGTTAATGTTTCAGGTCGACGACCTTTCATCAACAAATGTAACTTTTTCCAATGTTAGAGTTAAAAAGTTGCTGATAACCTTTCTCGCTTCTTCTTTTGAAACATAAAGGTTTCTTGTTTCTTTGCAATCTGTACCACATGCTTACCGTCCTTTTATTAGTTTTAAAAGAAGTTCTACACCAAAGATAACTTTCAGGTGAATTTATACGATCAATAGTTAATCTTCTGTGATGTTGCACGTCAAGACCCATAAAGTGAAGTATTTAATGAAAGTGGTGGCGGCAGAATGAAGGAGGAGATGAGAGATGTGGAGCAAAGAGATGAGGGGAGGTGGACGGGGATAGCAAAGGAAATGGGAAGGAGGAGGAGAATAGATGATTATTGGTCAGTGGGATGGGTAAACAGTTTCACAGGGCTTGTCGAAGAAGTAGTCTAGGAATAGTTTCTCTGTTGAGTGGGGAAGTAGGAGGAACATGGATCAGGACTGATTCTTTGGGAGAGGAGCCAAATGCTACTCCTGTCGAGCAGGCTGGGCTTGAAAAATTCTTTTGTCGGGATTGGAATTAATTCTTAGTGGAGTAGCAAATGAACTGGAGGCCATTGGGATAAAGGGAACATTGGCCAAACATAGTCAATGAGGTGGGGTATTGTTGCTTAGTGTTGTGGTTTGGATGGGCCAAGATGTTGCTCAGCAGGGGAGGTGGAAGCTAACTGATTGCTGTTAGCTAAGGTGGAGGTGTGGGAAGAGAGATTGGTCAAACAGTCTGGAATTATGACTAGCCTCCAGGTGAACCTGGTGAGTGGGCTGATGGGTAAAGCAATTTCTTTGGGGTTAAAAAAAGACTTTCATTCATAGAGTGCTTTCCATGACCACTGGACTTCTCAAAGCACTTTACAGCCAATATGTACCTGTAATGTAGTCACTGTTGTGATGTAGGAAATGTAAAGAGTAAATAGCAAAAGGAGTTGATATGAGCAGGTGATTGGGCTGGAATCACAGAATGTTGGGAGAGGGGTTGCAGATGAAATGCTTTGAAACAGAGACAACCCGAGAGTTACGTGCAAGGAAATCCATGGAGAGCTGTAGTGGGGCCTCCTTTGCTTAGTATACCACACTGCTGATGACTGAAAAAAGGCTCAAAAACAGATTGCTGTATAGTGACACTCAGTGGTCACAGCCTGCAACTATGCAGACTCAGTTTCTTTGTATTCATTCACAATATACCATATGGTAGCTTTAGCAGCTGATATTACATGATACCTAACATTGAAAACCTTGCTGAGACATCAACTAAAGGCTTAAAAGGTACTGCTGTTAAATATTGACACTTCTATAAAATATTTTGCCATAGATAGAGCATGACAATGGAGTAGTGTTAGCTGTGGTGCAGTTGGTAGCACTCTTGGCAGATTCAGATGTTTATGGATTTTCGCCCATTCCAGAGACTTGAGCACAAAAATCTAGGCTGACGCTCCAGTGGAATACTGAGGGAGTGCTGCTCTGTTGGAGGTGCTGTCTTTTAAATGAGATGTTAAACTGAGGCCCTATCTTCTCCCAGTTGGATGTAAAAGATCTCTGGGCATTATTTCAAAGAGCAGGGAGGTTATTGCACCCCACCCCCCCATGTCCTGGCCAATATTTATCCCTTGATCAACATCACAAAAAAAAAAAATTATCTGGTCATTATCACTTTGTTGTTTGTGGGAGCTTGATGTGTGCAAATTAGCTGCTGTGTTTCCTACATTACACTTCAAAATACTTAATTGGCTGTAAAGTGCTTTGGGACATCCTGAGGTTGTGAAAGGGCTCTATAAATGCAAGTCTGTTTTTTCAGTACATTTTGAAATGGAATGTTATGACCCACTCAACAGTTTTCATATGTACTAGGTTTATAGTTGATTAGTTAAATTTGGGAAGCAGAGTGATAGAGTTGATTGGGACATAGGAATTTCTCTGCAGTACAGTCTGAGAAACTGGAGGGTTTAAATCTGAGTTGCTACAGTACCACTAGTGGCAAGAGGATTTAATCACGTTGTGATGCGTTTACAAAGGCAATTTCTATTGTAAATGTGGACGAAGGAATTTATAATTGAAAAAGTTGATTGGAAGTGTGCATCAATGTAAGATAAATCATGACATAGCTTCTGGCCTCAACCACATGTTACACTACCTGAAGATAAAGGACATGACGTGTGGTGGGAAAAGAAAGCCCGAAAGAAACAACAGTATGCTGATCATCATGATACGCATAGCTTTTTTGAAGCCACCATGGCTATCTATACACTGAAGTCAAGTGGATAAAACCCCCTTCATTCACAGGATGGCGTTTCTCGTAAAGATTACAATATCATTCGTAAATGCTGGAAAGAACATTTTGAACAATTCCTCAACCATGAATCCACAGTGGCAGCTGCTACCCTCCAGGCTGTCCCCCACTCCTTTGTGGTAGAATCCATGGTGAACAACCATCGATGGGAGAGCCGCAACAAATAATCAAACAGATGAAAAACAACAAAGCCTCCAGCCCCGATAGTATTCTAGCTGAGGTCTTCAAATCCAGCGGACATTTGTTCACATCAAGACTCCATGTACTCATCCTACTGATTTGGGAGGAAAAAGAACTCCCCCTGACTTCAGGAACACAGCAATTGTACCTATCTTCAAGAAGGGAGATAAATAATGTTGTAGAAACTATCGAAGTATCTCCCTCTTGTCCATAGCAGGCAAAAATTTTGCTCCAACAATTTAGATGCCCAAGAAACTCATCATAATCCTAAAATTGTTTCATGAGGGCATGACTGCAACTGTCTTGAGTAGTAGATTTGAAACAAACGCTTTCAAAATCCAGACTGGGGTCAAGCAAGCTGTGTGATAACCCCCATACTATTCACAATCTACCTAACGGTAGCTATTCACCTCATCAAAGATCAACTGCCTTCTGGTGTCACTATTAAATACTGTCTAGATGGAAAGCTCTTTTAACCTCTGTCGCCTCTGTGGCAAAACTAAACTGACCACCATAGATATACACAAGCTACAGTTTGCAGATGACTGCGGTGTCATTGCCCACTCTGTACCAGATTTGCAATCCATTCTCAATCTCTTCAATTCTGCATACAACAAACCTGGCCTGTCCTTGATGTTGTCAAAATCAACCCACACCTGGTCAGCCAAATATTCCACCTCCCATATATATTGAAGGAGAGACTCTGGAATACGTTGAGCACTTCTCAGACCTTGGCAGTTACCTCTCTCAAAAGGTCACCATTGATGAGATCCAACACTGGATCAGCTGAGCCAGTTCAGCCTTCTACAAATTTTGGCAGTGAGTATTTGACAATAAAGACCTCTGCAAATCAATAAAAGTCTTCGTGTACAGAGCAGTTGTCGTCACCGCGCTCCTGTACTGCAGTGAGACTGGACTGTGTATCAGCGACACATAAGAGAAATTCCATCAGCAGTGCCTTCATCACATCCTCTGGATTCAATGGGAGAACTGACAAACAAAGGCTAGTGTCCTTCTTGAAGCCAGATCCACAAGCAGTCAGGCAAAATCTCTGCAAAGTCAACTCCGATGGACTAGCCATTGTGTCTGTAAGGCTGAAAAACGTCTCCCCTGCCAGGTCTTGTTCACTCAACTCTCAAATGACCAACGTTCCAGGGAGGACAAAGAAAACACTTCAAAGACACTCTAAAGTTCTCCTTGAAGCGCAGCTGCATTGACCTTAATGACTGGGAGGGACTTGCTACCAATCGCTCAGATTGACGACAACTTGTCCATCAAGCTGCATCACGCTTCGAGTCCCAATGATGAGACAGTGACGGCAGAAAAGGAAGCAAATTCTGCACTCCAGATCTCTTGTGGGAAATCCTGCCCCATGTGCCCAAAGATCTGTAGGTTGAAAATCAGCCTTGAAGACCCATGGCAGAAACTCGTGATCCTGAGCAGACCTGTCCTTAAATCAAGGGACAGATGATGACACTACCAGGAAGTCACCTGCCTACTATTAGATAAACAAAATACTGTGGAATCCAGAAATCTGAAATAAAAACAAAATGCTGGAACTACTCAGCAAGTCAAGCACATTGTGGAGAGAGAAACAGAGTTAATGTTTCAGGTCCATGACCTTTCATTAGAACTCCAGCACTGCTGTGTATCCAGAACTTTCTGTTTTTCCATCGGCTAAAATCAAAATTGGAAATAAGTAAATAGAAAATGGGAAAAAATGGAAGGAGCTATTCTTTTCCAATATATTAAAAACAGCATCCTTGAGAAATGTAGTCAAAGACTGAAACAAACCTCGAAATTGAGATCATATTGATGAACTGCTTGAGTGAAGTAAATAAAGCATAACACACAGGCTGGCTGTTATCCAGTAACAATCATGTCAAGCAAATGGGTTTTGTTTATTTACACCCTTTTGTTAAGTACAGTGTCAAGCACTAGAAAATGTTACCGAGGAATTTTTTGTACTCTTTACTTTGTTACCTCTAGATTTTGCTATTCCGACACACTCCTGGCTGGCTCCCTCATTCTACGCTCCGTAAACTTGTCATCCAAAACTCTGCTACCCATATCCTCATTTGCAACAAGTTCTGTCACCCACCACCCCTGTACTCGCTGACCTACACTTTCTTTTTTCTTTGGCCTCCTTGTCTCAAGAGACAATGGGTAAGCGCCTAGAGGTGGTCAGTGGTTTGTGGAGCAGCGCTGGAGTGGCTATAAAGGTCAATTCTAGAGTGACCGACTCTTCCACAGGCGCTGCAGATAAAATTGGTTGTCGGGGCTGTTAGTCAGTTGGCTCTCTCCTTGCACTTCTGTCTTTTTTCCTGCCAACTACTAAGTCTCTTGGACTCGCCACTCTTTAGCCCCGCCATTAGGACTGTCCGCCAACACTGGTGATCACTGGCAACTGACTCCCACGACTTGTGATCAATGTCCCAGGACTTCATGTCGCGTTTGCAGACCTCTTTAAAGTGGAGACATGGATGGCCGGTGGGTCTGATACCAGTGACTAGCTCGCTGTACAATGCGTCCTTGGGGATCCTGCCATCTTCCAAGCGGCTCACATGGCCAAGCCATCTCAAGCGCCTTTGGCTCAATAGGTTGTATATGCTGGGGATGTTGGCCACCTTGAGGATTTCTGCATTGGAGATACGGTCCTGTCCCCTGATGCCAAGGATTCTCTGGAGGCAGTGAAGATGGAATGAGTTGAGACGTCAATCTTGGCTGACATACGTTGTCCAGGCCTCGCTGCCGTAGAGTAAGGTACTGAGAACACAAACTTGATACACTCGAACTTTTGTGTTCCGTGTCAGTGCGCCATTTTCCCACACCCTCTTGGCCAGTCTGGACATAGCAGCAGACACCTTTCCCATGCGCTTGTTGATTTCTGCATCGAGAGACTGGTTACTGCTGATAGTTGAGCCTAGGTAGGTGAACTCTTGAACCGCTTCCAGAGCGTGCTCACCGATATTGATGGATGGAACATTTCTGACGTCCTGTCCCATGATGTTCATTTTCTTGAGGCTATTGGCTAGGCCAAATTCATTGCAGGCAGCCTCAATCCTATCGATGAGTCTCTGCAGACACTCTTCTGTGTGGGATGTTAATGCAGCATTGTCAGCAAAGAGGAGTTCCCTGATGAGGACTTTCCGTACTTTGGTCTTCGCTCTAAGACGGGCAAGGTTGAACAACCTGCCATCTGATCTTGTGTGGAGGAAAATTCCTTCTTGTGAAGACTTGAACGCATGTGTGAGCAACAGTGAGAAGAAGATCCCAAAAAGTGTTGGTGCAAGAACACAGCCCTGTTTCACGCCACTCAGGATAGGAAAGGGGTCTGATGAGGCACCGCTATGCTGAATTGTGCCTTTCATATTGTCATGGAATGAGGTGATGATACTTAGTAGCTTTGGTGGACATCCGATCTTTGCTAGTAGTCTGAAGAGACCAGGTCTGCTGATGAGGTGAAAGGCTTTGGTGAGATATATGAATACAACGTAGAGGGGCATCTGTTGTTCACGGCATTTCTCCTGTAGCTAGCGAAGGGAGAACAGCATGTTAATGGTGGATCTCTCTGCTCGAAAGCCACACTGTGCCTCAGGGTAGACACACTCAGCCAGCTTCTGGAGTCTATTTAAAATGACTTGAGCGAAGACTTTCCCCACTATGCTGAGCAGGGAGATTCCACGGTAGTTGTTGCAGTCACCGCGGTCACCCTTGTTCTTATAGAGGGTGATGATATTGGCATCGCGCATGTCCTGTGGTACTGCTCCCTCATCTCAGCACAGGCAAAGCAGTTCATGGAGTGCTGAGAGTATAGCAGGCTTGGCACTCTTGATTATTTCAGGGGTAGTGCCGTCATTTCCAGGGGCTTTTCCACAGGTTAGCGAATCAATGGCATCACTGAGTTCTGATTTTGTTGGCTGTTCGTCCAGCTCATCCATGACTGGCAGAGACTGGTCTGCATTGAGGGCAGTATCAGTGACAACATTTTCCCCGGAGTATAGTTCTAGCTAGTGCTCCACCCAGCGGTGGAGGGGGCGATCTTCTTGATGGTTGGCCAAAAAGTTCTCTTAATGCCATCATACATTCCTCTGATGTTTCCGGTGTCAGAGGCCAGCTGAATACAACTGCATAGGTGTTGCCAGTAGTCATTTGCACAGTGCCAGGCTGTTCTTTGTGCAGCGCTTCTGGCTACTTTAAGTGCTATGGATGTTAACTAGCTGGGAGCTTTCTTGTAGTTCAACAGTGCAGTGTGCTTAGCGGCTATGACAGGTTCCAGCTCTTCAAAGTGAGATTGAAACCAGTCTGCATTCTGCTTCTCACGTTTGCCAAATGTGGTCATTGCTGAGTCATAGATGGCGTCTCTGATGTGGGCCCACTTCATCTCTGCATCCCCTGCAGGAGTGTTTTGAAGGGCTTTTTCAAGTGAATTTAGAAACTTCTGTAACAGCTGTGGATAAGTAATTCTGTTAGTGTTGATGCGCGGGCGGCCCTTCTGCTTGGAGTGATGTAGCTTCTTTGGTTTGAGTCTAACTTTGCTGCACGCTTAGGGAGTGGTCGTTGTCGCAGTCCACACTGTGGAAGCTGGGTGTGATTTGGACACTGTTTATAGAGGCTCGCCTTATGACGATGAGGTCCAGCTGGTGCCAACGACGTGATTTTGGGTGTCTCCATGAAACCTGGTGACAGGGTTTAGTATGAAAGAACGAGTTGGTGATGCAGAGTTTGTGATAGGTACACAACTCCAGCAGTCTCTGTCCATTCTCATTCATCCTTCCAATGCCACAGCGCCCAAGGCAGGAGGGCCATGAGTCATGGTCGGCCCCAACCCTGGCATTAAAGTCCCCCAGCAGGAACAGATGTTCGGTATTCGGGATGCTACTAATGATATTATGGAGTTCCTCGTAGAACTGGTCTTTATCTTCAGGTGAGGAGCAGAGTGTTGGAGCATAGATGCTGAGTAGGTGAACTGGACCAGAGGCGGTGAGCTGTCGGATGGACAGTATGCGTTCCGAACCATTTGAAGGTGGCTCTATCATGCTGAGCAAAGAGTTTCTGATGGTGAAGCCCACTCCATGCTGTCTTGGTTCTTCAGGATCCCTACCCTGTCAGTAGAAGGTGTAGTCTTGCTCTCTTAGTGATCCGCTTGCAGGGAGGCGTGTCTCCTGAATTGCTGCAATGTCCACATTGAGTCTACTGAGCTCATTGTTAATGATGGCAGTCTTCCGAGAGTCGTTGATTTGTGTAAGGTCTTCCAACAGGCCAGGACACATAGTTCTGACGTTCCAGCTTGCAAAACGAAGGGCTGGTACCTTTTTTTTCTGTCGTGCTGTTTGGTGTGGTGTTACAGGTAACCTGCCTTCGGAGAATACTTGGCATCAGGTGGCAGGACTATATCTCCAACACAGAAGTCCTTGAAGCGGCCAACATCCCCAGCTTATACACACTACTGAGTCAGCGGCGCTTGAGATGGCTTGGCCATGTGAGCCGCATGGAAGATGGCAGGATCCCCAAAGACACATTGTACAGCGAGCTCGCCACTGGTATCAGACCCACCGGCCGTCCATGTCTCCGTTATAAAGACGTCTGCAAACGCGACATGAAATCCTGTGACATTGATCACAAGTCGTGGGAGTCAGTTGCCAGCATTCGCCAGAGCTGGCGGGCAGCCATAAAGACAGGGCTAAATTGTGGCGAGTCGAAGAGACTTAGTAGTTGGCAGGAAAAAAGACAGAGGCGCAAGGGGAGAGCCAACTGTGCAACAGCCCCAACAAACAAATTTCTCTGCAGCACCTGTGGAAGAGCCTGTCACTCCAGAATTGGCCTTTATAGCCACTCCAGGCGCTGCTTCACAAACCACTGACCACCTCCAGGCGCGTATCCATTGTCTCTCGAGATAAGGAGGCCCAAAAGAAGAACAGGTAACCTACACTAGCTCCTGGTTAAGCAACGCTCCAATTTTCAAATCCCTCCACAGCCTCACCTCTCCTTGGCTCTGTAATCTCCTCCAGTCCTACAACTTCCCTATCTCACTGTGCTCCTCTAATTCTGGCCTCTTCAGCATCCCAGATTTTAATTACTCCACCATTGATGGCTGTGCCTTTAGCTGCCAAGGTCTTAAGCTCTGGAATCCTCTCCGCCTCTCTACCTCTCTTTTCTTCTTTGAGACACTCCTTAAAACCTACCTCTGACCAGGCTTTTGGTCATCTCCCCATATATCTCCTTATGTGGCTCAGTGTTTAATTTTGCTTTACAATGCTCCTGTGAAGCATTTTCAGATATTTTGTTACATTAAATGTGCTATATAAATACAAGTTGTTGTTGCTGCAGTAGCTGCAGCTCACTAAACATTGCAGAATGTTATCTCTGTGTTGCAAATGATAGTGTGAGGTAAACTCAGATTTTAGTTTAAAGGAGTAAGGTATCTTTTCCTTGGGTTGTGTTAAACCTCTCAGATGTCAAGTAGCTCCCATGGTCTGGTCTTTGTCGTCCTTTTCCTCAGACAGATCGGTAATGCGTTCCCATTGGTGCTGTAAGATGATAAACATCTCAATAGCATAATAGTAAATGGTACTGGGCTATCAAGGCTAGGAAAGTTGGCTCATGATATTGTGCAAACTGCAATTGGAACCATATTTTTACAAAGTGATTTATGTATGTACTTACTTCTTAGATTCAATTACTTCTTAGAGGGTGCAGAGGGCAGATTGTAGTTTTCAAATCCTTGTGAGAAAATTGTTATCTGTGTACATGTCAAAGATGCATGATGCGTAAAACACAATTTTTGTTTAATATCATACATAAAATGATCACAGTCTAGAACCTTGAGCACATAATCTAGGATGAGACATCAGTGCAGTATTGAGGGACTTTCAGATGTGCCATCTTTCGGATGAGATGTTAAACTGAGACTCCATCTGCCCTCAGATGGATGTAAAAAATCCCATCATACTGTCCCTAGAAGAATAAGGGAATCCTTCCAGCACCCTGATCAACAATTAACCCTGATTCAACACCACATGGGCGGCACAGTGGCGCAGTGGTTAGCACCGCAGCCTCACAGCTCCAGCGACCCGGGTTCAATTCTGGGTACTGCCTGTGTGGAGTTTGCAAGTTCTCCCTGTGTCTGCGTGGGTTTCCTCCGGGCGCTCCGGTTTCCTCCCACATGCCAAAGACTTGCAGGTTGATAGGTAAATTGGCCATTATAAATTGCCCCTAGTATAGGTAAATGGCAGGGAAGTATAGGGACAGGTGGGGATGTGGTAGGAATATGGAATTAGTGTAGGATTAGTATAAATGGGTGGTTGATGGTCGGCACAGACTCGGTGGGCTGAAGGGCCTGTTTCAGTGCTGTATCTCTAAACTAAAACTAAACTAAAACCACAAAAACAGATGATCCGGTCATTTATCTCATTGTTGTTTGGGAGGACATGCATTTCATAGAGGGGCTGCCACATTTGCCTATTTGACCACACTTGAAAAGTACTTAATAAGGCTGTGAAGTGCATTGAGATTTTTTTTTTATTTTATTATTTTTTTTATTTGGAGATACAGCACTGAAACAGGCCCTTTGGCCCACCGAGTCTGTGCCAACCATCAACCACCCATTTATACGTTGCATAAAGCGCATGCGCAGAGGCCGACAAGGCGCGTTGCCGAAGAAGCACACATCACGCGATGACGTCATCGGCGCATGCGCTAACCAGTCCTGGCAAGCCGGAACGCAGCGCATGCGCAGAGGGCAGGAGACCGTCTGCGCATGTGCGCACCGTGGCGCAGCCTGATGACGTCAGTGGGGGCCCAGTGTTGTCAGGAATCACTTTGTTTATACTAATCCTACATTAATCCCATATTCCTACCACATCCCCACAATTCCCCTACCACCTACCTATACTAGGGGCAATTTATAATGGCCTGCAACCTGCAAGTCTTTGGCTGTGGGAGGAAACTGGAGCACCCGGCAAAAACCCACGCGGTCACAGGGAGAACTTGCAAACTCCGCACAGGCAGTACCCAGAATCGAACCCGGGTCGCTGGAGCTGTGGTGCTAGCCACTGCGCCACTGTGCCGACCCTTTTTACTTGCTGGTCTGTATAAGGATGTACCACTAGATGGCACCCTAACTGCAATTGTTACTATCCAAACCAAAATAATTGTCTTCATCCTGCCAGAGCAATATGCTGTATTGTAATAGTCTTTCATTTTCACAGTTTTCATCCATCTTTCTTTGTGCAAGAATTAATTTGCTGTCCATGAAGGCAGAATGTGCTCTTAAATCAATCAAAATACAAACCAATTGAAACCCCAGGTTAAAATCAAATCAGTTTAGAATTTGAACAGGATTTTTAATTTTTATATTTTTAAGAGAGATGTGTACTAATAATTTATATTGCAGAACTACATCTGCAAGCAACACTGTAATATTAGCAATGTAGTCTGTACATCTTTGGAAGCAGGAATTTAACTTTGCAAGATGGTTTTATTTGCAGTCCCTGGAAACATTGCTCCATCTGTGCCATTTGTTGTTGTGTCTGCTATCTTCACCTGCCCTAGACACAAAAAATTCCTGAGACACTCTAAATTCTGTTCCTGAATACAAAGGACTGGATTTTTATTCTGGGGTTGGGACCCTGATGTCAGGTGCATTTCCAGGTCCCGACCCTGCATCTCGTTGGCATCTGAGGCCTGACACGATTTTTGACCAGCTGACCAACTAGTGGCCAGGATGCATGTTTGGCATCAAATTAAGGATGGAGGGGGGTGGGCAGGTTCCAGGCTGGAAGGCCAATAGGAGGCCCTTCAGCAATGACAGATTGGCAGCCCCACCATCAGAAGTGGGAGTTGCTGATGTAGCTGAGGGTGCCTCAAGATGAAGATGACCTCTGAAGACTTTTTGAACAGGTAAAAATAAAACTGGCCACAGCTGCCACAGTGTTATTGTAGAGGGGAGAGTCCAGCCATAGGGCGGCCTGTGGCCCTTATTAGGGCCTTAATTGGCTACTGCGCTTTCAGCAGCTGGCCGTCACCACCCACCGCACCCCCCCCAACCATCCATTTCTAAAATGGGCAGGAGGTGGGAACATGCCGGCAAACTAGCAGCTGGCTGGTGCCAGGAAATTATGGACCTGTCTGCTTCTGGTACTGCCTCTGTAGCCATTTAAAAATTTGGCCCAAGTTCTCCAACATCAGTATTTTGCAAAAGATGAATTTCTTCTGTGCAGGGCATTTTTAACGCATTTGAACTTTAGGGGCCGTCCCAGTCTCTGGTACCTGCCGCCAAGCCCAGTATAGATTGGAGCTTCACTGTGCAGCTGGGAGTGGACAGGTTCCTTTAACTGCTCATTGAAAAATATCTAGAAAATTTACCTTGAATACTAAACATAGAAAATAGGAGCAGGAATAGGCCATTCGGCCCTTCGAGCCTGCTCTGCCATTCATTATGAATCATGGCTGATCATCCAACTCAGTAACCTGTTCCCGCTTTCCCCCATATCCTTTGATCCCTTTCGCCCCCAAGAGCTATATCTAACTCCTCTTGAAAACATACAATGTTTTGGCCTCAACTGCTTTTCTGTGGTAGCGAATTCCACAGGCTCATCACTCTCTGGATGAAGTAATTTCTCCTCATCTCAGTCCTGAAACGTTTACCCTGTATCCTTCGACTATGACCCCTGGTTCTGGACTCCCCCACCATCGGGAACATCCTTCCTGCATCTACCCTATCAAGTCCTGTTAGAATTTTATAGGTTTCTATGAGATCCCCCCCTCACTCTCCTGAACTCTAGCGAATATAATCCTAACCGACTCAATCTCTCCTCATACGTCCGTCCCATCATCCCAGGAATCAGTCTGTTTAGTTTAGAGATACAGCACTGAAACAGGCCCTTCGGCCCACCGAGTCTATGCCGACCATCAACCACCCATTTATATTAATCCTACACTAACTCCATATTCTTACCACATCCCCACCTGTCCCTATATTTCCCTACCACCTACCTATACTAGGGGCAATTTATAATGGCCAATTTACCTATCAACCTGCAAATCTTTTGGCATGTGGGAGGAAACCGGAGCACCCGGAGAAAACCCACGCAGACACAGGGAGACTTGCAAACTCCACACAGGCAGTACCCAGAATTGAACCCGGGTCGCTGAAGCTGTGAGGCTGCAGTGCTAACCACTGCGCCACTGTGCCGCCCACTGGTAAACCTTCGCTGCACTCCCTCTATAGCAAGAACATCCTTCCTCAGATAAGGAGACCAAAACTGCACACAATATTCCAGGTGTGGCCTCATCAAGGCCCTGTATAATTGCAGCAAGACATCCCTGCTCCTGTACTTGAATCCTCTCGCTATGAAGGCCAGCATACCATTTGACTTTTTTACCGCCTGTTACACCTACATGTTTACCTTCAGCGACTTGTGTATGAGAACACCCAGGGTTTCATTGCATATTCTCCTCTCTCAGTTTACAGCCATTTAGATAATAATCTGCCTTCCTGTTTTTGCTACCAAAATGGATAACCTCACATTATACTGCATCTCCATGCATTTGACCACTCACTCAACTTGTCCAAATCACCCTGAAGCCTCTCTGCATTCTCCTCACAATTTACCCTCCCACCCAGTTTTGTGTCATCTGCAAATTTGGAGATATTACATTTAGTTCCCTCATCTTCTTCTTCTTTGGCCTCCTTGTCTCGGGAGACAATGGGTAAGCGCCTGGAGGTGGTCAGTGGTTTGTGGAGCAGCGCTGGAGTGGCTATAAAGGCCAATACTACAGTGACAGACTCTTCCACAGGTGCTGCAGAAAAAATTGGTTGTCAGGGCTGTTACACAGTTGGCTCTCCCCTTGTGCTTCTGTCTTTTTTCCTGCCAACTGCTAAGTCTCTTCGACTCGCCACACTTTAGCCCCGCCTTTATGGCTGCCCGCCAGCTCTGGCGATCGCTGGCAACTGACTCCCACGACTTGTGTTCAATGTCACAGGACTTCATGTCGCGTTTGCAGACGTCATTAAAGCGGAGACATGGGCAGCCGGTAGGTCTGATACCAGTGGCGAGCTCGCTGTACAATGTATCCTTGGGGATCCTGCCATCTTCCATGCGGCTCACATGGCCAAGCCATCTCAAGCGCCGCTGACTCAGTAGTGTGTATATGCTGGGGATGTTGGCTGCCTCGAGGACTTCTGTGTTGGAGATGCGGTCTTGCCACCTGATGCCAAGGATTCTCCGGAGGCAGCGAAGGTGGAATGAATTGAGACGTCGCTCTTGGCTGACATACGTTGTCCAGGCCTCGCTGCCGTAGGGTAAGGTACTGAGGACACAGGCTTGATACACTCGGACTTTTGTGTTCCGTGTCAGTGCGCCATTTTCCCACACTCTCTTGGCCAGTCTGGACATAGCAGTGGAAGCCTTTCCCATGCGCTTGTTGATTTCTGCATCTAGAGACAGGTTACTGGTGATAGTTGAGCCTAGGTAGGTGAACTCTTGAACCACTTCCAGAGCGTGGTCGCCGATATTGATGGATGGAGCATTGCTGATGTCCTGTCCCATGATGTTCGTTTTCTTGAGGCTGATGGTTAGGCAAAATTCATTGCAGGCAGCCGCAAACCTGTCGATGAGACTCTGCAGACACTCTTCAGTGTGAGATGTTAATGCAGCATCGTCAGCAAAGAGGAGTTCCCTGATGAGGACTTTCCGTACTTTGGTCTTCGCTCTTAGGTGGGCAAGGTTGAACAACCCGACACCTGATTTTGTGTGGAGGAAAATTCCTGCTTCTGAAGACTTGAACGCATGTGAGAGCAGCAGGGAGAAGAAAATCCCAAACAGTGTAGATGCGAGAACACAGCCCTGTTTCACGCCACTCAGGATAGGAAAGGGGTCTGATGAGGCACCGCTATGCTGAATTGTGCCTTTCATATTGTCATGGAATGAGGTGATGATACTTAGTAGATTTGGTGGACATCCGATCTTTTCTAGTAGTCTGAAGAGACCACGTCTGCTGACGAGGTCAAAGGCTTTGCTGAGGATCTAAATCATTAATATATATTGTGAATAGCTGGGTTCCTAGCACCGCTCCCTGCGGTACCCCACTAATCACTGCCTGCCATTCGGAAAAAAGACCCGTTTATTCCTACTCTTTGTTTCCTGTCTGCCAACCAATTTTCTATCCAATGCAATACACTACCCCCACTCCCATGCGCTTTAATTTTACACGCTCATCTCTTATGTGAGACTTTGTCGAAAGCCTTCTGAAAGTCCAAATAAACTACATCCACTGGCTCTCCCTCATCAACTCTACTAGTTACATCCTCTAAGAATTCTAGTAGATTTGTCAAGCATGATTTCCCTTTCGTAAATACATGCTGACTCTGTCTGATTCTACCACTGTTCTCCAAGTGCTCTGCTATAAAATCTTTGATAATGGACTCTAGAATTTTCCCCACTACCGACATCAGGCTGACTGGTCTATAATTTCCTGTTTTCTCTCTACCTCCCTTTTTAAATAGTGGGGTTACATTAGCTACCCTGCAATCTGTAGGAACTGTTCCAGAGTCTATAGAATCTTGGAGGATGACCACCAGTGCATCCACTATTTCTAGGGCCACTTCCTTAAGTACTCTGAGATGTAGATTATCAGGCCCTGGGGATTTATCGGCCTTCAATCTCCACAACACCATTTCTCTACTAATATTGATTTCCTTCAATTCCTCCCTGTCACTAAACCCTGTGTTCCCCAACATTTCTGGAATGATATTTGTGTCCTCCTTTGTGAAGACAGAACCAAAGTATGCATTTAGTTCGTCAGCCATTTCTTTGTTCCCCATAATAAATTCCCCTGTTTCTGACTGTAAGATGGAGTTTTTTTTTCTCTGATCAGGCTAAGGTTGACAGCCATCCAGGATTGTCTTGGAGCTTCCAGAAATTAAAGATTAATCAACTGAATGCTGCAATATGTAATCTGGGAGAAAAAGTAGGAAAACAATTGTGCTTTTTTTCATTGAACACTTTTGTTTACTAATTGTAAAAATGTTGAAGATGGGGTTGAGAGGGGTTGGTGGAAGAACTGGGTATGGTGGTTGGAGGTGGGAGGTCATATTCTGAACCCTCTGTGGATGCATCAAACCAGAGTTGGCAAGCTTGAACCAGGACCAAATTATCGCACAAGATGTTCTTCTACTCATTCACAGGATGTGGGCATCACTGGCAAGGCCAACGTTAATTGCCGTCGAGAAGGTGGTGGTGTGCCACTTTCTTGACAGTTAAGTGGCTTGCTAGGCTATTTCAGAGAGCAGGTAAGAGTCAACCTTATTGCTGTGAGTCTGGAGCCACAAATGGGCCAGATGAGGCAATTGCAGATTTCCTTTCCTAAAGGACATTAGCAAACCAGATAAATTTTTACAACAATCCAGTGGTTACATGGTCACCATTACTGTTAGAAGCTTTTTATTCAAGCTTTATTTAATTAACAGAACTTAAATTCCCTAGCTGCCATGGGATTTGAACTCATGTCTCCAAATCATTAGTCCAAGTCTCTTAATTACAAGTCCAATATCATGACCACTATGCAACCATTCTCCATAAGATATAAATATCTACACAAGGTACCACAGAAAGGCAGACCCAAAATAGATTTACAACTTTGACTTATTGGGGAAATGTTACAAAGCTTCAAAATCTTGAAGGATTTTGGAGTTTTAAAATAAACTGACCCTGCCTTTTTCTGGGCACCGGTCTCAGTGGTTCTATTGTTGTTTGCTGTTCCTCAATGCTGAAGCCTCAGCCTCTCAATTATTATTGCTATCTGATTTACAGTTGATGCTTTGGCCTCCTATAGCCACCCACAATGATGCTTTCTAACATTGTCCAAAATCCCAAAGCTGCTGAAACATGATTAATGCTTTAGCTTCCAATGGCTGGCAGTGATTGATCCTTCTAATAGTCAGGACAGAATTGCATGTGAGCATATAACCAATCTTCTTCCATTGCAAAAGGCTTCTTAAAAGTTCCAGTGAAAGTTCTGTGAGGCATACTTTATAATAAGCCAGTGAGATTGTCAAGATTGAGAAAAATGTTTAGTCATCTTGGTTATAATTTAAAGGAAAAGAAATTTATTGTAAAAACCTAACATTACACTTTTTTGTCTCTGCATTGTCAATGTATTTTCAAAAATCATTTTTTATTAGGATGTTTACATTATTTTGGTTTATTGTTGATTTTAATTCAACTTGATTTAGATAGTAAGTCATATAGTCACTCCATTAAAAAATAGTTGTGGCTGTGTTCAGGGAAAGAGGGGAGTGGAAAGAAGTGTGTGGCTGGGTTTTATAAATGTTTGCATATTGTGCCATGCATGTTTCATACTCCCATATTGCACATAGAATACATGTGCTGCTCAGAACCAAACTCAATCATACATTTGTGTTGAATGATCGTAATTATTAGTTTTATCATAAAGTGAGAATGAAAACAGATTATGTTCCCTTCAGAAATCAACACTTCATCAGTGTTGGTCAATCAGATACCATCAACCGATTAGGAAGGAGCAGAGATAGCTGTCATGTAAAGAAATCCAGTAAAAGGTCATTATTTTGCTGCACGCAGAAAAGAGTATGAAGTATTGAGTGAACTGCAATCAGCCCCATTAGAATAGTCAAAAATTACATCTTTCTGATATCTTCTTAAAAGGGAAAACTTGCATTTGTGTAGCATCGTTGACATTCTCAGGATGTACCAATGAATTATTTTTGTCATGTAATTGTTTCGTACTTTAATTTGAAAGATGCACAACAAACACATGAGGACCAGGATTTTGAGTTGGGACCCTGATGTTGGGGTCAAATGAGAGTCACAACCCCAAACTGTGTCAGGAACTGCCACCCGGCAGTGATTTTCCCTGAATTGGCCAATTAGTGGCCAGAGGGTGCGCTCGCCATCCAATTAAGGACAGTGGACAGCCTCTCGAAGCTGGAGGGCCAATAGGAGGCCCTCTGGCTTGAAAGGAGCTACAGCCTGCCATTTCAGGTGAGAGAGAGAGAGGGCGCCTCCATCTTGAGGTGCCCTCTCAGTAACTTTTAAAACTTTTTTAAAATGGCCACGGCTGACAGGCCGCTTCCAGGCAGCTGGCCTAGTTCGCAACATCACAGGGGGCCTGCAGGCTGACTGGGAAATTCCAGTTGGTCTCCGACAATTGGCTTTAATAGGCCATTAGCTCACCTTAATTGTCTACCCGCTTCTTGCAGGCAGGAAGCCCTTCCAACCCTGATCCCACCTCCAGGAAAATGGCCCGGGGTGGGATGGTGCAAGCAAACCTGCAGCAGCCAACGCATGAATTTTCACACTCGCTCGCCTCCAATATGGGGGCGAAAATCCACCCCAGTAAGATGCTGATTGAATTGCAGACATCTACTTCAAAAGTAACTATTTAACAGCCTGATAATACATTATCAACAACAATTGCAACATACTGAGGGTAATTGTTGATGTGAATGGGATTGAAATTGTCACTACTATTTCAGTATTTTCTGCTGATGCTTCAGCTTCCAACTTTGTCAATATTGCTCCTCACAACGCATATGCTAAAAAGGCTGAAAATTTGAAATTAGATGGCTCACAGGACTTGCCTCTGGCAAGAAGCAACAGCATTGTATGGACTGTTTATGTTATGAATTGTAAGAATTTGAAGCAAAGCACTATACTGCAAAGGGATTTATTATTGTAGGTTTTCTTGCCCAGCTGAGTCAAATATATTCTCTTTTACTAGGAAGTGGAATACACATCATAAAATATATCTAATCCAAATTGCAGGAAATGTACCAAATAAAGTATCAAAAATCAAAATTTATTTGAGGCCAATTTGTTAGAAAATACAATAAAATTCTTCTCTGTCATCGACAAAACCCAGCATGTCACCTGTCTAGTGTGTGTAGCCTAGCATACTCCTCCAGTATATATTGAGAAATAAAATCAATGTATTGCATTTAAACCAGCTTACTGGCCAATTACAGTCACACAACTTGACAAAATAATGTAAGCAATCCTTTTTTCAAAAACTAAAATTCGGATAAATATGAGGAATACATTTTGGAAATTCAGTGCTTAATTCTTCTCCAAAAACATTCAAGAAACATTTTTAGAACAGCCACATGATTACTACTGTCAAAGTCCAAAATCATTCTCTGGCCGTCTCATTGAGGGATTTGTGGGACTCAGTTTATACAGTAAATAGCTCATTGATCCCTGGTAACCATGTTACCGTGTCCATGGTAACCACTGCTCATTGTTTTAGTGCTGCGATTAGTCTGTGGAGTATTGTGACTGAAAGTTCACATGTCATTGATCCACAGTGGCTGCTGCTCAGTGGTTCCTAGGAACCATGTTACCATTAACATGAATGACATCGCAATGACAAGGTGACATCACAGTTTCAACTTTTTCTTGAGTTACAAAAGACATTCCATTCAAAAAGATGATATCAAGGCCATAAATTGAATTACATTGAGAAGGCTCAATAAGCTCTTCCAATTTATGATAAAAGTTATAGATGTGCACAGATCTTTAGTCCATAGATTAGGGCACTCACAATATTTTCCACAGAAAAACAAAATTAAATTAAAAGGAAAATAGATTAAGTTAAGGTAAAATTACATTTGTAGAGTGCCTGCATATTTGACTAAAAAAATTACAGTAACCCTCACAAGCATTGCCATAGCACTATTAACTGCATTACAGCAGAGTTATATAGATTTATTTAAAAGTGAATATTGGTCTATTTTGTTACAAAAAGAATGAAGAAGCAAACAGATCAGAGATAAATGGGAAGATATAAATATGATAATCAGAAAACGTGTGTAAGAGTCAGAGAAAAAGAGCAAGACAAAGAAAAGACAATAAACAAAAAGACAGAGAAGGACAGGGAAAAAAAGAACACAAACAGAGCCTGTGTTAGTTCCACAACCCTGCTGAAAGCTGGGATCTTGAGGAGCAACGACTGGAGAAGTAGGACCACACTGTTGTAGCCCTAAATTAAACTGGTGCTCTCTTCGAGCGTGGCTTCCTGCTGGGCTTGTGAAGTTACAGGAAGAGAAAGACTCCTCCTTTTCTTTTTGACATAGGATGGCATTGCTGGAGGCCAAGAATACTGGACACCAGATCCAGCAGACCAGCGGCACTGCAGCCTAGGGGAATGATATCATCACGGGCCTTCCATCTGCAAGGCCACAACTAAAAAATGCACCAGAACCACCTGTGTTTGTGAATGTAATGGATTAATTTCAAGTGAAAAATATTGATGAGAACAGCAAACTGAATTGTATTGTATACCCGGCTAGTCATTGTCTTTTAAACTCCTGTATTTTGTGAAATTACTTTAGGTGCATGCCTCTTTAAATGATTCTTCCATCCTAGTTCTAGTATACCAGACATAAAGGCATCCAGTACTGGACAGTGGACAGACTGGCTAAAAGCTGGACTGTCTGGTATAAAACCAGACGAATGGCCACCCTATTTTGACACATTTGTCTGCAAGCAATCCCAAGGGACATCAATTAATAAATGTTATAGGTTCTAAAAGTGCAATTCATCTCCTCTACTTAAAATTTAATGTTAATATACACCAGTGAGAAAATATACATAAATTACATTACAAATAAAAACAAAAAATGCTGGAAATATTCAGCAAGTCTGGCAGCATCTGTGGAGAGAGAAGCAGAGTCAACGCTTCAGGTCAGTGACCTTTATTCAGACCTGCTGAGTGTTTCCAGCATTTCTTGTTTTTATTTCAGATTTCCAGCATCTGCAGTATTTTGCTTTTACATAAATTACAACATAGAAACAGGCCATTTGGTAAAACGAGTCTCTGCTGTCATTTACCCTCCACACAAGCAAACAGTCCTAATCACATTTAACCGCTCTGTTTCCCCAATCTAGTCTTGGCTTGTTGACGTAGTTTCTACATCAACTACTAACCCTTGGAAATGAATTTCACAGCCTCACAACTCTCTGTTTCTGTGCTGTAAAACTCTATGACTCTGCATAAAGAATCTTCTCCCGCCCAGCTTTCTAAATCTCGTATCTATAGCTCCTCATTCTACATTCCTGAACTACTGACAACAATTTCCTTTGATATACCATGTGCCATCCTTTCACAATTGTTAGCAGGTCTGTCATATTGCACTGTAATCTGTGTTGTTCTAGCAGAAGTGTTCCAATTACATAGTTTCATGCTAAACCCCCACCTGCCAAGAATGAGGCATATTAATTTTGCCATATGGACATTAAATTTCAAACTGTTGCTGAAGTGAAGAAAGGACTTGTTTAAAAAATCACCAGGCCCTTGGCTGGAAAAACACTTTTTGCATACTAACAGCCAGTGCTTGGAAGGACAAAGGGGCTATTCCCTGCTCCAATTTAACCCACAATGGACTTTGAGCACCAGTTATTGTGTGTAAGAAGAGAAATTCCAGGGTCGGCTAAGACCAGAGAATCCACAAACAGACATGGTCAGACCAGCTAGTCACATGACTAACCTGCTTGGCAACCTGGGTTTTTCTGAATTGTACAAACAGTTTGAACTGAGAGCGTCTTGTTTGCTCCTGGACTGAAAAGACCTCTCTTGGGTGGCTCGCCACAGCCTCTCCTGTCTGCTCCCATCTCTTTCTCATGGAACTCCAAATCCACTGAAGACACATGAACCCCAAGAGAGAAAAGTCTCCTACAGCGAACTAGGTTTAAGAAGAATACTGGGCCCCAACGAAGAGTAAGATCTACCTACAATCAAGGACTCTACAGTGAGCTGGAAGAACCATAACAAAAACCTGCTTCAGAGATTGCCTCAAACTTTTCCACTTTATTTTCTTCTGCTCTTTTCTGTCTCTATCTGCATGTGTGTATCGCTTATGCATGCTAGCGTGGGTGCGTCGAGTATTCATAGGTGTTAACCAAATTAGAATTTGTTTAATAAATTTCAACCTTTCTTCTTTTAACCTAAGAAAACCTATTTGTGCTGGTTTCTTTGCCTTATAATTGGAAAGCAGTGAACAAGGATTCACCAAGGGGGAGCTAAAAACATGGTGTGTTTAAAATTAAACCCTGTCATGGTAAGACCAGGTGAAGGCTGAGAGAAAACCCTAGACCCCTTTCTTACCAGGTCGTAACAAAAGGAATATAGGAACAGGAGTAGGCATTCAGCCTCTTGGGCCTGTTCAGTTAGATCATGGCTGATCTGCACATCAACTACATTTACCTGTCTTTGTTCCATATCCATGAAGTTAAATGGTTAAACCCTTTGGATAAAATGATAAGCCAACTTGGTCCTTGTTTCTTGTCGTGCCTTTATTTTAATGTTCCAATACATTAAGCAGGATACAGTCAAGCCTAGGCACGAGCTCTTCAGACAGTAACATTAATCAAATTATCCCTTTTTGTACATTCAAATCTCCCTCTATTTCCTTTAACTTCCGTGATTGGTTCCAAGTTTGTGCATTGCCTTATATGGTGCATCACCCTTAGCGGCTCCCAGTTGCAGCCTGTGGTAAATGAGTTTTTAAGCTGCTAATCTAATCCATTGCTGAGGTGATCAGGGCCTTTGTTTTCTGCAAATTTAATCATGCATACACTACCATATGTCCCAGCTGTCCTTTCCACTACTTTTCAACTTAACTCCTTCCTACCATGTCTCAACAATCCCTTGATACTCTTACTTTGGCAGATTAAATCGAGGCCTTCAAAAGAGAATTGGATAATTACTTGAAGAGAAAAATTTGCAGGGCTACGGGGAAAAGGCAGGGCAGTGGGATGAGGTGAGTTGCTCTTGCAAAGAGCTGGCACAGACATGACGGGCTAAATGGCCACCTGCACTGTAACCATTCTATGATTCTATAACCTCACATAAATCTATTGATCTCAGTCTTGAAATTTTCAATTGATCCAGCATCCACAGCCTTCTGGGGGAGGGAGTTCCAGATTTCCATTACCCTTTGTGTACCTTTTATGATCGTCTCCTCTGCTGGAAAGTAGGCTGTGTTCCACAGGAGATGTGCGATACCAAAATCATCACAAAAACAAAGGCGACAGATTGCAACAACTGCAGGGGCATCTCACTCCTTAGTGTCATGGGGAAAGCCTTTGCTCGGGTCATATTTGAAAGACTCCATTTACTTGTGGACTGGGTGTACCCGGAAGCACAGTGGGGTTTCCGTGCCAACAGATCTACTGTGGATATGATGTTCTCCAGACGCCAACTACAAGAGAAGTGTAGGGAACAGAGTATACCTCTTTACCTTATTTTCGTAGATCTCACTAAGGCATTCAACACCGTCAGCAGAGCAGAGCTCTACAAGATTTTGGGAAAAATTGACTCCTCAGTCTCATCCACTCCTTCCATGGCAACATGCATTGCTCTATTCGGCTTGATGGCTCCATTTTAGACAGTTTTGGAGTGAAGAATGGAGTGTAACATGGTTGTGTCCTAGCCCCCACTCTGTTTGGCACCTTCTTTTCCATCCTCCTGATCTTTACCTTCCCTGCAGATATGGAAGGAGTCTACTTGCACACTAGGTCAGATGGCAAGCCCTACATTCTATCAAGGCTGAAAGCAAAAACAAAAACACCACGTCCTGGTCAGAGAACTCCTCTATGCTGATGATGCTGTGCTAGTCGCTCACATGGAAACTCAGCTACAAAGACTCATGGACTGTCTCTCCCATGCCTGTAACATGTTCTCCTTGACTATAAACATCAAGAAAACTGTGGTCATGGCACAAGGTGTTGTATGTCCACCTCTGATCACAATAAGTAACACCCCACTGGAAATGGTTACTAAATTCTGCTACCTTGAGTCCACGGTGATAGACAATCTGTCCTTTGATATAGAGCTCGATACACACATAGGGAAAGCAGCTACCACCTTTGGCCGAAATGTGCATGGGATAACACTAAGCCGACCCTTAGGACCAAGCTGATGGTTTATAAAGCCTGTGTTCTCAGCACCTTGCTGTATGGCTGTGAAACATTGGCGACTTACAGCTACCAGGAAATGAAGCTCAATAATTTCCATCTTCGCTGTTTGCGGCACATTATGGGTAGGTATATCCTGGCAGGACAAAATCACAGATGTCACAGTCCTCTCAAAGGCACAGCTCTCAAGTGTGTTGGCACTAATCAAACAGAGGTGGCTTCGGTGGGTCGGACACGTCCGCAGGATGGAAAATGGTCGCAAACCCAAAGATCTTCGGTTTGGTGAGGTAGCTGGGGCCAAATGGCCAGTGGGGCGGCCAAAGCTCCGCTTCAAGGATGCTTGCAAGCGTGACATGAAGGCCCTAAATGTCGACTATAACACCTGGGAGTCACTAGCTGGCGAAAGAGGGAAATGGCAACACATCCTCTGGACTGGTGTGCACTACCATGATGACCAGTTGCTACAGCAGCTTGGCAACAGGCTCCAACGTCAAAAACAACAACTCACAGCATCACTCGGCAGCTTCATATGCGGCACCTATGGCAGAACCTGCCTCTCAAGGATTGGCCTTCACAGCCATCAACAAAGGTGCACCAAGAAAAGACACCCCACCTAAATGGATTGTTTGCTGCGTGTCCATCATCTTTTTTAGATAGAAGGATGCCAACCAACCTTGTGTGAGAAAGTGCTTCCTGATTTCACTCCAGTTGGCATCTCCAAAAATGTATAGCACTACCTCTGTTTTAGACTGAATTATCAGTCCAAAATATGTGCTGAAGTTCATACTGGAGCTTGAACACAAAGGTGATAGTGCTACCAGCTGAACCAATTTGATACATAAATGCAGAATTTCTGCTTGGTGCCACATCCCTTCACAAGACCATATTAGTGGATACTAGCGTAATAAACTGAATTACCAAATAGGTTTATTCATAAATTAAGTCATTTATAGTAGCAAGCAGTAACAGAATGGATTGTGTGTGTACAAATAATGCCGCAGCTTTGAAATAGTTCATGAAAGGTTTAAACAGATAAACTCATCCATTTCAGCTGTTTCATTGAAACTGTAACTAACTGGTATATCGAATTTATCAAATCCTTATAGCTGTAAAAATTCTTTGGACCAAAAAGGAAATCTTCTTGTGGATGTGGAGGGCATGGCTCAAGTATTGAATGAGTACTTTGAATCTGTCTCCACAAAAGAAGAGAGGATGCTGTCAATGTCACAGTAAAGGAAGAGAGAGTAGAGAAATTGGATGGGATAAAAATAAAATGAAGGTACTTAAACATCTGGCAGTGCTCAAATTCATCCAGTCTGCATGGAATGCATCCTAGATTGCTGAGGGAAATAAAAGTGAAAATAGTGGAGGCTCTGGCCTCAATTTTTCAATCCTTCTTGAATATGGGATTGATGCCAGAGGACATCCCTGTTCATGAAAGGGGAAAGGGATGAACATAGTAACTATAAGCCAGTCAGTCTAAGATAGGTGGTGGGGAAACTTCTAGGTTTAATAATCTGGTACAAAATTAATTTTCACTTGGAAAAACGTGACTTAATATGTGAAAACCAGCACAGATTTGTTAAAGGCAAGCCAAGCTTGATTGAGTTATTCAGTGAAATAAAGGAGAGGGTTAATGATGGTAGGGCAGTTGTTCCTCAATCACTCCTAACACCGCCTCCCGTTCCCACAGCACCTTTCCATGCAAGTGCAGGAGATACAACACTTGCACTTTACCTCCTCCCTTCTCACTGTCCAAGGTCTCAAACACTCCCTCCAGGTGAAACAGCGATTTACTTGTACTTTCAATTTAGTATATTGTATTCGCTGCTCACAATGTAGCCTTTACACTGGGAAGATCAAATGCAAATTGGGCGACTGCTTTGTGAGACACCTCCGTTCAGTCTGCAAGCTTGAATCCGAGCTTCCGGTCGCCTGCCATTTTAATTCCTCACCTTGATCCCACTCTGACCTCTCTGTCCTCAGCCTCTTGGAGTGTTCCAACAAAGCTCAACATGAGTTCGGGAACAGCACCTCATCTTTTGAATAGACACTTTACAACTTTCCAGAATCAACATTGAGTTCAACAATTTTAGATCATAACCTCTGCCCCCATTTTGTTTTCTTTTTCTTTGCTGGTTTTGATGTTTCTTTCTTGTGTTTCTCTTTTGTTTGCTTTAAGATGGCAACTGTTCATGATTCTGCCATCCACACTTCCTCTAGACACATCTTTTCTTTACTGGTTCCATTACCACTCCCTTTGGCTTTGCAAGCCTTTCATCATTTAGTCTCTCCTGCCTTCCACATTATCACAGGCCTCCTTTTTGTTCTTTTTCCCACCCTTGACCTTTTCACTTTCTTAAAACCTATTACATCTGTAACATTTACCATTTCTGATGAAAGGTCATTGACCTAATACATTGGACTGGATTTTCCCAGTTGGTCACGATCTCGACATGGGCCTCAATTCTGGGTTGAGAACCCAGATGTTGGTTGCAATCTTCCCAGAGGTTGCCAATTAAGGCCTGCTGCTGGGAGGCCACCTCGAGAGAGCTGGTGGGCTCTGCAATTGGCAGAGACTGCTCCGATGCCGGAGAGATCCTATCTCTATTGGAAATTGGCCCCTTAAGTGGTGTAAATAGCTGCCTGCCTCTTTGGAGCAGGCTGCCAATGTCTTTCCCTGTCTACCCCTGGGAAGTACTCCTGGAGGCGGGAATGCATCAAGGAACCGTCCTGATGCAGCTCCCCGCACTATTTTCCCGGCCCCCCTCTGCCTCTAACCCCGCCTCCAAGGGGGCCAGGAAAATTCAGCCTCTCCACAGATGCTTCCTGCTGATCTGCTGAGTATTTCCAGAATTTTCTGTTTTTATTTTGACTTTCCAGCATCTGCAGTGTTTTGCTTTTATGTTGTTGTAGGGCAGTTGATGTTGTGCACATGGACTTTCAAAAGGCATTTGATAAAGTGTCACTAAATAGATGTGTTAGCAACATTGAAGTCCATGGGATTAATGGAACAGTGACAGCATAGATACAAAATTGTCTAAGAGATAGAAAGCAGAGAATAGTGGTGAACAGTTATTTTTCTGACTGGAGGGAAGCATGCAGTGTCCCCCAGGTGGCAGTATTGGGACTACTGCTTTTTTATATATATTAGTCAACTGGACTTGGGTGTAGGGGCACAATTTCAAAGTTTGCAGATGATAGAAAACTTGAAAATGTAGTAAAGATGAAATTTAATGCAAAGAAGTGTGAAGTCCTGCATTTATGAGGACATATGAGGAGAAGTACTAGAAACAAAATGGTACAATTCTAAAAGGTGTGCAGGAACAGAGTGACCTGGGGGTTCAGGTACATTGATTCAAGCAAAATGAAGAGAGAAGTGGTATGAGAAAAGAAAACGACATGAGGGATTTTAATTAACCACTACTTTTATGTTATGGTTGGAGGGGTAACCCCATCATTCAGCAATAAGAAAAATGTTTGAATTTTTTGATAAAACTGAAAAAAAAGCTAAGAAAACCTGAATGCTCTTAAAGTAATGCTTATATACCACACAAATTACACCAAAATTATTTCCCTTTTATGAAGTATTGTAATTGTGAACCACAGCATTACACAGCAGATAATCTAGTGACATCAAATGTATTTATGTACTTTTTGCCACAATACAGGCTCTTTCATGTGCTTTCCCGTAAAACAAGTGTTTAATGGAGAAGAACAATAGCAAGCATTTACTAAGACCAGAGGATGACATTACATAATCCAGGAGGGTGAGTGCTTTACACAGGTGTATGCTTGTGAATCTATTGAAATGTTATTAGAGGAACATGACTACTAAGTTATGAATATGTTCTTTATCACTTGAACTGATTGCAGAAAAGTGTCAATACCTAGCCTAAGAATATGCAAAAGCATTTTCTGTAAAAAGGTAGTTTTATTGTGAAGGTCTAGCATGGTGGCTCAGTGCATTAGAATGGAATGATGTGATTCTGATAAACAATCGTATAGCATGTTACTTGAGTTGTAGAGACTAAAAAAGTTCAGGTTTAATTCTGCAGTGTCACTGGAAATGCCATTGAGGACAATATTAGGACTCCTTGGCCCTGATCTTCAGTTGGGTTGGAAAGAGAGTTGGGAGGGATGGGGGTTGTGTGGAAGGGAGTGGGAGGAGCAGCATTTTCTGAAAGTGTGGATTTTCTGGACAACCTGCAGAAATTAACCACAGGATGTCTTTTAAATTTTTTCAACATGTTTCCCACCTGACAGGCAGCCAGATTAACAGTCTAGCTGCCTGTTGGGTGAGAAACATAGAAACATAGAAAGTAGGAGCAGCAGTAGGCCATTCAGTCCTTTGGGCCTGCTCCGCTATTCACAAAAGATCATGGCTGATCGTCTAACTCAGTACCCTGTTCCCATTTTCTCCAAGGAAGCAGCCAGGGAATGAAAAGGAGTCTGCTTGTGAGAGTGAGGGTGAATCGGACATCTCAGGAAGGGTTGCACATCACAGGGTGAATCAGATATTGTACCATGTAAGTACGCTTGTTATGCCTGGAGGAAACACACCTGCTCCTCCTGGCCCACAAGCAGTGCAATGAAGGCACATGTCTCATGGATACAGCCCTCCTTGCCTCCTTTTACTTGCTGGCATTCCTTGTTCACCTGCTGGAATCCCAGCCTCCATGAGTTAAAAATAAAAATCTTGTTAAAATAAAGACATGCAGCCTCCTTAAAAGTTTTCCCACCTCTTGAGAGTCGGTTGGTTGCCTGCCCCTGATCTGCCTCAGTTAAAACCAGAGGTGGGTGGGTTGGGGCAGGTGGGAAGGTAAACATTTTTAAAATCTCAAACCCCAACCCCAACACACCCATCCTTGGGGGTTTATTGTTCCTATTGTTCCTGTTTTCAGAAGAGGAAAAGTATCAGGCAAGGTTCTTGATCCTGATCAATATTCAATTTGGTAGTACAGTACTAGAGAATTGCTGAAAATAAGAAGCATGTGGTTGAAGCTTTTCGTCTTGCACTCATTAGGAGAATGCGCAAGAATAACCAATGTAAGGGAAAACAATAACTTATACTGCATGAGAAGAGAGTGCTGATTGGTTGGCAAGTTAACTCTGGTAGAGGCGTTGCCATGGAGAATGCACCAGTTTATGGTGACTGACAGTTAACTGCCAAGCTTTGTTTGAAATTTAAACCAGGCAGCTTGACTCTGGTCAAGGCATTGCCCTGAGGAATGAACCAGCGAATGGCTGTCACTTATTTTGTTTAGCTGAAACAGGCGCAATGTGTGTACATGTTCTTTCTGTTTGCAAAGAACAGGGCCCTGTGTATTAATATATGTAGCTTCCAATACGCGCAAATGCGCCACACTGCGAGCCCTACTGACAATTGGTTGTCAGCGTTATTCTTAGTAATTAATAAAATTTGGAATTAAAAGCTAGTCTAATGGTGACCATGAAACCATTGTTGATTGTTGTAAAAAAAACACATCTGGTTCACTAATGTCCTTTAGGGAAGGAAATCTGCTGACATTATGGAAATCTGCCGTCCTTACCTAGTCTGGCCTGCACCAATGTAGTTGACTCTTAAATGCCCTCTGAAATGGCCTAGCAAGCCACTCAGTTCAAGGGCAATTAGGGACAGGCAATAAATGCTGGCCTAATCAGCGATGCCCACATCCTACAAAACAATTTTTTAAAAAATTCCGGGTCATCATAACTGGCTGCGTAATTTTTTTTCCCTCATGTTGCCTCTGGCACTTTTGCCAATCACCTTAAATCTGTGTCCTCTGTTAACAACCCCTCTGCCACTGGAAACAGTTTCTCCTTATTTACTCTATCAAAACCCTCCATGATTTTAAACACCTCTATCAAATCTTCCCTCATCTTTCTCTGTCTTGAGGAGAGCAACCTCAGTTTTTCTGGTGTCTCCACATAACTGAAGTCTTTCATCTCTGATACCATTCTAGTAAATCTCTTATGCACGCCATCAAAGGCCTTGACATCCTTCCTAAAATATGGCGCTCAGAATTGTACACAGTAATCCATTTGGGCTTAACCAGTGTTTTTTAAAAGCTTAGCATAACTTCCTTGCTTTTATACTCTATTCCTCTATTTATAGATCTTTTTAACAACATTCTTAACTTGTCCTGCTACCTTCAAAGACTTGTGTACATATATCCCCAGCTCTCTGTTTCTGCACCCCCTTTTAAATTGTACCATTTAGTTTATATTGCCTCTCCTCATTCTTCTGACTAAAATAAATCTTTTCACACTTCCCTACATTAAATTTCATCTGCCATGTCTTCTCATTTCACCAGTCTGTCCATGTCCTCCTGAAATCTGTTACTACCCTCCTCATTGTTTACATTTTCAAGTTTCACATTATCTGCAAACTTTGAAATTGCACCCTGTATAGTCAAGAACAGGTCATTAACATATATCAAAAGAGAAGTGTACTAACACTGAACCCTGGGAGGCATCACTGCGAACTTCACTCCAGTCTGAAAAACAACCGTTCATCACTACACTGCTTTCTGTGCCTTAACCAATTTTGTATCCATGCAGCCACTACCTAGTTAATGCCATGGGCTTTGATTTTGCTAACAAGCCTATTTTGTGACCCTTTATCAAACATTTTGAAAGTCCATATATACAACATCAACTGCACTCCCATTATCAACCCTTTCCCTTTACTTCATTGAAGAAGTCAATCAAGTTAGTCAAACACGATTTTGCCTTTAACAAATCCATGCTAGCTTTAATTTATAACTCATATTTTTCCGTGCCAATTAATTTGTCCCAGATTAATGTGTCCAAGGGTAGAAGTTTCCCAGGCAAGAGGAGGCTGGTTTGGGTGCATGCAGGGAGTTAAATCCTCTAAAACTGATGGATCAGGATCTCAACTTTCACCCGGGCTGGTTCCTAGGCAAATGGGGAACCCCCTTGTGCTGTCAGGAAACTCATTAACAAATACAAATAGGCAGTTAAGTCTGTCTTTAACTCTCCATTCTGCCTTAACTGCCAGCACATGGGTTCCACGATATCTACATCTCGCCAATTTGGAAGAGGTGAGTGCACAGCGGGAAGTCATTGTTGAATGAAATTGACCAACTTGCAGTAGTATAAAGGCTGAAATCAGCAAGCTTGTGGTTAGCCACAGTGAAAGGCTAGCACTGACAGGATTAGCTGTTTCAGTCTGAATTCACTTGTTTCTTTAGGAATTGCGATTTTGTGCACTAACTTTCAAGTACCTTGGAGTCTACTGAGTGTAATCTTAACTTCATGGCTGTGCAACTTCCCTGTAACGTGGAAGCTACCTTTACTGCAGTAGCTTGGACTTCTGAGGGACAGCAGCAGAATGATCCAGCCCTGCAGTCACAACAATGGGGGCAAGAACAGCAACGGGAGCAGCAGCAGCTCCTTTCTCCACAGTCACATACAGTTCCACAGGACAGAGGGGATAGATACAGAGCTGCACCTCAAAGGAGGTGATACCCCCCCAGTACAGGGTCTATGCCAATGATGAGCTTCCTTTACATGACTGAACAACAGTGCCTCAGAAAGCTAAGGCTCTCACAGTAGGTAGTGGAAGATATCTGCAGCCTTCTGGAAGCAGACCTCCGCCCAAGAGGGCCAGGTGGCCACGCATTGCCTGTGGCCGCCAAGGTCACCATGGCCCTCAATTTCTTCACATCCGGTTTCTTCCAGGGCTCTGCTGGTGACATCTGCAGGGTTTTACAATCTGCTGCCCACAACTGCATCACCCAGGTCACTGTTGCCTAGTTTGTCAAGGCCGCAAACTATATCCATTTGCCACAGATGAGGCGACTCAAACCCAGAAGGCTGTTGGCTTTGCATCAGTGGCAGGATTTACACAGGTCCAGGGAGAGAGAGAGCATGAGCAAGAGTTCACCGGGAAACAGCAAGATCAGAGCGGGGCATAAAGAGCTACAAACAGCGCAAGAGGGGAGAGAGAGCAGCGAGGCACAGGGAGCTAGTCGGTGAGTATATGGTAGGTATTTTCTTACTTTCTTTTTTTTTGCTGATTTTTATTTTTTCTCTAACATTTAAGTTGATCTACTAAGTAGAAGCTAAAATACCAGTTGTCAGTAGGTGGTTACTCGTTTGTTCAATTTATAACCATTTTATTGTGTTTATTTAACTTCCAATTTTAGTGCAGTAACTAAATAATTTGAGGCATGGCAGGGCTGCTCACACCCGTTGAATTCACATCCTGTGTCATGTGGGGACTCCAGGACCCTACCCATGTCCAGGACAACTACATGTGCAGAAAGTGCCACCAAATGCAAAAACTCGAGCACCGAATCTTGGAACTTGAGGAGCAGCTGGTGCATTTGTAAGGATGAGAGATACATGGTTAGCACGTTCCAGGAGGTGGTCCCCCACTGCTTAAGAGAGTGCAGGCAGAGAGGGACTTGGTGGCTGTCAGACAGTCAAGAAGGACAAGGCAGGTAATGCAGGAGTCCCTGGAGGGCATCCCACTTTTTAACCGGTATTCAGTTCTGAATACCGATGGAAGAAAGGGTTCCTCTGTAGAGTCATGACCAGAGCACCATGGGTGGCTCATCTGTGCAGGGAGGGAGGAGAAAAGACAGGAAAGCAACAGTGGTAGGGGATTCTATGGTTAGGGGAACAGACGGGCATTTCTGTGGTCACAGACATGATTCCAGGATGGTATGTTGCCTCCCTGTTGTAAGGGTCATTGATATCACCAAGTGACCAAGAGGTCGTGGTCTACATTGTTACCAATAGTATAGGTAGAAAAAGGGATGAGATCTTGCAGGCGGAGTTAGGAAAGAGATTAACAAGCAGGACCTCAAAGGTAGTAATCTCCGGATTACTCCCAAGGCCACGTGCTAGTGATATAGAAATAGGAGAATACACCAGATGAATGCATGGCTAGAGAGATGGTGCAGGAGGGAGAGCTTCAGATTTCTGGCCACTGGGACTGGTTCTGGGGAAGGTGGGACCTGTACAAGCCAAAAGGTCTACACCTGAATAGGACCGGATAAATATCCTTGCAGGAAGGTTTGCTAGTGCTGTTGGGGATGGTTTAAACTAGATTCGCAGGGGGATGGGAACCTGGTGGCAGTTTCAGATGGGACAAATTCAGAGCAGGGAACGGGAGGCAGAAAATTAGTGAGTGAAAGACAGAAGAAGCAAAGGTTAAAAAGTGTACAGCACAAGAATTTGGCAGTATTAAAAGGTATTTATTTAAATGCAAGGAGTATAGCAAATAAAGCCGATGAGCTGAGGGCACCGATAGACACATGGCAGCATGATATCATTGCTATAATGGAAACTTGGCTTAAAGAGGGGCAAAAGTGGGAGCTCAACATCCCTGGATATAGAATTTTCAGGCAGGCGAGAGAGGGGGATAAAAAGGAGGGGGTGTAGCATTATTGGTTAAAGAATCAATTACAGCTGTGAGGAGGGATGGTATGCTAAATGAATCATTATGAGGCCATATGGGATGAACTCAAATAAAAAAGGGGCAGCCGTACTACTAGGAGTGTACTATAGACCCCCAAATAGTGAGCGGGAGACAGAAGAACAAATATGTAGGTAACTTTCTGAGTGCAAAAACAATAGGGCAATGATATTAGGGTAGTTGAAATCCCCCACTATCAACTGGGATACAAATAGTGTGAAGGGCACAGAGGGCACAAAATTCTTGAACTGCATTCAAGAGAACCTTTTTTAGCCAGGATGTAACAAGCCCAACGAGAGGGGCGCGATTCTAGATTTAGTCTTTGGAAATGAAGTTGGGCAAGTGGATGAAGTAGCAGTGGGTGACCATTTTGGAGATAGTGACCATAATACAGTTATATTTAGCATTATTATGGAAATGGACAAAGATAGAACAGGAGTAAAAGTTCTAAATTGGGGGAATGCAAATTTTACGAAGCTGAGAGGTGATATACCGAAAGTGGATTGGCTACAGCTACTTGAAGGAATATTAGTGGCAAATCAGTGGGAGGCATTCAAAATTGAGATTCTACAGGCACAGTGTAGACATGCCCCCACAAAGAAAAAGGTGGTACTGCCAAATCCAGAGCCCCCTAGTCATCTAGAAGCGTACAGGGTACGATAAAGCAGAAAAAGAAAGCTTATGACAGTCACAAGAAACTTAATACTTTAGAAACGCCTAGAGGAGTATAGAAAATGCAGGGGTGAAGTAAAAAAAGAAATTAGGAAAGCAAAGAGAGGACATGAAAAAATATTGGCAGGTAAAATCATGGAAAACCCGAAGATGTTTTATCAGTACATTAAGAGCAAGAGGATAACTAAGGAAAGGGTAGGGCCTATCAGGGATGTACAAGGTAACTTATGTGTGGATGCAGAAGATGTGGGCAGGGTTCTTAATGAGTACTTTGTCTCTGTCTTCACAAAGGAGAGAGATGATGCAGACATTATAGTTAAAGAGGAGGAGTGTGAAATATTAGATACGATAAGCGTAATGAGAAAGGAAGTACTGGAGGGTCTGACAGCCTTGAAAGTGGATAAATCAACAGGGTCGGATGGATTGTATCCCAGGCTGTTAAAGGAAGGCAGGGAGGATATAGCGGATGCTCTGAGGCTCATTTTCAAATCCTCACTAGATATAGGCAAGGTACCAGAGGACTGGAGGTCTGCGAATGTTGTACCATTGTTTAAAAAGGGTGCGAGGGATAGGCCAAATTATTATAGGCCGGTCAGTCTGATCTCGGTGGTGGGAAAATTATTAGAATCAATTCTGAGAGACAGGATAAACTATCCCTGATTAATCCGTGCCTTTCCAAGTGACAGTCAGCATGCGTTTATTAAGGGAAGGTCGTGTCTTACTAACAACTGAATTTTTTGAGGAAGTAACAAGGAGGATTGATGAGTGTAGTGCAGTGGATGCTGTCCACTTGGATTTTAGTAAGGCATTTGGCAAGGTCCCACATGGCAGACTGGTCAAAAAAGTAAAAGCCCATGGGATACAGGGGAATGTGGTGGGTTAGATCCAAAATTGGCTCGGTGAGAGGAAACAAAGGGTAATGGTCGACAGATGTTTTTGTGAATGGAAAGCGGTTTCCAGTGGCATTCCATAGGGCTTACTATTGGGTCCATTGCTGTTTGTGGTATATATTAATGATTTGGTCTTAAATGTGGGAGGCATGATTGGGAAATTTGCAGATGACACAAAATTGTCTATGTGGAGTTTGCAAGTTCTCCCTGTGACCGTGTGGGTTTCCACCGGGTGGTCCGGTTTCCTCCCACAGCCAAAGACTTGCAAGTTGATAGGTAAATTGACCATTGTAAATTGCCCCTAGTGTAGGTAGGTGTTAGGAGAATTGAGGGAAGGTGGGGATGTGGTAGGGAATGTGGGATTAATGTAGGATTAGTATAAATGGGTGGTTGATGGTTGGCACAGACTCGGTGGGCCGAAGGGCCTGTTTCAGTGCTGTATCTCTCTATGACTCTATGGCTGTGTAATTGATAGTGAAGAGGATAGCTCTAGATTCCAGAATGATGTCAATAGTTTGGTTGAGTGGACAGAAAAGTGGCAAATGGAATTCAATCCAGAGAAGTGTGAGGTAATGCATTTGGGGAGGGCAAACACAGCTAAGGAATACACAATAAATGGGAGGATATTGAGAGAGGTAGAGGAGGTGACAGACCTTGGAATGCATGTCCACAGGTCCCTGAAGATGGCAGATAAAGTGGTGAAGAAGGCATATGGAATGCTTTCCTTTATTGGCCGAGCTATAGAATACAAAAGCAGGGATGTAATGCTGGAACTGTATAAAACACTGGTTAGTCCTCAGCTGGAGTATTGCATACAGTTCTGGTCACCACAGTACAGGAAGGACATAATTGCACTGTACAGAGGAGATTTACATGAATGATGCTAGGGCTTGAAAATTGCAGCTTTGAGGAAAGATTGGATAGGCTAGGGTTGTTTTCCTTAGGAGGCTGAGGGGTGACTTAATTGAGGTGTACAAAATTATGAAGGGCCTAGATAGAGTAGATAGGAAGGACCTGTCTCCCCTAGCAGAGAGATCAATTACCTGGGGGCACAGATTTAAGGTGATTGGTAGAAGGATTAGAGGGGACATGAGGAAAAACTTTTTGACCCAGAGGGTGGTGGGTGTCTGGAATTCACTGCCAGGAATGGCACAAACCCTCAACTCATCTTAAAGGTACCTGGACCTGCACCTGAAGTGCTGTAAACCTGCAAGGCTATGGACCAGGTGGTGGAAGGTGGGATTAGAATGAGTGTCTAGTTTTTTCAGCTGGTGCAGACACGATAGGCTGAATGGCCTCTTTCTGTGCCGTAACGTTTCCATGGTTCTATGGAGTGATTGATTGCACTCGTCTGGCAGTCAAGACCCCATTAGATCAGCCAGACATCTTCATTAATCGGAGGGGCTTCCACTCCTTTTAATATGCAGCTGGATCTGTGGCCACAGCTGATCTGTGGCAAGATGGTCATGCATGTCTGCGCCAGGTGTCCCAGGAGTTGCCATTACTCCTTCATCCTTCTCATCTACAGCAGGTGTTCTCTCCACGAAACAACCTCAGCAGTTGGCTCCTGGGAGACAAGGTTACCAACTGAATACCTGGCTGCTGACTCCAGTGAGGAACCCTACTACGGAGGCACAGGAGGGATATAACGGGAGCCATGTCAGCACCGGGGCATCAAAAGAGCAAGACATTGGCCTGCTGAAGAATCTGATGCCTTGACAGATCTGGAGGTGCCCTTCAATTGTTGTGTTGTGCTGTTCCCTTCACAACAGGGCATTGCAGAGAGGAATGGAGCTGCCGCAAGAGGAAGATGGAGATCACTCAGTCTTGACTGCCAGACGAGTGCAATCAATCACTCCATAGAACCATAGAAAAGGTATGGCACAGAAAGAGGCCATTCAGTCCATCATGTCTGCACCAGCTGAAAAAACTAGATGCTCATTCTAATCCCACCTTCCACCACCTGGTCCATAGCCTTGCAGGTTTACAGCACTTCAGGTGCAGGTCCAGGTACCTTTTTCGATGAGTTGAGGGTTTGTGCCTCCACCACCATTCCTGGCAGTGAATTCCAGACACCCACCACCCTCTGGGTGAAAAAGTTTTTCCTCATGTCCCCTCTAATCTTTCTACCAATCACCTTAAATCTGTGCCCCTAGGTAATTGATCTCTCCTCCCTCTTCCTCCTCATTGAAGGAGGAGCCTGATGTGCCATTATTACCTGAAGCCACAATCTTGCAGAAATCTAAGCATTCCATCAAGAAGCCTGTGTCACCTCACCCCGCAAAATACATAATTATTGCAGTTATCCAGCCAACCATCACAGTCACACCCTTTCCTCCTCATCAAAGCTGATCATTCCATTCACCAGAAGGAAACTGAGCAGGGTGAATGGGGGAATGCAACAAAGTAAAGGCCATGAAAATAAGGAGTTCACAGCACCTTGTACTTTCATTGAAATAAAGAACATTATTGAAACATTGATATTGTTATAAGCACCCAAATGAATCCCTTAGTGCAAGTAAGATGTCTTGCTCTTATGCTTTCAGTTACTTCTTTGTGGTGCTACCCCTGTGATGTCTGCTGAACTGGAGACATGCTGCTTGTTCCCCTGCTTTAACACATGAGATGCCCATGATGGACATAGTCTGGATTTTGGAGCCTGAGGTCCTGCCAGATACTCCCCTGCAACCTTCAATGATTTGTGCACATATATACCCAGGTCCCTCTGCTCCTGCGCTCCCTTGAGAATTGTATCCTTTAGTTTGTATTGCCTCTCTTCATTCTTCCTACCAAAATAATTCACTTCACACTTTTCTGCATTAAATTTCATCTGCCACTTGTCCACACATTCCACTAGCCTGTCTATGTCCTCTTGAGGTTTATCACTATCTTCCTTGCAGTTCATAGTAGCTCCAAGTTTTGTGTCTTCTGCAAATTTGGAAATTGTGCTCTGTACACCCAAGCCTTTGTCATTAATATATATCAAGAAAAGCCAGGGTCTTAACACCGAGCCCAACTGAACTCCACTACATACCTTCCTCCAATCCGAAAAACAGCCTTTCACAACCACTGTCTGTTTCCTGTCACTCAGCCAATTTCGTATCTATGTTGCTACTGTCCCTTTTATTCCGTGGGCTGTAACTTTGCTGACAAGTCAGTTATGTGGCACTTTATCAAATGCCTTTTGGAAGTCCATGTACACCTCATCAACCTCATTCCCCTCAACAACCCTTTCTGCTGCCTCATCAAAAAATTCAAGCAAGCTAGTTAAGCACGGTTTTCCCTTAACAAATCCATGCTAGCTCTCCTTAGCTAATCCATATTTGTCAAAGTGACCATAAATTTTGTCCCGAATTATCGTTTCTAAAAGCTTTCCCACCATCGAGGTTAAACTGACTGGCCTATAGTTGCTGGGCTTGTTCTTGCACCCTTTTTTGAACAAGGGTGTTTCATTTGCAATTCTCCAGTCCTCTGACATCACACCTGTATCTAAGGAGGATTGGAAAATTATGGCCAGTGCCTCCACAATTTCCACCTTTACTTCCCTAGGTATCCTTGGATGCATCTCATCCACTCCTGGAAACTTAAAAACTTTTAAGTACAGCCAGCCCATCTAATACTTCGTCTGTCAATTTTTACCCCAGCCAGAGTCTCAATCACCTACTCTTTCATTATGTCCTGGGCAGCATCTTTTTTCCTGGTAAGACAAGTGCAAAGTATTCTTTTAATACTTCAGCCTTTCTCCCTGCGAAAATCTCCTATTTGGTCCCACTCCTCCTTTTACCGCCCTTTAACTATTAACATGCATATAGAAGTTTTTTAGATCCCTTTCATGTTAGCTGCGAGTCTCTTCTCATACTCTCTTTGCTTCTCTTATTGGTTTTTTCACTTCCCCCCTGAACCTTCTATATTCAGCCTGGTTCTCAATTGTATTATCCGCCTGACATCTGTCATATGCACCCTTTTTCTGCTTTATCTTACTCTCTATCACTTTCTTCATCCTAATACTAAGGACATCGATACCTGTTCTGTTCAGGTGCAACCCGTCCAGCCTGTACAGGTCCCATCTCCCTTAGATCTGATCCCAATGTCCCAGGAATCTAAAGCCCTCCCTCCTGCACCATTTCTCCAACTCTATCCTCTGCTCTATCCTCCTTTTCCTATGATGACTTGCTTGTAGTACTGGGAGTAATCTGTAGACTACTACCTTTGAGGTGCTGCTTGCCAGTTTCTTTCCTGGCTCATTAAACTCTGCCTGCAGGATCTCATCCCTTTTTCTACCTATGTAGTTGTTACCAGTATGGACCATGCCTGCTGGCTGTTCACCCTCCCCCTTCAGATTGCTCTGCAGCCGCCCTGGCATTAGGGAGGCAACATACTGTCCTGGATTCACATCTGCGGCCGCAGAATTCGCCTAACTATAGAATCCCCTATCACTATTACTTTTCCAATCTTCCTCCTGCCCGCCTGTACAGCTGAGCCAACCATGTTGCTGTGGACTAAACTCTGGCTAAACATCCCAAAAGAACCATCACTTTTACCATTATTCAGCACTGAGTGTCTCTTGACGACACAGAGCATGCACAGAGCAATTGCCAAAGTCAGGTTTTCTTGTAGGTTTAAAACAGAAGATTAACTATTTATAGAACAATATTCATTCCTCGAAATGTTTGCAACTCCACTCACACACACATTCACTCTCACATGCACTCTTGAGAAGCTAGATAAAAGGTTAAAGGGTTAGATTTCAAGGTGTGGTAAGTGTTTGTGATTTACAGTAAACCTGTTGAATCTTCCAAGTAGGACAGTCTCTTTTAAAGATTTAGGCCTGGGTGTTTGTAGTCTGAGCTTGTTGTGGCGTTGTAGATTTCTGGTGGTTAAGATTTCAGACTGGAGGTTGCAGTCACTTTCAGTTCTCTGCTGCACCAAGTTGAAGTGTAGAATTAGCAGCAGGGCTACTGCTTCTTGTCTAGGCTGGATTTTTCCACAGCCCCTGGATGAACTGCCTTTTTGTGATGTTACTGTGATCTCCCCCCACCCCCCACTCTCTCTCTCTCTCTCTCTCCAGAGGGTTTCCTTTTCAGGTCAAAGTTCATTATCTTAGCATTTTTTGTTATTTGACACATGGCTTTGTCCCCTGGTGTGACTACACAATGGACCAGAATGTGGAATCCAAGGCCATCCATTAATGTCTGGTTGAGTATCATTCTGTTATGATGTGTCTACTTCACACCTTCTTTGTCTCAGAAGAAATCCATTCAATTCAAGAATTTCTCTTCATAGTTCCAGGATGGGTGTAGTTGACACCTCTTGGTCTAGAATGTATCCTTTCATTCTTTCGAGACAGTGAAGCAGTGTTTGAATACATAGACCAAGTCATCTGACCTTTGGTGGCCATTTTGCAGCCCATTGTCCACTTTTTTACAGGAGAAGTCAATTACAAAGATTCCACATTGAATAAAGTTCATATCTTATAAGCAGGAATGTGATATGTCTTTATTGGGCATGACAACCTCTTTATCTAATTTTATCCTGGCCAATTTTTCTACTATATTCTCCTATACTGTGACCTTGGCCATATCCGAGACAGATGCAGGGAACTAAATTAGTACCTCAGCCAATGCTCTCTACCTCCACAAGATCTTCCTTTTTGTTCCCTAATCAGCCCCACTCTTCCTTTGACTATCCTTCAATTATTTATATGTTAATAAAAGACTTTTAAGTTCCCTTTATTTTACCTGCTAATCTATTTTCATACACTCTTTGCCTCCCTTATTTCATTTTTCAGATCTCCCCTGTACTTTTTGTATTCGGCTTGATTTCTCTATTGAATTACAAATCCAACATTTATCATAAACCTTTTTCTGTTTCATTTTAATCTTTACATTTTTAGTCATCCAGGAAGCTCTACTTTTGGATGCCCTTTCTTCCCTACTTGTGGGAATATATCTATTCTGTATCCGAACTATCTCTTCTTTGAAGGCTTCACATTGCTCATTTACTGTTTACATGTTTTCATTTACATGCTAGTCTTTGATCCGATCCACCTGAGCCAGATCCTTTTTCAACTCACTGAAATTAACCCTCCTCCATTTCAGTATTTTTACATTTGGCTTTCCTGTCCTTTTCCATAACTACTCTAAACTTTAATAATATTGGATCACTGTTGCTCAAAAGTTCTCCCACTGAAACATATCCACTTGCCCCACTTCATTCCCCAGAACTAGATACAGCACTGCTTCCTTCCTCTTTAAGCTGAAAACATCTTCTTCTTCTTTGGCCTCCTTGTCTCGAGAGACAATGGGTAAGCGCCTAGAGGTGGTCAGTGGTTTGTGGAGCAGCGTCTGGAGTGGCTATAAAGGCCAATTCTAAAGTGACAGACTCTTCCACAGGCGCTGCAGATAAAATTGGTTGTCGGGGCTGTAACACAGTTGGCTCTCTCCTTGCACTTCTGTCTTTTTTCCTGCTAACTGCTAAGTCTCTTCGACTCGCCACTCTTTAGCCCCGCCTTAATGGCTGTCCGCCAGCTCTGGCGATCACTGGCCACTGACTCCCACGACTTGCGGTCGATGTCACAGGACTTCATGTCGCGTTTGCGTCTTGCAAACGTCTTTAAAGTGGAGACATGGACGGCCGGTGGGTCTGATACCAGTGACGAGCTTGCTGTACAATGTGTCCTTGGGGATCCTGCCATCTTCCATGCAGCTCACATGGCCAAGCCATCTCAAGCGCCGCTGGCTCAGTGGGGTGTATATGCTGGGGATGTTGGCCGTCTCGAGGACTTCTGCATTGATTGATCAAGAAAGTTCTCTGTACATATTTCAGAAATTCCTCTCCCTCTTTGCCCTTACTCTGTTATTTTTACAGGCTATATTAGGATAATTGAAGTCTAGCCATTATCATGGCTATAGTTCTTGCATCATTCTGTAATTTGTCTACAAATCTGCTCCTTTTTCTTCTTCACATATTTAGTGGCCGATAGTATTCACCCAGCAGAAGAATAGTGCCTCCATTGTTCCTTAGTGCTAATCAAATAGATTCTGTCTTTGAACCCTGAAGTACATCATCCTTTTCTAGTGCTGTGACATTATCTTTGATCAATACTGCCACCATCCTTCTTTTTTTCCCTTCTCTATGTTTCACTATAGCCAGGAATATTAAGTGACCATTATTCCCCTTGTTTGAGCCAGGTCTATTATTACCATGATATCATAATCCAATGTGGCTACTTGTGCCTGCAGGTCACCTATCTTATTTAAAATTTGCGCACAGGTCCACCTCGCATTTTCCCCCTATCAAATCCCTCCCATTTCTGAACTATTCTTTATTTTTAATACTGTTTGTCCCTCCCAGTCCTCTATGTATCTTGTATTTCCTCTCTAATGCTTCATCCTGGTGCCCCTTCCCAAGTTAAATTAGTTTAGTGTTTTATTTTTTGGGTGTAATTTTCAGCTTTGATAGCTGAGCAACACTAGAAGGTGCACTTGTGGTATGTCAGAAAGACTTTGATTGTTAATCCTTTCTGTTGAATCCATTCTTGATTTAGTGTTGCATTTGTCATTACGATTATAAATGCGACACAAAAATTTGAATATGGGCCTGCCAACAAAGTCCTATAAAAGTGTGCATTATTATAATGCATTACATTGCATATAATTTGAACTATTGAATCAAAATTCAACAGCTTAAATAAAAATCACCCTTGTTTTTCAGCAAAATAAACTGGTGAATTAACCGTGGTAATAGCCTCCATATTTGATGTCCACTGTGAATGCGTCATTATGCACTCATTTGAATTCCACATGGCTGATATGAGATGTAGTAAGCACAGAAAGTAGGACAGTGTCACGTGCTTCAGTTCTGTGTGACATTAATCAAATGGGTCATAGAATGTCCTGTCATGTTTCGGACTATAATACACAGGCCAGATCAACTCAGTGAGAATATGGTTGTCCTTGGGAATGCTTTCATTCTGGCTTAAAAGGAAGGTCCGATTGACCAGCACTTTTTAGACGTTGTCAAGCAGCAATGTTGGCCCATTTTTTTTCTATATTGTAAAAGGAAATTACAGGAAGTTGGTGTGAGGTTGAAATGTAAACAGAAGAACTTCATTGAATTCACCATTGGGAAAATATAAGCTGAACTCATCTTAAAGCAATTGGATTTAATACATGTGCAGCCCATGTTGATGGATATTTGGCTTGGTAGATAAAGGACTTGTGCACAATAGCTCCATCCCAATTACTACATCTATTGCCCAGTAACTGCACATATCCAGGTTTCCTACTTTAAGTTAGTATGCAAAAACAAGGATTAGGCAGCATTTAAAAAAAAAATGCTTTTAGTCCAGCAATAAGAAAATGGTTTTTCAGCTCGTATGTAACTAATTGCATCATAGTACTGGAGATGATCAAGCATTTTGTTCCCACAATAAACATCAAAAGACTAGTCATTAAAAAAAAAATCAGGGAATTTGGAGTTGACAGTCCATCATGAATTTTTTTTCCACAACCTGTGAGGATCCCAACACTGCAACTCATTTAATGCTGTTTTTGAATGTTTGAAATGTAATGATGTTGATGGCATCCGTCCGTCTTGCGAGATGAGGGACTGCACCCGCGTGGTACATCATTTCTGGATTGAACATCATCTGTTGTGGCTGTAGAGGCCAGCTTGTGAGTGGCAATGCCTTCTGGAGCTGGCACAGATGAATAACATTGGTTCCAGGTCGACTGATGGTTTTTTACCTTCTGCCGGGCTCTCTTTTCTGCCATCTGGTCATTTCTTTTGTCCTCTGCTTTTTTCCACGCCCTTCCTGACAGCTTGTCTCCAGGCTCTCTGGTCAGCAGCAAGGACTTCCCATGCATCAACTCTGATCCTGGTCACCTTGAGGTCTTGCTTGCAGACATCCTTGTATCGCAGGTGTGGGTTACCTGTTGGCCTTGCCCTGTTGGCAAGTTCGCCATAGAGCATGTCTTTGGGGATGCGGCCATCAGCCAGTCTACTCACATGATGCAGCCAACGGAGTTGTCGCTGACTCGAGGGAAAACATGCTGGGGATCCCCGCACTCTGGTGTGCTTCCATATTTGGCATTCCATCCTGCCAGCAGATGCCCAATATTCGTCTGAGGCAGTGGAAATTGGCACATGGATTGCCAAGGCTGCAGCTGTCATGTCAAAGTTAAGAAGATGAGTGTGGACCAACAGCAAACTAACCGAAATTACAAAGCTCTGTGGGTACCAGGCTTGTGTTCTCAGCACCCTCCTTTTACAGTAGCGAAACATGGACAACCCGAAATGCAATGAGATCAGTGATTTTGGATTTTTATTTGGTGGTGGTGGTCAGGAACTAGTTTATTACTTACACGGAGGTGCCAAATACCCTGATCTCTTGGTGTGCAACGTTTTTAAAAAAAGGAAACTGCAATTATAAAATTCAACATAGTGCAGCTTCATTATTGCAAGCTTCCTTTTTAAAAAATCAAAACTTCCAATATCGTGAGCAGAACATTGATATGGTGAACTCTTCCTGATATATAGAGGTTACAATGGTGTGCTAAAGACTCAGCGTTATGCCTCCAGTCCCCTACACGATGAGTTCATGATTTAAAGTTTTAAAAAATTCTTTCATGGGATGTGGCCAACATTTGTTTCCCATCCGTAAGTGCCCTTGAACTGAGTGGCTTGTTAGGCCACTGTGGGTCTGGAGTCACATGTAAGCCAGACCAAATAAGAATGGCAGATCACCTTCACTAAAGTGAACCAGATGGGTTTTTACGACAATCGATGATAGTTTCTTGGCACCATTACGGAGACCAGGGGCTGAATTTTATGAGCCCCTTAATGTCGGGGGTCATAGCGGGGTGAGAGGGGGGTGCCCGTAAAATTCTTGCAGGAGCGGGCTGCCATGACCCCCGCGCTGAGAAGGCCCCGCTGTATTTTACCGGCAGTGGCGAGGCCTCAGTGCAGCCTTCCCGCAGCTTGGTAGCGGGGCCTTCATTAACAAATTAATTAAAATGAAATGCAATTAAACTTACTTGGTCCTGGCGGCCATCCCATGCCGATTTTATGGCCCCCAGCCACACCTCGCAAGTCTTCGGAACTCCATTCGAAGTTCCGAGGCGAGACACTAGTGGGGAGGAGGGAGGAGTGAAATTATCAGGGCAGGAGGAGGGGGAAAGGGGAAAACACTTTTTATTGGCTCTGGGGATGGTGGGAAAGGGTTGAAGGGCAAATCTTAGAATGATAGAAAGTTTAAGGCACGGAAAGAGGTTGGGGGGAAAGTTCAGGTTTGGAATAAAATAAGTTTTCTGAATATAGGGCAATAAAAAAACCATTGGGGGGGGGGGGTGTTGGGAAAGGGCCCCCCCTCCTCTTAATTATTTTTTACAAGCAAATGAAAAGGAATTTCCCTTTAATAATTTAAATTTTTGCTAAGGACTTGAAGCCCTTTAAAAATGGCACCCACGCGGGGACACTAGACGCTCAGCCCCCTCCATTTAAATGAGCTCCTGTACAAAATATCATGGGCTCAGTGGCGGCGCTTCCAAGTTCAAATGCGCCGCCGCAATATGCAGTGCGCTAATAAAATTCAACCCTAGCTTTCACCAGGGCATTAGCCTGGGCCTTTGGATTACTAGTCCAGTGACATTACCACTATGCCACCCAAGATCAGATGCTGCCATCACAGAAGCTAGCCAACCTTTAGCCACACACACACACACACATACAGTTTTGCAGTATTGGTGTCAGTTGCAGGAGTAGCTCTTCAGCCTGTGCTCTTGGTCATGAAAGGTGCATGGCTGACTCAGAAGGCTTCAAGGGTGTGGAAAAAAATTACCTAAGTATGTGGTTGTGAAAACGGTCAAAAGAGAGAGCTCGAAGTCTTTCCTTCTACATAAGATGTGCAAATCTGCCTGCTTAAAGTTGGACTATATTTTCAAGAGGCTACTCTCATAGGATTCCTAGCAGTGAGTTCATCTGGTCTGAGCATAGGCCTAGGAGCATATCTGTTTTAATGGCTGGTACAGATAAGGGAGGATAAAATACAGATGCTTCATAGACAAATTTTAGGAAACCTCAATGATTATAGTCAGCAATTTACAAACAAAAAAAGTTTATTTAACAATACCATATGTATGCAATTTGCATATCTTTGGTGAAAATAAACATTATAAAACATTTTTATGAACAGAGGGCAACATACATGTTTCTGATGGTGTAATTAAACAGTTTTAAAACCAGTAGGTTCCAATAACCTTTAAGAATCAGATTGGCGGAAGATTTTGGTACAACCTGCAACCAGGCAGTCACTACATATTTTGTAACACCAATCACCAAGTACCTCCAATCTTTCCCCTTTCCTCATTATGATACATCCAATTATTTATTGATTTATAAAAAAATGAAACCAGTTATGTTGGCATTTGAAATATTAAGCATGTCATTTTTTTGGGTTAGAAAGTACTGGAACAAGGAGTATTGGAATAGTGGCATTTGCATCCGTTTGGTTGCTTTTTTCATTTTCTGTATCGATTTCTTAACCACCAATTTATTTTAAAGTGTTTCATTATTCTACAACTACCTGAGCACCAGTCAGGCTTTACTGCATGCAGGATTCAATACAACAATGGAACAAGATATAAATTACATAATGTAAGCTCAGGCAGAATGCCACAACCAGCTTGAGAAATAAAATATATGTATAACATTAACAGCTTTAAGATAGACAGCTATGGCAGTAAACCTCTACTCTGCAGATTTCGCTGAATCAAATCACCCAATGCAAAATGTACTAATTTTGTCCCATTACGATTCTTGACTGACAGGATTATTAGAAGAGCTTTTCAGGTTCTCACTCCACTCCAAAACATAGTGGCCAAAAGAGGTGTTGGACACATCTCCCCTACAATTAGAATTTATATACCAGACTTATCAACACCTAGAATTACACCCCCAGATATTGCTTCCATTTTTAATGGGAGGCTGTTCATAATTTTGGACACCTGCTGGGAAAAAGAATTAAAAACCCAGTGGATCACTTCAAAGTGGAGACAAAAGCCCCATACTTGGCCTCGGGCTGGTGGGGGAGTGGGGTGGGAGGGTTAGGAAAAAGAGAGTGAAAGCTGCCATGGTTTCCCGCATCTGATTTTTTATTATTCATTTATGGGACATGGGTGTTACTGGCAAGGCCAGCATTTATTGCCCATCTATAAAATGCCTGCGAGATGGTGGTAAAACACCAGGAACTGCTGCAATCCACATGGTGAAAGTACTCCCATAGTGCTGTTAGGTTTGGAGTTCCTGGATTTTGTCCCAGTGCGTGAGTGCATGTTTAAGGTGGTGGATAGGGTGCCACTCAAGTGGGCTGCTTTTCTGGATGGTTTCAAGCTTCTTGAATGGTATTAGGAGCTGAACTCATCCAGACAAGTGGAGAGTATTCCATCACACTCCTGACTTATGCCTTGTAGATGGTGGAAAGGCTTTTGGGAATCAGAAAGTGAGACACTAACTGCAGAATACCTAGCTTCTAACCTGCTTTTTAGCCACAGCAATTATGTGGCTGTTCGAGTTAAGTTTCTGGTCAATGGTGACCACCCCCTACCCCCAAGATAATGATGGTGGGAGACTTCACAATGGACTGTCAAAGGGAGGTGGTTAGACTCTTCCTTGTTGGAAGGTGGTCATTGCTGGCATTTGGGTGGCACGAATGTTAGTTGGCACTTATCAGTCCAAGCCCCAATGTTGTCCAGATCTTGCTCCATGCAGGCACAAACTATTTCATTACGAGGAGTTGCGAATGGAACTGAACGCTGCAATCAGTAACAAACTTCCCCACTTCTGACCTCATAATGGAAGTAAGGTCATTGAAGTAGCTGCTGAAAATGGTTAGGCCTAGGACACTGCCCTGAGGAATTCTTGCAGAGATTATTGGTCTGCAACAACCACAACCATCTTCCTTTGTGCTTGGTATGACTCCAGCGCGTGAAGAGTTTTACTTTCTAGGGACCCCTGTTGGAAAGTAAATATGGTTGTTTTTGTCATAAAGTCTCAAATGTGATATCATCTCCATTCATAGCAACAACACTCGCTGTGTGGGCTCACATGAAGAATTATCACTTGTGCAGTGTAAATAAAGGAGGGCTGCAGGTTCCCACAGAACTATACACCAGTATGAACTGCCACATTGCAGTGAGAAAGGGAGAAATAATGAAACAAAGGGGAAAAGCACCAGATTTCACGTACATACTCCAAGCAAATTTGTATCACCACCATCCACTGTGCAAATTAAACATATTGGGTCAGGCTAAGGACCTTTGTCACTCCTCCATTTTGCATCATTCCATTCCTGGGAGGTTTAATGTTTTATTTATAAATAATACTTTTTTTTAAATCTCTGTCATTTTAACTGCAATCTTAAATGCAAAGTTAGGATAATGTTACTTAAGCAATAAAATTCATGCAACTGGCCACTATTTGGTGTGCTGCAGCAGTTACATTATTGTGTACCAGGTAGAGTGTCTAGCCAGACAAGCAGTAGGGAATTTCGCATTTCAACTGTTTTTTTTTTGCACATATCTGAACAGAACAATTCATTTACTACAATAGCAGGGGAGTGTAAGCCCACCCCTAACACTGGGTTGGAAAAGTGAACCAGTTCTATTGTGTTTCCAACCATTTCTGTAAGCTCTCAGCATAGGATCCATGCTTGATATTGATCTGATCCACATGGCACCATTGGATAGAGATGCAATAGAAATATGGATGTGTGGTACAGAACAATCAAGTTTGAATTTTTTGCTCTGTCCTGAACTGAATCACTGGTCTTCAAAAAGCAATGATATCAGCATTTCAGACATCATTGAAATTAGATACAACTGGAGCAAACTCAAGGGAATGCCTGCTAAGGAAAGGCAACGTAAATTCTTTCATTGCTCATGAAAACAGCATGTAACTGGCCTGTGCTGAATTAACTGATCTCAACTGGAATCGCTGTAGGAATTGGCCTCAGCACCACTTATCTACAGAGCGGAAAATCATCTATAGTTTCCTTCCTAATACTACCTTGAGCCTGACCCCATTGGAATGTGTAGATCAGGTGCTGACAGGATCAAACACATTAGCAATGCCTGTAGAACTGTATCTGAGAATGCAATCAATGGCTTTGGAGGGTGGTGGAAAGAGAGAATTGTCAAAACAAAACTCCTGCTACTTCTGGAGGAATTCCTTTTTTACTTCTAGCTTTCCCTGCTGGCTCAGTTGGTGAAATCACTGTTCAGTGTAACTATGCTTCACAGGAAGGATGGTCCCAGTTTCAATCCGCAATCTATCTTTGTTTGCACATGATTATCTGCTTGGGCGAGGTACCAGAGGGTAATGAGCAAGTATGAAAAAGCCCAATTTATAAGAGGAAACCAGTGCTTGCTCAGCTCCAAAACCCCACTTAAAAAACATATATTAAGAAATACAATGAGACAACAAATCAAATAATAGGTCATTATAATTGAGAAATAACTTGTTTAGATTTCAAATTGACCAGTTGATAAGAGGTACAGATAGCCATTAACTTTAATGCAGTTGTTGAACTGGTGGCCATTTTGTTTTCTGTGGCAGCTACTGTAAAATCTGTTCATTCCTGGGACGTTTAATGTTTTATTTATAAATAATACTTTTTTTTTATCTCTGTAATTTTAACTGCAATCTTAAATACAAAGTTAGGATAATGTTACTTAAGCAGTAAAATTCATGCAACTGGCCACTATTTGGTGTGCTGCAGCAGTTACATTATTGTGTACCAGGTAGAGTGTCTAGCCAGACAAGCAGTAGGGAATTTCGCATCTCACTATGCTGAAAACTTGCATTGTGTTAGCCGACTGCTTTCCAGCATAGCCCCAAATCAATAGCTTTTGGCAACCTGCCAAGTCTTGGACTTTAGGTAAGTTAATGTGGGTTTCTCAACTGTTTGGCATGGAGATTCTCACCTGATGATGGGTTTCTGTACATGATCCAAAAAATGGAACTTACAGGCTGTTTATTTATACTAACACTCAACTGCTGGTAGCAGTTGAGAAACAGGAAGACAATGGTCGACGAGTTGTGCGAGTGTATCTCAATGATAGCAGGATAACAGTGCCGCAATTAAATTTTGAAGCTTAGGAAGAATGCCTACCTGCCAGTGTAATGAAAACGGGAACATTTGATTGAGAAACTATTTACTTTGCTTTAAAAAAAATTGTACTGAGCATATAGACCATAATAAGTGGGATTGGTGTCAAAATAAAAAGTCTTTCAAAGCTAGTCCATTGTTAATGACGGAGTATTTCTGGATTCTGGGGAAAAGAATTTTGGAACTGATTTAACTAAAAAGTAAATGTTAACAATGAAAACAGGACACAGTAAATATGACATTTTACAGTTTGCTTTTCTGCTTGTAAGAAAAGTAAATTAATGTATGTATGTAGATATGTGACCATAGAGTGTCTTTGATACCTGTATATTGCATAGGTGTGCTCAACCTGTGTTGCTGAGGTGGGATGTTAGAAGTTAATTAGCTTATGCTACTGAAATAGTAACATCCTGTAACTGGCTCAAAGTAGCCAATGAATAATCTTAACAACATTCATAATATTTTGTTAAATTACTGTGCCCTCTTTCCCACCCCCCCCCCCTTCCCTCCCACCAACACCATACAAGACATGAAAGCTCCCAATGTTAGTCTGTGGAAACTTGTCCTCAGCCCTCTCCCTCCATTCATGTGGGCAGAGGGAGTGGAAAAGGGCCTTAACTCAGGAAAAATAAGTAAATGAAAGCCAAACTGGCATCCCTTCAGACACGGACAAGGATGTCTGCACATATTCAATCCCACTGGGCTACTTCCTTGTGTTAAACATTACACGAGGCATGTCCAAATTATAGACATACATTTTACCTCACTGTGGACTTTGTGAAAACACTGGTGAGCAACAAAAATCTGGCAAACAGTTTACTGACAGGAAATGACTATTACCGAGCAGCTTGAATATGTGATGCAACACTCTATACATTGGAACAAGAAGAAAGCTCCCCACCCTATCTCTCCCTTGGTACACAATGTACTTTTACTGGTCTTACAAGAGGTTTAATTTCTATATCAGACCTGTTAGCTTTCCCTAGGACCATATCAACATGAAACTGTTGAGAAACCTCAAACTTCAGCAAAAATTTGCCATGTTTGGCTGATATCAGAACACAAGTTTAAAAAATATACTTTGTTTTTAAAAGAGAAAAACCTTTTATTCAGAAAGGGCATTATTCCCTGGTATTGGCAAATAGCCCATCCTCCCTGTACATTCCTGTTATTACTTGTATTTTGCTACAAGACCAATAAGAAGCAGATTGTTTTGTGCCAGCTGCCCTGTGCTTTTTCAAATGAAGAAACTTTGCATCATCATTGTGCTTTCCCCCCCCCCCCCCCCCCGCCACAAAAATCAGCAGTGCTAATTAGCCTCCAAAAATCACTGGGATCAGAAAACAATGAAAAAACAAAGGAGAAAAATATAATCTAGTGAAGGGCTGAAGATTTCTCACTACAGATGGCACAAAATAGCAGGCAATGAAAAGTGCTTCTTAAAGGGTTTCCCCAGGTATCCAAAATTAGATGGTTCACTTCCAGAAATATGCTTTCCATGGACAAAACTAGATCATTCCTAACACAAGAAAGCTGATGTGTTGGCTCAAATTTCAGTTGGTAAAAGGGAGGCATTGGCACCAAAAAGTTTGGACATCTGAGATTCTATTATGTAGATCTACAAGATCTGGGAGTCCTGCATACTTCGGGATTGAATTTCAACTCCCAGTGAAGGAAGGAGATTGCTAAATCACTTGCAGGCCCAAATTTCAGGCCTGTGGTATTTTAACTAATGTGCCTCATCTGCATATTTCCAGTCAGCTGCCCATCTGAAATGGGCAGAAAGTAGAAGCTGGTTGGCAGGTGGCAATGGAAGTTTGGACAGCCAAATGCCATAGCTCAGCAGCAAAGGTAGGCTCCCTGGCAAACAGGTAAATCATGGAGAGCGGATGCAGTCTGGGGCAGGAAAGCCCACAACTTTCCTTGTGGGTCCCAAAGCAGCACTCCTGGCTTAGCTTGCATGGCATTTATCGTTCCTTCGGACCACTGTTGATCTACGTCAACATGGTGGGAAATTTGCAGTGGCTACCCTGCTCAAGCCCAATTTAAAATCTAATCAGAGACTCTAATTAGGTTAAGTTTACAAGGCTCTTGTATGTTTCCAATGGGCACCTCATCTACCAAACTGCAGTGAGCAGTTAAAGTGGGATGGTAAAGCTATAGGCTACAACTTAAAGGCCACCCCCATCCCCAGCATGTTCCCATTGAGGGGTGGGTAAAATTTCTCTCCTCGCCCTTGTCTGTGAAAGTTAAAGCATTTTGCATGGATATACATTCGGGTGTTTTATATGGAGGTCCTGCATCAGCAAAGGGACCGTTAACAATGCATGTTACTGTAGAAGTCTTACTATCACTGCACTATCAAAATCTTCTCGTGGCTCTGAGCTTCCACAGCAGTGGACTACCAGTATATTAGCAATTCCTAGTACAATAAGCCAACATTAGCAAGTAAAGAAAATTAATGGATCCAATTGCATCCCCACCCCACCACATAAAAAGACATGATACTGAATCCATTGCCAATAAGTAGGACTTATTGAACATTGCGCCTATTAGAACATTTGGACTAGACTATAATACCATATTGTAATAGTATGGCATTTCTTGAGACATGATTGCCAGTCCAAATCAAGGATTAGAAGAATCGCACAAAAAAGATACCCCTAGTGTCAATACACTACCACAGAGTAGTAATCAGATCAGTTTTTCATTGGTGATTTTCCATTGTGATGAGGCAAGAAAAACTCTGGTGAGAGATTAATTCTACTGTTTTCACACAATTTCTGGCATTAGTAAAGGCCGGGCAGCTGGCAACCTTTCCATCCACTTCTGCAGCTGGAGATGGAACAAAAACACTTTCATAGAATAACAAAGCTAAGAAAAAAGCAAGCACATTTAAATGAGTTACAAAGCCCTACTCTCGTCAATGAGGAAGTCATAAGTCACGAGCATAAACATCACCTCGCGTCCAGGATTCAACAGCATTGCACTTCAACAGATCAATTATTTTATATAATGTATTGTTGAATTAAAAATCAATAGTATGTTGCACACTGGTTTTCATTCTAAAGGCCATGCTCAGTGGTGTTTAAAGATATTGCTTGCTTACGTAAAGGTAATCCAATCCTCTTTGATGCAACCACTACTGTACTATCTTTTGATACAGTCACCACAGGCCTCCCAGAAGGTTATTATAAGGTATATAATATTATCAGTTTAATACAACCAACTGTGGCTTTTGTTTGAACAATTTGATTTATACAGGTAATCTTCTCCCACCAATTTCTGCAAATGCCATCACAGTTCTCCAAAGATCATGGAAGCACAACCATTTGTGATGGCATTTAAAAAAATTTTTTAAATATAACAAACTGCATAGCAATGTCAACTTCATTTTTTTAAAACTTCATTCCAATGTAAAGTGCAGCCTTCTTACTGGCCTCCACTAATTTAGCTGATTGCAGCCTGGGGAGCAGTTAAGAGGCACTACAAATACCTTCAGTGCGAGGAGGGAAAATATACCCACTTTCCAACATCTTGGAACATCTGCTGATTATCCAGTGACCCATGTTAGAAAGAGTGTGTATTTGGACATCAATAAGGACTGACTTGCCTTGCTGTGATATACCGCACAGTCAGTCAAATAGCCAGTTGAGTTAGCCTATGCATGAAGAATGGCGCTTACTGGGGGCTCCTCATGTCAGTGGAGCTGTGTCCCAACACCTGAGAGAGGATGATTTAAATCCAGGGACATTTACCAGTGATGTATAATCAGAGGCAGTTCAATGTTGTCTGGAAACTAAGGCAACCATATTGCAGAAAGGAAAAAAAATGAGAGAGGGTTAACTTTTTAAATATCACCAACGTGCTAGGTTGAAAAATACAGTATATGATCTCCAGGGTGTCTGAAATATTGCCAAGCCCCACCACCCCTTTTCAACCCTGAATACTTATGTTTACATTTTATCAATTAAAAAAAAATCTTTTCTCACTTTCCAACAGCTTGAAATTTTAGCCAATAAAACAGTCTGAAGACCTACTCTGGCATGCAGGCTGATCCATTGCATATGTTGGTTGCTATAAAGTCCACTTTTAAAGAATTGATACAACCCCATGGAGAACTTCTTGTTTGAGAAAGGTGCAAACACATGGCAGTTTACATAGAAGGGCAAACACCTCAGTCTTCGTATGGCTTTTTTCTTCCTTTTGAGAAGGAATTCCATTGAAGAATATTGCCACATTGACACACAAAGGCAGAGAAGGGAGGAGACAGGCTATTTCACGCTATGTTTTTCATTCCGGCTTTTTCCTGGTTTATTGACTAAAGAATCCAGGCACATATGGATTCCAGCAAGGTGCAAAAGTGAGCCAGCAGCCTCCTTCAGCTCTTCATCAACTTCTTGCTGCACTGTTCTGCAGCTTTTTCCAGCCAAATGCAACATACTAGCGCTGTCATTTCCACATCGCTGGGATTTGTAAGCATGGGCATTTAACAGATTATTTGATTCATTCTCGCAGTCATCTACCTCAGACTCTTCATCACTATGGAAGCCTTCACTACCGTCGCTGCCGCCACGGCTAGCTTTCGGAATGAACTCATAGACTTCCTCCACAGAGGAGAAGGATGAAACACTGGATCTGGACTCACTGCAGTGAGACACAGTGCCATTTACACTGTAATTGTGATCTTCTTTAGGATCATTATTGACGACTGGTAAACCGGACAGACTCTTGCCAGCTTTCTGCAATGGAGAAGTTTCCACATTTTCCCTGAAACAGGGGAAAATCAAATTTAAATGAAAGCAATTCAAAATTTGTTAACATGGTACCCATTTTCAAAAAGCACATGTAAGCAACAATACATTTTTTATGGATTCAGTTATCAGGAGTAATCCTGAGGATTATCTGTACAATTATAGACAGTAGTCAACATGGATTCAGAGGGGGAAACTCCTACCTTATTAACCTCCTTTACTTTTGGAAATGGCGCCTCAGGTGGATGGTGGAAAGTCACCTATACTTACAGAAAGCATTTGATAAAGATAAATTAGGCTGTACTTAAGCCAAAAATGGTGGGGATATATATTGGGAATAGATAAATAAACTGAAGAATAGAAATGAGCAGATACTATTTGGAGGAGTTGTGTTAGAATGGGGAAATGCAGAGTTGGGTAATGCAGGTACTGTTGTGGTAAGTACTATTGTTTACACCAATTGACTTCAGTTCAGAAATTCAATGCAAATTGGTCAGATGGAGCATCAGTGGAATTAGAGGAGAAAGCTTGGGAAGAACAAAATTAGTTAGACAATGCCAATATATGCAAGTGGGCACAGGTAAAAAGAAAAGGTAGCGACACATGTACTCCAAGAACAGTGTTGATATAACTAAGTATAATGGTGAAAGAGATTTAGGGGTCCATCACCAAGATGCCTATTTGCACCTCCATAACATCGCTCATCTCTGCCGCTGCCTCAGTTCATTTGCAGCTAAAACCCTCACCCATGCCTATGTTCCCTCTAGACTTAACTATTCCAATGCTCTACTGGCTGGCCTCCCAACATGCATCCTCCATAAAAATGAGCTGATGCAAAATTCTGCTGCCCATGTCCTATCTCGCACCAAGTCCCATTCACCCACTACCCCTGTGCTTAATGAACTACAATGACTCCTGGACTGGCAACACCTGGATTTTAAAATTCTCATCCTTGCTTTCAAAACCTTCCATGGCCTCGTGCCTCCCCATCTCTGTAACTTCCTCCAGCCCTACAACCCTTGGGGATCTCTGCACTCTTCCAATTCTGGCCTCTCATGTATTCCTGATTTTGATCAGTCTACCATTGGCAGCCGTGCCTTCAGCTACATAGGAATTAGGCTCTGGAATTTCCTTCCTTAACCACTCCCTGACTTCATTTCTCTCTCTTCCTTTAAAGACACTCCTTAAAACCTACATCTTTGACCAAGTTTTCCTGTCCTAATATCTCTTTCTATAGCTCGGTGTCAAATTTTGTTTGGTAACACTCCTGTGAAGCACCTTGACATATTTTACTGTGTTAAAGGCGCTATAGAAATGCAAGTTGTTGTTTTAGCAATTAACAACAGAAATAGAATGCCTGAACTATACAGTCAAAACAGCCCAGTACAAATCAGCGGAATTTATCATCAAACTGTACAAGGCCCGAGACAGACCACACATTGAGTACTGTGTGCAGTCAGGTCACCAAGACACAAGACAGACATTCAAGCATTGGAGGATAATCCAGAGAGAAGAGCCACAAGACTGATTCCAAGTGTCAAAGAACTGAGATATGAACAAAGGCTGGAGAAACTTGTGCTTTTCAGCTCATAAGAATGGAATTTTATTGAAATTTGTGAAATGGCAAATGCAAAGGAAAGAGTGGATAAGGAAAATTATTCAAATCCTTAGTTTGAAGCAAAGAACAAAGACTTCAGGTAAACATCAAATTGGTTCTTTTTTTCCCCACATGCAATGGACTTCCAGTTAGAGTAGTGAAACTGAAAACCCTATCTATTTTTAATAAACAAACAAACAAACAATCTGATGCTGCAGATCTTTCTGGACAGATAAACAGATAGGCCAAATGGTCGTCCTCAATCTTGTTCACAATATGATCATGTATGAAGTCATTTAACTTGATGGTCGTTAGAGCATTGCATTTAACGAGAAATGCCAGGAATTAAAGTATTGTCACTCATTCTCAAAATATTTTGCCATCTGTATTGTGGTTCTGAAATGATACTCATTGGTCTGAAAGTTTTGGGATTATGCATACAAGTGGTTGGCATTTATGACTTGGCATGCCATTTTTAGCCTCGAATTTTCTAACGCTCTATTTAATTTTTTTTATTGGGGAGGGAGGGAGGTGATCGGTAAGTACATAAACTTTTGCCCAACAATCTGCTAGCAATTTGACTGAAATTTGCAAACAAGTTAAAAACAGTCTAGCTAGGCATTGAATGGGTGATGAAGATGGCTATCTGTCCCCATTTTGTTGAGGTAATCAATAACTGAAAAATATCTCCCCACCCCTCTCTAATAATACCTTTCATAGCACAAAACAGCTTTGGATTAGCATCCAGGCCAATTCTAAAATTCCATTTCCAAATTACCCTGTGAAGCAATTCACTTTCTTGAATACAATTATAATCTACAAACTGGAGTAAGCCAATACCACAGACTGGTTTTATTCTTCTCTCAAGTGCTGAGGTCAACTGTAGCATCCCTGCTACTGGTCTGGCTGAGGTCAGCTGACTCACCACAAAGCAGAGGTGAGACCAGAGACCTCCTTACTTGGTACTGCTCTATTCCAATTGGTTGAATTAATCACTGCGCTCATAGGATTTTCTTTTCAAGTGAGGTAATTTTCCACCACCTTCACACCCAGGGACAGAGGGGAAGGATCAGTCACTATACAGCAGCAAACTGAACATTGCTTTACCTTGTTCTGCATGCAGTTTCAGACATTTTCACTGTAATGGGGGCAAGCTTTGAAAATGCACGTTTGTGACTCCGTTTTCGGCTTAACGTTGAACTGTGTTGCTGAGATGGCCCACCTGCCAAAATATGTAAAAGTGGAGACATGTTGACAATCACTTACTGAAGATGAATAGAGGAAACAATTTGATTTTACACTCTGCATGTGTTTGGGAAGCCCTTCCCCTTTTAAATAAGAATATTTTAAAGATCAAGTTAGGGGAGCTTATTGGTTTTATTGTCAAAGGAATGGGGTTGTAATTCAACTTTTTTTTTAAATGACAGAACTGTTCATACTATTTTACTAGGCTATTGGTTTTCTCCAATTTCTATTGCTGCAGAATGACATCAGAAAGCTGAGCCGTTGATGCCAGTACTTACATTTTTTATTAGTTCTTTATTTAGCGTTTCAGTAAAATTACTTCAGGTAATCTTCAATCTCTGGAAACTGGGGTCATCACAGATTGTGTGGCAAGTTCTAAAAGAGAGCCTCAACTGAATTTTCTGGGCTTAGTTTGTGTTTTTAAAAATATGACAGGGTCATTCTCCCATGGCTCAGTTGCTAAGTATGGAACAAAGACTGTGGGGTGAATTTTAACCCACAAGTTGGTTGAGAAGTTAAAATGTTAAAAATCTCAAACCCAACACCAATCAGACACTTCTAGGTTTAAGGCAGGTGGGACAAATGGCGGGCAGCCAACCTATCCCCAGGAGGTGGGCTAGACGTTTTAATATTTTAATGTGACTGGCAGCCTCAGATTTAACCTGTTTTACAAGTTTAACCCTGGCCAGGCACATTTCCCGTGGGAAGCGAGGACAGCATCGGGGAAACGGCAAGTAAGTGCCTTTTACAGCACTGCTTGTGAGCCAGGAGGAGCAGGTGTGCTTCCGTCAAGCTTACCTTCTTCCCTGTAAGCGGACCCACTCCGCCACCCGCCCCCCCCCCCCCCCCCCCGCCCCGGGAATAGGGCATTGGCACCCCTGTCCCCCCAGGACAAAGATCGGAACATCAGAACACAAAAAGCAGGACAAGTCCAACCCGGCCAATTACTGCCCCATCAGCCTACTCTCAATCATCAGTAAAGTGATGGAAGGTGTCATCAACAGTGCTATCAAGCAGTACTTGCTTCGCAATAACCTGCTCAGTGACGCTCAGTTTGGGTTCCGCCAAGGCCACTCAGCTCCTGACCTCATTGCAGCCTTGGTTCAAACATGGAAAAAAGAGCTGAACTCAAGAGATGAGGTGAGAGTGACTGCCCTGGACATCAAGGCAGCATTTGACCGAGTATGGCATCAAGGAGCCCTAGCAAAACTGAGGTCAATGGGAATCAGGGGGAAAACCCTCCGCTGGCTGGTGTCATACCTAGCGCAAAGGAAGATGGTTGTGGTTGATGGAGGTCAATCATCTGAGCTCCAGGACATCACTGCAGGAGTTCCTCAGGGTAGTGTCCTAGGCCCAACCATCTTCAGCTGCTTCATCAATGGCCTTCCTTCAATCATAAGGTCAGAAGTGGGGATGTTTGCTGATGATTGCACAATGTTCAGCACCATTCGTGACTCCTCAGATACTGAAGCAGTCAGTGTTGAAATGCAGCAAGACCTGGACAATATCCAGGCTTGGGCTGATAAGTGGCAAGTAACATTTCCGCCACCCAAGTGCCGGGCAATGACCGTCTCCAACAAGACAGAATCTAACCATCTCCCCTTGACATTCAACGGCATTACCATCCCTGAATCCCCCACTATCAACATCCTAGGGGTTACCATTGACCAGAAACTGAACTGGAGTGGCCATATAAATACCGTGGCTACAAGAGTAGGTCAGAGGCTAGGAATCCTGAGGTGAGTAACTCACCTCCTGACTCCCCAAAGCCTGTCCACCATCTACAAGGTACAAGTCAGGAGTGTGATGGAATACTGTCCACTTGCCTGGATGGGTGCAGCTCCAACAACACTCAAGAAGCTCGACACCATCCAGGACAAAGCAGCCCGCTTGATTGGCACCCCATCTACAAACATTCACTCCCTCCACCACAGTGGCAGCAGTGTGTACCATTAATAAGATGCACTGCAGCAATGCACCAAGGCTCCTTAGACAGCACCTTCCAAACCCATGACTTCTACCAACTAGAAGGACAAGGGCAGCAAATGCATGGGAACACCACCACCTGCAGGTTCCCCTCCAAGTCACACACCATCCTGATTTGGAACTATATCGCCATTCCTTCACTGTTGCTGGGTCAAAATCCTGGAACTCCCTTCCTAACAGCACTGTGGGTATACCTACCCCAAATGGACTGCAGTGGTTCAAGAAGGCAGCTCACCACCACCTTCTCAAGGGCAATTAGGGATGGGCAATAAATGCTGGCCTGGCCAGCGACGCCCACATCCCATGAATGAATTTTTAAAAAAAAAAATCTCTGTCCCCAACCCTGGAATGGGGATCAGCAACCCCATCACCACTAGCAGCTGCAGAGTTCTTACCCGCTCTTGCAGCCTCCTCCAGAGTGATCCCTGCCTGACTAGAAGCCAAGCCTGTCAATCAGACTGACTTCCTGCTGTTAAAAAAAATGCACGCTATTATGGAGTTGAAACTCCATAGTATATGAGGAAACCTGGACTTCAGAGTTTTTCACCCAAAACTCCCTTCCCCCTCTCACTAAATCCACCCGTCTATATTGAGGCCTATGAAGCTGAGCTAGTTGATCTCATCTTTTGGGGATGGGTAATAAATGTTCACCTTGCCAGCAACACCCACATCCCATGAACAAATTTTTAAAAAGCTGGAGCAGCATTTGGGTTGCAACAATTCGCACAAGCACCCATGACTAAGGATCGTGAAAAATATTAGCTTACCCACAGTTACTTGCTGCAAAGTGCATGTGTTGGACAAGGACTGGTAATTCTGTACCTCTCAGATTAATGAGTTTGCCAACACTCACTGTCCAGACTCACACCTGAATACGGCACTTAGGCTGCTGTAGACCACATACCCCACAAAAAGGTTAGCAGAAGTTAAAGTGGCAGGGCCCTGATGGGATGCGCCCTAGGCAGTTGAATGAGGCCTGAGAGGAGATGGAGGCTTTAACTATGTTTCAATCCTCCTTAAATATGTGCTGTGTGACATTAATTTTTTTGGAAAAAGTGAATTATTGGGAATGTGCTCTCAATACTCATTGCACAGCAAATGCATGCGTACTTTAATCTTTTTGTGCATTCCTTAGCAAAATGATGAGATGAAAAGTAGTGTATGACTGGTTTTTGATCATTGTGAGTGCTTTACTTCCTTGGTTACCGAATGCTGGCATTTGTTTAAGTAAATATACATGTGTAGTATATTTACCTGTATTGTGTGAGTGCATGTAAGCCGTTTTCTACTGAAATTAGTGCATATGGCTAAAACAGTTTTGGTGCAGCCATTTTTGTGGCTAGTCAGCAATTTCTATGGACTAGAGAAGCCTTGCAGGTGGTTTATCCCAGCAGTCATTGCTGGGACCACTTTTATTCTCTGTGTATATACAGATGATTTGGACTTGGGCACACAAGAAATAATTTCAATTTACTGACGATACAGCAACAGGAGGATTGGCAAACCATGAGGAGAGGAGGACTATAAAAGACTATAAGAAAACATAGACAAGTTAGCTGAATAGACAGGCAGGTAGCAAATGTAATTTAATGCAGAGAAGTGTGAGATAATACAGTGTGACAGGAAAAACAAGGAATGGGAATATGCATTCAATGGAAAGACACTGAAGGTTTTGACAAAGAGACCTAGGAGTTTTAAAAATATAATTTCCTGAAAGTAAATACAGGTTGATAAAGCCATAAAAAAAGTCACCAGGGTGAGTGCAGGTAGATAAATAGGAGCATGGCATACAAAAGCAAAGAAGTAATGATAAATTTATACAAATCACTGATTAGGCCATAGTTAGACTACTATGTGCACTTTTGGATGCACAATTATAGAAAGGACATCGAAGCCATAGGGACCACACAATATAGATTCACCAGGATGATGCCAAGGTGAGAAACTGTAGCTGTAAAAAGCAACTTGAGATACTGGAAATATTTCCAATGAAAATGGAAAGCTAAGACAAGAAGTTTTTAAAATTAAGAAACATTCTGATTAGAGTGAACAGGGAAAGAACATTTACTTGATGAGGCCATCCTTAATTTAAATTTATCAGTAAGAGCGTGTTTAGGAGAAATATATTTACAAAGAGATTTGCTTAGCCAAGGGTGTTGCTTGAGACATAGCTCATTGCATCTTTTAAGTGAAAATTGGATAAATATCTGAAACACTGGAGGATGAAAGGCTATAGGAGGAGAGTGAGATTAGTTTTCAATTGTAGTAGTAGAGTTGGCATGGATACAATTGGATTCCTTCTATGCTGCAAACGTTTATGGAGTCTGCAGCTTCAGGGGAGGAGGGCAGAAAATTTGGAATGAGATAAAGAGCAACTCATAAAACTGTTGCCTCAATTCACTTTGAAGTAACAAGAGACAATTTTCTACATTTTCAACTAAATATCCTTAATTTGACCACAGGGAAGGGTAATGTAGCCCTGTTAGCACAATCTATTGGGTCATAAAGAAGAAATAAAAAAGTAAGGCCTACACTGAGGAAGTCTTTGCTCTGAAGACGAATTCAGCAACATCATAGCAGTGGCAGCATCGATATCTGAACCTAAGAAGAAAAATATGGAAGGTCAAATGATCATAAAGAATTAACTTTACTTCAACCTTCAGGTACATAACCAGCCCTAGCTGCGCAAAGGGTTGTTAAAATGCCAAAACCTGCAATCAAGTCTCTTCACTGATGAGTCATTAACATAATAGTTCTATTCTCCTAGGACAGCAGTGATATAAATTATGAACAACCTACTGTAACTGGCCAGATTTTAGTCAGCTGCCAACAGCCAATTATAGTACTAAGCTTTGGTAGTCATAGTTACAAGCATGGGCATAGAAATTTTAGACACAACAGTTCCTGCACTACCAACATTGAAAGGATATCTACACATTCCAGCTTCTTCACAGTATAGTGCAAACCCCAGTCTGGGATAGAAATGCATTCTGGCAAAATGTTGATTTTACTTGTTTACATTGGTATTAAAAGATTTAATTCATATTCTCCAACCCATTAATTGGCAAAGGAAGCACATAACTGTTGTACAGCCCAGAATGTATGAAGGTCAGTTCCCTTTCTATGATGAGCTAGCTGATCTCAGCTGGGGCAGAATTGGGTTTCTACAATTGGCCACAGTACTTTAGGGTAGGAAGATGATTGGTGGTGGGGGTGGGGAAAACAGCAAAAGGTTTTTGCTCCTTGTCACAATCCAGTGACACTTATTAGAAAGTGTGTGATATGACAGAATTGGGCTCAACTATGCTTTTATGAGCCTGCCAACACATTAGACTCGCATGAAGAACAGCCACTTGGGTGAGGAATTAGAGAGTGATTGCATGCTTGGAAGTATACCTAGAAGATAGGCCCTTAGGCCAGGAGGGGGAAAAGGAGCAACAATAAATACAGGTTGTTCACTGATTGACTTGGACAAGAGAATTCAAAAAAAGCAGCTTTAGTAAATTACAGATGCTTTTTCCTGGTGGAGGTATGTGGTCAGACCCACTCATCCATTTATTTGGCATAAACTCATTAGTCCCGATGTGGGAAATCAAAGCCGAGGCCTATCTCCTCTTCCTCCAATGTTAAGACACACACAATTTTCAACAAGGATTGTTGAAAGAAATTAGAAACTCTCCACTCTGGCCAATTTTCCTTCTCTGGTCCAAGGACACACTGGGATAGGTTTTAATGCCCCACAACTGTTCTGGCTGAGATCAATTAATCAACAGACACCATGGATTGCAACTTTTGAACTATGAGCATGCACAATCTTGCACATGCATGTTTTTTGTACTATTGTCACTACTGCTGTGAAATCCGTCCTCCAATGTAAGCAGGTTGAATTGCAGAGCACCAGCAGCCATGCATTTTGTTGAAATACTTCCCAGTACTAGTGATTTACAACCAGAAACAAATGGATTCTATCAACATGCTGCTAAGCCAGTGGGACAGTTTTACTTTAAGTGCCCCCTCTCATCCTCAATGGCTGATCAAGTTTATCCGGTGAGTAACTGAGCCTTGCAGACCAAGGCCTTGATCTGAGCCCAATTAATTAGGCTTAGCCAGGGCAGTAGTAGGACACCTCTACATCAAGAAGGGCAACAGGGTAATATTTGCAAAGGTTTCAACTCCAAATTAATTATTCATTGACCCCTGCTGGGATTATGCATATGTGGGACATTACATGAATATCTGGCCCTGCAGTTGAGTAACCTATCAATACTCAATGTCAAAGCTCAATATAGTATTGGAGGTTTATGGAACTGTATTCCATAAGGAGGCAGTGTCTTCAAGACAAGAGGGAAGAAAGTTGACAAGGAGAAGCAAAATAGAAGCCTTTTCCTTTTTTCCTGTGGAGAGTTGATTCAGTTAAATGGCAGTATGTCACCTGTCAGAAAAGATTTAAAGTATAAAGTGGGAAAATTTCAGGGCATTTTCATTGGTTTTTTTAAAATAGAAAAGTGTCAGTCATGTTATATTTCAAATAATGATTACTTTTAAAATGACCAAGAAGTATTTCCAATGAAGGAGTGATTATATTCATTCTTCACTTCCGCTTGCAATCTGTTTTATCAAAGTATGCACATTTCTTTAAAAAAACTAAACTCACCTTTCTGAAGGCAGTCTTGGAGCTCTGGTGACGTTGATGTGAGGTGATGAGGTGGTGATGATGCACTGAAAGAAACATCAATATAAGTATATTTTTAAAAAACAAACAGGCTTTAAAATAACTAACCATTTTCTGATGGTGCTGACTCTAGCTGTGGTACAGTTTCACAAGTATCATTGCTCATGTGGCCATTCTTCATGTATGAGACTAGACAATGAGTGTTGACAGGCTGTTTGATCACAGGGGAAATCATGATTGAGCCCAATTATTTGCTCATCTGACATACACACATAAGCATACTTTCCACCAATGGTCATTGGCTACTGATGAGTGGAAATCCTGGCTGTTTTCCTTTCCCTAGTGCACGGATACCGTGTTGTAGCATCCAAATTGCTTGCTTAGCTGAGATCAACTAAGATCATCAGAGACCAAGAACCAAACCTGTCAAATATGTAGACACAAACAAACTAATCAGATGATCATGATGCATTCTCTGTTTTGCCTTCACTTAACTAAGACCGTTTAAATCAAAGTTTTCACTAGAATAATTACCCTTAGTGCTTTCCAACTGCACTTTTATAAATCATAATTCTCCAGACCCTATGTGCTCGCAGTCAAAAGGAACAGACACCTACTTTTAACCCATTATCAGTGCTGTTGAGAAGTACCTGGAAGCTCAAGTTGAGATTTGTTGATTCGCCCTGTAGAGGCTCACAAGGCAACCTATGTCAACCACTCCAAGGTGCATCGTCCAGCATCATTCCCCACACCTCTCCACTCTGAAGGCATTGAGTTACGCTATGGTAAAGTTCCACAGGCGCTAGCCTTTCTTTGCTACCTTGTGCAGTGGCCATTATTAATGTTTGAGTACAAGTGTCAACAGGATATTCAACCATGGAGGATAGGAGAAGATCCTGCCAAAACAGGGTAATGTGCAAGGAAAATGTAGACATTTGGCTGTGCATTTGACCCCTTCCTGGAACTCTCTAATTTTGGGTACTTAAGAGATGGATAGAGATTAGAAAAGCAAAAATCAGAAAACCGTCGACAGCAGTTTTTAAAAAAAGCTCCTTTCAGTCAGCATGTTTGTTTACTGCTCCCTGCTATTACCAGCTAGATAATCCCATTGTGTTGTTCCAAATAAGGACTACCAAATAACCTGCTGGACTTGTGATCACAGTACCAGGTCGCACTGATACTGAACGACAACCAAATAGGAGTGGTGTTACAAAAAGATCCCTCTGCTCTTACAATGACCGTAGCTGGATTCCCTGCAATTCACTTTTTTTACTTCAGGTGTCTAACATATCTGTATATACTCGTTTTTTCTACCTGTTGCAACGCACCTGTCCATGACAGTATTGGTAGGAGTGACCACCGTACAGTCGTGCGAAAAATAAGTCCCATCTTCACACTGAGGATATCATCCATCGTGTTATGTGGCATTACCACCATGCTAAATGGGATAGATTCAGAACAGATCTGGCAGCTCAAAATTGGACATCCATGAGGCGCAGTGGACCATCAGCAGCAGCAGAATTGTAGTCAAACACAATCTGTAACCTCATGACCTGGCATATCCTTCACTTTACCAATACCATTGTTACGATCCGGTGAGGAAGGTATCTAGGGGTCCCTCTCAGCCTTCACCTGGTCTTATCATAACAGGGTTTAATTTTAAATACACTGTGTTTAGCTCCCCCTTGGTGAATCCTTGTTCATCGCTTTCCAATTATAAGGCAAAGAAACCAGCAGAAACAGGTTGTCTTAGGTTTAAAGAAGAAAGGTTGCAATTTATTAAACTTAAACTCTAATTCTGTTGATGCCTATGGATACATGACAAACTCACGCTAGCATGCATACACGATACACACATGCAAATAGAGACAAAAAAGAGAAGAAAAATAAAGTGGAAAAATTTGAGGTAATATCTGAAGAGTTTTTGCTACAGTTCTTCAAGCTCACTAGAGTCCTTGATTGTAGGTAGAACTTGCTTTTCGTTGGGGGCCCAGTATTTTTCTCAAAGCTTGTTCGCTTTAGGAGACTTTTCTCTCTTGGGGTTCATGTGTCTTCAGTAGATTTAGAGGCTTGTGAGAAAGAGATGGATGCAGACAGGAGAGATCTTCTTATTCCAGGAGCAAACAGTCTTTGAGTTCAAACTCTGTGGCTAGTTCAAAAGACTGCAACAGCCAGTTAGTCATGTGACCAGCTGGTCTAACCAGTCCTGGCCCCTGTGGATTGCATCACCCCAGCAGGCCCTGGAATGTGCTTCCCCACCTCCTCACTGTCCAATGATCAACATCTATTGTGGGTTGAATGTGTCAGGGAATGGTCCTTTGTCCTTCCAAGTTCTGTCTGTTAATATGCAAATGTATTTTCCAGACACAGCTGGTCTGTTTAACAAGTCATTTTCTCCAACCAATTAAAGATCAATGTTCGTGACAAAATTAATGTGCCTCATTCTTGGCAGGTGGGGGCCTAGCGCGACACCATGAAGCCAAGGGATCAACCCTGGTTCAATAAAGAATGCAGAAAAGCATGCCAGGAGCAACACCAGACATACCTAAAAAAATGAGGTGGCAACCTGGTGAAGCTACAACACAGAACTATTTGCATGTCAAACAACAGAAACAACGTGTGATAGACAGAGCTAAGCAATCCCACAACCGAGTATGGCATCAAGGAGCCCTACCCAAACAGAAGTCAATGGGAATCAGGGGGAAAAGCTCCACTAGTTGGGAGTCATACCTAGCACAAAGGAAGATTGTTGTGGTTGTTGGAGACCAATCATCTCAGCCCCAGGACATCACTGCAGGAGTTCCTCAGAGTAGTGTCCTAAGCCCAACCATCTTCAGCTGCTTCAATGATCTTCCCTCCTTCATAAGGTCAGAAGTGGGGATGTTCACTGATGATTATATGATGTTCAGTACCATTCGCATCTCCTCAGATATTGAAGCAGTCCATGTCCATATGCAGCAAGACCTGGACAACATTCAGGCTTGGGCTGATAAGTGGCAAGTAACATTCATGCCACACAAGTGCCAGACAATGACCATCTCCAACAAGAGAGAAACTAACCATCTCACCTTGACATTCAACAGCATTACCATCACTGAATCCCCCACTATCAACATCCTGGGGTTACCATTGACCAGAAACTGAACTGGAGCAGCCATTGTTATGACCAAGGCGGGAGGATTGCACTGGTTATTCTAGTTCCACTTCTCCACAGGTCACAACATATATTTAAATTTTTCCCCACTTACTGATATGGTCAACCATAGACTCTATTTTTATCCCAGCATAAAACACAACAACCAGATTTCTTTAATAAAAATAAAATCAGTTCATTATAAAACAAATCTTAACCAATAATGAAGCAAAGCATAAACACACAGAGCGAAATATAAAAGTTCCCTTGTTACCTTAGCCACACACACACACACACACAGGTTAACCGGAAAAAAAGAGATTTACTCTTTAGAGCTCTGGTACAAAAAAAACAAATACTTGCTAATTCTTGAAGAAAAAAAAGAGAAGATATGAAAAGGTTTGGCATCCCAAATACATATAGAAGGCTGACACTGGGATCTTTCTTGAACAGTTCTGGTCAAGCAATGTTGAATATCAGTTTGGGCAGGCTTTCCAGGGAAAATGTACTAACAGGTGTTTCAGGCAGTTTCTTACACTTCTCAAGAGATGGAAAATTGGCAGGCTTTTTCAAAGAGCTGGAACAGACTGAGCTGGGGTTTTGCTCCCTTGGCAAGTTTTCTCCAACTGTCTTTTCAAACCATTGTCCAACTCACTGTTCAAAGCGGAACCAAAAAACAATGTCACAAGAATCAAGCCTCCTGATCCCTATAAATCTTGACCTGTTATTTCTTTGTAAACATCTTTCCTCAAGTCGAACAAAACCCCTGCTGGATAATTATTTGAAAAAAGGTGCCTTCCAGTAATGGTTTACAATCCAGACCTCTCAGGGACCCATGAAAAAAAACATCCATGGGCTCCTTTTCAGTTTTAAAACACAAATCTTCAAAAATTTAACAAAAAATTGAAACGCTTGTAACACCATATAAATATTGTGGTTACAAGAGCAGGTCAGAGGCTGGGAATTCTGCAGCGAGTAACACACCTCCTGACTCCCCAAAGCTTGTCCACCAAACATGAGGCACAAGTCAGGAGTGTGATGGAATGCTCTCCGCTTGCCTGGATGAGTGCAGCCCAAATAACACTCAGGAAGCTTGACACCATCCAGAACAAAGTAGCCTGCTTGATGGGCACCCCATCCACTCTCAAACATTCACTCCCTCCACCACCAACACACAGTGGCAGCACTGTGTACCATATACAAGATGCACTGCAGCAACTCATCGCACTTCATTCAACAGCACCTTCCAAACCTGTGACCTCTTCCATCTAGAAGGACAAGGGCAGTAGACGTGTGGGAACACCATCATCTGCAAGTGCCCTCCAAGCCACACACCATCCTGACTTGGATCTATATTGCTGTTCCTTCAGTGTCACTGGATTAAAATCCTGGAACTCCCTCCCTTACAGCACTCTAGGTGTACTTACACAAGATGGACTGCAGCAGTTCAAGGCAGCTCACCACACCTTCTCAGGGGCAATTAGGGGTGGGCAACAAATGCTGGCCTTGCCAGCGATGCCCACATCCCACAAAACAAATTTTAAAAAACTACCTAGCACAGAATTTTGTGCCATACAGAACAAGAACCTCAAGTTCAATTTCTGATCTGGCTGAGTTAGCCGATCTTAACCAGGGCAGCAGCAGGGGCACTTGGCCTCTGCACACCTGGGCTGGTAAGAGGGAGTTACAAGCACAGCATATTAAAAGGCAGTGTAATTAGAACAGGAAGAGAGAAAAATGGAAAAAGAATCTTAGTAAAATACTGGGCTGCAAACAGTTAAGACTATTTAAGAATCCCTTAAGCAACCTGTCAAGACAAGAAATATTGATGCAATGCAATGACCATTAGCAATCTCCACATAAGTCAACATTCCTTCTAACCCATCTTATTACCTCTCCTGAAAAGTTAACCCCATGGTTTAAAATTAGTCCTTCATTCTACACATTAAAAAAAAATTATATATCCCCTACCCTCAATGGGAGAACAGCCATGCAACCTATCATAGGTTACTTGCTCTTCTACACCAATTACCAGTAAGTGTACGACAATAGCAAGGATTACCTGCCATTTTACCTCTTACTGAAATAGTGCTCTTCACCTTCATACAGCATTGCCTTCGGTGATATTGGGGTCTGACTACATGGGAGAAGTTGTCTCTGTTCTTTAATGGAAATAGTGTGTTAAACTAACACTGAGCCACTGAGCTTATAATGAAGTATTCCTTCATCTGACATCTTCCCTTCCTCTCCTGTAGGGAAGTAATTTCTGCTGGGATAAAGTTCCAGCTATTCTAGATACTATGTGAACCTAGGCAATTATCTTTGCCAAGCTATTTTATCATGAGAAGACAATGCAACTTAGCCCAAATAGGCCCTCACCCAATATCCACAAAGCCACATTCTCCAGCAGGGATCATTGGATAATTATCAGGATCAGGAACACTGGCTCCCTAGGCCAGGCCAATACTGAAGCTTATTATTACACTGCAACTTCTGAGCCAGCTGATATTGGCTAACTCAGCACAGTTTGCTGCGCAATAGGACTCTGCACTGCACTGAACCATCAGAGAGCATTGGAAAGTTCATAAGATGAACTTTTCTCCTTTTGAAATAAAAACAAGAAATGCTGGAAATACTCAGCAGGTCTGCCAGCATCTGTGGAGAGAGAACTCCTTTTGAATTGATCTGCAATCAAAATAGGTTTCCGTTGTGTTCCCCAATACCCACTCCATAAATAACAAAACCACAGTTATCTATAATCCCATCAAATGTCCTGCAATTTTCCATAAGGGTCAGGGGAGAAAGTAAGGAACATGGGGAAGATCTTGAATTCTGGGAAGCTGTGTTTGAGTGACTCACTGTCTGTGTCACATAATTTCCTTCTTATGCAGCAGAAAAACACTGACCTTTCAACCACACCCATCGGTCACATTCCTGATGCTCTGCACATCAAACAGCATACCTGTATGACTGTAACTGCTGATAATGAACAATTTACCTTTTAATGGAAATGCCCCATCCTTCCCAGGCTGGAAAAAAAAACCTCACACAATCCCCATATTTGAAAGTTGCAGTCAGTAAAGTCTCATTGGGTCAGTCTTTCAGACAAGAGGCATAAAAGTATGATTATTCCAGTATGCCACACATATGATCAGTTACCAAGCAACATAACATGTTTATAATGGTGTACATTTTCCCCCCAATGTGTTCCCATAGTAACACTACAACTGGCTCATTTATTATCATTCCTGTGTCCTGATGGAGTGAAATCGATCACTGTCTTAAAACCTTAGTGCTCTTTCAAGTCCTTTTCACAATAGTTAAGCTATGTGAATATAGAATATTGTAAGAAGGGTAACATCCTGGTTTACTTTGAGGCTGGTAACAGCAAGTCACGTCACAGCAAATTCAAATTCCAGGTCACATAAATGAGCCAACTTCATAGAACATTAAATTGCAGAAATGCACACAATTTGATGCCCACCCCCAGTACTGCTATTGCTGTGGACGTCAATACCAAAAATGATTTTAACACCCCATAGATTAATGACAGGTTTTGCATTACCTGTAAACCACAGCCCCAGCTGAGATAAACTAACTCGGTATAAATCAGCTAGCAAATTCTGAGATGAGATTCAACCAAGGAGCTTCTTGGTGTATATAATTCACTTATGCACTTGGGAGTGCACTTACCAACAAAAGCTAATGAGAAGTCACAAAGTTTACATTTTAAAAGAAAAGCATTATACTCAATACTAGGTAGATCATAAATCTTTCTGTAAAAGATTGAGAACACTGATGGGAATGATGTGCTTACCTTGGAGGCGAGGCCGGCGGTGTGTAGAAGACTTGCGTTGTTGAATAATACGGAGTCTTCATTAGGGCCTGAATGAGGTTTGGCCTGTACTGTGGGTCTACACACCATAGTGAGCCCTTCCCAACAGTCTGTTGGAGAGAAATCACAAAGAGCAGAATTTTACTTCATATCATAACATACATTAGCCACACACCAGCTAATACTTCACAACTTGGACCAATAACAAAATAGCGACTTTGTGGGTTAATGGTCATGTCCTGTTGCCACTGGTCTTAGTGTAACTCTTCCACTGTGTATCTCATTATTCAGCTACTATTCTAGTTTATTTCCTTGCCAATTTCCTCTGCCAGTTTTTCTCTCTACTCCTCCTCTCCTGAATGTGTTGATTCCTCCATTATCATACAAGCATACACAATCTCCTGATATAAATGCATTCTCATACATGCAATAAGCTCCAAAGCGGCTGTAATTACTAATAATAAATTTTCTGAGTAACTAAATGTGGAAGTCTAATTTTCCCATTACAAAGTCAGGATTGGAGATTCTTTTACATGTACACAACCTTATATGCAAGGTACTATGTTTGAGATAGAAAGTGTAACATATTTTACAGCACAGTATCAAACTACATTGAGTCTACAGCACAGAAACAGGCCATTTGGTCCAGTTGGTCTATGCTGATGTATATGCTTCTCACGAGCCTCCTCCCATCTACCTCATCTAACCCTATCAGAATATCATTCCGTTCTTTTCTCCCTCATCTGCTTACCTCGCTTTCCCTTAGATGCATCTATGCTATTTTTTGTGGCAGCACATTCAACATTCAACTCTCCCGAGTTCCCAATTGGATTCATTAGTGGCTACCTTGTATTTCTAACCTCTAGTTTTAGATTCCCCCACAAGTGGAAACATTTTCTTTACGTCTACTCTATCAAACCCTTTCATTATCTCAAAGGTCTCTATCAGGTCGCCTATCCCCTCTCTTTTCCAGAGAAAATAGACCCAGCCTGTTCAGCCTTTCCTGATAAGTTCCTCAGTTTTGGTATTATCCTTGTGATTCTTTTTTGCACTCTCTCCAATGCCTCTATAAGATGGAGCAGAACTGTGCACAGTATCCAAGTGTGTGGTCTAACCAAGGTTCTGTACAAGTTTAGCATGATTTCTCTGCTTTTAAATTCTATTCCTTGGGAAATGAATCCCACTGCTTGGTTTGCTTTTCATGGCCTGATTAACATACTTCACTACTTTCAGCGATTTGTGTATCTGTACCCCTATATGGCTTTGCTCCTGTACTACTGTCAGTCTCTTATTATCCAAGCAGTATGTAGCATCTTTATTCTTCGTTACCAAAATGCACTCTCATACTTATCTACATGGAAATTCATTTACCAATTAAACGCCCATTCTGCAAGATTTTAAAGTCTTCTTGTAATTTGTTGCATTCTTCCTTTGTATTAACAATACCGACCACCCCCCAAAAAAAAAAAACCTTGTTACCTGCAAATTTAGAAATACTTCAAGTTCCCGAGTCCAAATCATGAATATAAATTGTGGACAGTGGTCCCAGTATCAATCACTGTGGAACATCACTTCCCAAATTTTGTCAGTCTGAGTAGCTGCCCTTTAACCCCCACTCTGTTTTCTGTTTTGTAAACAGCTTGCTATCCATCTGCTACTTGTCCCTTGACTGCACATGCTCTGACTTTATCGACGGACTTTTGAAATCCAAATAGATTACAACTACTGTATAACACTTGTCTACACTTCGTGTTACTTCTTCAAAGAATTCAATAATGTTGATGAAGCATGACCTTCCCTTTTGTAATCTGTGCTCACTATTTTTGATTTCTAGAGATTTTTCTTTACACCGTTGAGCAAAGATTCCAGTACCATGCCTTCTATTGACATTAAACTAACTGGTCTATAGTTCCCTGAACATGTTTCATCTCCCTTTTTAAATATAGGAACAACATTAGCTGCCTGCCAGTCCTCTGGCAATATTCCCTTTTCTAATGAATTGACACAAAATTAATGACACAGAAGTCCGAGTGTGTCAAGCCTGTGTCCTCAGTACCTTGCTCAATGGCAGCGAGGCCTGGACAATATATGTCAGCCAAGATTGACGTCTCAATTCATTCCATCTTCGCTGCCTCCAGAGAATCCTTGGCATCTGGTGGCAGGAACGTATCTCCAACGCAGATGTCCTCGAGGCGGCCAACATCCCCAGCACATACACCCTACTGAGCCAGCGGCGCTGGAGATGGCTTGGCCATGTGAACCGCATGGAAGATGGCAGGATCCCCAAGGACACATTGTACAGCGAGCTAGTCACTGGTATCAGACCCACCGGCCGCCCACGTCTCCGCTTTAAAGACGTCTGCAAATGCGACATGAAGTCCTGTGACATTGATCACAAGTCGTGGGAGTCAGTTGCCAGTGATTGCCAGAGCTGGCGGACAGCCATAAAGGCGGGGCTAAAGAGTGGCTAGTCGAAGAGACTTAGCTGTTGGCAGGAAAAAAGACAGAAGCGCAAGGACAGAGCCAACTGTGTAACAGCCCGACAACCAATTTTATCTGCAGCGCCTGTGGAAGAGTCTGTCACTCTAGAAATGGCCTTTATTGCCACTCCAGGCGCTGCTTCACAAACCATTGACCACCTCTCGGCGCTTACCCATTGTCTCTCGAGACAAGGAGGCCAAAGAAGAAGAAAACATCTGCTATCTCTTCCCCAACTTCTTCTAATATTTGCAAATGCAATAGATGCAGACCAGGGGTTTTGTCCTCTCTAAGATTGATTTATTATCTCCCCTCTTTTTATTTTAAATATCTTTATATCTTTTTTGATCTCTTCTAACCTTGTTAGTTTTCCTGGTAACTACTGAGGCAAAATATTCAATATTTCTGCCATTTCGCTGTCATTACCTGTGAATTTATCCTTTTGTGATCCTAACCCTATCTTTATTTTTCTTTTGTTATTTATTTCTGTAGAATACTTTACTAATTTTTACATTCCTTGATAAATTTTTTTAGTCCCCCTTTGCTTTCCGAATTGTTATCCGACTTCTTTCCTAACATCCTTGTATTCCCTATTGTCATCCTCTCCTTTATTGTCTATGTACTTAGTGTATGCCCTTTTCTTTAATTTCAATTTTACCCTCATCTCTTTATTCATCCATGGTATTTCATTACTGGCTAGTTTGTTCTGGTTTTCTAGCAAAATACATTTCTCCTGAACTCTATTGATCATCGTTTAAAATATTTTCCACTGGTGTTCGTACATTCTGAGATCATGAAAGGTACTATATAAGTGCAAGTTCTTTCTTTCTAGGCTGATACAATGCCTCTGCATAAATGAACAGTTGAGTTTAGTACATACAGAGTGGGCAGAGTATGGGAATATTAACCAGGGATTCTTTGCTGAAAATGATCACTACTGAAGTGAAGAAAGAATTACAATCGGCTATGATGCCCCAGCAGTTGAATAGCAAGCATTAATTTTCTAGGCTCATACATGAAGAATAGTCACTCAAGTGACTGGAGTACCAGTGGTTGGTGCCCATGGAACCATGCCCCAACATTACTCAGCCTTATCTTTCTTATCTTTGGCCTCCTTATCTCGAGAGACAATGGGTAAGCGCCTGGAGGTGGTCAGTGGTATGTGGAGCAGCGCCTGGAGTAGCTATAAAGGCCAATTCTAGAGTGACAGGCTCTTCCACAGGTGCTGCAGAAAAATGTGTTTGTTGGGGCTGTTACACAGTTGGCTCTCCCCTTGCATTTTTGTCTTTTTTCCTGCCAACTGCTAAGTCTCTTTGCCACACTTTAGCCCCGCCTTTATGACTGCCCGCCAGCTCTGGCGAACGCTGGCAACTGACTCCCACGACTTGTGATCAATGTCACAGGACTTCATGTCGCGTTTGCAGACGTCTTTAAAGCAGAGACATGGACGGCCGGTGGGTCTGATACCAGTGGCGAGCTCGCTGTACAACGTGTCTTTGGGGATCCTGCCATCTTCCATGCGGCTCACATGGCCAAGCCATCTCAGGCGCCGCTGACTCAGTAGCGTGTATAAGCTGGGGATGTTGGCCGCCACGAGGACATCTGTGTTGGAAATACGGTCCTGCCACCTGATGCCAAGTATTCTCCGGAGGCAGCGAAGATGGAATGAATTGAGACGTCGCTATTGGCTGACATACGTTGTCCAGGCCTCGCTGCCATAGAGCAAGGTACTGAGGACACAGGCTTGATACACTCGGACATTTGTGTTCCGTGTCAGTGCTTGTTGATTTCTGCATCTAGAGACAGGTTACTGGTGATAGTTGAGCCTAGGTAGGTGAACTCTTGAACCAATTCTAGAGCGTGGTCGCCAATATTGATGGATGGAGCATTTCTGACGTCCTGCCCCATGATGTTCGTTTTCTTGAGGCTGATGGTTAGGCCAAATTCATTGCAGGCAGCCGCAAACCTGTTGATGAGACTCTGCAGGCACTCTTCTGTGTGAGATGTTAAAGCAGCAAAGAGGAGTTCCCTGATGAGGACTTTCCGTACTTTGGTCTTCGCTCTTAGACGGGCAAGGTTGAACAACCTGCCCCCTGATCTTGTGTGGAGGAAAATTCCTTCTTCAGAAGACTTGAACGCATGTGAAAGCAGCAGGGAGAAGAAAATCCCAAACAGTGTGGGTGCGAGAACACAGCCCTGTTTCACGCCACTCAGGATAGGAAAAGGGTCTGATGAGTTGCCGCCATGTTGAATTGTGCCTTTCATATTGTCATGGAATGAGGTGATGATACTTAGTAGCTTTGGTGGACATCCAATCTTTTCTAGTAGTCTGAAGAGACCACGTCTGCGGACAAGGTCAAAGGCTTTGGTGAGATCAATGAAAGCAATGTAGAGGGGCATCTGTTGTTCGCGGCATTTCTCTTGTATCTGACGAAGGGCTATTCAGGAAAGTAAAAGGTGAAAACTACTAGACAGTCACATTTGCAGTTGCTTAAAGTTACTAGTCCATGGTAGAAACAAAGTGATCCTAATTGTACCATAATCCTATAATAAATATGTAATAAACATATGCTGTCATTGGCTGTGATGTTTCAATTATAACAGCTGCACATTGCATAAAATGGATTGATCATGTCCAAGTGTGCCAATGTTAACTCAGGCCCTGCCAATCCCACTACAAATTGTGTATCAGATTGGAGGTAGTGGAACAACATGTTTGTCAAAAGCAAAAAAAAAAAAAGAGATGCACACAAAAAACAGAAGTACCTGGAATTAAAGCACCATGATCACAAGATAGCAGGGCCAGCCAATGTTAAAAAAAAAATTAAACCACCAGTCTGTTGACACTAGTCATTTTAAATACTGCAGACATTTTCATAGATGGATGTTAGCAAATTTGTTTTTTTTTTTAAAAAGTCTCCATGGGTAAACGCAATGCATTAAGCAAATATCAGAATTACCACAAGATGATCAGTTGGGTAAGAAACCCCCACATCACCTTCATTATCGATGTACAAATGTACTGTTGGCAATTCAAAATGCTGTTGAATTTGAGCCCCGAAAGCGGTAGTCACATTGATCACTAGGCAGAGATTCACATGAGTACTGCGTCATTGTATCATAGATATGGTATGATCACAGTCCATAGTTTAGAATTGTTGTAATGAAGCTAGTATAACTGAACAAAGCTAACGCGCTAAACCAAGAAGCTGGGAATATCCAAAAAAAAAATCACAAGATTGGTGAACATTTCAAGTTAAAACTATTAGAATTATTAGTTCTAATGAAAGGTTTCTATCTGAAATGTTAATTTGTCATTGTCATTCAGGTGCCAACAAACCAGCTGTTTGTCTCCAACATTTTCTGTTTTCGTTACAAACCTCTGATCAATTCCTAGAAAACTGATCAGCAAGCAATACTTCAAATAATAGATTAAAATCATTCTGCTGTGGTTGTTGTAAATTACTGATGGCAGACTTACTAGTGGAGTTGTGCAAACAATCCCACACTGATCTCCAATACAGGAAACAGATAAATCAATCCTTCTAATGGTAGGGGATCCAGGAACCCTACAATGTAAACAACCAGCATTCTTGCAATTGGTAGCATGAGAGCCTCCTGGAACACTTCCTGCCTCCACCCCAAATATAAGTAGTATTTGCTGATCACACATTGACATACATCATCAAGTAGGGCTCTGACTGTAGACAGGCAGACTGGTGTGATCCTTGCATACATAAAAAAATCATATTTGTGACAAATGACAAACAGGATGTGCTTGAATCTCACACGTGCAATGTTTCCAGTGGTGACTGAAATTGGCCTACAGTACAAAGTGATATACTATTGAAAACAGCTCCGTAGTATAATAGCCTGAGTGAGTACAGAGTTCTGACAAATCATTTTTCTCAGATTACGGAGAGGAAGAAATTACTTGCCAGCTAGTAAGGCGAGTTAGAACTCCAGTCATTCAAAATTACAACTGTGGGATAGGACTGACTTTCCGTAGGTGGGAAATTAATGACAACCATAAAGATACTGTGTTGGGATTGAAAAAGTTTTAAGGGGTATGCTTTCATGAAAGGAGAATTTTGCAAAGTTTTTAGTTCAGTGAGGGAGAACTGTGCTTAATTTTCATTTTGACAAACACATAAGTGGTGATATGTTTCAAGATGATTGATTGATTTATGTGGCTGTATCATATGTTTGTGAACAAATAAAAATATATTTGCAAAGCACTTTCAGGATGATGGCACCTTTTAATTTGCCAATTTTCTCCCCTTTCCTGAATGTACTGGCTGAAGTACAGAGATACTTGTCACATTCCAGTACCTGCACAGTTGACTATTCTTCATGTATGACCAAGATAGTGAATGCTGATGCACTACTTTTTTATGTATGTGTGGAAGCATCACATCCAAGCCCAAGCCCAATCTAAACTGATGCTCATAATGCACACTTGGCAACAGGGGTCAATGGAAAGGGATCAGAAACTGGGCATTGAAACCAATTATACTGCAGCAGCTAGAATCAACTAACTCAGTACAGACAGTGCTTGCTTAGCAAAGCAGTAATAGGCAGTGAGAAGGCTAAGCCAGTAAAAGCAATCCACATTGCCAAAATTCACAAATAGATTTTTATCACAGCTAGTTCTGGAAGTTTGACAGACAATCACTGGCCCCTTACGTGTCTATACAGCAATTTCAAAATCTCTGGCCTCATTTACAAATCCCTCTACAGCTTTCCCCACCCTCATTACAACCCATGTTCCTGTACTCTTCCTCCATGCTTCCTATTTTAGCCTCATCTGCATCCCTCCTCCTTGTTCCACTAACAACTGCAGAGCCATCAGTTATTCCAGGCTCTCCTTAAGTCCCGCTACCTTGCTACCTCGCTTGTTTCCTCCAAAGTATCCTCACAACCAACCTCAAATTAGCTTTTGATTCCCCCCTCCCCCTTTACTTCTTCCTCCATTTTTCAGCCTTCAATTATATTCTCTCTCTTTCCCACAAATCACTCAATGTTTCAGTGTATTTTAGAATGAAAATTCAAATAATTGTTATTAAAAAAAACTTTTCCAAAACTGAACAGTCAGCACAGTTTCAGATGCAGTGCATGTCAAATGGCATAGGTATTCCTGCTTTCAATTATCCCACCATGGGAATTCCATGTGAAACCCAAGTTTTCCCCTGTTGGAAGACCAAATAAGGAAATGAGTTACCATATGGCATTCCTGATAGCCACTGACACTCCCCTTAACACCCAGCTTCAAAGCAATGATAGGCTGAGAACCAGTCAACCATCCTCCCCACCCCTGCCAGAGATGGTGCAGAAAGCGAAGTACAAGGTGAAACATATGCACAATACTCAATCATTTTAGTTTAAATCTGCAACCAATTTGGATTTCTCTTTGCTAAAAGTAGATATAGCTTTATTTGTTTAAATGGGTATGTGATCAGTCTCAGTCTTTCTGATCATAAATCTCACTAACATTTCTCAAGAGGAAGTTAAGAAAATTCCTTAAGACAGAGACTGACCCCCCAAACAGAACCACACATGGAAAACTCCTAAGTCCCAGCAGAGTGTTGAAAGTAGTGACAGGATTGGAATAGTTTTACTTTCTCCTTTCCTTGCCCAGTGATTTTTTTTCTCTTTGAGATGGTTTTCTGTAAACAGATATTTTCTCTCTAGAATCCAGAAGCAGACATTTGTATTGAACAGTAAAAGTACACCTATATGTTTTAGAAACATCACAATACACTGCAGCTTGCAGAAACAATATGCTCCACAGTCCTCAACAGTAGCAGAAAACAAGCCTGACACAAATGGCACAGCCTTCAAAGGGTCGCTTATCACAGCATTTAAACTCTTCAAAGTCAGGTCAATCAAAAGTAAAACACCACAACCCTAGTGTAATACACTGCCGAACTAAGCTGTTGCTACTGGTCATGGCTCTCTCAATTTTAAACTGTTAATCACAATATCTGCTCTGCCCAGAGGGATGCAGTTGCTCAATTTTAACCTAAGAAAATGATCCTATCTTTTGCTTACCCCATTTATTGCAAGTCACAATCAGCCGAAACAAGTTACAGAACAAACTATGTGCTAGTCAAATGTTTTGTTCACAGGTAATGCAAACTGTGATTTAACTTAGGTGTGAAGACCCCTACTTCCATCAGCCTGTTTACTGATTGACACACAGTTACACTGCAAGATCTTTATTCTCGCAAATCTAGCCACTGATTTCTTTTTCCAAAAATATACTTTACTCATAAAATTTGTAAAAGTACCTTACATAACAATTCAAATTTGACATTGCATAAAGTGCAATACAGATCAGTTTCTTTCAATACAGTACATGAGGTGCCTCACTAGCCACTGGCTGGCCTGGCATATGGTTACACTATAAGATACATCTGTCAGACTGACACACAGTTAGTTTACACTGTTCAGGCCTGTATCCTTGCAGCTCATTTTTTTAACAGGTGTACAAAAATGAAGGTCAGGAATGTCCTAAAATTGGGATATAAATCTGTGGGTAATTCAGAATGCTGGATGAAGAATTATGTTTTTACTGGGGAAGGGGATGAGTAAAATTCATAATAGAAGAACAGTATCCATATATTCCAAAATGAGCTTCTGGTCACTGCTTTTGTGTGAAGTTGTTCTGTAAGTGGCCTGACCAAGAACAAATTCTAACAAACAGGAAGCACATGGTTTGCCTACAAGCATTAATACTCTTATCCAGTTAAGCCAGATCACAGTCATGTATTATATTACTGGCAGGTCAAAAACTGATAGAGCTAAAGGAAACGTTGCCATGGCAACTCAAAATCAGGCCACAAAATGAAACCCATACCCGCTTAACAACTTCCTGACTGCTTTGCAAAAGTAACCAATTATAAAGGTTTTCTTTTTCTCCAATTAAAAGGAATTAATATTAAAATTCTGCTATCACACTCTGAAAATTAAATGTAAGAAATTGGTCCTTTTTAAATGGGGAAAATAAAAAGTAAATATGTTGATGATTTAAACAATCCTGCTATTTTCAATCTGGATGTGCAGTGATGAATAGCCATGAATGCCTGTGCACCAAAAGCCTCACACCTGTCAGGCAAAGATGTCACATGGGACAATAATGCCCACAGTGTATTTTCAGTCAACCTGACCAACAACTGCATTAAGTGAGCTCACTGCATTTGTTAGACTCGGCAATCTACAGAGAGATGGAATTGTGTGCACTACAAGCATACAAAGTTAAAGCCTAGCAGAAAAATGTACCATATGTTGTGGCATTGAGTTATACGAACCAGGAAGGCCTCAGGTTTGATCTTTAACCTCAAAAAGCAAAATAAATCAGTGTTGATTGCTGCTCCTGACCACCGATTCCTTTTTGAAGCGTATGAACATTTGAGGAACTGTTTCCATAACCTTTTAAATGTCACCCAAAGTGTTATCTTCTGGTCCTCCTCATTAGGGTACTTCACTGCACAAGGACAATGATGCACTTGAGCTAAAAATAAATTTACGTGTACAATACCATAGTGCTTATGTTACTGGATGAGTAATCCAAAAGCATGAATTCAAATTCCAAGTCAGCTGGGGAATTTAAATTCAGTTTATTAAATAAATCTGGAATAAAAAAGCTGCTTTCACTAATGATGACCATGAAACTCCTGGATTGCTGGAAAAACCCATTTGGTTCGCTCATGTCTTTTAGGGAAGGAAATCTGTCATCCTTACCCGGTATGACTCTAGACCCAAAAGCAATGTGGTTGACTATTAACTGCCCTCTGAAATGGCCTAGCAAGCCAATCAGTTGTATCAAACCACTATGAAAAGGTCTAAGAAGAATATAACTTGACCTAGGCACTGGCACAACAAAGGCCCAGCCCAGTCAACCCTGCAAAGTCCTCTTCTCTAACATCTGGGTAATTGTGCCAAGATTAGGAGAACTGTCCCACAGACTAGTCAAGCAACAGCCCAACATAGTATTACTTACAGAATTTCAGCTGATGTCCCAGACTCTTCCATCGCCATCCCTGGGTATCTTCTGCCCCACTGGCAGGAGAAATTCACCAGAGGTGGCAGCACAGCAGTATGAAGACAGGCTGCGAGTCCTCAGCATTGATTTCATTGAGGTTAAACATGGGCAAGGAAACCTCTTGCTGATTACCACCCACCACCCTCCCTCAGCTGATGAATCAGTACTCCATGTTGAACACCACTTGGAAGAAGCTTTGAAGGTAGCAAGGGCACAGGAGTGTACTTTGGGTGGGGGACTTCAATGCTGTCCATCACCAAGAGTGGCTCGGTATCACCACTACAGACCAAACTGGCTGTGTCCTGAAGGACATAGCTGCCAGACTTGGCTTGCAGCAGATGGTGAGAGAATGACGAGAGGGGGAAACCCTACTTCACCTCATCCTCATTCCATCAGTAATTTCAAAAGAAAACTGGATGAGCACTTGAAGGCAATAAACCTGTAGGGCTACGAGAATAGGACAGTGGAATGGGACTTACTGGATTGCTGTACTGGCATTGATTCGATGGGCCGAATAGTCTCCCTCTTTGCCGTAATGACTCTATGACTCTGTCACAGGTGCATCTATTCATGACAATACAGGTAGGAGTGATAACTTCACAATCCAGGTGGAGACAAAGTCCAGTCTTCACACTGAAGGCACCATCTATCATGTTGTGTAGCTCTACCACCATGCTGAATGGGATAGACTCAGCACAGATCTAGCAGCTCAAAACTGGGCATCCATGAGGTGCTTTGGACCATTAGCAGCAGCAGAGCTGTATTCCACCACAATCTGCAAGCTCACAGCCCAGCATATCCCTCACTCTACCATTACCATCAGGTCAGGGGACCAACCCTAGTTCAATGAAGAGTGTAGAAAAGCATACCAGGAGCAGCACCTAAAAATTAGATGCCAACCTGGTGAAACTACAACACAGGACTATATACCTGCTAAACAGCAGAAGCAGCAGGCCATAGACCAGAACTAAGCAACCCCACAGGCAAGTGATCTGATCAAAGCTCTGCAGTCCGCCATATCCAGTCATGAATGGTGGTGAGCAATTAAACAACTAACAGGAGGAGCAAGTTCCATGAACATCCCCATCCTCAATAATAGCGGAGACCATCACCTGAGTGCAAAAGACAAGATTAAAGCATTTGCAATGATCTTTAGCCAGAAGTGCTGAGTAATGATCCATCTCCTGAGGCCCCTACAATCAGATGCCAGTCTTCAGCCAATTCTATTTACTCTATGTCATATCAAGAAACAGCTGAGCACGCTGGATACAGAAAAGGCTGTGGGCCCCAACACCATCTCTAGCCAAGCTATTCCAATACAGCTTCAACACTGGCCTCTACCAGACAATGTGGAAAATTGCCCATGTATGTCTGGTCCACACAAAGCAGGACAAATCCAATCCAGCCAATTGCTGCCCAATCAGGCTACTCAAAATCATCAGCAAAGTGACGGAAGATCTCATCAGCAGTGCTATCAAACAGCGCTTACTCACCATTAACCTGCCCACCAGGGCCATTCGGCTTCAGACCTCATTACAGCCTTGGTCCAAACATGGACAAAAGAGCTGAATTCCAAGCTTGAGGTGAAGTGAGAGTGACTGTCCTTGACATCAAGGCAGCACTTGGCTGAGTGTGGCATTAAGGAGCCCTAGTAAAATTCAAGTCAATGGGAATCGGGGGGAAAACTCTCCACTTGCTGGAGTTATACCTAGCACAAAGGAAGATGGCTGTGCTTTTTGGAGGTCAATCATCTCAGCCCAGGACATTGCTGCAGAAGTTCCTTAGAGCAGTGTCCTAGGCCCAACCATCTTCAGCTGCTTCATCAATGATCTTCTCTCCATCATGTCAGAAGTGAGGATGTTCGCCATTGATTGCACAGCATTCAGTTTCATTTGCAACTCTTCAGATAATGAAGCAGTCCATGCCTGCATATAGAAAGACCTAAAAAGCACTAGGGTTTGGATGCCAAGTGGAAAGTCACATTGTGCCACACGAGTGCCAGGCAATGACCATGGGAAAATCTAATCATCTCCCCTTGACCTAGTCTAAATACCTCCCTGTGAGATTCAATGGCATTACTATCACCAAATCCCCATCATCAACATCCTGGGGCTCACCACTGATCAGAAACTTAACTGGACTAGTGTTACAAGTGCTTCCTTTATTTTGTTAAATTATGAGTATTTGTGTGTTAAAACTAAAAAAAGATTCCATTGATGCTGGAACTTTGTGGGTTTTTTTTTAAAAAGAGATCATCAGAGATCTTTGGACTTAGCTTGTAAACAACAGTTACTGGAAGAATCAAGGAGTGCTAAAAACAAGCCCTTACTGGAGGTCACCTGTCGTCAGATAATTACCCAGCAGTGTTTTTTTATTGACTTGGGGAAAGAGGTTTCCAAAGAAATGACAGGTCAAGATTTATAGGGTCAGGAGGCTTGACTCTTGTGACATTGTTTTTGGTTTTGCTTTGGACAGTGAGTTGGGATATGGACAATGGTTTGAAAAACAGTTGGAGAAAACTTGCCAAGGGAGCAAACCCCAACTCAGTTTGTTCCATCTCTTTAAAAAAGCCTGTCAACACTTCCATTTCTTTGAGAAGCTCTGAAAAGCAAGTGTAAGAAACAGACTGAAACTGTTGCTGCATTTTTCCTGGAAAGCCTGCCCAAACTGATCTTCAAGTCACCAGACAAGAACTGTTCTAGGAACATCCCAGTGACAGTCGTCTACACATACTTGGGATACCAAACATAAACAAAAGACATGTGACATCTTTCCATATCTTCTCTTTCTTCAAGAATTAGCAAGTATCTGGCCAAAGTATTTTTTTTCCCTGTTTTTTTTTTTAAATAGAGCTCTAAAGAGTAAACCTATTTTTTCGGTTAATGTGTGTGTGTGTGTGTGTGTGTGTGTGTGTGTGGCTCAGGTAAAAAGGGAACTTTTATATTTCAATCTGTGTGTTAATGCTTTGCTTCATTACTGGTTATGTCTTGTTTTATAATAAACTGATAATTTTGTTGTTTACTAAAGAAACCTGTTTGGTGTATTTTATTTTGGGAGAAAAATATAGAGTCTATGATTGACCGTATTAGTAACTGGGAAAATATTAAAATATATGTTTAACCTGTGGAGAAGTGGAACGACAAAAACAGTACACTCCTGCGGCCTTGGTCGTAACACAAGCCACATAATACTGTGGCAACAAGAGGTTAGAGGCTGGGCTAGTCTGCGATGATCAACTCACCTCCTGATGCCCCAGTACCTTTCCACCATTTACAAGGCACAAGTCAGGAGTGTGATGGAATATTCTCCATTTGCCTGGATGAATGCGGCTCCAACAACACTCAAGAAGCTCGATACCATCCAGGACAAAGCAGCCTGCTGAATTGGCAGCACAGCCACCACCTTGAACATACACTTCCTCCACCACCAGCACACCATGGCTGCAGTATGTACCATCTACAAAATGCACTACAACAACTTGCTTCTTCAACAGCACCTTTTAAACCCATGACCTCTACCACCTAATCAAAAAATTGGATGCTAAGCCCCAAGGAGGGGATCAAAATCTTAGTCAAAAGGGTCTTAAAAGATGATGGAGAAGCAAAAGGGTTTAGGGGTAGAATTTCAGAATTTGGCACCTAGGCTGTAGAGGGCATGACTGCCAATGGTGGGGTTAAGGAAGGGGCAGCATGCATAAGAGGGAAGAATCAGAGAATTATAAAAGTTTTGAGGGGTGGGGGTTATAATGAGAAAGCAATGAGACCATCACTTCTGGCTACACTACAATTTTGGCTGCACTTGTTTGTAGCCTCCATGGACTGCACTGGACCAGAGTATCTACCCTAGCACGCCTCTTCGCATCTGAAAAGAGAAGAGGCAAATTAACAGACAATGGTTCTGGCTAACAGTCTTCCCAAAAAAAACCTGTCTTTTCTTCTAAGATGCTGATGGACCTCCTGTTCCTCTTCAGTCTTGCAATTTTAGTATTTAAGTATCTTTGCCTCCCTATTCTTAATTTCTTCCACCGACCTTTTATGTTGTCTGCTGTTTTCTTTTGTTGTCCGCCTGGTATTTGAAATTGAGTTGGTACAGGATATAAGCCATCTTCCTCATGTTCAGTTTGGTCGGAGTAAACTTCTCCCTCACCAGTGTATGCTGACTTAAATGGATCAACAGATTGAAGTGTTTATTGATGGTCATGCGTTTTTTAGAATTAGAACATTACAGCGCAGTACAGGCCCTTCGGCCCTCGATGTTGCGCTGACCTGTGAAACCATCTGACCTACACTATTCCATTTTCATCCATATGTCTATCCAATGACCACTTAAATGCCCTTAAAGTTGGCGAATCTACTACTGCAGGCAGGGCGTTCCACGCCCTTACCACTCTCTGAGTAAAGAAACTACCTCTCACATCTGTCCTATATCTATCACCCCTTAACTTGAAGCTATGTCCCCTCGTGTTTGCCATCACCATCCGAGGAAAAAGACGCTCACTATCCACCCTATCTAACCCTCTGATTATCTTATATGTCTCTATTAAGTCACCTCTCCTCCTCCTTCTGGATTTCAGTCCAAGTGCATTTGAACCATTTGTATAATTTCCACATATTTCATTCCAGAACCATCACAGCATATTTAAAGGAGCAGAGTGACATTTAAACATTATACACACTATCTCTGAGCCACTCTTTTTTTTGGTCAGCTGACCAATGTGAAAGCTCATCATAATGGTTAAGGGTATCCACGCCAAACTATGCAGAAATCTAAACTTGTAGAATTTCTATTTGCCTAAAGCAGAGTGCATAATCTCGCCATAGGGACACATCCCTCTTAACTAAATCCAGAGTGCTGAGACACATCTTGACAGAGCAGACTGTTTATCCAGCCAGGACCATCTTACCTAATAGGGCTTTGGCCTGCAGGGCTATCTAGAGCCAACAGGAAAGAATCACAGCTCCCAGTGAAAGGTCTACCCCTCCACGTACCATCAATGAGCCAGACTGGCTAGCCAATCATCAGCGGTGCCCTGGAGTACTGTGAATCTGCCTTGTTCAGTTGTCAGATTACGAAGTCTGCCACAAACTGTGCCCAATCCCAGAAACCCCCACTTACTCTCCCCTAAGACAGATAGTCACCATCTGATCTTTAGACAAATGACAGGTGTAGATATAAGTTCTCACTAGGTGACTAGCAAGCATTAGTTCCTCACAAGCAATATGGTGAACAGCACAACTCACTATAAAATATGAATGTATTGCCTCTATACTGCTGACCACAGCATGGGCCCCATCATATCCCAAGCACAGAAGAAAGGGAAACAGTTAGCATTTCAGATCACTGATCTTTTGTCAGAACTGGAAAAAGTTAGAGATGTAACAGGTTACAAGCTAGTACAGGGAGGCAGGGAAAGTGAAAGTGAGAAGAACAAAAGGGAAGATCTGTGATAGGGCGGAAGGCAGGAGAACCTAAATGGCAAAAGGACTGACGGTGCAAGACAAAAGGAGATAATAATGAGACAAGAAACAAAAGATGGGTTTACAGGAGGTGTAAACAGGAAATAGCAGAATCGTCACCAATAGCTGCCATCTGCTAAAACGGGAACAAGAGGTTATGACTTGAAATTGTTGAACTCAATGTTGAGTACAGAAGTGCATAATTGAAAGATGAGGTGCTGTTCTTCAAGCTTAGGTTGGGTTTCATTGGAACAATGTAGGAGGCTGAGGACAGAGGAGGAGTGAGGCAGAGAATTAAAATGACAGTTGACCGGAAACTCACTTGCAAACTGAACGGAGGTATTCTGCAAAGCGGTCACCCAATCTGTGTTCGGTGTCCCCATTGTAGAGGAGACCGCATCATGAGCAGTGAATACAGTATACTAAATTGAAAGAAGTACAAATAAATCGCTGTTTCACCTGGAAGTGTTTGGGGATCTGGATGGTGAGAAGGTGGTAAAATGGGCAAGTGTTCCATCACCTGTGCTTGTATAGGAAGGGAAGTGGGTGTTGGGGGTGACTGAGGAGTGGAGCAAGATGTCACCGAGAGAATGGACCCTTTGGAAGGAATGCTGAAAGGGGAGGGGAAAATAAGTTTTGTGTGACATCACACTGGAGGTGGCAGAAATGGTAGAGGATGATCCATTGAACTTGGAGGCTGCTGGGGCAGATGATGAAGACAGGGAGAATCTTATCGTGGTTCTGGGAGGGAGGGGAAGGGGTGAGAGCAGGTGCGGAAAATGGAATAGACATGATTGAGGGTTCCGTCAACCTCAGTGGAGGAGAATCCTTGGTTAAGGAAAAATGAAGACATGTCAGAAGCACTTGTGGCATTGGCAGAACAGATGTGACGGAGGTGGAGAAACTGGGAGATCGAATACAGTCCTTACAGGAAGCAGGGTGGGAGGAATGTAGTCAAGGTAGTTGTGGGAGCGAGAAAGCTGTAGTGGATGTAGGCCAATTGCCTATCCCCAGAAATGGAAGCACAGCAGTCGAGGAGGGGAAACAAAGTGTTGGAGATGGACCATGTGAAGGCGAGGGAAGGGTGGAAATCAGAAGCAAAGTTGATGAAATTTTCCAGTTCGGAGAGCAGGAAAGGGCACCAATACAGTCATCAATGTACTGGAAAAAGAGGTGGGAAGGAGTCCTGAACTGGCCCAGAACAAAGAATGTTCCACATATACCACAAAAAGGCAGGTTCCTATAGCAACACCCTTTATTTGGAGGAAGTGAGTAGAGTCAAAGGAGAAGTTGTTCAATGTGAGAGGATGGTGGTGGTGGATAGGGACTAGTTTGTTCTCTGTTCAAGGAAGAAGCAGACAGCCCTCAGGCCATCCTAGTCGGGACTGAGGGGTACAGGGATTGGACATCCATGGTGCAAAGGAGATGGATAGGGCCAGGAAACTGTTAAAAGTGGCGGAGGGCATCAGAAAAGTCAGGGATGTAGGTGGGAAGAGGCTGGACAAAAGGAGAAAGTCAAGATAGAGAGAAATTAATTTTGATGGACAGGAGCAGGCTGAAACAATGAGTCTACCAGGGCCGTCCCTGTTTGTGAATCTTGGGAAGGAGGTAGAAGTGGGCTGGCTATAGAGGACTATGAGGTTGGCGACTGTGGAAGGAATGCCAATCACAATCTTGGAAACAATGGCTTGATTTTCAGTGGTGGTGTCATGCTACAGGGGAGGTAAAAGGAGGTGTCAGAGTTGGCATTCAGCCTCCACTAGGTAGATGTCAGTTCACCAGACAAGAACAGCACCGCTCAGCAGTTTAGGGTTGGATCTGAAAGAATGGAGTGCTGCAAATTCAGAAGGAGATAAGTTAGAGTGAGTGAGTGGAGTGGAGATGGCTGGTGCCATGCCAACAGTTCTCAATGAAAAGATCTAGAAGGTAAGAGGCCAGGATAGTGGGGTCCAGGTGGAACGAGAATTCTGAAGGTGAGAGAAAGGGTGAAGATTCCTGGCCAAAAAATTGGGCGCAGAGGCGAAGGCGATGGGAAAAGAGCTCAGCATCGTGCAGAGCTCAAAGTTCACTGAGGAGGGGACACATGGGCACGAAGCTGAAGGCTTTGCTGATAACTGATTGCCCAGTGTCAGAGGGGATAGTGAAAACACAGCAAAAGACATGATTGGAAGAAGGAATGGGGTCAGAGGAAAGTGAAGGGGAAGAAGGATTGGAAGGGTGTTGATATCCAAGAGTTGTTAATGCTTTTGATCTTTGACACCTGAAAGGAAGAAAAAAGTTTTTGTTAAAGCAGCAAAAGAGGCAAAGAATGGAATGAAACTGCAGGCTAGGACAGCTTTGAGATAGTTCTGATGAAAGGTCTTTGATCTGAAACATTAGCTCAGTTTCTCTATCCACAGATGCTGTCTGATCTGGAGTATTCGCAGCATTTTCTGTTTTTATTTCAGCTCTGAGATAGCGCGAGTCGGTGGTGCTGAAGGGAGAGATGTACTGATGTAAAGGCCTGCTACCCGACCGACCCCGAAGGGACCCAACGACATGTGTCGGGTTCGGATCGCACTTCCGGTCCGGCATTCGGGCTTGGTCGGGTTTCCTTTGCAGACCTTTACTGTGCAAGGGAGTGCTGAAATACTTTCAGAAATGCCTAGAACAGATACGCCAAGTCCCTTACAATATCATTCAATATATTACTGAAGACAACCTCAAATGACTAATGTTGGACAACCCTACCTCTCCTTTTTGAGGGATAGGTCACGTGAATCTCCCATCTATCCTTTAAATAGATCCTGGAGCTGCAGTGCACATCTTAGATAAAATCCAAGATTTGGCCTACAACTTCCAGCTTCTTCATGAGAATTGTATGAGGCACAAGATCAAAAGCCTTATGCATACGGATGCATGTAATTTAACCGGGTTTCACCCTAGCCTTTCTTCAGTCTCAGAGCCATCCAACTTGTCCTACACATGAATTGAAAGAGTGAAATCCTGCCTATTGCTTTCGGATTTTTAGTTTTCCAAAACATCTGATAAAAGGACCGCAATGACCTGCAGAAGCCCCACTGATGTAAGATTCTGTAGTAGTTTACAGGCTCACTCAGGTCCTCCTTCCTGTTGATAGAAACTACAACAACTACTTGCATTTATATCACCGTTAACACCCAAGAACAAAGTGTATGCGTGTCTCAATCAGAATCACCAGTCTTGCCAATCTCTACCAATGCATCTTCTCGTAGCCAAACTAATCAAGTGCTGCTTTTGCATCAGATCCTGTCTTTTTACTAATACAAACATTCGCAAACACCGCAGGGCCAGGTGGAAGAAACATTTAAAAATGCAGGTTTTTGCCTTTTCATAGCGAGTAAAATGCTAAATTCTGTAAAGCCAATGGAGGGCGAAAGAAACTAAATATGGAAGTGTAAACTTTTTAATGTGCATTTTTGATACACATTCTTCATACTTCAGAAGTCATACTTGAAAAATCACAATTGAACAATCTTTAAAACAGCATGGAAAGAAAAAGAAAGCCAGCCAGTCATTTCCTGCACATTTTGCTGACTATGAAATAACCTAGCCCTTCCCCAACAAGAAGAAAGTGGCTGCCAATCTGGAGAACTTTTCAATAGCAACAGAAATTTGCTTCCATTTGACAAGAAAATTCAAACCACTCCCAACAGGCAAGAACTCAGCAGTGGCCTTAAAACAGTGGTTCTTAAACTGAGGTCTGCAGAGACATTCCAGGGGGTCAGTGACGCAGGGCTGGCCTTAGGGGTGGGCAAAGTGGGCAACCATGAAGGGCGCTGTTGTCAAACCTAAACAAGTGAGCAGCAGCCAAAGGAGTGAGCTGTTCCTCCTATGCTCCTGCTCTTCCCCTTACCCCCTAGTGCTCCTGCTTTCTCTGGACTCCTGCTCTCTCTCCCCACTGTGCTCCTGTTCCCCTAGGGCATTCTCCATGCTCTGCCCTTTTAAGGCTCCTGCTCTCTCAGGGCTGTGCTTCCCTAGTATGTACATACGAACATACGAATTAGGAGCAGGAGTAAGCCACTCGACCCCTCGAGCCTGCTCCGCCATTCAGTAAGTTCATGGCTGAACTGATTATTTCTCCACATTACCACCTACCCCCAATAACCTTTCACTCCCTTACTTATTAAGAATCTACCTCAGCCTTAAACTTATTCAAAGACTCTGCTTCCACTGCCTTTTGAAGAAGAGAGTTCCAAAGACTCACGACCCTCAGAGAAAAGATTTCTCCTCATCTCGGTCTTAAATGGGCAACCCCTTATTTTTAAACAGTGACCCCTGGTTCTAGATTCTCCCACAAGTGGAAACATCCTTTCCACATCCACCTTGTCAAGACCCCTCAGGATCTTACATGTTTCAATCAAGTCGCCTCTTACTCTGCTAAATTCCAGCAGATACAAGCGTAGCCTGTCCTATCTTTCCTCATAAAATAGCCCGCCCATTCCAGGTATCAGTGTAATAAACTTTCTTTGAACTGCTTCCAACGCATTTACATCCTCCCTTAAATAAGGAGACCAATACTGTACACAGTACTCCTGATGTGGTCTCACCAATGCCCCGTTAAGCTGAAGCATAACTTTTGTATTCAATTCCCCTCGCGATAAACGATAACATTCTATTAGCTTTCCTAATTACGTGCTGTACCTGCATACTAACCTTTTGCGATTCATGAACTAGGACACCCAGATCCCTCTGCATCTCAGAACTCCACAATCTCTCACCATTTAGATAATATGCTTCTTTGTTATTCTTCCTGCCAAAATGGACAACTTCACATTTTCCCACATTATACTCCATCTGCCAGATTTTTGCCATTCACTTAACCTACCTATATCCTTCTGTAGCCTCGAGCAGATTTAACATTTCAGGTCAGTGACCCTTCATCAGAACTGGCAAATGTTAGAAATGTAATAGGTTTTAAGCAAATAAAGCAGAGGTACGGAAAGAGATAACAAAAGGCAAGGTGTTGATAGGACAGAGGGTCACAGAGAATAACTGACCAGAAGGTCATGGAGCAGAGGCAAATGGTATGTTAATGGTGTACTGAAAGACAAAGCGTTAGTGCAGAGAGGGTGTTAATTGACAGAAAATTGAACAGCCCTGGCCCAAAGCACAAACATGAAAAAAAAACAGTGGGCAGGCACATGGTTAAAAAAAAAACTAAAATAAAACAAATAAAAAATAACTAAAAATGAAAAGGCTGCCCGTCATGCTCTGAAATTATTGAATTCAATGTTCAGTCTGCCAGGCTGTAGCGTGCCTATTCAGTAAATGAGATGCTGTTCCTCCAGCTTGTATTGATGTCCACTGGAACACTGCAGCAAGCCCAGGACAGATATGTCGGCATGAGAGTAGGGGGGTGTGTTGAAATGACAAGCAACCCGAAGCATGGAGTCATGCTTTCGGACTGAGCGGAGGTACTCCGCAAAGCGGTCACCCAATCTGCGTTTGGTCTCCCAATGTAGGAGGAGACCACATTGTGAGCAGTGAATACATTATACTAAATTGAAAGAAGTACAAGTAAATTGCTGCTTCACCTGAAAGGAGTGTTTGGAGCCTTGAATAATGAGATATCTATCTTTGTGTCATCAGCAAATTTAGCAACCATACCCTCGGTCCTTTCATCCAAGTCATTTATATAGATTGTTATAAGTTGAGACCCCAGCACAGATCCCTGTGGCACACCACTCATTACATCTTGCCAACCAGAAAATGACCCATTTATGCTTACTCTCTGTTTCCTGTTGGCTAGCCAATCTTCTATCTATGCCAATATGTTATCCCTTACACCATGAGCTTTTATTTTTTGCAATAACCTTTGATGTAGCACCTTATCAACTGCCTTCTGGAAATCGAAGTACAATACATCCACCGGTTCCCCTTCAACCACAGCACATGTAACTCCCTCAAAGAACAATAAATTGGTTAAACATGATTTCCCTTTAACAAAACCATGTTGACTTTGCCCGATTTGCTCTTGCATTCCCCCTGCTTTCCCCAGGCGCCTACCCAAGGATAGACAGACTCTACAGTGAGAAGCAGGCACACCATCTCACTAATATCTGTAAGTAAATACCCGTTTTCTTAAAAGCATTACTAAAACTCTCTTTACATGCAGCACTTTCATATTTTGAGTATCATATAGTCCTAAAATTTAGATGGCGGGTCCAAGATTAGTAAGCCATTTGAAAAGGAGTCCTTCAACCAAAAAAGTTTGAGAATCTCTGCCTTAAAAGGACAGGTCAGGTTAGTAAATATCAAGTACTCCAGACTACTCATAAATTATTACTTTATAAAAAATCCATTATAAATACACTGACTGTGTTATTTACCATTAATCATCTGAATACTAGCACTCCATCATAACCAGTAATATCTCAGTATAATGATACTTTCATATATCAGCCACTCTCCTGCTGACACTTATAGCAGATTTCGAATCAAAAGGTTCAGAACACCTCCAGTATTTCCCCCATGTCCAATCTTAATTTATGAGCTCAGGCAAAGAATGTCAAGGAGCAGAGGAAGAAAACCACAGCTGAGCTCAATTCGGTCATAACCTAACATATCTGAAGCAAAACCCTAGCTCAGTTTCCCACATCAATGTTCCTGTTTGCTGAATGCCCCAAACAGTGCCTGGCTCGGATCAGTTTACACAGACCAGGACCATGCTATTCAGTACATACATACCAGCTGAGCCATTAAGGAAGCAGATTCTTTCTATCTTATTACTTGCGTGAGACATTGAACAATGTACGCTTACCTTGCCATGGTCTTTCTCCACCTTCCGGAAACACTTGTTCAGGGATAGATTGTGTCTTACAGAGTTCTTCCAGCCAGTAGGTGCATTGGTAAAATACGGAAAACGTTCCAATATCCAATTGTAGATATCCTTAACTGGAAGGCATTTTCTGGCCGAGTGTTCAATCGCCATAAAAATAAGGCAGCTAAAAGAATAAGGAGGCTTGGAGTTCAATCCACGCTTGTCATTGTTCAGAGAATCCGAAAGAGGAGAAGGCGAAGCATATTCTTCGGTGATGTCACGTGTAGGACTAACACTGCGAAGCATCTCACTGCCCAGGCTGAAGTTCTTCAGGAGGTTTTTATTTTCATGAAGCCAGTTCAAGTTTGTAAGCTCCTCATCATCCATCATTCCTTTGTCCACAGAAATGGCTTTCACCCTTGTAGCGCCAGCCATCTCTGGGAGAATGTCTACTGGGCAACTTGAATTCAAGCTGCAAGACTCCCCTATGCCAGGGGTCTCAGCTTTCTTCGTTGGAGACATGCCAATAATTGGACCCATTTAAGCCTCACATCTGTCAGGCAAAGAAAAATGAAGATAGTCAGAGGATAAACTTGCTATTTCCACCTTTAATTGCTTCCATCATATACACAGCATATTCTTAATAACCAGCTATATAAAGTTCTACCCTGAAAACGGTACTTCAGGCAATCTTTAGCAATCGTGAAAGATAACTGCACTGTGGAATAGTCAGACATGGGTTGGCAGCTACAATTTCTCATGGGCATGTTTCTCAATATTGAGCTGTTCAGATTAGCGAGGAATACAAATAAACCATTGGGAAAATCTTTTACAAACAGGTACAGAATAGGATTGGCAGGATCACAAGAACAGGTAGTCACAAAAAGCTCAAGGGCAAAGCAGTCTGCTTAATTAATGCCCCATCCTTCATCAACTTAAACATTCACTCCCTTCACCACTGGCGTACCATGGCTGCAGTGTGTACCATCTGCAAGGTGCACTGCAGATTTCTTCAAAAGTACCTCCCAAACAAGTTCTTCTAGGTGGTAGAGGTCACAAGAGCAGGAAGCACATGGGAATGCCACCACTTCCACGTTCCCAAGTCACACACTATCCTGACTTGGAAATATTTCTGCATTCCTTCAGCATTACTTGGTCAAAATCCTGGCAATCCTTCCCTAACAGCAATGCGGGTGTACCGATACCACATGGGCAGTAACTGTTCAAGATGGCAGCTCACCATCACCTTCTCAAGGGTAATTAAAGGTGGACAATAAATGCTGGCCTTGCCAGTGGAACCCATATCCCGTGAATGAGTTAAAAAAAAATAGGTTCCTCAATAGTGACTTCGTGCAAAATATGATTTTAAAATTCCTGTTTGGAAAAAAAATAGATTTTCTGTTCAAATTTACAAGGGAACAAACATTAGTTTTCTGAAGTACATGGCTCAATAAGTTACAACAGTATTCTTATGCACCTCTGCTTGTTCAATAAAATTATCCAATGGGTACCCGAATCCATATATGCACAGTAAAAAGCCACAGGTTTGATTCAGTCTGTTCTGAGTCACCTGATGTCAGCTGGGATATCAGTAGGACTGTTACAATTAGCCTTAGCACCACTGAGCTAAAGGAGAAAAAATGACTCAGGATTACTACACCTTATCTATCCATTTACCTCTGTGTGTGTGTGCGCGTGTGAGAGAGAGAGAGAGAGAGAGAGAGCGCGAGAACATTAGTAAGGATAAAATCATGCTTGGTTATCGGATACTCCCCATAGTGTGCCAGCATTCACGGTCAAGCCCCATAATTGAATGACAGTTTTGTAAAATATCAGAGAATGCCTGTGAAACCATATCTCATGAGGTATCAGCAGCTTCAAGAGAGGAGCTTGAGGGTCGAAATAACTGGCAAAGGAAATTAAAGTCACTTCTGGCCTTGGATGATGCAGAGGTTAGAACATGGTCCTTTTACCTCCGAGTGGTACAGTGGGTTAGATTCCTGTACATTCGACAAATCATAATTTTTTTCTGCTCAATTTTCAGTTAGAGCCTGGGCCTCATATTATCACAGAATTGCTGATGCCTGGTTATAAGCTACTTGTTTCATGATGCTATCAAGAATATATGTTAAATTCAGCTCCTGTATGTCATCAATCAGATAAACCAGTTTTTGCCCCAACTCAAACAAAACAGTTCCCACAAACAAAACAGCAACTAGTGTCCACACATTATATTCTATCTGTTACTATCAAACGACTCGCTACAGCTCGCTCTGCTGCACGTCAGTCAATAAATTTCCATGTTCAGTCCGTGCTGTTGGCTTAGCTAGTTTCAGCTACTGCCAGGCTAACACCAGTCCTCAAGCTTGAACCATCAGGGATTGAAGCTAGGGGTGAGTAAAATCGGGAGCAAGGTTACCACAAATTAGAGACAAATGCTGAGAAATGCTGTGATAGACTACTGAATGTCCTAAGGTTGTGAAAAGCATTATATAAATGCATCTTCTTTCTTTCTCCCAAAGGAACAATGGGTGAATTGTGATGGCGCAGTGGGGGGAATTGGTGGGGTGGGGATTGTGAGTCAGGTGCTCCAGAGCTTGGTGCTGCAACCACCACTGTTTCTACTTTACATCAATGACTTGGATTCAGAAACTGAACACAAAATGGTCAAATTTGCAGATGATACCAAACAAGGAGGGTCAGTGGAATCAGGGGAGTCAGCTCAGAAATTATAGAATGAGTTGGGTAGAATATGTACATCAGTGGAACAATGGCAGATAAAATAATGCCATAGATACTCCACATAGGAAGGAAAAATAAGTGACGCATGTACAGTACTTCAAGAATGGTGTTGAACTAGCTCAGAATAAAGCCAAAAGGGTCCATGGAGACATCATAGGCTCAATGCTTGACATATGCAACCAATTCAAAGCAAAAATCAATAAAGCCAATAGAATGTTAAATGATATAGCCAAAACATTGGAATACAAGTCAGAGGAAGTTGTGAACAAACTGTAGAGTGCTCGGGTTAGACCACATCTTGTGCACTGCATCCCGTTTTATGCACTGGGACAGAAGGGAGATGTTCAAGCATAGAGTACAGAGAAAGCCAAAAGCCTGATGTTTAAAGTTAAATGTCTGAATTATATGGAAAAACTGGAGAGATTTGCACTTTTCAGCCTGAAAATGAAGTGTCTGAGAGGTGATCTTATGCAAATATATGTGATAGTTGTGGCAATGGAAAGGGTAAATCTGGAATATTACTTTAAGTTAAATAGTGAAAGTAGAACAATGAAACACAGGTTTAAACTAGTAAAAGGTATATTTAGGACTGATGTCAAGAATTCCTTCTTTACACAAGGAATGTTCAAGATATGAAGTAGATTTCCAGAAGAGTATTGGAAGTGAAACCTCACAATCTTTTAAGAAATGATGAGATGCTGCTATGGGTGGTGGGGGGGGGGGGGGATTTTAGGATCTTTCTGGGTGAATGAACTCTGATGGGCTGAAACCCCCACCCATTCTCATCAGTGAGGGGAGAGTTGGAAGTGGGTGTTTCAATTTAACTGAACTTCTCAAGGATCATCCAAAACTCTGTCGCCTTTGTCCTAACTTGCACCAAGTCCCATTCACCCATCACCCCTGTGCTCGCTGACCTACTTGGGTACCCACTAACCAACGTCTCAATTTTAAAATTCTCATCCTTGTTTTCAAATCCCTCTATGGACTCATGCCTCCCCCCTCCCTACCTCCACCCCAAAGTCTCCTCTAGCCCTACGACTGGAAAATCCACAATTTTAATCACTCCACAAATGGCAGCCATATCTTCAACTGCCAAAGCCCTAAACTCTGAAATTCCCTCCCTCAGCTACTCTGCCTCCCTTTCCTCCTTTCAGATGCTCCTTAAAACCTACCTATTTAACCAAGCTTTTGGTCACCTGCCCTTATGTGGCTTGGTGTCAGATTTTGTTTGATAATGTTCCTTTGAAGCATCTTGAGACATTTTACTACAATAATGGTGCAACAGTTGTTGCTGTTGATAGGAAATATAATAATCAGCCAAAGCACCTCCTCACAGCTACTATTGAGTGGCTCATGTTGGAAAATGGGTGTGCACATGCATATGCACTCACAGGGCATAAGGCAAGAACAGCATTGAAGGGCGTTTGGTAAGTGAGTGAATTTTTTTTAAGGGTCAATCTCTCAGGACTAGTTTTTGTTTTGTTTACATCTAGCAGTTAACTGAAATTCCTGTTTCAGTTAAGAGGTAAGTTAGGTTTCTTGCAGTTTTAAACAGGGGTATGCTAACACTCAATATCTGTAGATAGTTAATTAAGTAGCTAGCTTAAACTGGTTTCTGAGCTGTAGCAGTACTCCAGCAGAGCTGACACAGCATTGTTTTCAGAGTATAAATTCAGGGGACTCAATGCTGCTTGTCTGCATTGAGTGCTACTGGAGGGTACAGAGTGTTAAGAAGAGAGTTTTGTAAGGAGGGAACATAAATTAAGATAAATTTGAGTGCACAGAGTGGGAGTTTGGGCTCTGTTCTTTCTTTCCTCTACCTTTTTTCAGCCTCCAGTAGCTGCCTCTCTCTTCGGTACAAGGGAAGAAGTTGATTGGTGAGTAACTGGTGAGTTATTTTACTTCTCATTGTAATAAAATGTTTTGAAGTTATGTTATGGAAGGTCAGCTTGGCCAAGTGGAATGTACGTCCTGCGGTATGTGGGAAGTCATGGACGCACCACATGTTTTAGACGAACACGTCTACAGGAAGTGTCACCGGCTGCAGAAGCTTGAGCTCCGGGTTATTTATTTATTTAGAGATACAGCACTGAAACAGGCCCTTTGGCCCACCGAGTCTGTACCGACAATCAACCACACATTTATACTAACCCTACACTAATCCCATATTCCTACCACATCCCCACCTTCCCTATATTCCCCTACCACCAACCTATACTCGGGGCAATTATAATGGCCAATTTACCTATCAACCTGCAAGTCTTTGGCTGTGGGAGGAAACCGGAGCACCCGGCGAAAACCCACGCAGTTCATAGGGAGAACTTGCAAACTCCATATTATTTTGGAACTCGGGCGGCAGCTGGAGTCACTGTTGTGCATCCGCGAGGCAGAGGACTACGCGGATAGCATGTTTAGGGAGGTGGTCACACCGCAGGTTAGAAGCATGCAGGCAGAGAGGGAATGGGTGACTGCCAAGCAGTCTAAGAGAACCAGGCAGGGACTGCAGGAGTCCCCTGAATCTATCGTGCTTGCTAATCGGTTTTCCATTTTGGATACTGGTGAGAGCGAAGGTTCCTCAGGGGAGTGCAGCCAGAGCAAAGTCTGTGGCACCACGGGTGGCTCAGCTGCTCAGGAAGGGCAATAGCGATAGGGGATTCGATAGTCAGGGGATCAGACAGGCATTCCTGCGGCAGTAAACGTGACTCCAGGATGGTGTGAAGCCTCCCTGGTACCAGGGTCAAAGACGTCATGGAGTGACTGCAGGACATCCTTCTGGGAGAGGATGAACAGCCAGTGGTCATGGTCCACATTGGTACCAATGACATAGTTAGGAAGAGCGATGAGGTCCTGAAAGCAGATTTTTAGGGAATTAGGGAGGAAATTAAAAAGCAGGACCTCCAAAGCAGTAATCTCAGGATTACTCCCAGTGCCACGTGCTAGTGAGCATAGGAATAGGAGGATTGATCGATTGAACACGTGGCTGGAGAACTGACGTAGGAGGGAGGACATCAGATTTCTGAGGCATTGGGACCGGTTCTGGGACAGGTGGGACCTGTACAAGATGGACGAGCTACACCTTAACAGACCGGAATTAATATCCTCACAGGGAGATTTGCTAGTGCTGTTGGGGAGAGTTTAAACTAGCTTGTCAGGGGGATGGCAACCTGAGGGGTAGCTCAAAATGGAAAGAAGTAAAGCTGGTAACAGGAGGTAGAAAAGTAGCAAGTGACATGAGAAGGCAGGCGAAACAAAGGCGAGCATCAACTAGGCTTGGAATGCAGAATAATGTCAAGAAGACAAGGTTAAGGGCACTCTACCTGAATGCACGCAGCATTCGCAACAAGGTAGATGATTTAAAGGCCAAAATAGAGGTAAATGGGTATGATCTAATTGCCATAACGGAAACGTGACTACAGGGTGATCAAGGCTGGGAACTGAATATTCAAGGATATTTGACATTTAGGAAGGACAGGCAAAAAGGAAAAGGAGGTGGTGGTGTGCTAATAATAAGGGGTGGATTCAGTACATTAGTAAGGGAGGATCTCAGATCGCAAGAAAAAATGTGGAATCTGTTTGGGTGGAGTTAAGAAACAGCAAGAGGCAGCAAACATTGGTAGGAGCTGTTTATAGGCCACCAAACAGTAGTGGTAGGGTGGGGCATGGTATTAATCAGGAGATTAGAGCAGCATGTGGCATGGGTAATACGGTAATCATGGGTGACCTCAATCTGCATATAGACTAGGTAAATCTAATGAGCACTAATGCCATGGAGGATGAGTTTCTGGAGTGTGTTAGGGATGGTTTTCTAGAGAAGTATGTTGAGCAACTGGCTAGAGAACAGGCTATTTTAGATCTAATTTTATGTAATGAGAAAGGACTAATCAATAATCTTGTTGTAAAAGAACCTTTAGGGATGAGTGACCATAATATGATAATGTAAAGTTCTATGTTTGAAAGTGAGGTAGTTCAATTTGAAGCCAGTTTGTTAAATTTGAACAAAGGAAATTATGAAGGCATGAGGGGCAAATTGGCTGAGGTGGATTGGGAAAATACATTAAAAAGGTTATGACAGTACATAGGCAATGGATAGTCTTTAAAGAAATATTATATAGATTACAGCAACTATACATTCCTTCAAGGCACATAAACCCCAAAAGTAAAAGCAGTCAACTGTGGATAACAAAGGAAGTTAAGGATTGTATAAGATTAAAAGAAAAGGCCTATAAAGTTGCCAGAAATAGTAGTAAACCTGAGGATTTTAGAATACAGCAAAGGAAGACGAAGAAACTGATAAAGAAAGGAAGAATAGAATACGAATGTAAACTGGCAAAAAATATAAAAACGGATTGTAAAAGCTTCTACAGGTACGTAAAAAAGAAATATTTGGCTAAGACAAATGTGGGTCCATTACAGGCAAAGTCAGGACAATTTATAGTGTGGAATAGAAAAATGGCAGAGAAGCTAAATGATTACTTTACAGTCTTCACTGAGGAAGATATAAGAAATCTCCCAGAATTAGAGATCCAAGGGATTAGGGGGAATGAGGAATTGAAGGAAGTATTAGTAAGAAGGTTGTATTGAAGAAATTAATGGGGCTGAAGGTTGATAAGTCCCCAGGACCCGAAATTCTACATCCTAGAGTGTTGAAAGAGGTAGCTATGGAGATAGTGGATGCATTGGTGATCATCTTCCAAAATTCTATAGATTCTGGAGCGGTTCCTGCAGATTGGAAGGTTGCAAATGTCACCCCACTTTTTAAGAAGGGAGGGAGAGAGAAAACAGGGAATTACAGACCTGTTAGCCTTACATCAGTCACTGGGAAAATGTTAGAATCTATTCTAAAGATGTGATAAATGGACACTTGGATAATAGTGATCTGATTAGGCATAAGTCAACATGGATTTATGAATGGGAAATCATGTTTGACAAACCTGTTGGGAGTTTTTTGAGGATGCTACGAACAGAATTGATAAAGGGGAGGCAGTGGACTTGGTATACTTGGATTTTCAGAAGGCTATTGAGAACGTCCCCCACAGGAGGTTGGTTAGCAAAATTAAAGCACATGGGATAGGAGGTAATATACTGGTATGCATTTAGGATTGGTTAACAGGCAGAAAGCAGACAGTAAGAATAAACAGGTCATTCTCGCGTTGGCAGGCTGTGACTAGTGTGGTTACCGCAGGGATCAGTGCTTGGGCCTCAGCTGTTCACAATATTTATCAATGATTTGGATGTGGGGACCAAACATAGTATTTCCAAGTTCACGGATGACACAAAACTAGGTGGAAATGTGTGTTGTGAGGAAGATGCAAAGCGGCTTCAAGGGGATTTTGAAAGACTTAATGAGTGGGCAACAACGTGGCAGATGGAATATAACGTGGAAAAATGCGAGGTTATCCACTTTGGGAGGAGGAACAGATGTGCAGAGTATTTCTTAAATGGTAAGAGATTAGAAAGTGTAGATGTACAAAGGGACCTGGGTGTCCTTGTCAATAAGTCACTGAAAGCTAACACGCAGGTGCAGCAAGCAATTAGGAAGGCTAATGGTATGTTAGCCTTTATCGCAAGAGGATTTGAGTACAGGAGTAGTGAAGTCTTGCTTCAATTGTATAGAAACTTGGTTAGACCACACTTGAAATACTGTCTGCAGTTTTGGTCCCCTTACCTTAGGAAGGATATTATTGCCATACAGGGAGTGCAACAATGGTGCATCAGACTTGTTCACGGGATGGCGGGACTGTCCTATGAAGAGAGATTGGGAAACTGGGCCTGTATTCTCGAGAATTTCGAAGAATGAGAGGTGATCTCATTGAAACCTACAAAATACTTAAAGGGATAGACAGGGTAGATGCAGGTAAGATGTTTCCCCTGGTTGGGGAGTCTAGAACCAGGGGACACAATTTCAAAATAAGGGGGAAGCCACTTAGGACAGAGATGAGGAGAAATTTCTTTACTCAGAGGGTTGTGAATCTTTGGAATCTGTATCCCAGAGGGCTGTGGAAGCTCAGTCATTGAGTATATTTAAAGCAGAGATCGACAGACTTCTAAATACAAATGACATAAGGGAATATGAGGATAGTGTGGGTAAAAAGGCATTGAAGTGGATGATCATATTGAATGGTGGGACAGGCTTGATGGGCTGAATGGCCTACCCCTGCTCCTATAGGAGGAATTGAACAACATCGACATGCACAGGCAGAGACCAAGCGCAAACAGCAGAAGGAGGGTTCGGAAATTCAAGCATCCCATCCACTCGCCTCATCAAGCACCACCTGCCCTACCTGTGGCAGAGTGTGCGGATCCAGGATTGGACTATTCAGTCATCTAAAGACCCACATCCCTGGAGTGGAAGAAAGCCATCCTCGTTCCTGAGGGACTACCTAAGAAGTAGTAAGAAGGAGGGATTGCAATCAGGTAACCTGTGGAGAATAGCCAGAATCGTACCCCAGATTTAGACAACCTTTGGGAGTCGAAGCTGATAGAAGAGAAAACGTAACCTCAATTTCACAAAGGATCAAAAGTTCGACTGTGGAATACAACAGAAGACTGACAAAGGCAGGAAATTTGGGGCACAAACTCCAGATTTTGTGAATCTAACAAAAAAGTACAGTTGTGAATAAAACGTAGTACTTCATCCATTTTTACTCATTTACCTTTTCTCAATTAGTGAGGACGAGAGTTTCAGACTCCTTGTGAGTCAAACTTTAATCTCATCCATGGACTCCTGAGTTATTAGACCCATAAACCACAAACCCTACCCCCAATGTTCATCCTGCACATAGAAAAGCACCTTTGAATTTTTCCAGATCATTCAGTTGCAGACTGGATTCAATTTAAATTCATGTGCTTGAGTTTAATATATCTGATCACCATTGTGAGCAAAATAAGTTTAACTCGATTGCTCACTAATTAGAGTGCAAAGACCTGTGACAGTTTAAAGTGGGAGAAGGGGCAGACAAAGAATGATGTCATTGAACAAGGCAGGCAAAAAATTATCTCCACATAGACAAAAGCCCCCATAATTTATGTTAACTGCACTCTTGACGCTCGTCTCAAAAATAAATTCTGAATCCACGCAGGAAATAAAAACAAGTCACACTTTTCTAATTTTTTTTTTGTTTTCTATGAAGCTGCTAACTAGGTCAGTTCAAAATATTGTCTTTTATCTGATACACAACTGAACAATACACTTAATCAAGATAATGCCAGGGATAAAAGTGCCTTATTTACAGTTCTGACTGCTATCCTTTTCCCTTGAGCTTTTCCATTAAAGACATCAGCCATACTTTGAGTGGATATTTAGTTAAAATATCTAATTAGCAACACAATGCTCACCTCCTTCAGCAACTCAACAGCCAGCCATTAGGCTCTGCCCCACCCATTCCAGTACAAAGAGGGCACCTACAAAAAAAACAATCTGAAGCTTCAATGTCCTACTGTTTTTCCATGAATTCATTACTTTGTTTTGTATACGTGAGGCCTGAAGCATATCTGTTCAATTGATGTTGTGGTTATTCTTTTCAGTTCTGTCAGTGTTGATCTTCCCCTCCCCAATGTTCTTCCTTTCCTGAAGGCAGTAACCTGTAACGGGGTGTATTTCCATGGCTTCTAAATATTCTCTGGCACTGCAGTCAGATGCCATTCGAACAACAAATAACAATAGCAACAACTTACATTTATGTAGTGGCATTAGCATCATAAAATGTCCCAAGGTGCTTCACAGAAGCATTATCAAACAAAATTTGACACCGATCCACATAAAGTGATATTAGGACAGGTGACCAAAGTTTGGTCAAAGAGATAGGTTTTAAAGGAGCAAATTGAAGGAGAGAGACGTAGAGAGGGAATTCCAACACTTATGACCGAGGCTGCCAGTGATGGAACAATAAAAATCAGTGATGTGCAAGAGGCCAGAATTAGAAGAGCAAAGATATCTGAGAATTGTTGGGCTGGAGGAGGTTACAGAGATAAGGAGGGGCGGACAGGAAAAGGTCCATCCAGCCTGTCCCACGAAACTGCGTGCATCACAATATATACAGACACAACCCTATCCGAAAACCGAGGTAATCTCTTGGGAGAGGCAAAAAAACATTAAAAATTCAAATGATCTGGGGATGGTTGGGGTGGAGCAGGGGGCAGAGCTGAAATCTTGGAAAAATTATCTCCTGATCTCCTTAGGCAATCAAAGCTAATCCAGGAGACCACTTTGGCCCCGATTAATGTTACAGTGCCTACCTTTAGTACAAGGTGATCTCCGCCCCAGCTAGTAGCTTGTTCCACAGGTCCACTATTCTCAGGGAAAAGAACCACCTAATAATTACGGTGTGGCTATTATCTAGCGTTTTATTACCATGAGTTTTCGGAGGAAAGATGCATCAGAAATTAGTCCCACCTTTCATTTCTCCTCTCAAATACTTTGCCCTCCCCAGCCCTACCCCAACTACTGCTCTGCCTCCCTACTGATTTGTTAAAGGTAAATCATATCTGACTAACCTGATTCTTTGATGAAACAGCAGAAAGGGTTAGTGGGGGTATGCAGTAGATGTATTTATGGACTTTCAAAAGGCATTTGATAGAGTATCACATAGCAGACTTATGAGAAAAGCACATGGTATTAAAGATGGTAACTTGGTACTAAATTGGCTAAGGGATAAAAGGCAGAGAGTAGTGGTAAATGGCTGTTTCTCTGACTGGAAAAAACTATGCAGTTAGGTCCACCAGGGATCAGTATTCAGACAATTGCTTTTCTTGTTATTTATAAACGACCTGGACTTGGGTATAGGGAGTACAATTTCAAAGTTTGAGGATAATGCAAAACTTGGCAACGTTGTCTGCTAATATTATGCTTACTATTTATTTCAGGAAGGCATAATCAGACTGGTAAAATGGGCAGTCGCATGGCAGATACGATTTATTGTTATTAAGTGTGATGTGATGCAATAAAAACAAGAAATGCTGGAACCACTCAGCAGGTCTGGCAGCATCTGTGGAAAGAGAAGCAGAGTTAACGTTTCGTATCAGTGACCCTCCTTCAGAACTGTTCCGAAGAAGGGTCACTGACCCGAAACATTATCTCTGCTTCTCTTTCCACAGATGCTGCCAGACCTGCTGAGTGGTTCCAGCATTTCTTGTTTTTATTTCAGATTTCCAGCATCCGCAGTATTTTGCTTTTATTTTATGTGAAGTGATGCACTTTGCATAACATGGAGAGACAGTACAACCTAAATAGTACTATCTTGAGGAGAGTGTAAGAACAATGGGACCAGGGGCTGCATATTCACAAATCTTTGAGGGTGGGAGGCAAATTGGGAAGGTGGTCGAGAAAGTGTACAGGATACTTGGCTGTGTAAATAGGAGCATTGAATGCAAAAAACAAAGAAGTCATGCTAAACCTTTACAAATCTCTGGTTAGGCCTCAGCTGGAGTATTGTGTACAATTCTGGGTGCCACAGTTTAAGAAGGATGGCAAGGCCCCGGACTGGGTTCAGAGGAGGTTTACCAGGATGATACCAGGGATGAGGGAGTTCAGTTAATTGGTGAGATTGGAGAAGCGACTTGAAGAAAAACTTTTACATACGAACATATGAATTAGGAGCAGGAGTAGGCCACGCAGCCCCTCGAGCCTGCTCTGCCATTCAATAAGATCATGGCTGATCTGATTGCAACCTCGACTCCACATTCCCATCTATCCCGATAACCTTCCACCCCCTTGCTTATCAAGAATGTATCTAACTCAGAGAAAAAATTTCTCCTCATCTCTGTCTTTTTACACAAGTGATTAGGATTTGGAATACACTGCCTGTTAGGGTGGTACATACAGATTCAATAGTAGCCTCAAAAGTAAATTTAATAAATACTTGAAGGACAAAAAACTGCAGAGATATGGAGAACAAACAGGGTACTGAGAATAACTGGATTGTTCTTTGAAAGAGCCGGAGCAGACTCGATGAGCTGAATGGCCTCCTTCTCTGATGTACTAGTTTATGATTCTATGCTGGGATTGTTCTCTTTAGAGCAAGGAAGGTAATAGAGGTGTTCAAAATGAAAATAATTGACAAAAGAACTAGAGGGGAAAGGAAAAATCTCTTCACACAGAGCGTTGTTGAGAGCCGGAATGCATTATCTGAAAGGGTGGTAGAATCAGATTCCATAGGAACTTTTAAAAGGCAATTGGACATGCCCTTGCAGAGGACTAACTGCAGATTTATGGGGCAAATGCTGAGGTGTGGGATAAAATTGGACAGCTCTTTCAAAGAGCCACCACAGCCATGACAGGCCAAATGGCTTCCTTCGGTTCTTTAAAATTGTGTGATTCTGTACCCTCCTGCCACTATCCCAAGCTTAAACTCCACTTGGATAATCCCACAGATACCCTTTGTGCCTCACTCGTTATTCTCCAACAAGCCCATTGAGACTCGTTGTTGTCTCCTGAAAGACAGCAACTCCAACAGTGTCATCCTCCTCTATTGCCAGTTGCCCAGCCAGTGTATCTGCTGGTGGGTAATCTCAACAACCAACTTTAAGTCCAATTCACTCCACCCCACCCCCAGCTGCCTCTTCAGTCTCTGCCGATGGATCAAAAATCACACCCATCCCCTCCGCATTTAGTGTGAGAAATTCCACTCACCCCTGAATAAGGCCCTTGTTATCCATGAGCTAATATGGATGTTAGCATTGACATCATGGCATTGGCTGAAACTTACCTTTGCTGTTACTGAAGCCTTCCCATGTAGCTATACTATCCACCACCTGCTGTTTCGAAATCACTGTGTAGCCCATCATCAAATCACATTTTGGTCTCTCCCTCTACCACTATAGAAGCTTTTCCTCCTTTGAGCAGTCTGCCTTGTTTTATCCTTCTCGCCTCTCCTTTAAAAAAACTTATTCTCTACTCCCAACAGATCCTCAGGTTTGCCCAGATATCCTCCCTCTTTATCTCTCTTAACTTCTGTGCTGAACGTCTCTTCATCTTCGGTGATTCAATTTCCACCTCAAAACATTATGCCTCGTCTCCTCTGATTTCACTGCCCTCCTATCCCCCCAACCCTGTCACTCCACATAAACTCTCCTTCTCATATATATAGCCACACTCTCGACCGTGGCATCTCACCTGGTCTTCCTACCCCTATGATCTTCATCACTGACAACCATCTCTGACCATTTCTTTGTATCACTCACCACCTACATCCCCCTACCCCCTTCCAAATCCACTTCTTCCTTCATCTGGCACAGTAAAAACTCCCTGAAGTCACTTACAACTGCACTTTCAAAGTCCCAAATGCCTTTGGCCTTCCAGTTACAATGATACATCCGCAGCCATCAATTTGTTCACCATCCCCTATATTTCATATAGTCTTTGGAATTCTCTTCCTCAAAGGCGGTGGAAGCAGAGTCTTTGAATATTTTTAAGGCAGAGGTAGATAGATTCTTGATAAGCAAGGGGGTGGAAGGTTATCGGGGGTAGGTGGAAATGTGGAGTAATCAGTTCAGCCATGAACTTATTCAAAGGCGGAGCAGGCTCGAAGGGCCGGGTGGCCTACTCCTGCTCCTAATTCGTATGTTCGTATGAGTCAAAATGGCAGGGGAGAGGGAAGTTAATGTTTCTTTGCATATAGGCATATGTTTTTAAAAAGTTTGTTTTTACGGAGTGTTTTGGGAGAGGCCACCAAGAAAGCTGCTCCTTTCTACAATTGTGAAAAATATGGTAATTATAGGTGGCTCCTTAACTGGGAAACCAGATCTAACAAAAATAACATGCACTTTTTATTTTAGCTGCCTCCTTTGTAGCAGATGCAGAAGCAGGGAACTGGTGTGCGGACATCAGTCTCCTGCGAACTGAACTACAGAAGCACTACATGCAAAACTGCCTAAAAAAAAAACCAGTGGCTTACTGTATATCCAACCTCTCCTTCATAAAATGCAAAAACACCCCATACTGACTAATAGGCTAACATATTAATCTCTACCCCCCTAATAAGCTGACATAACACTCAGCCACCAGCTAAAAGCCCTCTTAATTCTGATAAAGTTTTCCTAAAGCTGTCACTGGAATAAAGATTGACCCAGTAATTCACTATCAAATTATGCATAACAGCCGGTTTAAGAAGCCTAATGAAGTCCTGTATTGTGAATGGCTCAGTAAACAGGGAGGATTAACACAACAAAGCAATCTCAAGGGTGGCAACAAATTTGGTAGCCATTCGCTTTGGGCTCCAGAGCGTGGACATGCAACATCTCATATCTCTTAGATGAAATAACCTTTTTGAGTTTACAAAAATGTAGCGCTCTTGTAGCTTAGTTGGTAAGTGCAATGTCTGGTGTGGTACTGAATGATTCAGACATGGCAGTTTCAGATTTAACAATAACTTGCATTCATATAGCTTCTTTAACATTGTAAAACATCCTAAATCACTTCACAGGCATAATCAGGCAAAAATTAACATTGAGCCTAACAAGGACACAGTAGGCAGGTGACCACAAGCTTGGTCAAAAAGGTAAGTCTTAAGGAATGTCTTAAAGGAGGAGTGAGAGGTGGAGAGGTTTAGGGAGGGAATTCCAGTAGTTCAGAGTCTAGACTGCTGAAGGCACAGCTGCCAGAACTCAATCTCCAAACTATGCTCAACAAGCCAATCATAGCCTCGTCAGCAGCAAGCATGACAACCAGCCACTGCATTCCAGATCCAGGGAGGGAGAAAAACAGAGCCAAAAACAAGAAATGCTGGAATCACTCAGCAGGTCTGGCAGCATCTGTGGAAAGAGAAGCAGAGTTAACGTTCCGAAGAAGGGTCACTGACCCGAAACGTTAACTCTGCTTCTCTTTCCACAGATGCTGCCAGACCTGCTGAGTGATTCCAGCATTTCTTGTTTTTGTTTCAGATTTCCAGCATCCGCAGTATTTTGCTTTTAGAAAAACAGAGCCAACTGATTGCTATCCAGTGATTCCCCTGCGAGGTGTCTCAGCATGGATGTCAGCTGAGGACAGGATTAGTCACAACCCTCTTGGTTAAATAGCACACCAACACTAAAGCACACAGAAGAAGCATGGTGTCTGCATGAGAGACATCAGGCTTGCCAGTATCCCTGGAACCATGTCCCAGCAAGTCAACAGTTTTAGGAGAGGGGAGGAAATAAAAGGAGAAACCTGGGGGTAGAGAGAAAATGAGAACAGCAGGGCTTGGTATCATTCTTCAGTTACGGCATAGTGAGGCAATCGACACCAGCATAGATCAGTTGGTCCAAATAGCCTGTTTTACTGTAGATTTTACATAAGTCTTCTTTATCTTCAGCTTCACATTTCCCTCCCCCACATAGCTGAAGTTCACCTATAAAAGGAACTTATTTCAACCAGAAAAGAAGAATAAATGACTAGTTTACCCAAAACAAAGCTTTGAAGCTTTGTGTGAACTGAATGTCCTGCTTATAATATTGAATGCATAAGGGTATTGTTGCTGACAGTAGCAGACGCATTGGCTCTGTACTGAATTGAACAATAAACATCCTTTTTTCACCAGTTTCTCATTTACAAGTACGTTCCTTCAGCACTCAGCCACTTTAAAAGAAAACTGACAACCCCTTTCACCCCCTCCCAAATTCTCACCCTTTACCACTCTGCACCAAACTTCAGTGAATCATGCTGGAGGGTATGGTTCCATGGGTGACAGAGCCCTCCATTGCCTCACTCAATTATTTTTGCTGCATAAGAACATAAAAAATAGGAGCAGGAGTAGGCTATATGACCCATCAAGCCTGCTCCACCATTCAATAAGATCACAGCTGTACTTTTACATCAACTCCACTTTACGCCCTATTCCCATATGTCTTGATTCCCTTCGAGCCCAAAAACCTAAATTGATCTCAGTCTTGAACATACTCATTGACTAAGCATCCACAGCCTTCTGGGGTAGAGAATGCCAAAGAAATATCTCCTCCCCTCAGTCCTAAATAGTCAAACCCTTATCCTGAGACTACGACTCCTAGTTCTAGACTCTCCAACCAGGGGAAACAGCCTCTCAGCCTATACTCTGTCAAGCCTTCTAAGAATTTTAACATTTCAATGAGATCACCACTCATTCTTCTGAAGTCCATTGGCCCATTCTACTTAATCTCTCCTCAAAGGACAGCCCTCTCATCCCAGGAATCAATCTAGTGGACCTTCGTTGCACCCCCTCTAAGGCAAGTATATTCTTTCTTAGGTAAGGACACCATAACTATACACAATACTCCAGGTGTGGTTTCATCAAAGCCCTATATAATTGCAGCAAGATTTCCTCATTCTTATATTGTAATCCCTTTGGAATAAAGGCTAACATGCCATTTGCCTTCCTAATTGCTTGCTGTACCAGCATGTTAACTTTCTGTGATTTGTGTATGAAGCCTCCCAAATCCTTCTGAATTCCAACATTTCCCAATCTCACGGCATTAAAAAAAAATCCTGCTTCTCCATTCTTTCTAACAAAGTAGATCATTTCATACTTCCCTGCATTCTATCCCATCTACCACTTTCTTGTTCACTTAACTTGACTATATTCCTTTTTAGCCTCTTTGCGTCCTCCTCAGAGCTTACATTCCCACCTAGCTTTGTATCGTTAGCGAACTTAGATATATTGCACTCAATCCTCTCATCCAAGTCATTGATATAGCTTGTAAATAGGTGAGGCCCAAGCACTGGTCATTGTGACATGGCACGAGTTACATTCTGACTTTCTGAAAATGACCCGTTTATTCCTATTCATTTTCTGTGCGTCAACCAATCCTCAATCCATGCAAATATATTACCCCTAATCCCATGAACCCTAATCTTGTGTAACAACCACTTGTGTGGCATCTTATCAAACACCTTCTGAAAATCCAAATATCCACTGGTTTCCCCCCTTTCCATCCTGGACAAATTTGTTAAGCATGATTTCCCTTTCATAAAACCAAGCTGACTCTGCCTAATCATATTGTGATTTTCCAAGTGCCCAGTTACCACATCATTAATATTAAATTTTAACATTTCCCTACTACAGATGTCAGGCTAACTGGCCTATAGTTCCCTGTTTTCTCTCTTTCTCCTTTCTCAAACTGTGGGATTATATTTGCTATCTCCCAATCCAAAGGGAACCCATTTTTGATTCTTGAGAATTTTGGAAGATCAAAACCAATACATCACCTATTTCTGCAGTCTTCTAAAACCCTAGAGCATATGCCACTAGGTCCAGGGGATTTATTGGGTTTTAGTCCATTAATTTCACAGAATTGTTACAGCACATTCGGTCCATCATGTCTGCAAAGGCTCTCCGAAAGAGTAATTTACCTAGTGCTACTCCCCCGCCGCCCCCACTTCCCATAGTCCTGCACATTCTTCCTTTTCAGATAACAATCCAATTCCCTTTTGAATGCCTTGATTGAACCTGCCTCCACCACTCTCTCTCAGGCAGTGCATTCCAGATCCTAACCACGCACTGTGTGAAAAAGTTTTTCCTCACGTCACAATTGTTTCTTTTGCCAATTACCTTAAATTTGTGCCCTCTTGTTCTTGATCCTTTCACCAATGGGAACAGTTTTTCCCTATCTACTCTGTCCAGACCCTTCATGATTTTGAATGCCTCTATCAAATCTCCTCTCAACCTCTTCTCCAACGAAAACAGTCCCAACTTCTTCAAACTATCCACGTAACTGAGGTTCCTCATCCCTGGAATGATTCTGCACTCTCTCTAATGCCTTCACATCTTTCTTGAAGTGTGGCACCCAGAACTGGGCACAATACCGCAGTTGAGGCCGAAATAGTATTCTATACATGTTTAACATAACTTGCTTGCTTATGTACTCTATGCCCTTATTAATGAAGTCTAGGATGTTGTATGCTCTCTTAACCGCTCTCTCAACTTGTCCTGCCACCTTCAATGATTTATGCACATATACACTCAGGTCCCTTTGCTCCTGCACCCCTTTTAGAAATGCACCCTTTATTTTAAATTGTCACTCCCCGTTCTTCCTACCAAAATGAATCACTTCACAGTTCTCTGCATTAAATTTCACCTGCCACTTGTCCGCCCATTCCACCAACCTGTCTATGTCTTTTTGAAGTTCTACACTATCCTCCTCACGGTTCACAATGTTTCCAAGTTTTGTATCATCCACAATTTTGAAACTGTGCCCTGCACGCCAAGGTCTAGGTCATTAATATATACCAGGAACAGCAAGGGTCCTAACACCGACCCTTGGGGAACTCCACTACAAACGTTCCTCCAATCTAAAAAACATCTATTAACCACTACTAGAGTCATAGAGAGATACAGCACCGAAACAGGCCCTACAGCCCACCGAGTCCGTGCCGACCATCAACCACCTATTTATACTAATCCTGCATTAATCCCATTTTCCCCTCGCACATCCACCTTCCCTCAATTCTCCTACCACCTACCTACACTAGGGGCAATTTTTACAATGGCCAATTTTCCAATCAACCCACAAGTCTTTGGCATGTGGGAGGAAACTGCAGCACCCAGAGAAAACCCACGCGGTCATAGGGAGAACTTGCAAACTCCGCACAGGCAGTACCCAGAACCAAACCTGGGTCACTGGAGCTGTGAGGCTGCGGTGCTAACCACTGCGCCACTGTGCCGCCCTGTTTACTGTCTCTCAGTGAATTTTGTATCCATTTTGCTACTGTCCGTTTTATTCCATGAGCTCTAACGTAGCTCACAAGTCTTCATGATCCAACCTGCACAGTGAGAAAGCTGTTTGACTGTGGTCAGTATAACAAGTGAGCCTCATCTCATCCTCATCTGACATTCACACAGCAGCAGAAGTCATTGAATGGCAACTCAGTAATACTTCACTTTCAGTACCATGTTCAGTTTTGGACAACAAGATGTAAGGAAAGCATTCAAGTCCTGGATTTGGTGCAGAGCAGAACCACAAAGCTGATTTCTGTCAAATAATTGAGTTCCATGGGAAGATTGGAGAAACTGGGGCTCTTTAACCCTCAAAAGGAAGTGACTGAGAGAGGTCTGCTTTATAGAAGTATACAAGACACTTTGGGATATAGATAAGATTAATCTGCTCACTGACACTCAGTTTAAGGTTCTATCAGAACCACTTCACTCCAGACCTCATCACAGCCTTTGTCCAGACATGGATTCAAGAGCTGAATGCCTTTAATGACACTACCACCTCTGAGGCCCCACTATCACCTTCTTGCGGTTCACCGCTGTCCAGAAAGTTAGCATGATCAGCCATTTCAACAGCCAGCTAGGCATAGATAGCAGAGATAGGGTACTCAGCGAAGAGTAGCTCATCTGCTGACCTCTCAAAACCTCGCCACCATCTACAAAACTCAGATTAGGAGTATAATGAAATACAACTCGCCTGGATAAGTGCAGATACAGCAACACTCAAGATGCTCAACATCATGTAGGACAGAGTACATAGCCTGATAGCACCTTTGTTATTGGGCTAGGTATCCACCCCTCAGCCATTGGCAGACTGAGGCTGCAGCAATGCACGAAGATTACTTTAATAACAGCTCACTCCCCTGCAATCTCTAACAAGGAAGACAAAAGGAACAATATTGTGCTATCATTTCCAAGTTTCCTCCCAAGTCACACACCACCCTGATCTGAACATACATCAGCACTTGGTCAATATCATGACATTCCTGCCTAATACACCAATGGAAGCTTAGTAATGTGGGTAGCAATAGGAGGTTTATGAGGAGCAGCAAGGGAGCATAGATTAAAGCGAGTGAAAGGACAATTTAGTTTTGATGTCAGGTGGAACTTCTTCATGCAAAGAATGATTAACATTTGGAATGGACTTCCAGGTAGGATAGTGGAGGAAAAAAACAGACCCATTCAAGAGACAGTTTGATGACAAGATGGGGTAATTTAAGTTTTACTTTATTCCGGGTGGATGAGCTAAGTTAGGCCAATTGACCTCTTCCAGCTTATCTAATGTGATCCTGAAGAGCAAAGAAAGAAATAACTTGCACTTATATAGTGCCTTTCATGACATCTCAAGGTGCTTTAAAGCTAATGAAGTACATTAGCACTTTTGTACTGTCGCAAAACGTAGCAGCCAGTTGGCACACAGCAAGGTTCCACAAACAGCAATAAGATAAATGAGATAATTTGGTTTTTTTGTGATGTTGGTTGAGAGATAAATTACTCTGCTGTTTTTTAAAAATAGTGCCACCCATCCAAGTGGGAAGAAGGGCTCTCAGTTTAGCATCTCACCGAAAGACAGTGTAGTACTCCCTCAGTACTGCACCAAAACGTCAGTCTAGATTATGCACTCAAACCTCTATAGGGGGACATGAACCCACAACCTTCTGACTGAAGAGGCGAGTGTACTACCAGTGTGCCATTACTAACCAGAGGATCACAACCTTAAGTCTTGCTGCAACCTGTCATTCGATATTTGTCTTGAGACATTGGATGAAGATGCACATTATTTTGAAGCATTCCATATTCTTAGGGGTGGGAAATAAAAAGAAAATGCTGGACTAGCTCACACCATTGATCACAAAGAAGTGCCAACAGTGGTGGACAACAAATACAAGTGCTGCTGCCACTGTACAGAATTATAGTAGGGGAGAGAGAATATAGCTGCTGGGGCAAAGTACAGCATTATCACTCACAACCTATAACACTCACACAAGAGGACTGTATTCTGATCAGTTCAATAGGACTTTACTTATCAATGTCAGCATAAGGTAATCATTTCAATTCAAGGCCTGCAATATAAATAATAAATGACAAGACTTAGGAAGAATTCCAAAACTTTTAACAAAGCATTCTATTGAAAAAATTAATCATCCATAATAATACTAACCACCATTACATATACAAACATAATAAGCAGTTTTTTTCTCAACTTTCTCCCTTTTTGTTCTAAAGGTACTGGCTTGATAGCCTATAGGAGCTTGTAGTCCTCAAGTATTTTGCCTGAGATATGCAAGAGTATAGACAGTGACTATCAGCAGCCTACCCCTCTACATGGAACATCATGATTGAGCATAATCCATGCTGATCCATCATTCATACTTCCCGGCAAGAGTTTCTAGATAAGATCAGTTGTGTGAACCCAGGCTGATGTTTCTCCTTCACAGTTAGAGGCCAATTGGAGTATCCCAATTGCTGCCCCAAGTCACACCCATTTAACTTTATTTTATTTCCAAAAATATATTTTATTCATAAAAAATGACACCCATTTAAGGTGGGGTCAAACCTTCTGATTTGTATTGCTTTTGTCATAAGATTATCCCCCTGGACTATTACTGAATATCTGCCAGTAGCCACATTCTAGTATCACTGGCAGAAAAGCCTGGAAGAAGCTTGCCCTTCACACCAAAATATCAGAACACTCAGGATGGGAATACGGTAGTGGACAAAGTTAACTTATAAAACATATTAATTTATAAAAGCCATCAGGGTGGGAGGGGTTAGATTATATTCTATTCAAATTATCACTGTGTAAAAAGCACTAGAATACCCAAACCCAAAAGTTTTTGTTACTTTCAATAAGCACCAGTATATACAGGACAACATTTAGAGGACATTAATTCCATTCAAATCTCCCCCTCCCCCACAATCAGACCAGTGATTTTGGAGTCAGCAGACCGTCACATTTGACACTGTCACACCTCAGGGATGCCATTAGGAATAAACTTTGTTGACAATCTCTGGAACCTGTGGTGTTTACATTTCAAGCAGCAGTACTCAATATACTGAGGAGTGGTGAGAATGTGGAATTCGCTAACACAGGGAGTGGTTGAAGTGAATTGTATAGATGCATTTAAGGGGAAGCTAGGCACACATATGAGGGAGAGGGGAATAGACGGTTACGATGCTAGATTTAGATGAGGAAAGATGGGAGGAGATTCGAGTGGAGCATAAGCACTGGCAGGGGCTGGTTGGGCCGATTGGCCCGTTTCTATGCTATATATCCTATGTTTTCTTTTGGGCCTCCTTATCTCGAGAGACAATGGAATACGCGCCTGGAGGTGGTCAGTGGTTTGTGAAGCAGCGCCTGGAGTGGCTATAAAGGCCAATTCTGGAGTGACAGGCTCTTCCACAGGTGCTGCAGAGAAATTTGTTTGTCGGGGCTGTTCCACAGTTGGCTCTCCCCTTGCGCCTCTGTCTTTTTTCCTGCCAACTACTAAGTCTCTTCGACTCGCCACAATTTAGCCCTGTCTTTATGGCTGCCCGCCAGCTCTGGCGAATGCTATGTAATCCGATGTGAATTAATACACATAGCATATTCCTTACCAGTACATTACATATGCTAAAGTAAGCCTAACTTATCAAATCAACAACTGATCTCTGCCAACAGTAACAGAAGTGAGCAACTGGTCTCTGCGCCCCAAGGGGAGACTCCAACTGAAATGCGTAATTGATGTACGAGGACAAGATCGAGTTTCGTTGTGATGCTCCTTCACCGCCTCCACCCACTCCAGAATAACCTAACACTCACTATCTAGGTTAACACATTAAGTAAGGATATTTGGATGACAATGGCATATAGCCATTACCTGTGAAGTCCAGCATGATTAGTTGCCTTTAGAAGAAAATATTGAAGGTTGAAAAATTCCAAATAAAGTCTACAAACACGGATTTTAGCATCTAAACTTCCTCTGTATAATAATAACGTAAGTACTACTTAACCAATAATCTTACTGAATTTCTTGCAGGGTCCTAATCGCATTATCCAGGATGCTCAGCGTTTAAATAGTATTCTAACAAGGGCTCGATAGATTTGCCAAATAAGTACTGAAGGAGTGAATTCTGATCTTTAGGCCAATCTCTGCAGAAAATAGATTCTCTTGTGTTTGTTTAACCAAGCTGCATGAGATTGTGCATCATTTATTTTGAGTGGGGAGATATGCGGAGATGGCGAATACAGTGTGATCCACCAGACAGCATTTTTAAGGGAGAGAAGGAAATCAGGCAGAGGCTATCTCACTGAGGCCGGGCGGTGGCGCTTCCTGTCTCCTCATTCCGACCACGTGGACCTGTCAGTTTTCAGCGCTCTCTCGACAAGCTGCAACATCTCATTCAGGAAACTGACACGATCGAGAACCCATGTACCCAAGGCTTCCCGTTTTGCATCAGGCCTAGTATCCGGGGCCCCCATTAAACATAAACGGCTCCTAAAGAAAATAATCGGTGAACTCTTACTTTAATTTTTGTTTCTAACCGAAGCACTGCAGTTAACCGCCAATTTAAACTGTAAAATCTCAAGTTCGCCATCCAAAAATTACAAACTAAAATAAAACGATTGAAGATGAGGAAGTCAAACCCGCCACGACGAACCCCCAAAGCGAAAAATGCTACGTGATTCCGAATGCAGCCGAACGTTACACGGTTACGACTTCTCATAAAAAACATATGTATTAAAGTTTGCAAAATATTTGAAATAAAAAATAGTGGATCCCTGTATTATAGAAATAACTTACACAGATCCACCCTAAATATATGAAAGCGCAGTCCGTTGAGGGAAGGGGGAACGTAGTCAAAATCCACGTACGATGTACGCTTTAATAATTATGTGTACATAGAAAAAGGTTTTCGCTGTGATATAAAGTGCAAGCTCAGCCTCGCGACATGGAACGTGCTGAGAACGTTCGAACACCGATTCCCGGGGAACGTTCTCTTCGAACAGGGAAAAATGAAACAATTCGAAGCACAAGGGAACCCCAGAGGCTGCCACGGCTCTCATACTCAGAAACCAAACTGCTCCTTGATCCCTAATTAAAGAGACTCTCTTTCCGTTTAAAATAATATATACTCACAATCTTCCGGCACGTAGCGTTGCAGTCTATGGAACTACTGCTTCTATTTTAAATATTTACTTATTTATTTATATATATATTTCCCTTTTTTTGCTTTCCGAGTCTTGTGCTCGCAGCTGCTTCTCATCCGAACCAAGAAGCGAGAAACTCCAAAGAACGCCACGAAATCCCCTAATGTTGCCATGGTAACATACCGCCGCCTGGAACCCCTCCCCTGCCAACAGCAGATGGCCCCGGACCCGCCGCTTTGTGTGTATGTATGTGTGTCAGTCTCTATCCCACAGGGAGGCAGTGCCTTATCCTCAGACAGAGAGAGGACGCAAGGGATGGAGTCACTCGGCCGTTTTGTTTTTGACAGACACAATAATAAACTCTTCAGGATCAATCTTCATTACTTTTTCCATTTTTTAAAGCGGGGGTGGTAGAAGTTGAGGGAGTGCAATCTACAGAACTGCAGTTGGTAGAAGGCGCCAACCAATGGCATGACTGGCCTCGGGGTTCCTTCACGTCATTTTGGCGGTAAAGCCTTCAAGGTTTTTATGGAAATGATGATGACGAGTGGTTGATTCAGAGAATGTAATGCGCTTAAGGACTTTTAAAGATACATTCTTCTGTATTTTGGGATATGCTGGTATTTTCAATTAACGTGGCACCAGTATGCATCGTACGTACTGGCTTTGCTGTTGATTTTAAGGTGATATATTGATTAATTCGCTTAACATTGAAAAGTATCAAAACATCTGTATTTTAAACAGATACATAATTTTGTTAAAGCAAAATACTGCGGATGCTGGAAATCTGAACTAAAAGCAGAAAGTGCTGGATGTACTCAGCAGATCTGGCAGCATCTGTGGAGAGGGAAACAGAGTTAAGGTTTCAGGTCTGTGACCTTTCATCTGTTTCTCTTTCCACAGACGCTGCCAGACCTGCTGAGTATTTCCAGCACTTTCTGTTTTAATTACATAATTTTTTTGGTATTTTCAGGTATCTCAGCAATTGAAGACGCATGAAAGCAACGATTCCTGTCCCGCAAACATCGCTGTGTAAAGGATTCCATGCAAGTAGGTATGAGTGATAGAAAAGGTCTATGCAGCTGAGTGAGCTCTGAGTAGAATGAAAAAAAAATCATCTAGTGTTCCAGTAAATAATGTTGCAAAGTGAAGACGTTTGTTGGCATCATAATTAATTGAATCATTTGGTCACAGTGATTCTCCAGAGTAGCCCGTGAATAGGGGAATGTTTGGATGAGTTATCCGAGGGTGCCACTGCCTGTGGAACAATACCACAGCAAAAGGGAGAAGGAGAAAGAAAAAAGTAAACATAATTTTATATTTATATCTATTAAATATAAACATTGTGAGGTTGAAATTTAAATGTGGAAGGGGTGAAAAACAAGTGTTAGTGGATTGGGTGCCTGTTATTAGGAACAATAGTAGGCCATTTAGCTCACTGAGCCTGTTCCGCCATTCATTGAAATAATGGCTGATCTGTGAACTAACTGCATGCACCTGCCTTTGCTCCATATCTCTTAATATCTTTGGTTTCAAAAATCTATTATCTCAGATTTAAAATGAACAATTAATCTAGCATCAGTTGCTATTTGTGGAAGATTATTATCCTCATCTTCCCCCATTTTTCCATTGATGTCATAGAATCATATACCACAGAAGTAAGCCATTTGGCTCATTGTGCCTCAATGACTTAGTTGGTAACACTGTCACTCCTGAGTTAGAAGGTTCATAAGATCATAAGAAATAGGAGCAGGAGTAGGCCATTTTCAGCCCCTCGAGCCTGCTCCGCCATTCAATGCCTGATTCTTTGATAAGGTCCCGCATGGGAGATTGGTCAAGAAGGTAAGAGCCCATGGGATCCAGGGCAATTTGGCAAATTGGATCCAAAATTGGCTTATTGGCAGGAGGCAGAAGGTGATGGTCGAGGGTTGTTTTTGCAAATGGAAGCCTGTGACCAGTGGTGTACTACAGGAATCGGTGCTGGGAGCCTCACTGTTTGTAGTGTACATTAATGATTTAAACATGAATATAGGAGGTATGATCACTAAGTTTGCAGATGACACGAAAATTGGTGGTGTTGTAAATAGTGAGGAGGAAAACTTTAGATTACAGGACGATACAGATGGGCTGGTAAGATGGGCAGAGCAGTGGCAAATGGAATTTAATCCTGAGAAGTGTGAGGTGATGCATTTTGGGAGGACTAACAAGGCAAGGGAATATACAATGGATGGTAGGACCCTAGGAAGTATAGAGGGTTGGAGGGACCTTGGTGTACTTGTCCATAGATCACTGAAGGCAGCAGCACAGGTAGATAAGGTGGTTAGGAAGGCATATGGGATACTTGCCTTTATTAGCCGAAGCATAGAATATAAAAGCAGGGAGGTTATGATGGAGCTGTATAAAACACTAGTTAGGCCACAGCTGGAGTGTGTACAGTTCTGGGCACCACACTGTAGGAAGGATGTGATTGTACTGGAGAGGGTGCAGAGGAGATTCACCAGGATGTTGCCTGGGCTGGAGCATTTCAGCTATGAAGAGAGACTGAAAAGGCTAGGGTTGTTTTCCTTAGAGCAGCGAAGGCTGAGGGGGGACATGATTGAGGTATACAAAATTATGAGGGGCATTGATAGGTTAGATAGGAAGAAACTTTTTCCCTTAGCGGAGGGGTCAATAACCAGGGGGCATAGATTTAAGGTAAAGGGCAGGAGGTTTAGAGGGGATTTGAGGAAGAATCTTTTCACTCAGAGGGTGGTTGGAATCTGGAACGCACTGCCTGAAGACGTGGTAGAGGCAGGAATGCTCACAACATTTGAGAAGTATTTAGATGAGCACTTGAAACGCCATAGCATACAAGGCTACGGGCCAAGTGCTGGAAAATGGGATTAGAATAGTTAGGTGCTTGATGGCTGGTACAGATACAATGGACTGAAGGGCCTGTTTCTGTGCTGTATAACTCTATGACTCTATGATCCGATTGTGGCCTTAACTGCACTTGCCTGCTGGCTCCCCATAATCCTGAACTCCCCTGTAGATCAAAAATCTAACTCGGCCTTGAATATATTCAATGACCCAGCCTGTTCTGCTCTCTAGGGAAAAGAATTCCAAATATTAATGACCCTCTGAGAGAAGACATTCCTCCTCAACTCCATCTTAAATGGGAGGTACCTTTTTTTAAAACTGTTCTAGATTCCCCCATGAGGAAAAACATTCTCTCAGCATCTACCCTGTCAAGCCTCCTCAGAACCTTATATGTTACAATAAGATCACCTCTCATTCTTCTAAACTCTAGTAAGTATAGGCCCAACTGCTCCACCTTTCCTCATAAGGCAACCCAGGAAACAGCCTAGTGAAATTTCTCTGCTTCCAATTCAAGTATATCCCTCCTTAAGTAAGGAGACCAAAACGGTACACAGTGCTCTAGGTGCGGTCTCTCCAATGCCCTGTACAGTTCTAGCAGGACTCCATCCCCTTTGCAATAAAGGCCAACATTCCATTTGCTTCCCTAATTACTTGCAGTATCTGCATGCTACAGGACACCCAGATCCCTTTGTACAGCAGAATTCTTCAGTCTTTCCATTTGAATAATATTCTGCTTTTCTATTCTTCCCGCCAAAGTGAACAACCTCACATTTTCCCTCATTATACTCCATCTGCCAAATTTTTGCCCACTCCCTTAACCTATTTATATCCCTTTGCAGACTCTTTGTGTCCTCCTCACAACTTACTTTCCGACCTATCTTTGTATTGTCAGCAAATTTGGCTACAATACACTTGGTCCCTTCATCCAAGTCATTGATATGGATCTTAAATAATTGAGGCCCAAGCACTGATCCCTGTGGCGCTCTACTAGTTAGTTTGCCAACCTGAAAATGCCCCCTTTATCCCAGCTCTCTGTTTCCTGTTAGTTAGCCAATCCTCGTTCCATGCTAATATATTACCCCCGACAGGATGAGTTCTTATCGTGTGTAGTAACCTTTTATGTGGCACCTTCCTGAATGCTTTTTCGAAATCCAAATACACTACATCTACTGGTTCCCCTTTATCCACCCTACTCATTACATCCTCAACGAATTCTAATAAATTTGTCAAACCCCATTCCCCTTTCATAAAACCATGTTGACTCTGTCTGATTGTATTATGATTATCTAAATGTCCTGCTACTACTTCCTTAATAATGGATTCTAGCATTTTCCCAATGATCAATGTTAGGCTAACTGGTCTATAGTTTCCTGTTTTCTGTCTCCCTCCTTTCTTGAATAGAGGTGTTACATTTGCGATTTTCCAATCCGCTAGGACCTTTCCAAAATGTAGGGAATTTTGGAAGATTACAACCAATGCATCCACTTTCTCTGCAACCACTTCTTTTAAGACTCTAGGATGCAGGTCATTAGATCTGATGAAAGGTCACTGACCTGAAACGTTAACTCTGCTTCTCTGTCCACAGATGCTGCCAGATCTGCTGAGTATTTCTAGCACTTTTTGTTTTTATTTTAGGTCTGGGGACTTGTCAGCCTTTGGTCCCATTAGTTTTCCTAGTACTTTTTCTCTAGTGATAGTGATTTTTTAAAGTCCTTCCCTCCCTATTGCCTCTTGATTTTTTACTTGGGATGCTTTTTTTGTGTCTTCTACTGTGAAGATATACAAAGTTTGTGGATTCAAGTCCCACTCCAGAAACCTGAGCACCAAAGTCCGGGCTGACACTTCAGTGCAGTACTGCACGAGTGCTGCTCTGCCAAGATGTGCTGTCTTTTGGATAATATGTTAAACTGAAACCCCGTCTGGTCTCTAAGGTGGACGTAAAAGATCCCATGGCACTATGTGGAAGAAGAGCATGGGAGTTTTCCCTGGTGTCCTGGCCAATATTTATCTCTCAGCCAATATCACAAAAACAGGTTATCTGGTCATTATCATCGTTTGTGGGAGCTTGCTGTGTGTAAATTGGCTGCTGCATTTCCTATATTACAAAAGTGACTACACTCAAAAGTACTTCATTGCTGTAAAGTGCTTTGGGATGTACTGATGTCATGAAAGATGCTATATAAATAAATGCAAGTCGTTCTTTTTTTGATCCCGCTGAGATATCTGCGCTTATCTAATTCTGGCCACTTGAGCATCCCCCAATTTTAATTGTTCCACCATCGGTAGCTGTGGCTCAAGCTGCCTAGGCCCTAAGCTCTAGAATTCCCTCCCTAAACCTCTCCACCTTTCTTTCCTCCTTTAAGATGCTCCTTAAAAACTACATCTTTGACCAAGCTTTTGGCCGTCTGCCCTAATAACCCCTTATGTGGCTCCACGTCCAATTTTGCTTTATAACACTCTTGTGAAGTACCTTGGGACGTTTATTACATTAAAGGAGCCATATAAATATAGGTTGTTGTTGTTATCAATGAAAAGGAATGTCAGATGGGACGCACAACTGGTGGTCGATCTTTTACCACTTTGTTTTGCACCCCGTCAAAGTTGAATTTCATCTCCTGTGTGTTTAACAAATATTTCCCGTTTTAAAAGAGTCAGTGGGTCATCATGCAGCATTAAAATATGTTCCTAGATGAAGAAAGCTCATTCGGGAAGGCGTTGTTCACCTCGAGGGACTGCGTCAGGAACATGCGGAAGTGAGGTTGAGGCATCAGAGGGAACGCACAAACGTCCAAACTACTCATTTGTCTGACCCTTCAAGCACCACGTGCCCCTCATGTGGCAGAGTCTGCAGATCACACAATGGACTTATCAGCCATCGCAGATCCCATCGAACTAAAGTGGAAGCAAGTCATCCTCGATCCCGACGGACTGCCTAAGATGTTACTTACTCAAAACTGGGGATGAAATCTGATTGATTTAGATGTTGCTTTAATGTGTTTCTAGTGCAGACTGAGATCATAAAGCATATGTGGAGTTCTCTGATGGGCTTGGCCTCTCTGCAGTGTTTGCTCCTGGTTAAATGATGAGCTATGGAGCATGGATTCAGCCTCATCTGTAAGGTACCTCACTGTCTTATTCACTTTGCTGAAGTCATATAGAAAAGTCTCACAAATTGATCAATTTTCTCATGTGGTTTCTGGTGAATAAAATACTGTAAATGTAAACATATACAATGTAACTGTGTAACAGCCCCGTCAACCAATTTTATCTGCAGCGCCTGTGGAAGAGTCTGTCACTCTAGAATTGGCCTTTATAGCCACTCCAGGCGCTGCTTCACAAACCACTGACCACCTCCAGGCGCTTACCCATTGTCTCTCGAGACAAGGAGGCCAAAGAAGACAATGTATTGGTAGGATGGCACAGTTCACTTTATCCCACTGGTCCTTTTCCAAAATAAAGCTGCCCAGCTGAGTCTTGATGACAAATATAAGTACATGTAAATGCCAATTAAAGTTCTGAGTTGAATTTATAAACCTACTTTCTACATAGGCATACACTAATTTTCATCTGCTAATTGGTACATTTTGGTGAAAACTAAAGCAATTTTTCCCATAATTGACATTTTTGAGTTTGAACCCTGCACTGAGATTTAAGTGCATAATCTAGGTTAATATTTGGCAGGCACTCATTGGATTAGATAACCCACCTGTCCAAGTGTATGGAGACCTGTGGCATTACTCAAAGTTTCTTGGCCAACATTCCTCCCTCAAGCAAAACCATTAAAAACGATTGATTGAATGGCCGTTTACCTCAGTACTACTTGTGTCATATTACTAATGCACAATGGCTACCATGTTTAGCTAAGTAACAGTCATTGCACTTTAAAATGACCTGATGAAAGGTCACAGACCTGAAACATTAACGCTGTTTCACTCTCCATAGATACGTCCAGACCTGCTGAGTATTTCCAACACTTTGTTTTTATTTTAAAAATAACCTATTGGGTATAAAGTGTTTTCAGTTGAAAGGCACTACATAGTTGCAAGTATTAATATTTAATTGTTCTTTGTATATTTTCTCTTCCCTCTCTTAATGGGCACTGATTCATGCTGATGTACTGTTCCATATATCTGGCAGCCCTCGGCCAAGTGTCGACTCATCCATGTGTCCATTTTTCATGCCTGAGTCCCAGGAGGTTATTGCAGCAAAGAAAATTGCAGTGCTGTGGGGAAAGAGCAGAGGAGTGGGGCTAATTGGATAGTTCTTTCAAAGAGTTGACATAGGCACGATGGGACGAATGGCCCCTTTCTATGTTATAAGATTCTATGATTTTACAGCAGGGGGACTGGTAGCATTACAAGTGAGCTTGAAACTGTTTACATACACACCCGTGCATACGCACACTTACCAATGGTCACTGGATAGCAATTGGGAGCTGATTTTCTCCTCACTAGCTCAGCAACCTTTTGTTTTCCAAAAAGGCATTCTAAGTGGAAGAACACTCAAATATTGTCTGCTCACTGCCTTATCCTGTACAGAACCCAGAAATGCCATGAATATTTTAATAAAATTATATTCATTTATTTGTTCATTCACATAAAATTTGAATAGAAGTTACAAAGAATGGACAATTAAAGCCATACACACATTGCGGGTCAATTATTTCAGATTATGATCATGGCCTGGCGAGCTGCTAACTGAGAGGGCTGCTGTATGTTACATGGAGTGGAGGAGTCCTGTAGCTTTAATTGCCTATAAATCTGTTCTAGTCTCATCTCACTGACAGCCAGATACAATGAGCTTTTTCAAACAGAAATAGAAGAGGCTAATTTTACAGTGTGTGCATTCAGCCTGAAGTGAGATAATGGTAACAGTACATGTAGCCTAGTTCATTTAAGAGTAAGCGTGCTAATAAAATACCCTATTAATGAAACCTATTTCTCTCAAGGTTATTTTTTTCACTTGTGTAGTTAACTTCAGCTCACTGTTTTGTTGGGATGTTAAGAGGCTCAGTCTATCCCATAGTTAAGTGATAGCTAAGAAGCTTTCAATTTTACTTGCATAGTTACCAATGAGCAGAAAAGGAGCAGTTTAGCGGAGTATGTTGGATGAATTTGCAAACTGGGACATCACTTTATTTGAATGTAAAATAGAAGGGTTTCCTTTTGAGTTTGAAGATGCAGACATGTCCCAAGATATGGTTCCACATGAACCAGAATCTCGTGGCCATTCTTCTTGTGTGAGCTCAAACAACTGGTGAAACCTTTCAATCAAGCACAGTCCTATTCTCATCTTTCCAACAGGTTCCACTGAAAAGCTGTCTGGAACCCTCACTGACATTTCCCCCTCAAGTTCAAGGGGCACTGGAGCTCCAGCTGATGTAATGTTTGAGAACAGCTAACTTAGCACAGATCAAGAATTGAACTTGAGACCTTCTGGTCTCTGCCTCAGTTCTATAGAGCCATTACCCTCCCCTGCCTGTTAGTGGAGTTAATGTAATTTTAAAATAAAATTTCCAGCAGCAGAATTAATTTAAATCCCATTTTCCTTTCTTCATTTACATTCTTCCTTTTCAAATATCCAATTTTTAAAAAATAATGTTACAGTCTGTCTCATAGCTATCTGTGCTCATGCATTTTTCACAAGATAATATAGGTGAGGAAGGCCATTTGGCCCAGCTTGCTTCATGTTACATATCCCCATTGCACTAATATTTTCTTAAATTATACCAGGCTTTTTCTCTCTTTGTCTGAAGTACTTCTTGATACCAGCTCTAATTTTGAATTCTAGTCACTGACCTGAAACGTTAACTCTGCTTCTCTCTCCACAGATGCTGCCAGACCTGCTGAGAATTTCCAGCATTTCTTGTTTTTATTTCTAATTTTGCCTTGTATTAGTTTGAAATTGTTTTCCTTTGTCCTGCTCTTGAATCATAGTTTGAAGTAATTTTCTGGTTCTATTTTTTATGTTTACTATCTTTTATATACCTCAATAAGATCTTCTGTCGAGACTCTATTCTTTCCTCAAATCTCAGACCTTTTACAAGAAGAATCAGCCTTGTGGCTTTTCACTGAACTGCCTCGGGCAATTAAATGTCTTCTTTGTGTGCCCATGACCAGAACTAGATACAGTACTCACGGTGTAAGGTTTGACCAGAATACAGTTTAAATATGACTTCCTCAGGCTTATAATCTACTCTTTTAATTATCTGTATCCTACTTGCTTTGTTGATTCCCACTCTGCCTTGGTTGGACACTTTACAAGGACCCCTAAATCTCTTTCAACTCATTTTTAGCCACAGGTGCTACTTCTGATTTCTATCCACTGATTCCTGCTAGATAATTAAAGGCTGTTCAACCTTGGAGGATTCAATCATGCACCTGATGCTGTTTTCATCCAGGATCCAAGAGATGCATGACAGGTTATCAAATGGCAATCAACAATCAGTCCCCTAGCTAATCTATTCCATGCTTAGTTCAGGATGCTTAGTTTAGAGCCCTGCCAATGTCCTGTAATTGATCTCAGTGAACAGTTTGAGCCCTTATCTATATGTCTCAGTAACCCACTAAGCAACTAGGGGCATCAGAGAAAATTTTGACTTGAAAATAATTTTACTTTTACTACCCAGTGTCAACATCAAACACTTCAGGTTAAGTATGGGATTGGCCTGATACCGGAAAAATCTGCTTTTACTCTAATCCTATGCTATGAGACAAAAAAATGTTATTTTTTTCATTTCCTTCCACTCGCCATTGTTACATCCTCTAATGGTGTGTGCTTCCCAAATTAATTTTCCTTAGAACTTGCTTTTACAGCTGGAAGAGAAGGAATGTCTGGACTGGATACAAACCCAGGTAACAGGTGGATGGGCAGTGTGCTAACCCACTCCCCAAGAAGCTCTCAGCCCTCACATGCCAGCAATTCACAATACTAGACTACACAGACCAGAGTAATAAAGCTATGGATGCAACCTGGGAGCATATACCTGTGCATGTGCTTTTTTTTTTCAATGTTACCCAACCCATCCCACAAAAGAAACAAGACTAATTCAGCACCATGGCAACTGGGTGATAAGTGATTATTCAACATAAATAGATTCTGAGCCATGACTGGTTCTCAATTCGGCTCAAGCCTATTGACTAGAGAAAAGTTATCAGCGCAACTATCTGCTGTACTGTGCACAGAAGCCTTTTTTGACATATCACTGAGTTATGCTTGCACATTTTTACTCTCTATTTGTCCTGAATTTACGGGCTGACCTGAAACTGATGCCCCTTGCCCTGAGGGAAATGTATCACATAGTCCAGTGAACACTCACCTGTTTTCTAACAAGTACATCAGTTAGACAGATGTAAAGCCAATTATCAAAATGAAGTACAACCTGCAATTTTCATTTTCAGGATCTTTTAAAGATGATATGACAAGTTCACAGTGATATCAATAACAGTGATCTTGCAAGACACTGTAATTATCTAAGCACTACAGAAGCTAATAGAATCAGCTCCTTGGCAGCCTCAAATCAACAGCTGAGGTGGACTGACACACAAATCACAACAGGTATCTAACGGTATTGTTATTTGTGTGCATGCTGAAATTAGATTTTACTCTGATTTTATTTGGAATACATTTGGAGATAGATATTGGGGTAGACTTTTGACTTAGGATGATAGTGTAAAATGGGTGATAGCGCTGAAAGGCACCAGTGTACACGACTCTTATGTCACTGTTGGAATCATGGCCCTTGCACTTTAAGGGCCCCAGCGTCTACTTAGCAGCAATTAGATTTTGTAGCTTTTATGAGGCACAAATTTACACTTTAACAGCAGAATAATAATTGTGTTTTACATGGTATAATTTTCCTGTCTTCAAAAACTGAGATGTTCTGTCTTACTGCCATAGAAGTCGCCTAAAATCTATCAGGGTTAAATACATCACACATGCAAAATGTCTGTTAAACAAAAATCTCGACTGTATCAAATTACCTAGAAACCTATTTAAAACGGTTTACAGAGTGATCAATCTGTCAAGGAAAAATCATTCCCTCTCAGCAGATCGAGCAGTGCTGTGCTTGAAACAGAATTCCAATCGTGTGAATTCACATCATTGTGTGTGTGGTGGGAGGGTGGTTGGGTGCACATAGAGGGAAGAGTGTAACCCTTGTTATCATTAAAGTGATGCCAGGATTCTATATTTTTTTCCATATTTGCCAGCAGGAAGAAGTTAAAATGCTAAAAGAGATCATTTAACAAGAACAAAAATGTAGTTGTGTAAACATTATGATAATGTTGGCTGCAGACTTTACCACACAGCAATTAAAAACTTTCCACGGTGCAAAGTGACGTATAGATAGATGGAGTATATAAATAGATCTAGTGAGTCACAATGGAAGTCACATTAGAAAGAAAAAATAAATAGATAGTAAATAAATGTATACTTCAGGCTCTCTGATTGCTCAATGATTTTATCCAACATGTAGCTGAGTCACACAGACCAGGGAGTTCAGTAGTTTGATTTCCCATCTGTGCTGCATTCGTTGAGTTCAGTCAGTAGAGTAAGAAGGACTTTAATAGCCTCAGTGTCTTTTGTCTAGAGAGAGGAAAAATTACATAGGAAATAGGAGCAGGAGTAGGTCATTCAGCCCCTCAAGCCGAACTACATCAACTGGATCATGGCTGATCTTCTACTTCAACACCATTTTCCCGCATTATCCCCATATCCCTTCTTATCTTTAATATCTAGAAATCTATCGATCTCTGTCTTGAATATACTCAATGACTGAACCACCACAGCCCTCTAGGGTAGGGAATTGCAAAGATTCACCACCCTCTGAGTGAAGAAATTCCTCATCTCTGTCCTAAATGGCCTACCTCTTATTCTGAGACTCATCCCATGGTTCTAGACACCCCAGCCAGGGGGAACATCCTTCCTGTATCTACCCTGTTGAGCCCTGCAAGAATTTTGTATGCTTCAATGAGATCACCACTCATTCTTCAAAACTGTAGAGAATTAGGCCCAGTCTCCTCGATCTTTCCTCATAGGACAATCCCGCCATCCCAGTGATCAGTCTGCTGAAACTTTGTTGCACTCCCTCTATGGCAAGGTATCCTTCCTTAGGTATGGAGATCAAAACTGTACACAATACTCCAGGTGTAGTCTCACAAAGGCTCTATACAATTGCAGAAAGACTTCTTTACTCCTGTACTCAAATCCTCTTCAAATAAAGGCCAACATAGCACTTGCCTTCCTAATTGTTTGCTGCACCTGCATGTTGGCTTTCAGTGACTTATGAACAAGGACACCCAGATCCCTTTGGATAGCAACACTTTCCAATCACTCACCATTTAAGAAATACTCTGGATTTCTGTTTTTCTTACCAAAGTGGATAACTTCACATTTTTCCATAATCCATCTGCCATGTTCTTGCCCACTCACTTAGTCTGTCTAAATCCCCTTGAAGCCTCTTTGCATCCTCCTCACTAGTTCACTCATTCCTCCTCACTCATTCCCACCTAGTTCTGTGTCATCAGCAAACTTGCAAAATAATACATTTTGTCTCCACATCCAAATCATTGATAAATATTGTGAATAGCTGGCGCCCAAGAACTGATCCTTGTGGTATCCCACTAGTCACAGCCTGCCAACCTGAGAATGACCCGTTTATTCCTACTTTCTGTTTTCTGACCGTTAACCAATTCTCAATCCATGCCAGTATATTACCCCCAATCCCATGTGCTCTAATTTTGTTTACTAACCTGTGTAGGACCTTATCGATAAACTTCTGAAAATCCAAATACACCACATCCACTTGTCTCCCTTATCTATTCTGCTAGTTATATCCTCAAAAAACTCTTAACAGGTTTATCAAATAGGGTTTTCCTTTCATAAATCCATGTTGACTATGCTCAATTTTACCATTATTTTCTGTGTCCAGTTATCATATTCTTTATAATAGATGCTAGCATTTTCCCTGCTACTGATATCAGGCTAACAGGTCTGTAGATCCCCGTTTTCTCACTCCCTTTTTTCTTATATAGTGGGATTACACTTGCTACCTTCCAATCTGCAGGAACTGTTCCAGAATCTATAGAATTTTGAAAGATGACCACCAACGCATCCACTATCTCTACAGCCACCTCTTTCGACACTTTGGGATGTAGATCATCAGGTCCAGGGGATTTATCAATTTTCAGTCCCATTAATTTCTCCAGTACTACTTTTTTACTAATACTAATTTCTTTCAGTTCCTCATTCTCACTAGTCCCTTGGTTCTCTAGTACTCCTGGGAGTGATTTTTGTATCTTCCTCCATGAAGACAGACACAAAAGTAATTTTTAGTTTCTCTGTCATTTCCTTATTCCCCATTGTAAATTTCATGTCTCTGCCTGTAGTGGGCCCACATTTGTCTTTGCTAATCTTTTCTTTTTAAATACCTATCGAAGCCTTTACAGTCCATTTTTATGTTTCTCACTAGTTTACTTTCATATTCTGTTTTCTCTTTCTTTATCAGTTTCTTCGTTCTCCTTTGCTGAATTCTAAAATGCTCCCAATCCTCAGGCCTACTACTTTTTTGGAAACTTTATAAGCCTCTTCCTTTGATCTAATACAATCTTTAACTTTTCTTGTTAGCCATGGTTGGATCACCTTTCCTGCTGGGTTTTTGTGCCTTAAAGGAATGTAAATTTGTGTAAACCATGTATTAATTCTTTAAATGCTAGCCATTTCCTGTCGACTGACATACCTTTTAATGTAGTTTCCCAATCTACCACAGCTAATTTGCCCCTCATACCTTCGTAGTTTCCTATGTTTAGATTTAAGACCCATGTTTTGGATTGAGCTACATCTCTTCCAAACTTAATATAAAATTCTATCATATTATGGTCACTCTTCCCTAGATGCTCCTTTACAACAAGATTATTAATTAGCCCTTTCTCATTGCACAGTACTAGATCTAAAATAGCCTGTTTTCTAATTGGTTCCTCAACATATTGTTCCAGAAAACCATCTCGTATACATTCCAGGAATTTGTCCTCCACAGCATTAGTGCTAAGTACATTTACCCAGTCCATTTTTAGATTGAAGTCCCCCAAGATTACTCTATTAACCTTGTTACATGCACCTCTAATTTCCTGATTTATACTGTGCCCTATATTACCACTACTGTTTGGTGGCCTATAAACAACTCATACCAATGTTTGCTGCCCCTTGCTGTTTCCAAGATCCACCCAAACTGATTCTACATCTTGATCTTCCAATCTAAGATCCTCTCTCACTAATGTACTGATCTCATCCTTTATTAACAGGACTACCCCACCTCCTTATCCTTTTTGCCTATCCTTCCTAAATGTCGAATACCCTTGGACATTCAGTTCCCAGCCTTGGTCATCCTGCAGCCACGTCTCTGTAATGGCAATTAGATCATGCTATGTGCATTCACGTAGAGTGCCATTAATTCTGTCTTTTTGTTATGTTCGCAACCTCTAACCTTATCTGCTGTCGCATTCTTAAGTTTGTACACTCTGCCTACCATACATACTCAGATTATCAATTCCTTTATTGCTACCTTACTCTCTTGTCTTGTCCTCTCTCTCTTTTTAATTTATCACGTCTTCCCTCACTTGATCCCTCACCCCCATTATTTAGTTTAAAGCCTTCTCTACTGCCCAATTATACGACTGGCCAGAACACTGGTCCCAGCATGGTTCAGGTGAAGACCGTCCCAACGGTACAGCTCCCAGTACAGTTGTCCACGCGCTCCCACATTCTGCAGCCGATACACATCATCTGCCCTGCCATCTTTATAGTGTTTAATTAATTCATTAATTTACTGATTAAATTTTAATTAATGTCTCTAGTCCTGCCTGTGCTTATATTCTTATTATTTCAATAAATGTTCTACTTACCCCGAATGAAATTCCCGAGTTGAGATAAATAGGAAATACACACCAGCCAATCTAATAAGCTTTACTACTATTAGTAAACCTTACTACTACTAATGACACCTTAAACTTACTAAAATACCCAAGTTTTGAAAGATAAATGAGAAAAATACTCACCAACCAATCAACTACCTGTTTTCCTGTGACATCACACTTTGATTTTTCTTAACACGGTAGGTCTGCTCTGGAGCCACAGACTGGATTGGACTGGACTGGACAGCTCTTTTAGGTGCTGCTTTCTGTCTCAGGGTTCTCCTCTCTCTCTCTCGCTCTTTTAGGCTGCTGCTGTCTGTCTCCAGGTCCTGCTCTCTCCCACTCTTTTCTAGAGGGTTCCATTCCTGATCATTATCCATTAACCACTACTGAAAAATTGATGGGTAAGGACTGGAATAGGCTCACATGTAATGCCACTGCAGTCAAATAGTCTGTCAACACTTACTGTCAAGGCTCATATGTGAAAAATGTTCACTGAATGGGGGGTTCCTGGCACCTATGGACCTGAGCTTCTGCAAGGATTCAATATCTTCAAGGGGAGAAGAAAAAATGGCAAGAGGCAGAAAAAGTATACAAAGATGAATCGATCTCCAACCTCTGCTTATTCATGGTTCAAGAATAACACCCAACTCCACATCCAGACAAGCTTTGCGACTGCAGTGCATTATCCCTTCTTGACCTCTGTGGTTTTCAGCACACTGAGTACACCACAGTTTGACACTGCCACTCCTCCTTTGTACACCTCTTTGGCACTGCTCTCATATGGTTCCATTTCTACTTGACCCAAGGCAGCTGAAAAGGCATCTCCTCCTTTGCCTACATTGTTGTCTTCAGTATATCCATAGGTTACATCCATGGCCTCCTCCTATGTCTCATCTGTATTCTGCCTCTCTGGGACAGAATTTCCACAGGGTTCTCTCAATCTCCCACTGTAACTTTGGTTGAAGACTGGAAACTCTGGAAAGACAGCTTAAATGATGGATGATTCATTTTGCTATAATAGTTGCATGGGTGTCAGAAGTCCTCTGGTACCTCGCATGAATAAACATGATACTCACCTGACATGTATTTGTACATTCTAGCAGGAGTTACAAGTTCAGGAACCTTGGCTGATCTTCCCCTCCATAGCATATAGGGTGCTGAGGTCATTTGTTGCCCTCTCCGTTACTACTACCCGTTATGGTTCAGATCAGTAAATTCAGCACAGGTCAGGAATTAAACCTGGGACCTTCCTATTCTATACAGCTTGGTACCACAGAAGATAGTACACTTACTCAAAAATCACTGCAGAGCTTGTGTTTGCGCAATGTGCTGGAAATACTGCGCAGTTGAGAACCAAGCTGCAAATCTATGGCCTGCATTTTACCAGTTTGTATTGGTTGTGGTAGGGGTGAGTGCGGTTACTGTGTACAGGGCATTGTTACATTTACCAACTCAGTTATTTTCCAGCACTAAGTCCTTTTCTCGAATGGTAATATGGCAGTTTACAAACAAAGAATACTGAGACAAAAGGGTAAGATAGGAATGTGTAACCTTGTACTGAATGTAGGATGGATGAACAGACTATAATTTTTGAAACATCCTCTGTAATTTGGAAACATGCCCTACAGAGGAAAACTGTGCAACTAAAAAAAGATAATTGGGACAGGGGTACAGACTTTTGGAATACCGTGCCAGGGAATGGTGGAACATATGCTTGCGGTGCAATGTTGTAAATAGTGAATTGGAAATCTCAGCTGTGCATTGAAGCCAGGTAGGAAAAACTGAAAGGACACTCCCTGTCTGGCTACTGTCAGAGACCTCGTGACATCCACTGTTAGGATATCATTAAAGACCATTGGAACATGGCCATCCGCCTTCTCAGGCACAAAGGCTGTATGCAGCAATTACCCAGGGAGACAGGAGAAAAAATATCCTTAACAAGAGGGAGTAAAACAATTCTCTTTGTTTATGGCTTGGTTTGAGGTTTTAAAAACGGAATAAAATTTCTTGCACCCTAGTGGACAAATGCACCATGTGCCATCCCAAGTTCATTCACTGGTTGGTGCTTTTCTCCCCTCCTTTCCTGCAGCCACTGATTCTTTCAGGAGAACAGTTCATGGAAACTAGCAGCAAGCTGGTACTTTGCCCAAGTGACCATTCTTCACCATGTAAGCCTACAAACACATTCTCGTTTTTGCTTTTTTAACACAGTCATTAGACTGCACAGAGAAATTAAACCCAGTGCCAGGTTATTCCTCCAGTACCATGTCTAGGTGGCCATTTTTCACAAGTCATTACAGCCAACCATGATTTTGTCCTCGCCTAATGTTGACCTTTACACTCCAGGGGAGGGGGTGAGGGAGCAGATCACTAGATAAGGATTTTTCTCCTTCATGGCCCATAGGCATTGAGACCAATTGTAGCATCCCCACTGCAGTCCTGGCTGAATTCAGCTAATTTTTTTTTCCATTTCCAAGTGCATCTACCCTAAACCGTTGATGCAAATCCAGTGCCAAATCACAACAAATAGAATCATTTTAATCAGCAGTGACAACAGAGCTTCAGACAGCAGAGTGGATTATTAGGTCAGCGCTTTATATATGAAAGAAAAACATGAGGAAAGAGAAAGCTAGAATGTTTCCCAGTGACCTGGCGGCTGTGTCTGTATTGAGTCATTGAAGGAACATTCAAATGCTTTTCCTTCTTCATACCAAAGCACCAGGCCGTTTAAATGTGAATGGGTTAGAGAGTTTAATAGACTGTCTGCCAGGGCAGGAAACAAAGGAATAAAGAGCAAGAGGCCAAATATCTAGTCAAATGATTTAGTGGAGCTCAGCTGGAATGCAAACAAGAGAAAACAGCAGGGGTGGAACAGGAAACAATTCGGTGAACGACATTTCACATTCCAGTTCAAGCAAATGATCTGATTTTCACTAACTACAACCTCTAAAGGTGTCTTTTATGCAAATTAGGGGGATGCACACACTAAAGTGAGAGACTTCACAGTTTATTTTTTTAAAACCCCATTGATGTACCTGATCTCAATCCTTTACTGCAACACATACCCCTCCCCCACAATTGTTTTCCTTTTTCTCCATCCTGTTCAGAAGCTAATCCTGTGAGTTCACTTTCTACCATTTTTTGTGCATTGGTTAACATGTTTCTGTTAATTCCTATTTGTGCTATTTTAATGCAGTCATTAACCCATTTGTATTATAAATGTGTTCCAATCATCCAGACAGGAATTTATGAGAATGCATTAACCAGTGTACTTCACTATCCTTCAAATCTGCCATCATCAGCACTGTTCTCAAAAAAAAATTCTTCCTCCATTTTTGCTAAGTAACAACCATCTCTAACCTCCCTTTCCCCTCCAAAGACCTTGAATGTGTTGCCTCCCAAATCTGTGCTCATCTTTCTGGAACTCCATGTTTGAATTTCTCCAATCATGTTTCTGCCACTGGAACAATACCGAAATGGCTCTTGTCAAAGTCACAAATGACATCCTATGTGACTGTGCTAAAGGAATCCAAAAGTCTTCTACAGGCATATAAATAGTAAAAGAGTGGTAAAAGAAGGAGCAAGCCTGATTAGGGACCAAAAAGGGGATTTTGACATGGAGGCAGGGAGTATGGCTGAGGTATTAAATGAATACTTTGCATCTGGCTTTACCAAGAAAGAAGATGCTGTGCAGGTCACAGTGAAAGAGAAGGGAATTCAGACACTTGAAGGGTTTAAAATTGATAAGGAGGAGGTATTGGATAGGCTGTCTGTACTTAAAGTTGATAAGGCACCAAAACTGAATGAGATGCATCCAAGGATACTGAGGAAAGTGAGAGTGGAATTTGCGGAGGCACTGGCCATAATTTTCCAATCTTCCTTAGACTCGGGATGATGGCAGAGGACTGGAGAATTGCAAATGCTACACCCTTTTTCAAGAAAGGGTGTATAGATAAGCCCAGCAACTACAGGCCAGTCAATTTAACCTTCTAGAAATGATAATTTGGGACAAAATGAATAGACAGTTGGGCAAATGTGAGTTAATTAAGGAAAGCCAACACAGATTTGTTAAGGGCAAAATAAAAGCAAAATACTGCAGATGCTGGAAATCTGAAATAAAAACAAGAAATGCTGGAAATACTCAGCAGGTTTGGCAGCATCTGTGGAGAGAGAAGTAGAGTTATCGTTTCAGGTCAGTGACCCTTCGTCACTGATGAAGGGTCACTGACCTGAAGCGTTAACTCTGCTTCTCTCTCCACAGATGCTGCCAAACCTGCTGAGTATTTCCAGCATTTCTTGTTTTTATTTGTTAAGGGCAAATCTTGTGTAACTAACTTGCTGGAGTTTTTTGATGAGGTAACATCTGATGATGACTGATAGTAATGCTGTTGATGTGTACATGGACTTCCAAAAGCCATATGATAAGGTGCCACACAACAGACTTGTGAGCAAACTTATAGCTCATCAAATAAAAGAGACAGTAGCAACATGGATACGAAATTGGCTGAGTTACAGGAAACAAAAAGCAATGGTTAATGGATGTTTTTGGACTGGAGGAAGGTTTGTAGTGGAATTCCCCAGGAGTTAATTTTAGGACCCTTCCTCTTCCTGATACATATTAATGACCTAGACTTTGCTGTACATGGCACAATTTCAAAACTTGCAGATGATACGAAACTTGGAAGCATTGTGAACTGTGAGGGGGATAATGTACAACTTTGAAAGGACATAGACAGGTTGGTGCAATGTGTGGGCAAGTGGCAGATGAAACAATGCAGAGAAGTGTGAAGTGATTCATTTTGGTAGGAAGAACACGGAGAGACAATATAAAATAAAGGGTACAATTCTAAAAAGGGTGCAGAAGCAGAGGGACCTGAGTGTAAATGTGCATAAATCATTGAAGGTGGCAGGACAGGTTGAGAGAGCAGTTGGGACTCTTTTCCCTGGAGAAGAGAAGGTTGACAAGAGATTAGATAGAGGTATTCAAAATCATGAGGGGTCTAGACAGAGTAGATAGGAAAAACCGTTCCCATTGGTGGAATGATCGAGAACAAGAGGACACAGATTTAAGTTAATTGGCAAAAGAAGCAATAGTGACATGAGAAAATATGTTTTCATGCAGCGAGTGGTCAGGATCTGCAATGCACTGCCTCAGAGTGTGGTGGAGGCAGGTTCAAGCGAGACATTCAAGAGGGAATTGGACTGTTATCTGAAAAGGAAGAATGTGCAGGGCTACATGGAGAAGGCAGGGAAATGGCTGTCGGTAAATTGCTCCTTCCAAGAGTCAGCGCAGACACGACAGGCCTCCTTCTGTGCTGTAACATTTCTGTGATTCTTGTTCTTCACGACATGTTCAGCCTTTGACATGCTTCACCATGTCATACTCCTCCATTGCCTCTCCACTGTCAGCCAGCAGGGTAGTACTGCACTCACCTGGTTCCATTCTTATCTATCTAATTGTAGCCAGAGAATCATCTGCAATGACCTCACTTCCCACTTACACGTTATTACCTCTGGTGTCCCCAAGGATCTATCTTTGATTCCCACCTATTTCTCATATAGATTCTGCCCCTCGGCAACATCATCTGAAAACTGAGCCTCAGTTTCCATATGTACATTGATGACAGCCAGCTTTACCTTACCACCACCTCTCTCGACCCTTCGGCTGCCTCTAAACTGAGGCTGAACCATACTGTGCACAACTTCGGTGCCATATTTTACCCCAAGATAAGTTTTTGACCATATATCAATGCCATCACTAAGACCGCCTATTTCCATCTCTGTAACATCACCCATCTCTGCCCAACCTCAGCTCATTAGCTGCTGAAATCCTCATCCATGTCTTTGTTACATTTTTAAAATATTCTTTCATGAGTTGTGTCACTGGTAACGCCAGCATTTGTTGCCCATTCTTAATTGCCCTTGAGATGATGGTGGTGAGCCACCAGGCAGGCCTTCCATCTACTATCTCCCATAAACTTGATGTCATTCCAAAACTCTGCTGTCCCATTGACCCATCATCCCTGTCCCAGCTGACCTACATTGGTTCCTGGTTAAGCAGTGTTTTGATTTTAAAATTCTCACCATTGTTTTCAAATCCCTCCATGGCTTTGCCCCTTATATCTCTGTAATCTGCTCCTGCCCTAAAACCTTCTGAGACAGCTACACTCATCTAATTTTGACCTCTTGAGCATCCCAATTTTAATTGTTCCAGCTTCAGCTGCCATGACCCTAAGCTCTGAAAGTACCTCCCTAAACCTCCCTGCTTCTCTACGTTTCTTTAAGACGCTCCTAAAAGCCGATTTCTTTAACCAAACTTTTGGTCATTTGCACTAATATCTCCTTATGTGGTTCGGTGTCAAATTCTGCTTTTTAATGATCCAGTGAAACACCTCGGGATGTTTTATTATGTTAAAGGCGCCTATAAATACAAGTTGTTGTTAGTTCACAGAAGAAACGAGGCCATTGATGGTGCCAAGGTTTTTATAAGCCAGCAAATAACTTAGTGGCCATTCTTTATATGTTAACATGGACTCTTGAGTGTTGGCAGGCTGTTTGATCTTAGGGGCATTACAGCTGGCCCCCGTACACATGCAGGGGTCACTAGCCCTGGAGCACTGAGGCATACTGCACTGCAAGTACTGTCAACGTGGCTGGGAGTAGCTAATTCAGCACAGATCAGTATTCAAAACTTGAACCATTTTGGTCTGCATGGTTCAGCTATACACTGTCCTCACCAGCAGTAACTGGAGAGCAATCAAATATTTAATTGAGTTCAGGTGGTGGGCATTAACTGAGGATTCACATGTGCTCCTATATATAGGAGCAGACTGAAAGTGGTTTTTGGGTTAGGACAGGAGTCAGCAACCTTTTGTTACCTGAAGAAACTTTTAAAAATATTTGTCAAAAATAAAAACTATTGAGAGCCACAAGACAAAATTTCCACATTTCTAAACCAAATACTTGGCACATTGCCAAGTGTATCTGGTAGCATGCATAATTTGCATATCACAGAATCACACAATTGTTACAGTGCAGAAGGAGGCCATTTGGCCCATCGTGTCTGCACTGGCTCTGATAGAGCAATTCCCTCCGTTCCATTCCATGCCTTCTCCCCATAACCCTGCACATTCTTCCTTTTCATATAACTGTAATTTCCTTTTGAATGCTTCAATTGAACCTGCCTCCACCATGTTCTCAGGCAGCACATTCCAGACCTTAAACACTCGCTGCGTAAAAAAGTTTTTCCTCATGTCACTTTTGCTTCTCTTACCAAATACCTTAAATCAGTGCCCTCTCGTTCTCGATCCTTTCATGAGCGGGAACAGTTTCTCTCTATTTACTTTGTCCAGACCCCTCATGATTTTGAATACCTCTATCAAATCACCTCTCGGACTTCTCTTTCCAAGGAAAACAGCCCTAACTTCTCCAATCTATCTTCAAAACTGATGTTCCTCATCCCTGGGACCATTCCAGTGAATCTTTTCTGTACTCTCTCCAATGCCCTACGTCTTTTCCAAAGTGTAGCGCCCTAAACTGGACGCAATACTCCAGCTGAGGCCAAACTAGTGTCTTATACAAGTTCAACATAACTTCCTTGCTCTTGTGCTCTATGCCTCTATTAATAAAGCCCAGGATACTGTATGCTTTATTAACCATGCTCTCAACTGGTCCTGCCACCTTCGATGACTTATGCACATATACACCCAGGTCCCTCTGCTCCTGCACTCCCTTTTATATTGTCTCTCCATGTTTCTCATACCAAAATGAATCAATTTACATTTCTCTGCATTGAACTTCATCTGCCACCTGTCTGCCCATTCCACCAACTTGTCTATGTTCTTTTGAAACAAAAACAAGAAATGCTGGATTCACTCAGCAGGTCTGGCAGCATCTGTGGAAAGAGAAGCAGAGTTAACGTTTCGGGTCAGTGACCCTTCTTCGGAACTATGTGGCCTGGTCCAATCTGCACCTTCTCCTTTGTTATCTCTTGCCCAACCCCCACCTCACTTGTTTATAATCTGTGACTTTTCTAATATTTGTCAGTTCCGAAGAAGGGTCACTGACCCGAAACGTTAACTCTGCTTCTCTTTCCACAGATGCTGCCAGACCTGCTGAGTGAATCCAGCATTTCTTGTTTTTGTTTCAGATTTCCAGCATCCGCAGTATTTTGCTTTTATTTTATGTTCTTTTGAAGTTCTACATTATCCTCCTCACAGTTCACAATGTTTCCAAGTTTCATATCATCTGCAAACTTTGAAATTGTGCCCTGTACACCAAGGTCTAGTTCATTAATATGTATCAGGAAAAGCAAGGGTCCCAACACTGATCCCTGGGGAACTCCACTACAAACTTTCCTCTAGCCCAAAAAAAATCCATTAACCACTACTCTTTGTTTCCTGTCACTCAGCCAATTTTGTATCCATGTTGTTACCGTCCCTTTTATTCCATGAGCTACAAGTTTGCTCACAAGTCTGTTATGTGGCACTGTATCAAATGCCTTTTGAAAGTCCATGTACACCACATCAACAGCATTGCCCTCATCAACCCTCTCTATCTCCCCAAAAAACTCCAGCAAGTTAGTTAAACATGATTTTCCCTTAAGAAATCCATGCTGTCTTTCCTTAATTAACTCATATTTGTCCACGTGACTATTGATTTTGTCCCAAATTATTTTTCTTAGAAGTTTTCCCACCACCGAAGTTAAACTGACTGGCCTGTAGTTGCTGTGCTTTTTTGAACAAGGGTGTAACGTTTGCAATTCTCCAGTCCTCTGGCACTACCCCCGAGTCTAAGGAAGACTGAAAAATTATGGCCAGTGCCTCTGCAACTTCCAGCCTCACTTCCCTCAGTATCCTTGGATGCATCCAATCTGGCCCTGGTGTTTTATCCACTTTAAGTGCAGACAGCCTATCTAATGCTTCCACTTTACCAATTTTAAACCCCACTAGTGACTGACTTACCTCTTCTTTCAACATCGCCTGGGTTGCATCTTCATCCTTGGTAAAGACAGATGCAAAGTATTCATTTAATACCTCAGCTATGCCCTCTGCCTCCATGTGTAAATCCCCTTTCTGGTCCCTAATCAGCCCCACTCCTCCTTTTACCACCATTTTACTATTTATATGCCTATAGAAAATTTTGGGATTTCCTTTAATGCTAGCTGCCAGTCTCATTTCATGCTCTCTCTTTGCTTCTCTTATTTGTTTTTTCACTTCCCTCTGGACTTTCTATATTCAGCTTGGTTCTCAATAGTATTTTCTACCTGGCATCTGTCATAAGCACACTTTCTCTTTATCTTAATGTCTACCTCTTTTGTCATCCAGGGAGCTCTAGATTTGTTTGCCCTACTTTTCCCCTTCGAGGGAACATACCTTGACAGTGCCTGAACTATCTCTTCTTTGAAGGTAACCCATTGTTCATCCTCCGATTTTCCTGCCAGCTTTTGACTCAAATTTATTCGCCCCAGCTCCGTTGTTACCCGACTGAAGTTGGGCTTCCTTCAGTTAATTATTCTTATCCTGGATTGCTCTTTGTCCTTATCCATAGTCAGCCTAAAACCTTATGATACAATGATCACTATCCCCTAAATGCTCTCCTACTGATACTTGATCCACTTGGCCCACCTCATTCCCAAGAACCAGGTCTAGCAGTGCCTCCTTTCTCATTGGACTAGCAACATGCTGTTGCAGAAAATTTTCCTGAACACACACTAGGAACTCTTGCCTTTACACTACTATTATCCCAGTCTATATTTGGATAATTAAAATCTCATTAAAATTACCCTATAATTTTTGCACCTCTCTGTAATTTCCTTGCAAATTTGTTCCTCCACGTCCTTTCCACTAGCTGGTGGCCTCTAGACAACACCGAGCAATGTAACCACACCTTTTTTGTTCCTTAGCTCTAGCCTAATTGCTTCTGTCCTTGGCCCCTCTGGGACATCCTTTTTCCCCAGCACTGCAATGCTCTCCTTAATCAATACCGCCACCCCTCCCCCTTTTTTTCCCTTTCCTATCTTTCCTGAACACCTTGTATCCAGGAATATTTAACACCCGGTCCTGCCCTTCTTTGAGCCAGCTCTCTGTTATAGCCATAGCATCATATTTCCACATGGCAATCTGCGCCTGTACCTCACCAGTCTTATTAACCACACTCCGTGCATTCACATACATGCACATTAACCCTGATTCAGACTTTATTACTTTCTCTCTTACTCTGACCCCACTTAATGACACTATTCCCTATTCTAGTGCTATCTATGTCCCCCAGTATTCTGTGCACCTTGGCATTCCTCTCTGATACTTGCTCCTGGTTCCCACACACCTGACAAGTTACTAGTTTTGCTTCCCTCCAAGCTGAGCTCCCTCTCAGGTTCCCATCCCCCTGACAATTCAGTTTAAATCCTCCCCAACAGCACTAGCAAATCTCCCTGCAAGGATATTCGTCCCAGTCCTGCCAAGATGCAACCCATCCATCTTGTATAGGTCCCACCTATCCCAGAACCGGTCCCAATGTCTCAGATATCTGATGCCCTCCCTCCTACACCAGTTCTCCAGCCACGTGTTCATTCGCTCGATTCTCCTATTTCTATGCTCACTTGCACATGGGACTGAAAGTAATCCTGAGATTACTGCTTTTGAGGTCCTGCTTTTTAATCTTCCTAGTAAAGGCCTGCTACCCGACCCGAATCCGACGGGACCCGACGACATGTGCCGGGCTCGGGTCGGGTCGGGTCGGACACATTCTATCACAGGTAAGTGGCTCCATTGTTAATGTAATTTTTTGACTAGAAAGGTGGTTTTGTTACAGTTATTTTAAGCTTGTGCAGATCAGCAACAAAGTGAAAAGCAGAAGGTAGGTTAACTGATGGTCGGGTCGGGTGCGGAAAAAAATGGAAGGACTCAGGCTGGGTCGGGCTCGGGTCGGACGTGGTTCTGTCAGGCTCGGGTCGGGGTTTTTTTTGCAGACCCAAGCAGGCCTTTACTTCCTAGATCCCTAAAATTGGCTTTCAGGACCTTACCCCCCTTCTTACCTATGTCATTGGTAACAATGTGGACCATGACCTCTGGCTGTTCACCCTCCTGCAGCCGCTCCGCGACATCCTGACACCAGGGAGGCAACACACCATCCTGGAGTCATGTTTACTGCCACAGAAACATCTGTCTGCTCCCCTGAGTAATGAATCCCCTATCACTACTGCTCTTCTACTCTTCTTCCTTCCCTCCTATGCAGCTGAGCCACCTGTGGTGCCACAAACTTGGCTCTGACTGCACTCCTCTGAGGAACCATCGCCTTCACCAGTATCCAAAATGGAAAACAGATTAGCAAGTGAGATCATATCAGGGGACTCCTGCACTACCTGCCTGGTTCTTTTAGAATGCCTGGCAGTCACCCATTCCTTATCTGCCTGCATGCTCCTAACCTGTGGTGTGACCACCTCCCTAAACATGCTATTCACGTCGTCCTGCTTCTCGCGGATGCAAAACAGTGACTCCAGCCGCCGCTCGAGTTCCAAAACTCGGAGCTCAAGCTTCTGCAGCTGGTGACACTTCCTGCAGATGTGTTTGTCTAGGACATATGGTGCGTCATGACTTCTCCCATGCCACAGGCTGTACATTCCACTTGGCAGAGCTGCCTTGCCATACCCTAACTTTACAGACTATTTATTATAAGTAGAATAGCTTACCAGTTACTCACCAACCAGCTCTTTCCACTGCACTGAAGCAAGAACCAAATACGGGAGGGTTAAAAAAGCGGGGAAAAAAAGTAGAAAAATGGACCACCTCTTCCCCCCTTCACCGAACTCGCCACTCACCAAACTTGAATCTCTACACTCGGCTTACAATCTGCATACCATTTGCAGGCTGCTCCCAGACCTCTGTATTTATATCTTTTGAAGCTGAAACTGCAGCAACCAGATTTGATTTGTCAGCAACTTAACTAATCAGCTACTCTGCAGTAGATCCTGTTAATCCTTGCCTAAGACTGTAAGAAACTTACTTTACTTTCTTAACCCTAATTTACTTTCTTAAACCTACTTTATCTAGAGGGTAAATCCCAGTTAAATGCTAACTGCAGACGAGACTTTTATAAAGATAACAACACTTAAAATCCCCACTCACCAAACTTGAGTCTCCACACTCAGCTTGCAATCTGCACACTGTATATAATAAATAAAATACATGTATAGAATGTATGTATCAATAGAGAAAAAAAATGAAATTAAAATAGACCTAACTCTGAATTATCCTTTTTTGACTTTTTTTAGCTATAATTTTGCCAGTCAAGTCATCTTTAAAACAAACTATAACTTAAGATGTGTGGAATTAAGAGAATTTTTCGGCTGTTGATTCTTGTGATTGAAAAAAGCTAATAGAATATTCAGAATAATTTATCATCTCAGCTATAATGATTGTACCCTTAAAACTTGTTCCTTGAACCAAAGACATTATTTATAACCATGGTGTAGCTATGCCACTCAAACTGGTTTATTTAGATCACAATGATGTTTCTCGTTAAAATAATCATTTGAAACCGTAAAGTGCAGCATAATGATTAGCCTTTTATCCCCGTAATAAAAACTCAGTTCTTACTTTGCTTGACTTAATTTTTTTGGGCTTTTTCCATGTTAATGCAATCCAACTGGAAAAGGTTGACAGCGGCGAATGAGATGTTGAAGAGTAGCTTGTGGCTCCAGAGCCACAGGTTGCAGACCCCTGGGTTAGGAGGTGTATGTTTGTAATGTGTATCTCTATAAATAAAGGCTTTTAAAGTGTGTAAAGATTCGGCTCCAATTGTATCCTTCACCGCCTGGCTTTCTGGAAAAAGAAATCCAGCTGATGCCCACTTGAAATTCCAAAACCACTTTAAGTAATTTTGATTGTGAAACCAGTTTTATTCAAATCTCACTGGTATTATGCTTTGGTTTCTGGTGCTCTGGAACTTGCCCTGGTTTTAATTGCAGAGAAGATTTCTGAGCAGTAACTCAAGAACAGAATAGATATGCAACCTTTCATGTCTGTCTTTGTTGAAAGATCACTACTTGTAACTTTTCTGGCACGTCTTGTCTGGAGAATGTTGTGAAAACAAACATTGGGAAAAGTGCATTTACCTCTGGTTATAAGCATGGTTGATACTCAGCGCAACAGCCAGAAAAAATAATGTCTCCATGTTTCACCACTGGTACCACTGCAGATACTTGTGTTCTCAAACGAGTCATAAGGTTGCCCAGAAGAATAAACTAGAGCAGGGTTGTCAGTTGTGGTCCAAAAGCCGCATATAACCCTGAGCTTTGATAATTGAATTCTTAAAACCCAAACAACTCAGTCCCATGTGCGCTAATATTTCTTCGTCACTGGTTTTTCTAGTTCACTTTTTGTGAGCCTGGAAGTTTGCCATGTGCTATTCTTAACTCTGTTGCCTAATTTGTGGATAGATCCTAAATCAGCATGTTAATATCTGTTAGTATCAGCAACATCAGCTATATGTAACTTCAATGGTAACATGGTTTTAAACATTATGGCCAGGATTTTAATTGCCCAGGACAATGGGCTGGGAGGTGGGTGGGCTGGTAATATGCCAGGAAGCTGCGTGGGATGGCTCCCCAGCACAGTCATGCTGCTGGGGATGTTTCCCAGTGATAGGCTGAATGTCAGAACAGCTGCCCGCCAAATGGAGGCGAGCAGCTAATTTGAATAATAATAGCCCAATTGAGGGCCATTTTAAATGTTAGGGGATGAGTGGGCGTCCCCCCCACCCCAGGCACATGGGGAGGCACTTTAGCTGCATGGAGGCGGCTTCCCGGAGGACATAGGAGTTGGAGGTTCCATGGCCTAAGTAGGGGGCGGCCGGCAGCAAATGCCGCCCCAACGCTACTGTTGAAGGGGTTTCCGCTCTGATCGGTGGGGCCTACCTCCCTGAGCCACCTAATTTTTAAAATTTAAATTGCCTTCTCGAGGGTGCCTCCATGTTGAGGCGCACTCATGTTCTCCAACCTGCCTCAGCAATGACCACCTCTCCTGATGGCACTGCTGAGGCTCCAGAGCTTCCAGCCCTCTGATCGGGCTTGTAGCATGGAGAGTACACCCACCCATGCGGTCTCAGGACCAGTATATGCACTATGCATGGCTCTCAAGGCTTTATCGTCTGCACCTCATTGGCAGTCCCTCATATCAAAGATGATTCTTCCTTGCTGATGGCTGGGTGGAAGTGAGATGTCGGTGTTGGCTATGGGTTTGCAGACGGCTTTATGAGCCTCTCTTAGCCTTGTCAGCTCTACCCCAGGGAGGACATCAGTTATCGGCCAATAGAGGTGGTGGCAGATTGTTGGCTCGAGCAGCTGCCCTCTCTTTCCGTCTCTCTTGCTGTTCTCTCTCAGTGGTTTCTCTTAGATTGGAAGGGCTTCACACCATTTTTGATGATGGATCACCATTTTGGTCATGTTTGAGCATCTGCTTCCCTTGTACTGATGTTAATAGAGCAGACGTTCATGGACGCTTTGAGATTGTCTTTGAAATATGTAATTTGGCCCCCGTGTGAATGGACTCCCTGGCTTAGCTCTGAGCCCTTATTTCGGCAGTCTTGAGTTGGGCATTCTGACGACATGTCCCGTCCATTTCAGCTGATGTGAGATTATTAAGGCTTCTATACTTGGCTTATCAGTTTCTTGGAGGACGCTCATGTTTGTTCTTTTGTCCTCCCACATGATTTGCAAGATCCTTCTAAGAGAGCGTTGATGACATTGTTCTAGGGCCTTTGTATGGCGCCTATAAGTTGTCCAAGTTTCAGCGCAGTAGAGGAGTGTGGGGAGAACCACAGCCCATAGACTTTGAGTTTATTGTCAGGTCTAAGATCACGATTCTCAAAAACGCGAGTACATAATTTACCATAGGCTGAGCTAGCACATTGGATTCGGTGCTGCACCTTTTCATCAATGTCAGCTTTTTGAGATAGGTAGCTTCCAAGATATGGGAAGTGAGGGACATTTTCCAACTGTTCATTACAAATCTCAATTGAAGGCATTGGATTTGGTACATTTGGTGCGGGTTGGTAGAGGACTGCAGTCTTCCTCGTGTTCAGGGCAAGTGCCAAGCTCTCGTAGGCTTTGGTGAATACATCAACTCTCTTGTAGTCTTTAGAGTGAGCACTAATCTATACAGCTTGCAAAGGGAATAGCTTGGACAACCTTGATGTAGGTGTCTCTAGATGTTGACTGCTAAATATGCTTGAGTTATTGGTTGATTTTGAGTTGTCAACTTTTTTGGGCATGTCAGCTTCTGCTAGTTTTCTAGGTTGACATGTCCTCTAATGTAAAGGGGCCATAAATGGATCACAATGAAATAATATCTCCACATTGTATTATTTTGTAATCTTTAGAAAACCATTTCAACTTTATAACCACAGTTCTTCTTTTCCAATAACTTAGCTGTCAACATTGTTTCAATTTCAAGAAATCATAAAAATAGTTCATCAGAAATCTCTGTGTACCTGACTGAATTGGGAACTGAGACCCTCTATAAAAATGTTCTTGAATACAATTGATGAGAGGCAGGACATTCCCGGGATGTAACTTGATCAAGGTCTATTGATGACATTGTAATCCACAAGAACAACATCAAAACAATTTATGAATGTGAATAGAATTTACCAAGATTAAAGTACTTGTTGGCAGTCATTTATGAGATCTTTTTTTTGTTAATTTCATTTTTTACTTCACAAAATCACAAGATAGGTTCAGATGAAAAAGGCCCTTCAGCGCACTTGGAAACACGCAGGACAAGCAAAGGCTCCGCAAGCCATCTGATCTGTCCCAAAAAATAATATCTCTCAATCACTCATTCCTTCAAATATTGATCCAATTTTCCTATAAAATTTTTGATACTATTTGCCTCCAGTGCCTCCCTGGAAAATCCATTCCACATGTTCACTCCACGTAAAGCAGATAAATCTTAACTTCCTTTCCCTCTTGTATGCTTGAGCTTGTGTTCCCTGGTTTGTGGCAATCTCAATCATATTATCTATTGCCTTAAGAATCTTAAATACTTGAATAATATCCTCCCTCAGCAGGGAAACTCAGATTTTTCACGTGCCCCAGTCTCCCTTGTCCCTCTGATTCCTGATTCTCTCCCAACCCCCAGATTCCCAACTCCCATCCAGATTACTTCTGGGAAATAGCTCAGATGCCTTAAGCTGGTTACCACACCTCCAATGTGTGAAAATCCTTGTAGTACAGAATTCTACACAGACTCCAGGTGTAGCTGTACCAGTGCCTTGTACAGAATCATTGCAGAGTTACCAACTCTCCCAGGTTGTCCAGGAGTTTTCCAGAACAGGCGTGGTTCTCTCAGGTGCTAATACTTGCAACCCAGGAGATATTCAACTTTAATTTTCTGCCCTCTCTTCATTCCATGACATCACCAGCTGCTGCTGGGAAGAAGCCTCCCACTCAGTGATGTCACCAAATATCCTCCCCATCCCCTGCCAATGCCATGGAGAATCAGAACCAGTTGCTTTGCCAGAAGCAATCTGGACAGGAGTCGGGAATCTGGGGGGTTGGAAGGGAGTCAGGAAGCAGAAGGACAAGCATAGACTGGAGAATGAATGAGAGAGCCAGACTGGAGTGTTCTATGCCAGAAAGCCACTTGGTGAAGGATGATATTGGAACCAGTCTTTACATGGTCTTACATTTATTTACAGAGTGAAACATTACAAGCATACACCTCCTAACTCAACCACACCACAGTTTCAGTAAGTGTCTCTTTATATGTGCTTAAGTGAAACCCCAGTTAATGCCCTCCACCTGCATATAATTAAACACAATTAACATACAATTAACATGGGGCTCCCGAGAGAGGGGTGACTGGGGATCAGGGATTAAGGAGATGGGAATGGCGATGGGGAGAGAAGGAGGCTGCTGAATGGAGCTCAAGGTATAGGGGATCGGAGGGGGGAGGAGAAGAGATTGAGGATAGGGGATTAAGGCTTTGGCATGTGGAGAGGAGGAGACTAGGGAACAGGGTGTTCAGAGGAGAGGGAGACTGCGGAGTGGGGGTTGGCAGAGAGAAGAGGATGGGAGTTTGAGGTAGAGGTGGGGGATCCAGATTGCAAGGGTCACATGATGGTCCAGGGGTCCTGATTGTGGGGGCTTAGTCCCATGGTAGTCCGGGACAAGAGGGCATCTGACAGTGGTGTGGGGGTCCGAGGTCAGGGGTTGGGGATGGATTTACTGGGTAGTGTGCTAGGCCTGGAAGAAACAGTCCTGCTCCTCCTGCCCACAAGAAGTGCCGTAAGGAAACTTACTTCATGGATTCAGCCCTTCCTTTTTAGGTGCTGAGTTTCCCGAGGCCTGGGAAATCTGGCTGCCTGCAGTTAAAAATAGAATGACTGTTAAAATGAAGGTTGCAGCCACATTATAATATTTAAACTTCCCACAAGTTGGTTGCTCGCCCCTTGTACCCCCTCTATTAAAAGTGGAAGTTGCCAGGTGAGAGGCGAGTTAGGTTCCTTTTCCAGATTTTTTGCATTTTAACCTCTGATGTGACCCCAACCCATCCATATTTTGGAGTTAAGATTCAACCCTTTGTTTCGACTGGTTGGTGAATGGGGAACAAGGGAACAGAGACTGAGGATTCTCACTTAAGGAGATAGGGAGAAGGAGTGTTCTTGAATTGAGGACTTTGCGATTATGGGATGCTTCAATGCTATTGAGGTAGAGACGAGAACATCATTTAAAAGGGATTGGAATAAATATTTGAAAAGGAGGAATATAAAACAATCTATGGGGAAGTTCAAGTACTGACTGAGATTCCCAGTTCAGAGTCGTCACTTTCAGACAGAACCTGAGTCCAAATCAGAATCCAAGAAGATAGGGAATGAGACCGGGCCTATTTAAAATGCCATCTACTGGTGAACCTGGCCATGGCCTTATGCAATTAAGAGGGATTCTGGTTGTACTCCCATGGTGAATGTCAGGGTTTATAGGATTACTGCTAGTTATAGGTAGAATATCAAGGTGATACACCTATTACTACCAGTTACACATAGCTTATCAGATTATGAGCGGTACCTAAGTGTTACCAGTATTACTATTAGTTATCGATTTTCCAGGATCTCACCATTGAGCTTGATTGATGGGGGGAGGTGTTATGCTGAGGAAGCTGGTTGGAAGTGGTCCTTCGTTTTCCAAGTGTTAAGTGAAAGACCCATTTGCTCATATGCTTTGGAGAAGGAGACAACAATGTCCTGGAGCTCAGTTTCAGAGTGAGTGCACATGCAAGTGTCATCTGCACATTGAAGTACGACGACTGAGGTTGGAGTGATTTTGGTTTTGGATTGAAGGTGGCGTAGGTTGAACAGTTTCCCGTCTGTTCTGTAGATTATTTCCACAACTGTGGGTAGTTTGCTGGAGTTGAGATGTAACGTTGCAGCGAGGAAAATGGCGAAGATGATGACACAACCTTGCTTGACCCTGGTCTTGACTGAGATAGGGTCTGTGGTGGTTCCATTGGTGAAGATCACAGCTTGCATATCATCGTGAAGTAGACACAGGATGGTGACAAACTTCTGAGGGCAGTCTCAGACCCGAGACTAAGATCATGATTTACCGGTTAGCAATGATCCCTGCGCTTCCATATGCTTCGGAGACTTGTACAACCTACTGCAGGCACCTCAAAAAACTGGAGAAGTACCACCAGAGGTGCCTCTGCAAGATCCTCCAAATACGGTGGCAAGAAAGGCAGTCCAACAGATGCGTCCTCTCCCAAGCCAACCTGCCCAGCATTGCGGTGCTCATCACCCAAAACCAGCTCCGCTGATGTCGTTCACATGCCTGACACCAGATTCCTGAAGCAGCTGTTCTACTCAGAACTTGGTTACAGCAGGAGACTCCCAGGAGAACAGTAGAAATGCTTTAGAGATGCCCTGAAAGCATCCCTGAAGAGATCAAACATCCTCGTTGACTTGTGGGAGTCCCTAACTCGTGATTGTCCTCGATGGAGAAAGCTCATACGGGAAGGCATCATACGCCTCGAGGGATTTTGTTGGGAACGTGCAGAGGTGAAGTTGAGGTGTCGGAGGGAGTGCACAAACCTCCAAACTACTCATCTACCTGACCCTTCCGGCACCATCTGCCCCTCATGTGGCAGAGGCTGCAGATCACGCATTGGACTTATCAGCCATCTCAGTACCCATTGAACTGGTGTGGAAGCAAGTCATCCTCGATCCTGAGGGACTACCGAAGAAGGAGTTATTGATGCAATTTCAGTGAGTTACTATTAGTTACTGGTAGAATCAAAATTTCTCCCACCTGTAGTTTGCCCACTGCCCCTCCATCTGTTTCTCTTCTTCGCCTCCTGGTTCCCAGAACTTTTGCACAACAGTTGTTGGCACTAAATTCAAGCAAAGATACTAAGCAACAGTAGCCAATCCTTTACAAGGTAAATGAGAGAGTAGGACCCTGGTTGGAGAACCCTCCTTCCCTCAGGGCAACACTGGTCCTCTCTACGCAAAGATCTGTGGTTCCAGGATTACCCTGCTGTGTCACCTGAGGACACACAAATCATGAACCCTGACAGACGTCATCCTCATTTCAAGGGACTGATGACGACAAGAGATGCAATAACATTTTCAGACATCACGTGATCAGGCATCCAGTATCTCGGCCTCAAACCATTCTAGCTGTTTATCACCCATTGAGTAAGTAAATACTTTCTGATATTTGTCGCAGACCTACCAATTATAACTGGAACCTGTGCCCTGTTTCCCTACCGAAAAGTCTTGTTCTGGAATTGCTTCCTGTATCCAGGTCAGTATCATATGGACCTCTGTAAGGTCCCTTATAAGATGCCTCTTTTCAATGTTGAAGAGTCTTAGCTAATCTTCACAACTCACTACTTACATCACTAAACAGTGGGAGCTTCAAAATGCAAATGAATAGGTAAATAGTAGTTCTGTGGTTGTGGGAGCATTTGTTTTAATTTGTTTTCAAATAATGTAAAGGGATTATAAAAAGAGCAACTATATTGCATCGATAGTAACTTTTGTTTTGTACTTTCACTTTCTCCAATAATGAAGATTTTATTGATTTTTTTCATGCAGTAGTTAAAGGAATTACAAACAAATTTACTTGTTTACGAAAAGCTGCAGTCTCCGGCCATAGGAGCGTCAATATCTCTTCCCGTACCCCCAACACCATAATGTGAGGATGTGGAGCCGAGGCTCTCATCTGAGTATGTGACAGGAAATGAGCACTTTGCTGTGGGATTGACACCTCAGTTGATGTACTTCGACACCACCAAATGTTGCAGACTGGCACACTCCAAGGTCCAGGACTACGTGATGAGGCACGTACTAAAGCTTGGGGCAGCCGCAGCAAATGCTCAATGGGGAAAGACCACAGTGTAAGGTCCCCCGACCAAGCTGAAATGAGGGGCTGGATCCATGGGAAACCCCTCGAACTGTATCGGGAAAATTTTGTGTGCTGTAAATGTAAAAATGTATATGGCATGACAATTAAATGGAAGGGTTGTGAGGCAACTTATGATTGTACAGAAGGAAACTGATCACCTTTGCACTGTTTGTATTTTTTGACTTGATGCTGTTTTTAACTGTTTGGGAATGTAATTTTTACAGATTTTTATGAATAAAGTATATTTTGGAAATTAAAAAAAACTTCAAATCCAATCTGGAGTCAGACATGGCTGTCCTCTCTCCCCGGTCTTGTTTGTTTGCTGTATTGAACCCTTTGCTGAGTCTATTAGGAAGGATGCAAGCATAAGAGGGGTGACAATCCCAGGCAGCGGAGGCACTCAGGTTAAAACCTCCCTGTACATGGATGACGTTGCCGTCTTCTGCTCGGATCCGCTGACGGTGCACAGACTGATGAGCATCTGCGACCAGTTCGAACTGGCCTCGAGAACCAAAGTTAACCACGGCAAGAGCAAGGCCATGTTCTTTGGGAACTGGGCTGACTGATCCTTTGTCCCCTTCACCGTCAGGTCAGACTACCTGAAGGTGCTGGGGATATGGTTCGGAAGGGCCGGGGCATGCACCAAAACCTGGGAGGAGCGAGTAGCCAAGGCACAACAAAAGTTGAGCATGTGGGGGCAGCGATCTCTCTCCATTGTGGGTAAGAACCTGGTCATCAGGTGCGAGGTGCTCACGTTGTTGCTGTACGTGGCGCAGGTCTGGCCCATACCCCACTCCTGCGCTGTGGCGGTCACCCGAGCCATTTTCCGCTTCATCTGGGGATCAAAAATAGACCGGGTCCGGAGGGACACGATGTTCAAATCTCTGGATAAGGGCGGGAAAAATGTACCCAACGTGGCCCTCATCCTGATGACCACCTTCGTGTGCGGCTGCATCAAGATGTGTGTAGACCTCCAGTACACAAACTCTAAGTGTCACTACGTGCTGAGGTTCTATCTGTCCCTGGTGTTGCGAAGGATGGGCCTGGTCACATTGCCGCAGAACGCTCCATGCAGTTGGACCATGCCGTACCACCTATCCTTCGTGGAGCAGTTTCTGCGGGAAAACACGTTTGACCACCAATCCATCAGGCAGTGGTCTGCACGGAATGTCCTCAAGGCCCCATGGGAAAAGGAGACAGAGGATCCTGTCGGATGGTTCCCCGAGCAGACCGTCAAAGTCATTTGGCGGAATGCCTCATCACCAGAACTTTCAAACAAGCACCAAGATGTAGCTTGGCTGGTGGTGAGAAGGGCCTTCCCTGTCAGATCCTTCCTGCACGCCCGAAGTATCACCCTCTCCGCGCAATGCCCCCGCGGTGGCTGTGGTGGGGAAGAGACGGTTGCCTACCTCCTCCTGGAATGTGTCTTTGCAAAGCAGGTGTGGAAAGAGATGCAGTGGTTTTTGTCAAGGTTCATCCCAAGCAGCTCTGTAACACAGGAGTCTGTGCTCTACGGGCTGTTCCCAGGGACACACACCGAGACAAACATCAACTTCTGCTGGAGGACTATCAATTCGGTGAAAGACGCCCTTTGGTCTGCCCGAAACTTGCTGGTCTTCCAGCACAAAGAGTTGTCCACCACCGAATGTTGCAGACTGGCACATTCCAAGGTCCAGGACTACGTGCTGAGGGACGCACTAAAGCTTGGGGCAGCCGCAGCAAAGGCTCAATGGGGAAAGACCACAGTGTAAGGTCCCCCCACCAAGCTGAACTGAGGGGCTGGATCCATGGGAAACCCCTCGAACTGTATTGGGAAAATTTGCATTTGCTGTAAAATGAAAAAATGTAATCGGCATGACAAATGTGAAATGGAAGGGTTGTGGAGCAACTCATGATTGTATTGAAGGAAACTGATCTTGCTTGCAATGTTTGTATTTTTTGGTGCTGTTTGAAGCTGTTTGGGAATGTAATTTTTACAGATTTTTATGAATAAAGTATATTTTGGAAATAAAAAAAACTTCAAACACATAGCTGCTTTATTTTTCAGATAAAAGTATTGTTTACTGTTGACTCTTGGTGGGCACTGATATTTAAAAAAATAATTCAACACCATCAATGATTGTGTGTGTTTAATCCTATAAATGGCCGAGCTATGTAGATCAGGAACGTTCCAGATTGGATCCCTGCTGGACAGGAAACAGAGTAAAAATAATTTTAATACGGGCCTACTGTTAAATTCCCAGCATTTCCGGGTTTCCCGGCCACAGACACGCACCCCGCTCCCTCCCTGCCTTTCCATAAATATCAGGACCTCTAATTGGCTTCATTATGCCAGTGAACAGAGGATAAAAAATCTGCTTCTGATTGTTATCCAAGTATCCTGCTGGAAAATGTATGTGTTTGGTCGTTGATGATAGGGTTCAGCTCAATGTCTTTCATCGTTGTAAAACCTGACGTCACTTACTGTCTCTATACACATGCGAAAGATGGCTAATTTAGTGAGGTGCTGGTGTGTAAGGTTGCCTGTACCCACAGAGATGCACCTTAATGTGGTGGAAACTGTGAATTTTCCAGGAATCTTAACCCATTGCAGTTCCCAATGGACATTTGCTGTTGTCCATTTTAAGCATTTTTACATGGTTAAAGAGCAGCTGTCACCTGCACCAGGAAATATAAAAGGAACGACTTTTTTTCTGGTAACAGCAGATACACATTATTTCTGAGCACTGTCTGATGGAGTATGTACCAGGTGGGAATGTAAATGAAGGAGACAGAGCTGGGAGTCTGGTGCAGCAATGCTGTCCTGAAACCTAGAGAGTGATGAAAAACTGCTTAATTTCACTTCTTCTTGTTTGGCCTCCTTGTCTCGGGAGACAATGAGTAAGCGCCTGCAGGTGGTCAGTGGTTTGTGGAGCAGCGCCTGGAGTGGCTATAAAGGACAATACTAGAGTGACAGACTCTTCCACAGGTGCTGCAGATAAAATTGGTTGTCCCTTCGTCAGCTACAGGAGAAATGCCGCAGATAACTGATGCCTCTCTACGTTGCTTTCATTGATCTCACCAAAGCCTTTGACCTCGTCAGCAGACGTGGTCTCTTCAGACTACTAGAAAAGATCGGATGTCCACCAAAGCTACTAAGTATCATCACCTCATTCCATGACAATATGAAAGGCACAATTCAGCATAGCGGCACCTCATCAGACCCCTTTCCTATCCTGAGTGGCGTGAAACAGGGTTGTGTTCTCGCACCTACACTGTTTGAGACTTTCTTCTCCCTGCTGCTCTCACATGCGTGCAAGTCTTCAGAAGAAGGAATTTTCCTCCACGCAAGATCAGGTGGCAGGTTGTTCAACCTTGCCCGTCTTAGAGCGAAGAGCAAAGCTCGGAAAGTCCTCATCAGGGAACTTCTCTTTGCTGACGATGCTGCATTAACATCTCACACTGACGAGTGTCTGCAGAATCTCATCGACAGGTTTGCGGCTGCCTGCAACGAATTTTGCCTAACCATCAGCCTCAAGAAAACTAACATCATGGGACAGGACGTCAGTAATGGTCCATCCATTAATTTCACTATCATTGATTTATTCTATCTTTCTCCCCAAGTGTCTCCCCAACATCCATACTATATCCATTCTTTCTTGTTTATTTTTATTTGTGCTGTTATTTTGAGCTTTGATTTTTTTTAAACTGCTTGCTTGTTGAAAATCTGGGTGAAGGGCCATGGTTGAAAGTGAAGGCCAAGATTGAAAAGAGTAGGAGTGTCAACCCAGTCACTTATCAGGAATAACTTTAAACCCTGGCATAAATGCCTTTTGCACGCACACAAGTTAATTATGTGTGCAGCATACATGTCAGGCAAATTTGGCAGGTTTGGACTTTAACATTTGTTTACAGTGGGCAGGGCTGCCACCAGTCATATTGCTGAATAATAGTCTTTCAGTTTTGATGTTTATTGTCACAGTAGTGTGATGATTATTTTAAGTGTGGTTTCGTTACTGTCTTTTTAAATGTAGCCCTCCAGGAAAGGGACAATATCAGTAACTCAAGGGTATTGATCTGCAATGGGAAACCAGTAAAATTATTTATCTGGCAAAAATCGGGCAATTATTTAGTTAAGGGCACAAAGTCTTTTGCGGTGTGTTTTCAATCCAGCTTTTAGCACAAGGTGATTACCAAAATAAAATCAATTTGTTTTCGTCTGTTTGTTGACTTGCTCAGATTGCACACCCACATTTGAAAGGTACTGATTGGTGAAATTCAGTGCTGAGAGTTCAAAGAACACAATGCAATTTTCACCCAGTTCCATACAGCTCATGACACATGGACTCACAAATTACAACATCACCACTCAAGGTTGTGACGCTGACCCTGCTGTGGATTGTGAGGCAGCTGATGTAAATACTGTAGAGGTGTGCAGGCTATCTAAATAAGCCTGTAACACCTCAGGTAAACTGGGGGAGGTGGGGAATGAAAAGTCCTGTAGAGACAGATGTGAGGCCCCAAAAGAATCCCAAATGATTGGGGAAAGGGTGGAAAATACCTGGGTTAGGGGACTGGAAAATACCTGTAGGAGAGCTGGTGTAGCAGCAGCAGGATGTATAACTTGCAGTTGGTTAAAGGACCAAGTATGGAGAGAGCAAGCAACCTGGGTGGCAAGAATGGCAACCAGGTTGAAAAAAACGAGTGACAAACCTCAGGGAGCCAAAACTGCAAATCCTGCTAACAGCGATACGGAACAGGAGGAAAGGAATGTTCATGGTTGGGGTTAGTCCCACAATGTATCTAGTGCACATTTTCTGCAGCAAGGTGGTTGCAGCAGTGCATACCACCTTGCTGAACACCAGAACTACTTTTCAATGCATGAAGAAATGTAAATAACTTCACCAGAATATCCAAGGTGAGCTACCCGCTCCTATGACCCTTCCTTGCAGTCTCTTTATATATGTGTCAGTCCTTCATTCATAACCCTCATAATGCCGGAGAAGTCAGAGGTGAAAGTGGGATGTGACAGAGTGGAGTGGCTGTTTTGCTTAAGTCAATCTTTGTCCCCCAAGTCTCCAAACTTATAACACTGGGACTCTCAGAATGATACTGGATGAGCATCACACTCTCATGGAGGCACTAAGGACTATCTTGGAAGACATGAGACATGTGGTAAGAATCATGGCAGAGTCCACTGAAATTCTCAGTGTCAATATCCAAAGGCAATTTGACATACTGCAGTGCTACCTGGAGTGGTTGGTAGTACCTGTTCCTGCTGATGGTAAACCCTTCAGACCAGTCAGTGCCTCCAAAATGAATGCTTTGACCACTGGCCTTCTGGCTGGGAAACTACTTGGAGAGAATGATGGAAAGTGGCTGCTGAGAGTAACAGGTTATTTATTATCCCTTGGTTTGCAGGATCTGATATCTTCTGTTCTACCCTTCTGCTGGCCAGTGGGCATTCAACAAAAGTAGTCTTACTAGAATCCACCATAATGCTGTCCTCTCATCTTGCGTTTACTCGTGATCTTTCTAGTCATCCCCTCAATTGTCAGCTCATGTAGGTGTCAGTATACAAGACCAGGCTATTCACATACTTCCAATGCCAACACAGGCTGCTGAAGAGTCCTCCCAGCCCCGGGACAAGGCTCACCTCGGACCCAAGAGGCTCATGATGCTGCGCACAGCAAAGCACCATTTGTGGCCCAAATATTGACACTGTACCAAGATAGGATTAAGAATAGCATTAAAAGGCACCATGGTAGGCGCAGTGGTAAAAAGAAGCACTCAGCAAAAACATACTTTAGCCCAGTGCTCTGAAGGATGTTTGGAGGCCAGTTGGCAATGGATACAGAGTTCCTTCTCTGCCTCTTAACCAATGTTTAAGCTGTTCTGGTTTCATAATAAAAATACTCATAGGAATGTCCATAGAGAGTGGTCTGCTGGCCTCAAAAAGGGAAGAAAAGCATTCCATAATAAGCAATCTGTGACAAAAGAGACTTCCCTGCTTTAAAATGTTATAAGGCAGCTTCTTCTTTGGCCTGCTTGTCTGGAGAGACAATGGGTAAGCGCCTGGAGGTGGTCAGTGGTTTGTGAAGCAGCGCCTGGAGTGGCTATAAAGTTCAATTCTAGAGTGACAGACTCTTCCACAGGCGCTGCAGATAAAATTGGTTGTCGGGACTGTTACACAGTTGGCTCTCCCCTTGCGCCTCTGCCTTTTTACCTGCCAACTTCTAAATCTCTTCGACTTGCCATACTTTAGCCCCGCCTTTATGGCTGTCCGCCAGCTCTGGCAATCACTGGCAACTGACTCCCATGACTTGCGATCAATGTCACAGGACTTCATGTCGCGCTTAAAGAGGAGACATGGACGGCTGGTGGGTCTGATACCAGTGACGAGCTCGCTGTACGATGTGTCGTTGGGGATCCTGCCATCTTCCATGCGGCTCACTTGGCCAAGCCATCTCAAGCGCCGCTGGCTCAGTAGGGTGTATATGCTGGGGATGTTGGCTGCCTCGAGGACTTCTGTGTTGGAGATACGGTCCTGCCACCTGATGCCAAGAATTCTCCGGAGGCAGCGAAGATGGAATGAATTGAGACGTCACTCTTGGCTGACATACGTTGTCCAGGCCTCGCTGCCATAGAGCAAGGTACTGAGGACACAGGCTTGATACACTCCGTGTCAGTGCGCCATTTTCCCACACTCTCTTGGCTAGTCTGGACATAGCAGTGGAAGCCTTTCTCATGCGCTTGTTGATTTCTGCATCGAGAGACAGGTTACTGGTGATAGTTGAGCCTAGGTGGGTGAACTCTTGAACCACTTCCAGAGCGTGGTCGCCGATATTGATGGATGGAGTATTTCTGACGTCCTGTCCCATAATGTTCGTTTTCTTGAGGCTGATGGTTAGGCCAAATTCGTCCACAAACTTTATTTTAAACATCAGCTTCAACCAAACTAGTTTTTAAAAAAAAACTCAGTTGTGCTATTAATAAAGGATTTTGTAGCTGCCTCATGGAATTTGGCCTAACCATAAGGCAGCTACAAGATCCTTTATTAATAGCACAACTGAATTTTAAAAAAACTAGTTTGGTTGAAGCTGATGTTTAAAATAAAGTTTGTGGACATTCCAAGCCTGTCAACTTGTCCAACTCTTGATTTGACAATCCATGCATATATTTCACAAATGCAAAACTTTAGCACCCCAATCTTGAAATTTCAAACCAATGTTTATTTTTTCCTAGTTTTCTCCCCTCCTCTCCTGACAGCACTGGCTGTTGCCAGGATACTGTTTACACGAGCCAGGAGACATCTGCACCATCTGCAAGTGGCCATTCTTCATGCATGAGTGTGATAATGAGAGTTTAGCAGGCTAATTAAATACAGAGGGCATCTCAATAAAGGCCAATGCTTTTCTCACCCAACATCCACTTCTATGCATTTTCCAGCAGTGTTCACAGGAAAGCAATTAGCAATGGGAATGTTGGCTGATTTTTTTCTTTGCACAGAAACAGAAGATGCTGTAAACACAGCAGGTCAATCAGCATTGACAGAACAAATAAGTTAATGTTTCAGGCATACATCTCTTCATCAGATCAGATAAAGATGGAAAGAGGAGCAAGCATTTTAATAGAACCAGAACAAAGGGGAGGAGGAAGAAAAGAAAAACACACAAGAAATGATGTATTGGTGGAATGACTTTGCTTTAAGAAAAACATTGTTAGATGGTTGAGGTGAATTTTATATCATGGAAAGCAACATTAAAGTAAGTAAAGACAATATAAAAACAAAGAAAAGCAAAATACTGTGACTGCTGAACATCTGAAATAAAAGCAGAAAATGTTGGAAACACTCATCAGGTCAGGCAACATCTGGGAAGAGAGAAACAGAGTTATGTTTAAGGCTTTTCCCTTCTCTGACTGCCCTCTTGCTGTTGGTTGTACTAAAATAATATTTTAACGTTATGTGTGACCTCTGCTGTGATGCTGCTGCTGCTTTGCCCCTCTTCACACTTTTAACGTGTCCACATTCGCTTATATTCAATCCCGTGACCCCCTTCTCTGTTTCTCCTGCCGGATTCATAGAGGCTGTTTTCCCTTAATCTCACTTTTAATTTATTTGCTTATCTATTTAGGGTCTTGTTTATTTAGTCCTAGTGGATTGATTTTAGGAATGTAGTTATCCTTCATGCTCAGTGTAGATTAGTGTGTAATATAATGGGAAAAATATCTTAACAATACAGAATACATTTGTACTCGGTTGATCTAACTCAGCATTATACTTTATGGCTCATTTACTCACAGACTAAACCTGCTGACTCATTGGTAGAGCTAAATACTCCCTTTCTGATACCATAATTTGCATTTCTAGTTCTTTAAATCATTGAATAGTTTTTAGACTGTGTTTCTAAACAAGAGCACCTTACTTACAGTATCACTATTTTCTGACTCATAATGGTACCAGGTAATTGCCCAACCTAAAAACAAACAGGGCTATTAGTTGTATTTAAACTAGCTGGTAGTTGCTTCACTGTAACAATTCATCTTGCTATACACTGGTGCACAGTTGATGCTGTAATTCAGTCGGTGTCAGCAATTTAAGGTGAGCAGAGAAAATTTGTTAAAAATATATATATATTTAAAAGCTTTGTGAACAATCATTGCTCAGCCCTTTCAATGGCCCTTCCTGGTTGCCAAAGGTTTTGCAAGCTGATAACTTCATTTTTATTTCATGAATCCTTCAACGACAATTTTAAATTCTGCCTCAGTAAGGCATGGCTTCTGACTTTGTTCCCTTGCAATTTCCCATTATTAGCAACCAAACCTGCAATGGTTGTATGACTAATTCTCAGCTGCTATGAGGTCAAATTTACATAATTTCAACTAGTTTGCCATCTGATGCCTTAATTTACCAATTATAAATTAACTCACAGTTGGTTGGGAAATAGCACACCAGCATTACTTATATCTCTGCTAATCTGGTGAAATTAGTGTTTCACAAACCACAGAAATTGGGACATATAGTGCAGGTTCTGACATGTATGGCAAGGAGTTCAGACTGCCAGTAAAAGCTAATTATCCTACGACACTAGGAATCTTAATGTCATTCTGGGAAATAAAAGTACACACTTTGGCCAACTGCCACTGGCAAATCTATCTCAGTTTTAATCAGAACTTTAACCTTTGCAGCCCTAGAGATACTGAGCAACATAACTGCAAGAGTGATAATGATTACTGTGCTAGAGGCAATGCACAGATGGGTGGGAGCGGAATATACTTAGGTGAGGCACAGCATGCATGGGTGAAAGCAAAGTGTATATGGGTTAGGGCAGTCTGTGCATCGATTGTGGCAATGTGCACAAAGGGTTTCATTGGAGTTACAGCTAGCTTCTGAAAATTGGATTTGGAGGTACTGTAATGAAACAGGAGGAAGTGAAATTTGCTGTCCGGCTTTTGCAGTGCATTAATTGTGGCTTACGAAGTAGCAGATCTATTTTTTCAAAGCTTTCTTCATTGCAAGATTTTATTCTGTTCACAGTTAGTTCACAGCTACAGCTTTCCTCCCAACAACAATTTGCTGTAATATAGTGCCTTTAACATAGTAAAACATCCCAAGACTCTTCACAGGAGCAATTATCAAACAAAATTTGACACAGAGCCACATAAGGAGATATTAGGACAGGGTCAAAGAGGTGGATTTTAAACAGTGTCTTAAAGGAGGGATGAACGTTGAGAGGCGGAGAGGTTTAGGGAGAGAATTCCAGAGCTTACGATCTAGGCAGCTGAAGGCATGGCTGCCAATGCTGCAGCAAAGAAAAATTGGGGATGTTAAAGAGGCCAGAATTTGAGGAGTGCAGAGATGGCGGAAGGTTGTAGGGCTGGAGGAAGTGCAAAGATAGGGAGAGGCAAGGCCATGGAAGGATTTGGAAACAAGGGTGAGAATTTTAAAATCGAAGCTTTGCCAGTTTGGGATCCAATGTAGGTGAGTGAGCAAAGGGGTATTTCAGTTGTGGCTTGGTTGGTAGCACTCTCTCCCCTAAATCAGAAGGTTGTGTGTTTGAGTCCCACTCCAGGGATTGAGCACAACAATCTAGGCTGACACTCCACTGCAGTATAGAGGGAGATACCACCTTTTGGATGAGATGTTAAACTGAGAACGCGTCTGCTCTCACAGATAGATGTAAAATATCCCATGGCACTATTTTGAAGAAGAGCAGGGGAATTATCCCTGGTATCCTGGCCAATATTTATCCCTCAATCAACATCACAAAAACAGATTATCTGGTCATTATCACATTGCTGTTTGTGGGAGCTTGCTGTGCACAAATTAGCTGCCACATTTCCCACATTACAAAAGTGACTACACTTCAAAATTACTTCATTGTCTGTGAAGTGCATGGGATGTCTGGTGGTCATGAAAGGTGCTATATGAATGCATGTATTTCTATTTTTCTTTTCTTTTATGGCAATTCAGCATCATGTATACATCCCCCAACCATGTACATTAGTTGCGGTAGTCTGTACAGGGTTAAAGCTGTGTGTACATTATGGTTTGTGGGGTGTTTACTGTGTATGTGTTTTTTTTTTAAATCTCTGTCATGCTAATAAGAACAAATTTTACAATTGACCTAAAATGTCTGTAAAATTAACTTACAGGCACCATAGTGCTAAACAGAACAAGGCTGTTCTTCACAAGTTCCAGAGAAAAGATTCCTTGAAAGCTTTTGCCTTTGATTAGAGACCCAAAACGTCTTTTGAAACATCCTTTTGTTCAAACGAGAGTTGTGTATTGTATTAAATGGCAAACCATGACAGTTCTATCAATAGAGATATTTAGAAAGCAAGGAAAGCGATTTTACTACAGTGCTGAAGATTTAGGAAGAAATTTTCAAATTAACCCACTGCAAGCAAGCCCAAAGGACACTATTACGACCTTACTGGAGACCCGTGAACTGGAGCAGCAAAAATTCAATAAGTTGTAATTAAAGAAATGCAAGCATAGTTTTGTTAAAAATCCTATGGATGTGAGGCTATAAATACAACTTTATTTGAGGCACTGGCACCAACAGGAAGTGCTTTGTACCATTTATCTTTTATTTTCTCTTAATCCATGTAACAGCCATTTTGTAGTCAATGCACTTTTGTTTAAAGACAATAAACATGTTATGCCCAATGAAGCTGTTTAGCTCCTGCCTCAAAATTAGCACCGAGCTGGAATTCAATATATGTTCTGTGCTTACTGGTTGTCTGCTGCAGCTTAGAGTTTGGAAAATAGACAATGCACATTGCTTTCATTATCAATCATTCAGGGTAAATATACTGTTTAATGGATCGAAGGAAGGAACTTACATTATTGCATTGTAGCTTTCACAACCTCAGAACATCCCAAAGTACTTTACAGGCATTGCGTACTTTCGAAGTGTAGTCAGTGATGTAATGCAGGAAACTGTGGCAGCCAATTTGTGCATAGTAAAATCCCATAAACAGCAATGAGATAATGACCAGGTAATCTGTTTTGGAATTGTTTGTTGAGAGTGTTACAATCAGGTGAGGAGGGATTGAAAGGCTCCCCTCTTTTCCCTCTCCTTGTTTGACTGCAACAAGTTTGTTTCTTTTTTAAGTGGATATACTTGCCAATTCAGGGAGTGTTTAACTGTTGACACGCCGTGATCATATAAAGAACTAATCGGACAGGTTTACTTGAGTTTAACAAAGAAAGAGGTTAGCTTTATTGTACTTAAAACAGTATTAAGTAAAACAATAAAATATGCTCCAACTTTCACATATGCACACACTCGAAGTTCATGCACACACACAAATAGGTTACAAAGAGGGGGAGGATAGATCAGTCGAATTAGCATCCAGAGAAATAAAAGGGGTATGCAGTCTGAAGAGTTTTGTGCCTCAGCTGGCTTCAGGCTGAATTCGGTGGTCTTGAGACTTTCCTTTGGAGGTCCTGAAGCTTCCGATTTGAAGATGTGGACGGCTGATTCGGCGGTTCTCCTGGAGACAGTAATGTGGCTTATTGCCTTCAACGAGTCTCTGTCTGCAGCAGGGGTATGCCTGGGTGGTCATGGTCAGCAGGCAGTGTTCAAAGCTTGCAAGGTGGAGTGGAGAGAGAGAAAAGAAGGATGGATCCCACTCGGGCCTTCTCTCTTCAGCGTCCCGCTGCTTGTCTTGCTGTTGCAGAGAAAACACCAGCTTCAGCACACAAAGGGTATGACTGTCACCACAGAACCCAACACTAGGATTGCCTGGCTCGATCTTCCCAGCGGCGGGGATACTCAGTGGCAGCCCCTCCACTGCTCTGAGATGGAACCCTACTTTCCATATGCTAATTAGATGTCTGCATTAGTTTAAATGTAACCTGCAGTGATCTTACCTTCAGTTCCCGATCTTCAGCGCGAATGCAACATTCACGCACCTTCACTTTCCCGTCCAGGGAAAGCTGGTGTCACCAAGGTGGGGAAGGGGTCAACTCTGCATTTCGTTGACCTGTCTGCAGGGCTGGCAGCCTTTTAAAAATGGCGCCAGCACTTACTCCCACCTCAGGTGATGCTGTGAGTGGCGTTGCCAATGCCTCCCCCGCCATGTAATTGGGGGGGCAGCTGCCGTGAATATGCTAAGTGGCCGCGCGCTGCAGCATCGCAGCGGCGTGGTGGCACGGGACCTGCGTGGGGTGGCCGCCATTTTCTGCACTGCAGCCGGTCTCGACAGCAGGACAACAAAATCCAGCCTGCTGTCTCCGTCTCACTGCATTTTTTTCCCCAAAAATATACTTTATTCATAAAATTCTGTAAAAAAAAATACATTACAACACAGTTCAAAACAGCACCAAGTTGACATTCCAAAAAGTGCAAAGGAAATCAGTTTTCTTCAATAAAGGAGTGAGTTGCCTCACAACCCTTCCATTCCATTTTGTATGCCATGTACATTTTACAGCAAACCCATATTTGGTGTGTACAGCCCAAGGGGTTTCCCATGGGTCCAGCTCCTCAGTTCACTTTGGTGGGAGGACCTTACACAGTGGTCTTTCCCCATTGAGCCTTTGCAGCGACTGCCCCAAGCTTTAGTGCATCCCTCAGCACGTAGTCCTGGACCTTGGAATGTGCCAGTCTGCAACACTGGAAGACCAGCAAGTTTCGGGCAGACCAAAGAGCGTCTTTCACCGAATTGATGGTCTTCCAGCAGCAGTTGATGTTTATCTCGGTGTCCGTCCCTGGAACAGCCCGTAGAGCACAGACTCCTGTGTTGGAGAGCTGCTTGGGATGAACCCTGACAAAAACCACTGCATCTTTTTCCACACCTGCTTTGCAAAGACACATTCCAGAAGAAGGTGGGCAACAGTCTCTTCCCCACCACATCCACCTCGAGGGCAGCGTGCAGAGGGGTCATGACTCCGGGCGTGCAGGAAGGATCTGGCGGGGAGGACCCTTCTCACCATCAACCAAGCTACATCTTGGTGCTTGTTTGAAAGTTCTGGTGATGAGGCATTCTGCCAAATGACTTTGCAGTCTGCTCGGGGAACCATCCAACAGGATCCACCATCTCCTTTTCCCGTAGGGCCTTGAGGAGATTCCGTGCAGACCACAGCCTGATGGATTGGTGCTCAAAGGTGTTTTCCCGCAGACACTTTCCCACAAAGGATAGGTGGTACGGCACGGTCCAACTGGATGGAGTGTTACGTGGCAATGTGACCAGGCCTATCCTTCGCAACACCGGGGAAAGATAGAACCTCAGCACATAGTGGCACTTGGTGTTTGCGTACTGGGGATCTACGCACAGCTTGGTGCAGCCACAGATGAAGGTGGTCATCAGGATGAGGGCAATGTTGGATACATTTTTCCCGCCCTTATCCAGAGGTTTGAACATCGTGTCACTCTGGACCCAGTCCATTTTGGATCTCCAGATAAAACAGAAAATGGCTCGGGTGACCACCACGGCGCAGGAGTGAGGTATGGGCCAGACTTGCACCACATATAGCAAAAACGTGTGCCTCGCACCTGATGACTAGGTTCTTACCCACACTGGAGAGAGATCGCTGCTCCCACATGCTCAGTTTATGGTGTACCCTGGCTACTCGCTCCTTCCAGGTTTTGGCGCACGCCCTGCCCTTCCGAACCATATCCCCAGCACCTTCAGGTAATCTGATCTGACGGTGAAGAGGACAAAGGATCGGTCGGCCCAGTTCCCAAAGAACATGGCCTCGCTCTTGACGTGGTTAACCTTACTCCCGAGGCCAGTTCAAACTGGTCACAGATGCTCATCAGTCTGCAAACGGACAGCGTATCCGAGCAGAAGACGGCGACGTCGTCCATGTACAGGGAGACTTCAACCTGAGTGCCTCCGCTGCCTGGAATTGTCACCCTTCTTATGCCCACATCCTTCCTAATAGACTCAGCAAAGGGTTCAATACAGCAAACAAACAAGACAGAGGAGAGATGACAGCCCTGTCTGACTCCAGATTGGATCGGGAAACTTTCTGATTCCCACCCATTGATTGAGACTGTGCTACTGATATTTGTGTAGAGCAGTTTGATCCAATTGCAGATTCCCTCCCCAAACCCCATTTTGGAAAGCACGTCCATCATGTAGGTGTGCGATATCCCGTCAAAAGCCTTCTCCTGATCCAGACTGATGAAGCAGGTGTCCACCCTCCTGTCCCGTACATAGGCGATCGTATCCCTGAGTAGCGCGAGACTATCAGAGATCTTCCTGCCGGGTACAGTGCAGGTCTGGTCAGGGTGAATGACCAACTCCAGAACAGACTTGACCCGACTGGCGATGACTTTGGACAGAATCTTGTAGTCAACATTTAGCAGTGAGATGGGCCTCCAATTTCTGATTTCCTCCCTCTCCCTCTTCCACTTGTAGATGAGGATGATGATGCCTTTCCTCATGGATTCTGACATGCTGCCGGCCAGGAACATACTCTTGTATACTTCCAGCAGGTCCGGGCTGACCCAGTCCCACAGAGCTGAATACAATTCAACCGGTAAGCCATTGCTTCCGGGAGTTTTACTCTTCTCGAAGGTCCTAACGGCGTTTGTCAGCTCATCCAGAGTTAACGGCTTGTCCAGTCTCTCCCTCATGCTGTCATCTAAGACCTCTGTGATAGATGACAGGAAGGACTGGGAAGCCGTGCTGTCATTGGGCTTCACGTCATACAGCCCAGCATAAAAGGATTTGCTGATCCTTAGTATGTCAGACTGCGAAGACGTTACCGAGCCATCCTCTTCCTTCAGGCTGCTCATCACAGAGCTCTCTCTGTGTACCTTTTGGAAGAAGTAACACGAGTATATCTCATCTGTTCAACAGAGCGGACTCTGGACCAGAAGATGATCTTGGAGGCCTCCATGGCAAAGAGCGAGGCCTGCTGGCTCTTCACCTCATGGAGGTCCTCCTTCACCTCGACCCCCATCGACTGCAGCCGGAGCAGATTTTGCATAATTTTCTGGAGTCGGGACATTTCCCTCTGTCTCTCTCTCACCTTCTGAACACCTTTGAGGATAAAGAACCTCTTGATGTTCTCCTTGATCGCCTCCCACCAGTGCACCGGAGACTCAAAGAGGGGTTTCACAGTTCTCCAACCTTCGTAATCCCTTTTGAGTTCCTCAACGTTCTCTGGGTTGGCATTGTAGCATTGAGCTTCCATGTCCCTTTGCCATCCTGCTGGTCATCCTGTCAGTGACAGTCGGCCAGTAAGAGGCAATGGTCAAAGAAAAACACTGGCCTGACGTTGGTGGATCTGATCGTGAAAGCACGGGACACAAACAGGAAATCAATCCTGGAACGGGCAGACCCGTCCGGTCTTGACCAGGTGTATCTATGCTGCGCTCCGTCTGCAGGATTGCTGTCGTTTCTTCCAGATCGTCCAGCTGAGTTAATGATGCATCACCGCCTAGAATGACGGGTCTGGATGTTGCCAGCTGCAGTGGGAGCTGCTGGAGGACCGTCAGTCGCTTGCTGCATTGAGTCGGGGAGTAGACATTGATCAACTGGAGCAGGGCATTGTTGTACATTACATCTGCTACAAGAATGCGGCCGCCTTAACTTCGGAGATGATGAGTTGGCCTCCCCGTAGCAGAATACCCAGGCCGGAGGAATGGGAATCATTACCCACTGATCAGATCGATGGCCTGTGGGACCACCATCGCGACCATTGCCTGTAGGTGCTGAGGTGTGGTATTCCACACTCCTGCAGAAACAGTAGGTCGGCTTTGACCTTGGCGTGGTAATCCAAGGTTGGCGTAGTGGATTTAATGCTACACAAGTTAAAGCAATTTTTAGACCCATTTTAAAGTTAGGTGTTGCTTCCCACACCAGTTTAGTTTAGTTTAGTTTAGAGATACAGCACTGAAACAGGCCCTTCGGCCCACCGAGTCTGTGCCGACCATCAACCACCCATTTTTACTAATCCTACACGAATTCCATATTCCATATCCCCACCTGTTCCTATATTTCCCTACCACCTACCTATACTAGTGGCAATTTATAATGGCCAATTTACCTATCAACCTGCAAGTCTTTTGGCATGTGGGAGGAAACCGGAGAACCCGGAGGAAACCCACGCAGACACAGGGAGAACTTGCAAACTCCACACAGGCAGCACCCAGAATTGAACCCAGGTCGCTGGAGTTGTGAGGCTGCGGTGCTAACCACTGTGCCACTGTGCCACCCTACCACTACGCCACTGTGCCACCCTACCACTGCGCCACTGTGCCGCCCTACCACTGCGCCACTGTGCCGCCCTAGTTGTCCTTGCTAGTCCCAGTCCTTGGGTATGTTGCTACATACCCATAGTGTACACAAGCTGTTTCACATTCGTTGGGCTCAGAAACCCCTCCTGGTTTCTCATGGGTGGGTTTGTTCCGCTGGGGTGACATCAGGGGGATCTTGTAGGCAGCAAGGCTTGGGCTGTACTCTGCTCCCAGCTTTTCGGAGCTGGAGTGCGCCAGACGCTTCTTTGCTCCCAGTGTCCCGGAGCTGGGGTGCGCTGGGCATGTCGCTAGGTACAGCGCTTTGGGTTTGGGGCGCGCTGGGCTCATCACAGCTCCCAGTGCCCTGGAGCTGGGGAGCTTTATCTTCCAGCTCCTTTGAGTTCTGCTACTTCTTTTGCAGGTGCCGTCGTTCTGGCCCTTCCTCGTCCAATGAGAAGGATCTGCCAAAGTCTGTCTCAGACGGTAGCCTCCTCTTGCCACTGGTTTGGGTGATGGCCTGTTCCTTTTTTGGAGATTTTTTTCTTTGTGGTTTTCCTTTGTACCACTTGCCACTGGCCAGTTTGTCTATCTGCTGCCTCCTCCTCCACTGATTCTGTTTGTAGAGGTTTCTGGGCACGGGGTGGGTGTTGGGTCGCTGGTTGCAGCTGCCTCCCCTGTCTTCTCCTTCTCAGGGAGACTTTCCTCACCACGGAGAAGGTTGCTTGTCTCTTTCCCAGCACCAAACGCATTCGCCGTTCCTTCTCCCGGCATTTCCTTGGACCTTGCCGCCTGAGCATAACTGAGGCAGTATTTGGGGCAGGTTTTGTAGAGGTGGCCTGCCTCACCGCACAGGTTGCAGCACTTACTCTGCTTACAGTCCTTGGTCTGATGACCTTCCTTCTTGTAATTCTTGCAGACGACTGAACTTCAGTTAGCTGCCACAAGACCAGATTTGCCACAGGTGCGACAAACTCTGGGTTGCCCCACATAGACCAAGAAGCCTTGACTTCCCCCAATAGCGAAGCTGGGGGGAGGGTGGATGATGGCTCCATTGGTATCGACCTTCAAGGTCACCTTGACCTGCCGCTTGCTGGTCCAAATCCCAAATGGGTCCTTGACCTCGGTGCTGCTGCCGGCCACCTCGACGTACCTGGCGAGGAAGGTGAGTACATCCACGACAGGAACATGGGGGTTATAGAGGTGAATTGTCACCACCTGGTCACATTGCGATGGCAGCATGAAGAGCGGCTGCACTGTGAGGATGGACAGCGGCGCCTGGTTTCCCTTCTCCTTGAACACCTTCAGGAACTTGATGCATCCCGCCATTTTCTTGAACGTCATGTTGAAATATCCACTGCTGGGGAAGTCCTGCAGACAGAAGATGTCTGCAGCTTGGAATCCACAGCAATCAATAAGGATTTTCTTAATGAAGTAGGTACGGTCAACAGGTGCACCTCCTTCCTTATCCTTCACCACCATCCGAACGGTGTTACACACTCCCTGACCTGAAGCTCTAGAATTGGTTACAGCCATTTTACTCAAAACCTACCTGCAGCAGGATCAAAGACCACTGATCATGGTTTCTTCCCCTGCCATTTTGGAGCGCACTGTATTGGAATGTGGAAAGTACAGTAATGCAAATTGGAATGGCCATCTTTAGCTGTCACCTTTTATTTGTTATTTTAAAGTCAATTCAGGTTTCCAGCCGGTGGATTAAAACTCATCATTCGACATGTCATCTTTTCATGATGGGGATAAATATTGGCCAGTTCACAGGGAGAACTCCCTTATTCTTCTTCAAATAGTGCCCGGTTTGAGAGGCAGACAGGACTTCTGGTTAACATTTCATCCAAAAGGCAACCCCCCTGGCTCCCTCTGTCCTGCACTGAAGTGTCAGCCTAGATTATGTGCTCAAGTCACTGGAGTAGGACTTTAGCCCATGACCTTCTGACTCAGGAGCAAGAAAGCTCCCACTAAGCCATTGCTGATACTAATGTGCTTCGGGGGTGCACCAAGAACACACCAAGGAAAATCTTCCTTTTAATACTTTTATCTTCTGTGCATTTTTTCTCTTTTACCCACTTTTGTCCCATCCGGCTCTCCTGAAGGTATTTCCTCATGCCTTCTGGCACCTCCCCCAAGCAAACATTCATCATGTCTGATGCCAGGCTTTTCAACAGTGGAGGGTATCACAAACAAACAAATTATTTAAAGAAATACCACTTTGATCTAGCTTTTTGGTCATCTGCCCTAATATCCTCTTATGGGGCTTGGTTGACATGTTTTATGACATTCCTGTGAAGTGCCTTGGGACGTTTTATTATGTTAAATGTGGTATATAAATACATGTCATTGTTTATATTTGCCCACACATGCACTGTTTCCAGCTGGTTTCAGTGAATCGCGATTAAGTGTGACTCCACTGACTGATTTTGCCGCCATATCCTAGGTATCCCATATCCATTTGCAGGTACTTGATTGGCTGTAAAGCATTTTGGGACATCCTGAGGTCATGAAAGATGCTATATAAATGCAAGTTCTTCCTTTTAATTGGACCAATCCTAGCACTCCTGGTTTGGCCGAAATCAGATCTTTCAGCACAGACGAACAATTGAAGCTGGGACTTTTCCTGGCCTAAATGGCCTGATTCCTCACTGGCATTGCATTCATTGGTGTTGCTGTAGCCACACCTGTGGCTGGTCAACAATTTCTATTGGATAACACTAATCTATGACTCCTGCTGGAAAGTGACTGCATACATGCCGTAAGGGCAAAGTTGTTCATCAGGAATTGAATAGTCAGGTGGTGCTAACTGGTCTAAACTCACACAAAGAGGTCACTCTGGTGTGGTAATGAGGTATGCCAAGTATCATACCACCGTACCTCAGCCACAGCCTTCAAGAGAAAATTAGAGGCAAAAAATTAGTGCAAGAGGCAAATTACAATGCCAAAAGTGAACAAAAAAAATCGCTCTTAACTATCATGTTTTTGTTTAGTGGTTTTGGCCAGTCAGTTTGGCTTGACTCTGCAAGACGAGTCAATAGCAGCTGGTTAATTACCATGGACCACATAAAGTCTACTGTGTGAAGATAGAAATGTAACCAAGCAAAATGCAGCTGCAACCAAGCATCTATTGCTGCCATCTGAAAGGGACATTAGTCTTTCAACAGAACCTAATTTAGTTCACCCAAAGTGGGTGATTCCAACAAAGGAAGCTGAATTCAGTGTCTCTACCGACAGATGATACAAAGAAAAACTGTAAACATGAGCTGTAACTTTACTCCTTTTGTGTAATGGGCAAGGTTTTTCGAGATTTTCTTTTTAATTCTGTACACATTTCACCTCAAATGCAATGGGAGCTGGTGACAAATACTTCACAGCCGCAGTTTGAATCCAAAAGTGGAGTCCTCTGAGAATATGTCTGTAATCCAGTATTATTACACTGCAGACACAGCTGCTGGGGCACCTATAACTGAATGTTCAGAAACAAGATATTGGTGATCAGTACCTGAATGATTTTTGCAGCTTTTTAAGATCACTTTTTTACTTACTTCAATTCTACCCTCCAATTTTTTATGCAATGATTTGTTGGTTTCATCGGCACTGATAAGGTAAGAGAGACTCCTCTGCCAAAATATACAGTCGAATCCCCTCCAGTAGCTCACCTAAATAAGTATTCATCACGCGTGAGCCTTGATCATGGGTGTCAGCAAGCTATCTGATCTCAGAAATCTTCAGGATTGAGGTTGGTCCTGTCTTCACCCAACAATCAGACACATATGCTTCAAGAAGGGGTCTATGGTTAGTGAAACCAAATGTGATGGTGTCATCGACAGTGCTATCAAGTAGCACTTATACAGCAATAACATTCTTACCGGGGCGGGGTGGGAGTGGAACCCCAGTCACACGCAGGAAAGCCAGAGGGTGGGGTTTCACCACATGCTTTTAAACCCACAAGATTCGTGTGATGTCACTTACAGGCTTCCCCACCTGGAGAGCCTTGCCTTCCAGTCAGGCACAGAACAGACTGCAGGACCAGGTCTGAGTCCTGATCCTGAGTGAGGGATGTCTTATCCCAGTTGTGAGGGTAGGATACGATACCAGAGTGGGTGTGGAAGGGTTCAATCCTGGGCCGGGCTGCAGGGGGAGTGGGGGTTGCGGGGAGTGGGAGATTGGAGACCTGAGGGATCTGAGGCTGTAGGAGGAGGTGGGAGGTGGGTGGGGAGTGGTGTGTGGTCTGGTCTGTGGATTCGGGGGGGCGGAGGCAGGTGGGGGAGATTGAAGGCCTCAGGGGGAGACTGGAGGGCTCAGTGAGGAGATCAGGAGGGTGAAGGAGGGTATCCAATCTAAAGCCTGGCTCGGGTATAAAGTTAAAACCAAACCCGGACCTGACCTGACCACAGCCCAAGCCCTTTAATTTTTTTTCATGCCGGACCCAACCCGACCCGACCCAAATCTCCTTCATCTGGTCCGGCAGCAGGCTATTCCTGTAGCTGGAGTTGTGGGGAATTATGGGTAAGCCTGATGCTGTGACTTCCCGGAAGCACTGTCCAGTCCGACCCAACCCGAGCCCGAATGCTGGACTCGGAATTTCGACCCGACCCGACCCAACCCGACACATGTAGTCGGGTCTAGTCGGGTTTGGGTTAGGTAGCCAGGCTTTAATCCAATCATGGGGCAGTTTGGTGAAGTAGGAACGCTGGATCTAGCAGTCCTCACCTCCCTTTAGCTGGTGGTTTTCCTGAGGCCCCAGGTGGATAAATACAAGGCATGCAGCTTTGTTATACTATTTAAATTGCCAATCTGCCTCATGGCAGCATGTTAGTTGTCCATCCCCTGTCTTGCCTCCTCTAAAACAGGATGTGGGTGGGTTAGCTGAAACCCGCCCATTTTTTGGTGCTAAAATTTCCCCAGTTTTTAATGGCATGCACAGATTACAGGATAGTATATATTGGGTTGGGACGTAGAATAGATCCTATTGAGACTTTCTCACAGGAAGCCACTTCCAGCAGGAAAGCCTTTGTGGCCAACTGAGTGGAAGATGCATTGGGTCAGATGCTGGCTTTTCAAGGCTGATTTTCCATTACCGATTGCTCAGGATGCCCCAGTTTCCAGAGCTTTAGGCAGAGGAATAAGCAACGAATATGCAAGGCCAGCTCTCCGGCACTCTTGTGCATAATACAAATTTCCTGGGGATTGCTCATCATGAGCAGGATGTTCCTGCCTGAAACATTTAATTCAATGTTTTTCTAGCCACTGTAGGTCTGGGAGCTATCAGGCTGTCATTTCTGACAGCAGCCAGCAGGCCCAAATACCACCGGGTGTTTATGCCTTTCGGGTCTTTCCCAGAGGCACAATATTCCTCTCCTAATTTGATGTGATGCTGATTCCCAGCAATAGACTCAACCAGGTGCTCAACCAGGCCATTTGTATGACCTCATCCCAGAAATACAGCCAGGTACACCTGAGACCAAGTCCACTGCTTCCCTAACTTATTCCAGAAGGGGGCTTAGGTAGTGTCCAAATCAAGACATTCATCCCTGAAACTTTGGGTTAATAGGATGGACGTCTCCTTTCTCTGTTGGCTATGAAGTTAGTTTGGGTAGCCTCAATACAGTCTCTAGTGGGTAAAGCCCACAGCACAAAACTTTGCCGATATGGCATTAATTGACGTACAAATTGACAATCTCGCTTAGACAGACAACAAATACAACAACTTTTAATTACATAGCATCTTTACTCTAGTGAAGTATCCCAAAACACTTCACAGGAATGTTATCAAACAGAATTTGACATTGAGCGCCATAGGAGATATTAGGGCATATGATCAAAAGCTTGGAAATTTTAAGGTGCCTTTGAAAGAAGGAAAGAGAGGCAGGGAAGCTTAGGGAGGGAATTCTAGAGCTTTGGGCCTTAGCAGCTGAAGGCACCACCGCCAATGGTGAGCGCTTAATATCGGGTTGCTCAAGAGGCCAGAATTGGAGGAACATAGATATCTCAGAGGGTCATCGGGCCAGAGGAGATTACAGAGATAGGGTGGGGTGGGGTCATTCAGGGAGAATTTTGAGAATTTTAAAATCGAGGCGTTGCTTAATCAGGAGCCAATGTAGGTCAGCAAACACAGGCATGATGGGTGAACAGGACGTGGTGCAAGTTAGGACACAGAATAACAAAAATGATATCAGAAATGGAAAATTGTCACTTATCTAGAAAGGGTGCTCTTTTGAGACAGGTAGGAGATACATTGTTGAAATGACCCATGTTAAACCCGACCTGGGATTGCTTGATGCCGCCATAAGGTGAGACAAAATAGAAAGTGTTCTATTTTGTCAGCACTGACAACCTTCACCTTGATGTTTACAAAAAAAGTCACAAAGAAATGCACAAGGTCATTTAGTTAACTAATGTTCCTCTGTGGTAATCATTATAGGGTGATGTTATTCAGTTAGTTTCTATGACAACCAATGGGCACAGTAAGTTAAATTTAAATACAAAACATCTAATTACATACTCGATCTGTGACATTGATATCCTCTTGCAAAAATTTTTTTGAAGTGGCGCACAAATATAAAAATTTTTGGCATCACCAGCTGTGGGGATTTCATAATATTTTTCAGGCTGGAAATTATCTTTTGCCTCCATGTCAATGAGAAAATAACTTGGGAAAATGTGTGGAACATGGATCAGAATTCAATCTGTTTGCTAACTCAGCCTCTTTTCCAGTATGTAAATGCAGGGATAAACACAATGCACAGTAATTGGAAGCTGAAGGGAATCATCCTGGTTTTTGAAGGTGACCTGTAGATATGACAAATCAATACAGTCAGTGTAGGAGATTGCAGAGTACAGAGTGTTACTATTCTGAGACAAAAAAACACGTTGTCCCTGAAACTGAGAACTGGTAACTCAGGCTACTTGCTGTCAAAGGTCAACATTGATAAAATGGTAACTCATCCATGTCAGTACCCAGCAACACAATTTTTGTTTGTCTGTGGAAGTTGATCTGAGCTGACATCTCTGACTCCAAATGCCCATTGGAACAAAAATGGGTCATAGTTCAAGTGATGAAGCAATGCTGGCAGGTGGAAGGTCATCAGTGAAACACAGAGACAAAAAGAGAAGGCAAGTATTCTTTTGGCAGTGGATGTCCTGCCATTAGCACTGGAAACTAAAAGCATTTCTTTTCCTTTCGTTGCCATTCACTTTCATAGATTAAGATCCAGAGCCTTTCCATTCAACAATCTTCAGAGATACGCTCAGGTGTGTTGAAAATCTCCAGCTTCCTGCAACACAAATGGGTTGCAAGCAACTCTACAATTCATGACTTTAACCCTGCTTATCTGGCGGGAACGATGAAGGCGAGGGGTTAAAATGGAGACCAGGTGGAAGTTGCTGCATTTCCGCAGCGTTCTTGCCCCACCCCACCAACATTTTAACTCCCTGGTTTTTGGGGAGCATGGAGGCCACCCGGGCGTCATAAATATTTAATTCTCAGGGTCCAACCCCAACACCAATTTAACTCAGAGATGTGTGAATTGTGCGGAATCTCCAAGCCTGCAGCAAAAACTGGTACCAACAGCATCAGGCCAGAAGTGTCACTTTTTTAATTTCTGAGATGTCCCTTGTGGCCCAGGAAGATCAGGATCCCCCTGGTGCAACGAAGAAATTTTGGGCCTTCTCTGCCCAGGCTTCCCCCTCTTACGACTGTGATCGGCCCAGACATCTCACCCACTTGCAGCTCATTCACTTTGCTGGGAACTGTTTCCCTTGGCCAGCTACCCAATTTCCCACTCCCACCCACCAGCATCCAATTCATCCCCACCAGCATGTGTCAGTGTCAGGAAATCTAAATGATCCCCTTGAGTTTAAATCTCCCAGGGTTCATGCTGCTGGGGGCCGACATATTGCCGCTTGCACTCCCCCCACCCCCCCCAAACTCGGATGCCTGCCCGAGTTAAAATTGGGGTTTGTTTCTCTGGAAAAGAGAAGATTGAGGGGTGACCTGATGGAAATCTTTAACTTTATGAAAGGATTTGATAGGGTAGGCGTAGAGAGGATATTTCTACTTTCGGGGGAGACCAGAACTAGGGTCCATTAAGAGAAGATAGTCACTTATAAATTCAATAGGAATTCAGGAGAAACTTCTTTACCCACAGAGTGATTAAAATGTCAAATGTACTACCACAAGGAGCAATTGCAGTGACTAGCATAGATGCACAAGGAGAAGCTAAATAAACACGCGAGGGAGAAAAGAATAGAAGGATATGTAGATGGAATTAGATGAAATAGGATGGGAGCAGGCTCATGGGCAGCATAGGCCTGTTGGGCCGAATGGCCTGTTTCTCTGCTGTACAGTTCATGTAATACTATGTATTTTTATAACTTCTGTTGTTTTTCTTTAAACAATTTCTCCAGTTGGCCAGCAATGCCTCCCCACTGGGCTATCAACACCTGACCAGTGGGCTTTAAATACCTTCCCATTGGACTAAATACTGTAGTATAATGTAACATAGAGTTGTTACTGGGCGGAATATGTAAATAGTCTGTGAGCATCATCACAGAAAGTGATGTAATAGAACTTGTACAGAACCTCCTGTAGAGTGTAAGTGGAAGCCATAGATGCAAGATGTGTGTAAATAAACTCCTGTTCCTGTAACCATCAGTCTCTTAGATATTCTGTGTTAAGCTTTGTCGTTAACAGAATATTACACGGTGGCAACGGTAAACTAAAGAAAAGATGGAAAATCACTGCCCTTACCGGAAACCTTGGAAAAAGTAGCTGGACAGAACCAAGCCGAGGCGTGGCTGAAACAAATCCAGAGGTTTGCAAGGTATCATACGGCATTGGGTCTCACGCAGAAGCCAGAGAAGGAGCAAGTCAGTACGTTATTGTATGCAATGGGGGACTGTGCAGATGACATCCTGATTACTTAAGGCATATTCAAAGAGAAGGCCAAGTATGAAGAAGTCATTAAGGCACTTGAGACTTACTTTAACATATGGAAAAACATAATCGTCAAGAGCGTCAAATTCAATAAGCATACACAGCAGAAAGGGGAAAGCATTTATTCATTTATCAATGATTTATATAAACTTGCTGAAGATTGCGAATACAGCAGCTTATGGGAAGAGCTGATTAGACAGGATTGTGGTCGGAGTAGTAGTCGGATCATCTACAGTCAAGGGATGATCTTATGTTAACGAAAGGGATTCAGTTGAGCAGGCAAGCAGCTGTTAGAAAATTTAACTGATACATTGTTCAAGGGGACAGGGAGAATCTGATCTTGAAAGTAGCAGACTCCATTGAATACGTAAAGAAAGTGAAAGTGAAAAGTGGCAGTCAAAGGCAGGAATGGCGGGAAGAGCATCTAGAGGCAGCAGCATCTAATTGCAGTAGGTGTGGCCGAGTGAGGCACCGGCAGGAAAATTGCCCAGCCAGAGAAGTGGAGTGTTTCTAATGTAAAAAGAGTAGTATGCTGCAGTAAAAAAAAAGTGATGCAAATTATTAAAGGGAAATCCAAAGAAAATAAAAACGTTAACGAAGTACAATGTTTTGAAATACCATTTCTAGGGGCAATCCAAAGAGCAAGTGAAAATTGCTGGGTGGCAGAAATTCTTGTAGAAGGCAACAAGACAAAATTCAAACTGGACACTGGAGCAGCAGTTTCAGTACTGTCAGACACAGAACCATGGCTCAAGAAGGAAAGTCTTAAACCTACAGGTAACCAATTATATGGGCCTGGAGGCATCGAGTTGAAGGCTGAAAATGATTCTGAATTACTGGGGAAAAGTAATTCTTGAGACCTTATATATTACCAAGAATCAGAGTTGTTCACTCCTAAGCAGAAAGACTTGCATAGATCTACAGCTAAATGTAGAGTGGAAGAGCTTAAAGGTACAGAGGAACAACCTAGAAATTTTCGGGCTGAATTCCATAAATTATTCAAAGGATCAGGAAACTAAAAGCAGCATTCGACATCATTCTGAGAAAGAATGCAGAACCAGTATATTTGTATACACCTAGGGAAGATCCACAGCCACTCCCAGAAAAAGTTAAAAAATAAATCGAATTAATGACAAAACAGGGAATCATTTCATCCATAACAATATCTACAGATGGGGCTCAGGTATGGTTCCAGTGCAGAAACCTAACGGTTCAATTAGAATTTGTGTTGACCTCACACTACTGAATAAGGCAGTGGAAAGAGAAATACATCCAATGGCATCAGTAGATGATAGTTTGGCAAAGCTCAGGAAGAGCACAATTTTCACTAAATTAGACTCTAACAGACGATTTTGGCAATTACTTTCCCCCCCCCCCCCCCCACCCCCCACATTGGATGAGAAATCTAAACTCTTAATGATTTTTATAACACTATTTAGAAGATTCTCTTTTAACAGATTACCATTTGGAATTACGTCAACACCGGAGATCTTTCATAAGACGATGTCGAGAATCCTGGAAGGATTAGATGGTATCATTTGCCACATGGATGATGTGTTAATCCATGGTGCCAACCAGAAGTGAGAGTGAGAGCAGAACTGCAGAGATTGGAGGAAGCAGGTCTTACATTGAATGAGAAGTGTGTTTTTTCACAGCAAATGGTGAGTTTTCTAGGACATGTTATTGATGGATCTGGCATCACAGCAGATCCACAAAAGACAGAAGCGATTAAAGACTTTCCAGAGCCTAAAAACTTTACAGAGTTGCAAATGTTTATGGAAATGGTGAATAAAGTAGGGAAATTTCTACCGAATTTAGCCATGATAAATGAGCCATTACGACAATTGTTAAAAAATGACAATGTCTGGTGTTGGAGAGAAGCTCAACAAGAATCCTTTGAGAAAATCAAGAAGATGCTAGTATCTTCAGAATGTTAGCACATTATGACCCAAAGTTATCAACCATCATAGCAGTTGATGCATCAGCAACAGGACTAGGAATAGTCTTATTTCAGGTGAAGAGATGGGATACGCAGACCTGTATATTTTGCATCTCGTTCATTAACAGAAACAGAGCAAAGATACGCAGTCATTGAAAAGGAAGCATTGGCAGCAACTTGGGCATGCAAGAATTTTTTTTACTATGTACTAGATCTTCAATTTAAAATTTAAACAGATCATAAACTGTTAGTTATTCTACTAAACAGAAAAGAGCTTGAGAAGTTACCTCCGAGAGTACAGAGATTTAGATTAAGGTTGATGCGATTTGACGTAAGAACTGGATACGTTCCAGGGAAACAGCAGATCAGAGCAGATGCTTTATCACATATTTCATCAGCAGGACCTGAAGAAGGCGATATTTTATTTCTTGATGAAGTAGAAGTTTTTGCTTTGACAACAATAGTAATGCTACCTGCTACAGCTCAGAAACTTTAGTGAAATCAGGAATGCTCACAAAGCAGATGAAGTATGTGCAGCAATCAGAGAATATCGTTTGCGTGGATGACCAGCGTACATCCAGTGTTAAGGCAATATTATGAACAAAGGGGTCATCTAAGTATTGTTGATGATTTATTGATTTATGATAAGAGACTAGTTATCTCGAGGATACTAAGATTGGAGATCTTGGAGAGATTACACCAAGGACATTTGTGAATAACAAAGTCTAGAGCCAGGACAAGATATGCATGGTGGCTTGGTATCTTGAAAGAAATTGAAGAGATGATATCGAGGTGTATCACATGTGCTATCAATCGTCATGAGACAAAGGAACCACTATGTCATCATTTCCATCTAGACCATGGGAGTGTCTAGGTATGGATCTTTTTGAGCATAAAAGCAAAATGTTCTTAATAGTAGTCAATTATTATTCGAGGTGGATTGAAGTTAAACAACTACAAGGTCAAAGTTCGACGAGATATCCTTAGGCTAATGGTGAAGCAAAGAGGGATGTAGGGACTGTGAAAGCGTTGTTAAAAAAGAATGAGGATCTTCAATTAGCACTTCTAAGTTATCAATTGACACCACTTCAGAATGGTTTAGTCCTATGCGAATTGTTAATGGGAAGTAGGTTGAAGACCCAATTTCCTATACTCCCAAGAACACTCAAGCCACAAGTGAGTGCTGAAGACTTGAAAAAAAGTGAGGGGGAGAGAGAGGATAGAGAAAGGTCTAATCCATCAGAGAATTATGACAGACATTACAGAACCAGACACCTGTCAGACATCCAAACTGGAGAATCAGTTTGGGTTAGAAACCAAAATAGGTATGGAGAAATAATAGAACAATCACCATATCCACATTCATACATTGTCCAAACTGATAAGAAGAAACAGAAGGTGATGATACCAAAGAAGCAGCAAATACAGCAAGACCAATCATCTCAAGCAGTTGATGCAGCATCATTGCTTCAATCAGCCATCAACCCAGAGATCAAGCCGAGGAAGAACTTGAGTCATCCAACAGTTTACTGAAGTACAAAAGAATAAGAAGGAGGCACAAAACCTCAAACCCCTTCGAAAGAAAGAAGAACACGTTGTGGCAGACTAGTAAAAACGCCACAGCGGTTAACAATCTGAAAAGAGCAGTCAGAAACTTGGGGGGAGATGTAGTATAATGTAATATAGGGTGGTACTGGGCAGAATATGTAAATAGACTGTGAACATCATCACAGGAAGTGATGCAATATAACATGTACTAAACCTTGTGTAGAGTGTAAATAGAAGCCATAGATGCAAGACATGTATAAAAAAACTCCTACTCCTGCAACCATCAATCTCTTAGATATTCTGTGCTAAGCCTTATAATTATCAGAATATTACAAATATCTCCGGGTTGAGTTTTGACCATGTCCCTCAGGACCTGTCAACAACTACTCAATGGGTACCTCCCTATTGTACTATCAACCCTTCTCCAATAGATCTTTAATTACATCCGCTCTGGGTTTACGAAACATCTATCACTCCTTTGATTCCTCTGTAATATTTAATCACATTCCCTCAAGGCTTTAATAACCTGCCTTCTTGATTTTAAATACTTCATTATTGAATGACCCCACTGCTTGCTTTAAGCACAGTGAAGGAAGGAAATGAGAACAATGACCACGCTATCTAAATTTAAGTGTTGGTTGAGGGATAAATATTACACAGAACACCAGGGGCACTCCCCTTTTCTTCTTTGAATAGGTTCTCCAATGTCCACCTTGTTAATCTCAACTGGGCCTCGGTTTAACATCTAACCTGCAGAATGGCACCTTTGACAGTGTAACACTCCCTCAGTACTGCAAAGAACTGGCAGCCTAGATTATGTTTTCAAGTCTCTGGAGTCTCAAAAAAAAGAGGGAGAAAATAAAGTATGCGATCACCATCACCAGGGAAAAGATGCTGGGAAAACAATTAGACCTAAAGGCTGACATGCCCCAGAACCTGATGGCCTGCATCCTAGGGTCTTAAAAGAAGTGGGTCTGAGATAGCAGAAGCTTTGGTTATAATCTTCCAAAATTCCTTACATTCTGGAAGGGTCCCAGTGGATTGGAAAATGGCAAATGTAACACCTTTATTCACGAAAGGAGCAGACAGAAAACAGGAAACTATAGGCCAGTTAGCCTAACATCTGTCATAGGGAAATTACTAGAATTCATTATTAAGGAGGTTATACCAGGATACGTAGAAAATCATAAGAAATAAAAGCAAAATACTGCAGATGCTGGAAATCTGAAATAAAAACAAGAAATGCTGGAAATACTCAGCAGGTCTGGCAGCATCTGTGGAGACAGAAGCAGAGTTAACATTTCAGGTCAGAACTGACAAATATTAGAAATGTAAAAGATTTTAAGCAAGTAAAGCGGGGGGGGGGGGGGGGGGGGTGGGGTGGGCCAAGAGATAACAAAAGAGGTGTTGATAGGACAAAGTCACAGAGAATAACTGACCAGAAGGTCATGGAACAAAGGCAAATGGTATGTTAATGGTGCACGGAAAGACAAAGCGTTAGTACAGAGAGGGTGTGAATAGACTGTAAAGCACAAAGCACTCCAAGCACTAACATTAAAAAAATTTTAAAAACAGAAACAGTGGGTGGGCACAGTAGAAACAAACTAAACACACTAAAAAAAACTAAAAGAAAATAATCAAATAAAATGAAAAAAGAAAAAAGTAAAAAAGAAAAAATAACTAAACGGGGGGGGGCCCGTCAAGCTCTGAAATTATTGAACTCAGTGTTCAGTCCGGCAGGCTGTAGTGTGCCTAATCGGTAAATGAGATGCTGTTCCTTGAGCTTGCATTGATGTTCGCTGGAACACTGCAGCAATTCCAGGACAGAGATGTGAGCATGAGAGCAGTGGGGGGTGGGGGGGTGGTGTTGAAATGGCCAGCAACCGGAAGCTCGGGCTCCTGCTTACGGACTGAGCGAGGCGTTCCGCAAAGCAGTCACCCAATCTGTGTTTGGTCTCCCCAATGTAGAGGAGACCACATTGTGAGCAATGAATACAGTATACTAAATTGAAAGAAGTACAAGTAAATCGCTGCTTCACCTGAAAGGAGTGTTTGGGGCCTTGGATAGTGAGAGAGGAGGTAAATGGGCAGGTATTATACCTCCTGCGATTGCAGGGGAAGGTGCCATGGGAAGGGGACAAGGTGGTGGGGGTAATGGAGGAGTGGACCAGGGTGTCGCGGAGGGAACGATCCTTTCGGAATTCTGACAGAGGAAGGGAGGGGAAGATGCGTTTGGTAGTGGCATCACACTGGATGTGGCGGAGGATGATCCTTTGATCTGGAGGCTGGTGGGGTGGAAAGTGAGGACAAGGGGAACCCTGTCACGGTTCTGGGAGGGAGGGGAAGGGGTGAGGGTAGAGGTGCGGGAAATGGGCCGGACACGGTTGAGGGCCCTGTCAAACACAGTGGGGGGGGAATCCTCGGTTGAGGAAAAAGGAAGACATATCAAAAGCACTGTCATGCCAGGTAGCATCATCAGAGCAGATGCGTCAGAGACAGAGAAACTGGGAGAATGGAATGGAGTCCTTACAGGAGGCTGGGTGTGAAGAAGTGTAGTCGAGGTAGCTGTGGGAGTCGGTGGGCTTATAATGAATATTAGTCGACAGCCTATCCCCGGAGATGGAGACAGAGAAGTTGAGGAAGGGAAGGGAAGTGTCAGAGTTGGACCATGTGAAGGTGAGAGAAGGGTGGAAATTAGAAGCAAAGTTGATAAAGGTTTCTAGTTCGGGGCGGGAGCAGGAAACGGCACCGATACAGTCATCAATGTACCAGAAAAAGAGTTGGGGGAACAAGAAATGTTCGACATATCCCACAAAAAGACAGGCATAACTAGGACCCATGCGGGTACCCATAGCAACACCTTTTACTTGAAGGAAGTGAGTGGAGTTGAAGGAGAAGTTGTTCAATGTGAGAACAAGTTCAGCCAGGCGGAGGTGGGTGGTGGTGGATGGTGACTGGTTGGGCTTCTGTACAAGGAAGAAGTGGAGAGCCCTCAAACCATCCTGGTGGGGGATGGAGGTGTAGAGAGATTGGATGTCCATAATGAAGAGGAGGCGGTTAGAGCCAGGGAACTGGAAATTGTCAAACTGACATAGCGCGTCAGAAGAGTCACGGATGTAGGTGGGAAGAGACTGGTCCAGGGGAGAAAAGATAGAGTCAAGATAGGAAGAAATAAGTTCAGTGGGGCAGGAACAAGCTGAAACAATGGGTCTGCTGGAACAGTCCTGTTTGTGGATTTTGGGAAGGAAGTAGAAGCGGGCTGTCCTGGGATGAAGAGCTTATCTTGTGAAGAAAGGTTAAACAGGTTGGGCCTATACTCCTTGGAGTTTAGCAGAATGAGAGGTGATCTGATTGAAACATATAAGATCCTGAGGGGACTTGATAAAGTGGATACCAGGAGGATATTTCCTCTTGTGGGCCAGACTTGAACTAGGGAACACAGTTTAAGAACAAGACAGAGATGAGGAGAAATTTTTTTTCTCAAAGGGTAATTAGTCTGTGGAATTTTTGTCCCCAGAAAGCAGTGGAGGCTGGGTCATTGAATTTATTCAAAGCGGAGTTAGTTAGATTTTTGATAGACAAGGGAGTCAAGGGTTATGGGAGTCAGACAGGCAAGTGGAGTTGAGACCACAACCAGACCAACCATGATCGTCGAGTGGCGGAGCAGGCTTGAAGGGCTGAATGGCCTACTCCTGCTCCTAAGTCCTATGTTCCTATGAGTGGGAAAATAGATAAATATATTTTAAAATCTTATCTTGTTACTTAAATTCCTTGAATGCCCCATTAGGCTGCATGTAGACTTGTACGCCTGCTTAAGCAGATGTGTTCTGAGATACCACGGAAGGAGAAGTGTGGTGTGTACGCTCTTGAAAGGGTACCTAGTTGGACTTCTTTTGGTGTTGCCTTATCCTGTGTCCTCTCTCATTTTTTCTTCCTCCAGTTCCTGTTCTGTCTCCACTGTAAGGACATATCTGGGAATGGCTGTAGCGAGCTCCATGGCAAGGGCTCCATGACAGAAGGGAAGCAAAAATTTTGCCTACTTAAAAAAGCTTACAGGATCCCTTCTTGATAGAAGAGGGGTGGAAATATGTTTTTTTATTTGATTTTGTCAAAGCTGATGTTTCAGGCAATGTTTGAGGACATCCAGGACCTGTCAATTCAACCACTTCCAAGATTGACAACCTCATTCCTACAGGTTTAACTTAAGTAAGATGGAATTCTGGTGTAAATAATGGAATTTCTGGGACAGCAGGTTCTTCCCTCATTATCCTTCGATTTGCATACATGTACTGATTGAGGTATACAAAATTATGAGGGGCATAGATAGGTAGAAACTTTTTCCCTTAGCGGAGGTGTCAATAACCAGGGTGCATAGATTTAAGGGAAGGGGCAGGAGGTTTAGAGGGGATTTGAGGAAAAATGTTTTCACCCAGAGGATGGTTGGAATCTGGAACACACTGCCTGAAGGGGTGGTAGAGGCAGGAACCCTCACAACAGTGAAGAAATATTTAGATGAGCACTTGAAACGCCATAGCATACAAGGCTACGGGCCAAGTGCTGGAAAATGGAATTAGAATAGATAGGTGCTTGATGGCCGGCAGGGACTTGATGGGCCGAAGGGCCTGTTTCTGTGCTGTATAACTCCATGACTCTATGACCACTTTGAGAGGCAAGTGTATCTTCTGCTACTAACCAATTCTACTGAGATTTGGTCTATATTACAGAATGGGTGTATCTCTGGTGTATCTGACTTGCACCCTTAATTCCAATTTCTTTTCCCCTGAACTACATTGCTTTTGCATCAAAAATAGGACTTACTGAACGATATAAAAAGTTAGGTTTGTACAATAAATGAGGTCACAGGTCCCATCCTGAGAATTGCTACATGTATTCATTTAAACTTCATTTGCTATACATTCTTCACTCTGGTAACTAGAGTATTGCAAGATTATTTGAGTTCAAAATTGCTTTACTGATGTCATTTAGTGAGGGGAAACTGGAAACTCATGAGATTTAGATTATGTCCAAAAGGCGAGATTCCAGCTTTAAAAACCAATAGCTCACCCTTGACCCTGTTGTGTGATTGCCCCCATTTGTCAAAACTTATGCTGTGTACTTTTTTCTCCATGTTTTTGTTCACCCTTTTCTCAATTTACCCATCCTCTTCTGCACATACTCAGTCTTGCTGGACTAAGATTCCATGGTAGCAACAATCCTCTCATTCCTCATTCAAGAGGATGTTCCACGGGTTTTTGAAGGATCTGAACTAAACTTCGAACTCCATATCTTCTCCATCACCAAAGCTGCCTACTTCCATCTCTATAACATTGACCATCGCAGCCTTTGCCTCAGCTCATCTGTTGCTGAAATCTTCTTCCGTGCTTTTGTTACCTATAGACTTGACTATTCCAAAGCTCTCCTGGCCTGCCTCCCACCATGCACTCTCTGTAAAGTTGAGCTCACCCAAAACTCCACTGCCCTTATCCTACCTTGCATCAAGTCCGGTTCATCCATCACGCCATGCATTGGATCCTGGTCCGGGAAAGCCTCAATTTAAAAATTGTCATCCTTGTGTTCAAACCTTTCCCTCTCTCTGTAACTTCCTGCAGCCTACAACCCTTTGCGATCTTCCTGATTCTCCAATTCTGGCCTCATGCACAGCCCCAGTAGGCCCTAAGCTCTGGAATTCCCTCTCTAAATTCTCTCCACCTCTCTACCTCCACTCCTTTAATTTACTGCTTAAAACCTACTTGTTTTACCAATGCTGCTCCTCTTAAATGCCTAACATATACTCCTCCAATGGCGTAGTGAATAAGTATATCATCAATATTCCATCAATATTAGCGACCACGCTCTGGAGGTGGTTCAAGAGTTCACCTACCTAGGCTCAACTACCACCAGTAACCTGTCTCTCGATGCAGAAATCAACAAGCGCATGGGAAAGGCTTCCACTGCTATGTCCAGACTGGCCAAGAGGATGTGGGAAAATGGCGCACTGACACGGAACACAAACATCTGACTGTTTCAAGCCTGTGTCCTCAGTACCTTGCTCTATGGCAGCGAGGCCTGGACAACGTTTGTCAGCCAAGAGCAACGTCTCAACTCATTCCATCTTCGCTGCCTCCGGAGAATCCTTGGCATCAGGTGGCAGGACCGTATCTCCAACACAGAAGTCCTCGAGGCGGCCAACATCCCCAGCATATACACCCTACTGAGCCAGCTGTGTTTGAGATGGTTTGGCCATGTGTGCCGCATGGAAGATGGCAGGATTCCCAAGGACACATTGTACAGCGAGCTCGTCACTGGTATCAGACCCACCGGCCGTCCATGTCTCTGCTTTAAAGACGTCTACAAACGCGACATGAAATTCTGTGACATTGGCCACAAGTCATGGGAGTCAGTTGCCAGCGATCGCCAGAGCTGGCGGACAGCCATAAAGGCGGGGCTAAAGAGTGGCGAGTCGAAGAGACTTAACAGTTGGCAGGAAAAAAGACAGAAGTGCAAGGAGAGAGCCAACTGTGTAACAGCCCCAACAAGCAATTTTATCTGCAGCACCTGTGGAAGAGTCTGTTACTCTAGAATTGGCCTTTATAGCCACTCCAGACGCTGCTTCACAAACCACTGACCACCTCTAGGCGCTTACCCATTGTCTCTTGAGACAAGGAGGCCAAAGACTGAGACCACCCATTGAATATTCCCTTGCCTTGTTAGTCCTTCCAAAATGCATCACCTCACACTTCGCAGGATTAAATTCCATTTGCCGCAGCTCTGCCCATCTTACCTGCCCATCTATATCGTCCTGTAATCTAAGGCTTTCCTCCTCACTATTTACGATACCGCCAATTTTCATGTCATCTGCGAACTTAGTGATCATACCTCTTATATTCATGTCTAAATCATTAATGTACACTACAAACAGCAAAGGTCCCAGCACCGATCCTTGCGGTACACCACTGGTCACAGGCTTCCACTCGCAAAAACAACCCTCGATCATTACCCTCTGCCTCCTGCCACTAAGCCAATTTTGGATCCAATTTGCCAAATTGCCCTGGATCTCATGGGCTCTTACCTTCTTAACCAATCTCCCATGTAGGACCTTATCAAAATTTAATTGTGCATACTCATCAACCTTCTTCTGTCGCCCATTTAAGACAGAGATGAGGAGAAATTTTTCTCTCAGAGGGTCGTGAGTCTTTGGAACTCGCTTCCTCAAAAGCTGGTGGAAGTAGAGTCTTTAAATATTTTTAAGGCAAAGATAGATAGATTCTTGATAAGCAAGGTGGGGAAAGGTTATCGGGGGTAGGCAGGAATGTGGAGTTGAGATTACAATCAGATCAGCCATGATCTTATTGAATGGCGGAGCAGGCTCAAGGGGCTGAGTGGCCTACTCCTGCTCCTAATTTGTATGTTTGTATGATACAAAGCTATAGGGAGGAAGCCTCAGGTTCAATTTCAGGTCTGTGCTAAATTAGATGGTCTAAGCTCCAGCAGCAGTTGAAGTGCTACAATTGGGTTTAGTGCTCCTGGATTAGGGCAGGGAAAAATCAGTCAGAGTTCCTATTGCTTTTCAATCTGCAATGACCCCAGCTGGAAAATTTGTGTGATTGGATATAAGGATAAATACTGACTCGGCTGTCATGCCTCCACAGTTAAACAGGCTCACAAATGAAGAATAGCTATTTATTAGGGTACCAAATGGCTGCCAGTAACTCTGGAAGAAAACAGAACAAGTCAGTAGTGTAAAGGGGAGAAAATTGGAACAAAATTTTAAAAAGGCATGCATGAGGCTTTGAATCTTTTAAGAGAAAAAGTAAATTGATGTCATGTATTGAGCACTGCAAACAAACTGACTTGGGTACAATTTAGATTTTATCATTTGTGGTAGTCTCTGGTAGTCTCTTTAAACACAGAATCTATTTTTGGCACAGATTCCTTTGGATTTAGGATTGCTGTGCTGTTAAAAGTATAATAATTATGAACACTAACCTTCATTATATGGGGGTAGGGAGGGAGATAGCTGCAACAAGGAATAACAGAATCTCACTCATTTCGTGTCCATTGTGTTGCAGCAGTAACTTAACGCTTTCCCTTCCACTCCTAAAAGTAATCAGTCAGTTCCCACGGAAAATCCCTGATCCTGCTGGGTGGGCAGCTTTTAATGGGCAACCCTTGTCCTTCATTCAAGCTGTGAAAATATATCTGACAGCTAGTCTGCAAAGTGTTTCTCAAACCCCCCTCAGTAACAGCTACATCCAAAAGCTCTCTAATTCACTGTGCTTTTTATTAGTCTGCTTCATGATGGGTGATGCATTCATTTGAAAGCTGAGCGGTGGGGGACACCTGAGCTACATCTTTTAATGCTCTCTTTATAAAGTTTGTAGTTCTGATTTGCTTTCTCAGTTGTGTTGCAGAGTCCCTGTTGGCTCTGCAGCTGCAAATGAGCATTTAAAAGCAAGAAAAGCATGAACTTGCATTTATATATCACCTTTCATTACTGCAGGACATCCCAACTCACTTCACAGTGTTACGATCAAGTGAGGAGGGGTCACAAGGCTCCCCTCTTATCCTTCCTCTTATTTGACCGCACAAGGGTTTGTTTTTAAACAGTGGATTTGTTTACCACTTCAGTGAGTGTTTCACCTTTTACCTTTGTTATGATCATAAAAGAACCAATTGGACTGGTTTTCTTGAGTTTAAACAAGAGGTGAGTCTATTATACTTAAAAATCTAAACCCAATCTACACACAAGCGAGAAGCACGCACACACAAATAGATTGCAGAGTGATGAGGAATAGATTGTGTTGGATTAGAGTCCAGAACAAATAAAAATAATACACAGTCTGTGGTGACTGGTGACTTTAGTGGTCTTCTGGTTGAATTCGTGGTCCTGAAGTTCTGCATTGATAGTTGTTCTTGGAGACAGTTGAGCAGAGGGCTTCCTTCTTGGTGTCTTTGTCTTGGATCTAGAGCAGCTGGCAGCTAGGCTTTGCATGCCCCACCGGGCCTTCTGGAGAGAGAGAGAGAGAGACAGCCCTTCTGGCTTCTGCATAGATTGAGTTTCTGGCTTGTCTCCTTGTCCAAGGGAAACTCCCCACTTTCAGTGAGAGGGACAGATGGTCACATGACTGTCTCTGTATTCTCTGGTACCTTCTAATGAGATTCAAGTTTAGGAATTTCCATTTCTCAAGCCACATGGTGTCAATGTGTTCCCCTGGAGGGGTTTGCCCTTTCAATGTTAATGTCCCAGGATGGCTTTGAATGTCTTGCTAATGAAAGCAATCTCAGGTAGCTCAATCAATAGGGCAAGCCATTGTTTTGGCTGCAGGCTAATCAGACATGTGTCTCCGCTTTTGATGCCTTGGAATGTGCAAGGTTTTCAAATGCACATAGTGGCAGTCATTTTAGCTGTGGCAAAGTCTTTGTAAAAGTTGTCTGTAATACTCCAGCTTTCCTTTTTTTTTGAAGTTTAATGTGAGTTTCCAACCGATGAACTAAAAATTCTCAATTGGCATGGCATGTTTTCTTGACAACAGATAATGAAATACTTTTTGAAGTGTAGTCATTGTTTCAATGTAGGGTTGGAATATATTTTCTCCCTTAAAGTCAGATTAAATGTAATGGATTTAATTCTTCTGATCATATGCTACTACTAAAAGAACCCAGTGCTTGAAATAGAAGTTGGTTTGGGGCTGTACTGTAGGAGATTCAGGTGATTGCATGCATGCTTTCTGTGCCAAGCATTTCATTGTGCATACTCATCTACCTTCTTCTGTAGCCTGCCCATTGAAGTCCTCATCTAAGTCCTCTGCAGCAGAACTTGTGTGCAACCTTACCTTCTGGGGAGCTGGCACCTATGCTACCTTTGCCTCCTGCCTGCTGCAGATTACTCATTCCCAGTGACTCACCATATGAACATCCCACCTCGAAACTATCCTCTATATTACAAGTAGTGTCAGTATCTGGTGGCTGTGAGTGTGAGAGTGAATGATGATATTTCTTCTTCATCACTGTGTGCTTGCTCTTCCACATGTTGCTGTTTCACCAATGCCTGGCCAGGTTGCAGTTCTTGGGTATCTGACAGGAGAAAGGCACAAGGGTAGGGTTGTGGAGATGGAGGGAGGGAAGGGATGGGGTGGTGGGGGTGCAGGGAAAAGTAAGAGGTACATGCTTATAACATCTGCAGCTTGTGTATCAGAAGAGATTGTGGGATTAGGAGAAAATGAAATGTGAGAAGGCGGATTAGGCATGAGCATACCATCATCTTCTATAATTTCAGCCATACCACTGACCAAGGGTTCAGCAATGGCCACTCCAATGATGGTAAACACCCTCTTACTCATGGAGGTGAGGACATACAGCTGTGCTTGTCACCCACTGGTTAGCACCTGCTGCCTCTGATTATGTGCCATCTGGTACTGCAAAAGAGAGGAAAGTGTATCATCATTCACTCTCACACTCACAGCCACCAGATACTGACACTACTTGTAATATAGAGGATAGTTTAGAGGTGGGATGTTCATATGGTGAGTCAGGGCAGGAGGCAAGGGTAGCATAGGTGCCAGCTCCCCATAAGACAAGGTCGCACACAAGTTCTGCTGCAGAGGACTTAAGATGCAATATTTTTGGGTGATGTGGCTTGGGTGGTAGTTCAGTAGATGTCAGTGTGTGTGCAAGATGTGAGGTGTGGGGGTGAGGTTTGCAGCAGTGGTTGGAGTCTTACCTAGCACAAAGGAAGATGGTTGTGGTTGTTGTAGGTCAATCAGTCCCAGGACATCACTGCAGGATATCATCAGGGTAGTATCCTAGGCCCAACTATCTTCAGCTGCTTCATCAATGACCTTCTCTCCATTATAAGGTCAGAAGTGGGGATGTTAGCTGATGATTGCACAATGTTCAGCACCATTTGCGACTCCTTAGATACTGAGGCAGTCTGTGCTGTTACGACCAACCGCTCCAGTCAGAACCCCCCCAATCAAAATATACGATTCTGATTGTGGTGGGACCAACGCACTGTTAATTCAATCCCACGCTCCACAGATTGGCTAACATATCATTTAAAACTTTCCAAATTAAAGAAAGACCCAGCCAAATTGCACCATCTATTAACCCCCGAATGAGGCTAACCAAACCACGTGTCTTTAAATCAACAAATTAACTCTTTAATTAGAAGAACTAAATTCTTAAACACTATGAAGATATAAACAACATTTAAAATAGAAAAAATAGAGTCCTTGCAAATTTACAGTCCAATGTTGCTTGCAGTCCTCACAGGATGATACTCGTAGTCCTCTCAGGATGTTGTTTTCCTTCTCCAGCGAATTTCAACAATTAACGACTTGCAAACACTTTCAACAGATTCAATCTGACTTGAGTTTTTGAGGGATAAAAGATTGTCACAGTCTAACCTCCCTTTCTTCAATTTAAATTACCAGAGATCTCTGTTTTGGCTTGACTTTTTTTTTAGAATTTTGAAAGATCATAATAAACAGACTAAAATCCTATTCCTTCAGTTTAAATGATTGAGAGCTCTTTTTCAGGTGTACTCATCACATCTGTTTGTGTTTTTGTCTCGGTGTGTTCTGTTAGTACAAACTGTCTCATTAATGGCCAGTTCAAACTGAATTGAAACAAATGTATCACATCAGGCTCAGTCCCAGTGGCTGTTTCCATGGTATCGAGAATGCACCCTTTGAATCGCAGTCTCCAAATGGCTGTTTCTAAGGCAACGAAAATGCACTTTCCTATAACTCCTGAGGCTTGTTGGTTCTTAAAGCAATACTGATCCCTTGCAAGCCTTAAAGGCAAACCGCGTATTCCGAAAAAAAAACTACAGGACCATGACAGTGCCTAGATGCATCAAGACTTGGACAACATCCAGGCTTGTGATAAGTGATCCTGATAAGTGGCAAATAACATCTGCGCCACACAAGTGCCAGGTAATGACCATCTCAAATAAGAAAGAATCTAACCATCTCCCCTTGATGTTCAACAGCACTGAATCGCTGAATCCCCCACTATCAACATCCTGGGGGTTACCATTGACCAGAAACTGAACTGGACCAGCCACATAAATACTGTGGCTACAAGAACAGGTCAGAGGCTTGGAGTTCTGCGGCAGGTAACTCACCTCCTGTCTCCCCAATGCCTGTCCACCATCTACAAGGCACATGTCTGGAGTGTGATGGAATACTCTCCACTTGCCTGAATGAGTGCAGCTCCAACAGCTCTCAAGCAGCGCGACACCATCCAGGACAAAACAATCCACTTGATTGGCATCCCATCCACCACCTTCAACATTCACTCCCTCCATCACTGACGCACAGTGGCAACAGTGTGTACCATTTACAAGATGCACTGCAGTAAGTCACCAAGCCTCCTTCAACAGCACCTTCCAACCCGTGACCTCTACCAACTAGAAGGACAAGGGCAGCAGATGCATGGGAACACCACCACCTGCAAGTTCCCCTCCAAGCCACATACCATCCTGACTTGGAACTATATTGCCATTCTTTCACTGTCACTGGTTCAAAATCCTGGAACTCCCTCCCTAACAGAACTGTGGGTGTACAACCCCACATGGACTGCAGCGGTTCAAGAAGGCTGCTCACCACCACCTTCTCAAGGGCAATAAATGCTGTTCTAGCCAGTGACGCTCACATCCCATGAACGAATTTTAAAAAAATCACCATGATACATATTGACTGTTGCTCCAAGCATTGTACTCAAACTGCTTTACAGTTCTCTGAACGCTTGCCATGCATACCAGTACTACAGGAGGACACAACTTTCCAACTGCATATTATCACTGAAACTCTTGAACACTGCATTTAAAGGGGCCTCAAAGAAATTATTCTGATTAAATATAGCTGTACAATCCATGGTAACGTACCCAAACACAATGGGCTGCAGGATACGGACACATCATATTGAACACTTCTGACACTTAGAATTTTTCAACACAACTTCTGCTGCAAAATGACATGGAAAAGAAGATTGAAAATACCAAGTAGACAAGTGTGCCTCCATAATAACTAGAAGCTATTGATTACCTTTGAACAAGCCACTTTGAAAATCTTTCAAATTCAGAGCATAGAGAGTTCTGTGCAAAGTGAAGCTGGAGACTTCCGCTGGTCTTGGGGCTAGTATAACTCTTCTCAAGTTCTTTCTTTTTTATTCATTCACTCATTGGGCATACACATAGGTATATCACCATGCTCCAAAGTACATTACCATGTAAGTAATATTTGAAACTGTGCTATACAGCCAGAATTCTAACATTTGTTCCTCTCCTGCTACTCTAGGCATCCCCCAAGACTCAGCTGCAGCTCCTAATGATGTAGAAAATGCCAAAACCCTGCATTCTTAGTCCTCCTTTTTCAAGCTTAAGTATATCTACCCTGGGGTGTTTAGGCAGTCAGTTTGAGAGAGAGTACTGGGCATTGTGAGGGAGTACCAGCAGCTGAGAAGATATATACAAATGAGACTGCTGTGTCTCAGGGTGACACTACATTTGCAGTTTCAAAGTGACAACAGTCTGTTTTATGATCACTGTAACTGTAGATTTCCATGAATTTAGTGTCACTGAACACTCCCGTAGTTAAACCTTGCATCCTCTATGACCTAGAATGTATTTTTGTTTTCCTAATATCTAGGTAAACAATAGCTAGACCTATAGATCATTACAGAGATTCCTTTCACTGTAAATCGCCTACTAGACTGTATTAACTGTTGCCACAGGGGAGACGATGGCACAGTGATAATGTTACTAGTAATCCAGGGGCCTAGGCTAATGCCCTGGGGACACGGGTTCAAATCACAGCAGTAGGTGGAATTTAAATTCAATTAATTAATGAATTCAATTAATTAATTAATTAAAACATCTGGAATTGAAAGCTAGTCTCCATAATGGTGCCATGAAACTATCATCAATTGTCGTAAAAACCCATCTGGTTCACTAATGTCCTTTCGGGAAGAAATCTGTTGTCCTTATCTGGTCTGGCCTACATGTGACTCCAGACCCACAACAGTGTGATTGACTCTTAACTGCCCTCTGAAATGGCCCAGCAAACCACGTAGTTGTCAAGGGCAATTTTGGATGGGCAACAAATGCTGGCCTTGCCAGTGACCCCCCACATCCTATGAAAGAATAAAAAAACATAAGGACATAAGAAATGGCATGAATAGGCCATTCGGCCCTTCAAATCTGCTCCACCATTCAATACATTCATGGCTGCTCTTCTACCTCAACTACACCTTTCTGCGCTCTCCCCATATCCCTAATTCCCTTACTATTCAATAATCTATCAATCTCTGACTAAATATACTCAATGATTGAGCATCCACAGCCCTCTGGGGTAGAGAATTACAAAGATCCACAAACCCTTTGAATGAAGAAATTTCCCCTTATCTCAGTCCTAAATGGCTGACCCCTTACTTGTGTTTCCTAGTTCTAGACTAACCAAGCCAAGGCAAATATCCTCCCAGCATCTACTCTGTCAAACCTCTTAAGAACTTAATATGTTTCAATAAGATCACCTCTCATTCTTCTAAACTCCAAGAGGGCGGCACAGTGGCGCAGTGGTTAGCACTGCAGCCTCACAGCTCCGGGGACCCGGGTTCGATTCTGGGTACTGCCTGTGCGGAGTTTGCAAGTTCTCCCTGTGTCTGTGTGGGTTTTCGCCGGGTGCTCCGGTTTCCTCCCACAGCCAAAGACTTGCAGGTGATAGGTAAATTGGCCATTGTAAATTGCCCCTAGTGTAGGTAGGTGATAGGGAATATGGGATTACTGTAGGGTTAGTATAAATGGGTGGTTGTTGGTCGGCACAGACTCGGTGGGCCGAAGGGCCTGTTTCAGTGCTATATCTCTAAATAAATAAAAAAATAATATAGGCCTAGTCTACTTAATCTGTCCTCATAGGACAATCCCCTCATCCCAGGCATCAGTCTAATGAACCTGCTATGCACTCCTTCCAAAGCAAGTATATTCTTACTTGGGTAAAGAAATCAAAACTGTTCCCAGTACTCCAGGTGTGATCTCACTTATACAATTGCAGTAAGACTTCTTCACTCCTATACTCCAATCCCCTTGTAATGAATGTTAACATGCCATCTACTTTCTTAATTGCTTGCTGTACCTGCATATTAACTTCCTGTGATTCATGTACAAGGACACCCAGGTCCCTCTGCATAACAACATTTCCTAGTCTCTCACCATTTAAAAAATATTTTCCTTTTCTATTTTTCCTTCTGAGGTGGATAGTTCCCCACTTCCTCACATTATATTCCATTTGCCATGCTCTCACCCACTCCTGATTGACTGACTGATTGACACTTAACCTGTCTATATCCCCTTGCAGAAAATGCTGGAAATACTCAGCAGGTCTGGCAGCATCTGTGGAGAGAGAAACAGAGTAAAATTTTCAGGTCGATTACCTTTCCTACGAAGGATGAAATGAAACTGTGGTGCAGGACAGCTTTGAGATAGGGCGAGTCGGTGCTACTGGAGAGAGAATTCAAATGTGTACATGTGGCGGCGCATGGCACTAAGGATGCGGCGGAACAGCAGTCTGAGGAACGTTGTATGTCTTGAAAATAATCCTGGGTGGATTTGAAACATGAAGGATGGAATTTCAGTTGGAATCCACGTGGAATAAGTCAGAACTGGAAACAAGCGCTGAGGAAGGAGACGTGGCTGTGAAAACAAGTTTTGGTAGACACCTTATCAAACACCAGGAGGGAAATAGAAAACAATGAAGGTGAATAAGGTAAAAGAGACAATCGGAAATCCCATTGGAGAGAAGAGCAGAACTTCTTCAAGGTAGGCATTCCAGGAAGAGAAGTGGCACTACATTAAACACTAAAATAAAAGCAAAATACTGCAGATGCTGAAAGTCATAAATAAAAACAGAACTTGCTGGAAATACTCAGCAGGTCTGGCATATCTGACCTGAAATGTTAACTCTGTTTCTCTCTCCATAGATGCTGCCAGACCTGCTGAGTATTTCCAGCACTTTCTGTTTTTATTTCAGATTTCCAGCATCCACAGTATTTTGCTTTTAAATCCCTTTGTAGACTCTTCGTATCCTCCTCACAGCATGATTCTGCTTTCTTTCAAAAAGGGACACAATAATAACCGTTACTAAAACACAGGCTCTGAACTAGCAAATGGTTTTATTTACATGGGTTAGATGAATGAACGTATGATTGTGGAGAATTAAAATTCCCTCTATGTTTCTGTATGCTCCTTGATACACAAAATCATAAAGAAGCTCCTCATTTTCTCTCTAAACATAGGCTGAAAAATTCCTTGGGTTGTGATTTTGACAGTTATGCCAGGAGGGTACCTAATGGTGCCCTCTAATGTTGACTGATCATTTGCATAGGCTATGCAAGTGTAAGAGCCACTTCATGCGCATCTCTGGCACACATCTGCCTGTGACTACAGGAAACTCTAGTACCTGCCCACCCATGAATGGGGGAATTACCTTGGCCTTTCCCTCCCGAAAATCATCAATATTCCTGTCAGCCCTTTGAGCAAAGGGACTGATCTGGCTAAAAACAATCAACTAAACTTTGCTTCTTCAGGTGTGCAGGCTGATTGCCTGGCCCGAACCCCATCAGTGTAACCCATATACACTTTTGAGTAGGCTGATAACACCCTGTCTCAGTTGATATACTAACTGGCTGTCAAAGAAGCAGGGACTCCAGGATTCCTGATGCTTACTTCACCCTCCACCTGTCTTTTGTCTTGTAAAGAGTGAATAGAGGCTCTGCCCTTGCAAGGTAATGAGGAAACACCTGGAAACTGTGACTATCTAATGCAACATGGCATCCCTGTTTTTCTGGGGGGTGCTCCACGAGTCTCCCACTCGAGTTGCAGTGGGAGAACGATGAAACCTTCAGGAGTTTAAACAGAAGTTTGCTTGCGGTAGCTTCAATTTGGTCTTAATTCCTTGCTAAGCTGGCCTGAAATTAAAAAATGCACACCACTTCAATTGTTGCTGCAAAACTCAATCACTGTAGACTGACAAGTGGCATCCAATATAATTCTGTAATAGGAGACTTCCGACTTCTAGTGCAAGAGGACTAATCCATCACCAATTAATGCCGATCAATGACTTTGACCCTCTTCTTAAAGGTCTGACATAGCTGTCAATCAAACTCACTATCTCAGGCTAGTTCCATTCTTTGATATGAGGAGCACTTTTAAATTAGACTGAAACATGACAGCATTTCCCTTATTATTGTTAAATAGATTGCCAATCTTTGACAATGTCAGGGCTGTTTTTCCTCTTATTTGATCTATCAGTGACAACGAAAGGGGGCGCAATTCTAGACTTAGTCTTCTGTGATGAAGCTGGGCAAGTGGATGAAGGGTGACCATTTTGGAGCTAGTGATCATAATACAGTTAGTTTTAGCATAATCATGGAAAAGGACAAAGATAAAACAGGAATAAAAGTTCTAAATTAGGGGAAGGCAAATTTTACAAAACTGAGAGGCGATCTGGCAAAAGTGGACTGGATACAGCTACTTGAAGGAAAATCAGTGGCACAGTGTAGGCATGTCCCCACTAAGATAAAGGGTGGTACGGTCAAATCTAGAGCCCTCTGGTTATCTAGAAGCATAAAGGGTAAGTTAAAGCAGAAAAAGAAAGCTTATGATGATCACAAAAAACTTAATACTTTAGAAAGCCTAGAGGTGTATAGAAAGTGCAGGGGTGTAGTAAAAAAGGAAATTGAAAAGCAAAGAGAAGACATGAAAAATTATTGGCAGGTAAAATCAAGGAAAACCCAAAGATGTTTTATCAGTACATTAAGAGCAAGAGGATAACTAAGGAAAGGGTAGGGCCTATCAGGGATGTACAAGGGAACTTATGCATGGTTGCAGAAGATGTGGGCAGGGTTCTTAATGAGTTTTTTGTCTCTGTCTTCACAAACATGAGGGATGATGCAGACATTATAGTAAAAGAGGAGGAGTGTGAAATATTAGATATAAGTATAATGAGAGAGGAGGTACTAGATGGTCTGACATCCTTGAAAATGGATACATCACCAGGGCATCCCAGGTTATTAGAAGAAGCCAAGGAGAAAATAGCGGATGTGATGAGGATCATCTTCAAATCCTCACTGGATATGGGCAAGGTGCCAGAGGACTGGAGGTCTGTGAATGTTATATCATTGTTTAAAAAGGGTGTGCGGGATAGGCCAAATAATTATAGGCCGGTCAGTCTGACCTTGGTGGTGGGTAAATTATCAGAATCAAATCTGAGAGACAGGATAAACGCCACTTAGAAAGGCATGGATTAATCAGGGATAGTCAGCATGAATTTGTTAAGGGAACATCATGTCTTACTAACTTGATTGAATTTTTTGAGCAAGTAACAAGGAGAATTGAAGAGGGTAGTGCAGTGGATGTGGTCTACATGGATTTTAGTAAGGCATTTGACAAGGTCCCGCGTGGCAGACTGGTCAGTAAAATGAAAGCCCATGGGATACAGGGGAATGTGGCAGGTTGGATCCAAAATTAGCTCCAGGTTTTCATGATTGGATCCTGTACATGTACAGCTTGTCCTTTCAATATCTCAGGTAGGGATTTAGCATATTTGTCGAAGTGTTGCTCTCCTCTTACTTGTGCTTCAGTGAGTTGTTGTCTCACTTCCTCCTGCTCACTTGAAGGATGTATTTTGCTTGGCAGAGTTGTCTTATATTTTATATTTCTTCCATTCGACAGCTCTGCGGGTGATTTCATGTCAGCCTTGAGAGGTTTGGATCAGAGTGACAGTAAGGCCAGATTTGGGTCTTCCTTCGTCTCTTGTCATTTCGCTAGGGTTCTTTTGACCGTCTGGACATCTCTTTCTATAAACCTGTGTCCCCGTGGGTAGTCTGGTGATGGTGTTGAACCCATACTGTTCAGCGAATTCCTTAAATTGGGATGTGAATTGGGTGCCATTGTCACATATTAATCTTTCAGGAATCCCTTGCTCAGCGAACAGAACTTGTATTGCTGAGATGATTGTTGTGGCTCTGAAGTCTTTTACGTTATGGATAAAAGGGAACTTTGAGTAGTAGTCTGCGATTATGAGGTACCACTCTTGATTATGTGTGAATAAATCCTACAGTATGCCATGGTCTGGGTGGTACTTCAGTAGCTATCATCTCTTTTTGCTGTATGTTTCTGTACTTCTGGCATACATTGCATGTAGACACCATATTTTCGATGTCTTTGTATATACCTATCCAGTACACAGCTGATCTGGCTCTGAGCTTACACTTCCTCATTCCCATGTGGCCTTCATGTATCCTTTGGAGAAGTTCTTTCTGCATTGTTTTGAGTATGATTGTTCTGGATCCGGCTAGCAGAATACCATCTTCTAGTGAGATGTCATATCGGATAGACTAATACTGCCATATTGCTGGCTGTATGTGTTGTATCTTATCAGGCCATCCCTGGATCACTTGCTGAGATAACATCTGTAACTCCTCGTCTTTGATGGTCTCATTTCTAATTTGACTAGGTTTCGGTGATGTTACATTCACTAGGTGATGAATCATTATACCTAGATCTTCTGTCTCATGTTTCTCCTGTGGTAACAACCGAGATAGAGTGTCTGCCAGCACCATTTCTCTTCCTGGCTTATTTTTCAGAGTGAAATCGTAACTCTGAAGCCTCAAGAGTAACCTCTGCCATCTTGCTGGTCCTTTACATAGATTTTTCTTGTAGATCTGCTCCAGTGGACGATGATCAGTCTCCACTGTGAACTTCCTCCCATAGAGATATGTGTGGAACTTCTCACATCCATACACGACTGCCAAAAGCTCTCTCTCTATGTTGGCATATCTTGTCTCAGCTGATGTTAGAGCTTTGGATGCAAATGCGATTGGCTTTCCCTCTTGTACCAGGGCTGCTGCCAGTCTTTTTGTGGAAGCATTTACTTGCAGAGTGACAGATTTCTTTCTGTCATAGTATGACAGACTTGTCTCCTTGCATACTACCTTTTTGAGTTTGTTGAAACTGTCATGTGACTCTGACCACTGGTACTCTACATCTTCTTTCATCAGCTCCCGCAGGTTTGCTGTGTGTTCCGATATATGTGGAATAAAGGAGCTCATGTATTGGATCAAACCAAGGAAACTTCTCAACTCTCTCTTATCTCTTGGGGCTTCCATCCCAGAGATGGCAGAGATTCTTTCAGGAATCGGCTTGACTCCATCAGGTATGTACACCATTCCGAAGAACTGGCATTCTGTCACTTTCACAATGCATTTGTCTGCATTTAGCTTGATCCCAGCTTTCCTGGTTCTCTCCATGGCTTCATGTAGATGGTTGTCATGATGTTTTCCATCTACACCATATATCTGGATATCATCAGCTATGCCGACTGCTCCTTTATATCCCCTGTATGTCTTGTCTACTTTCTGTTGGAACACATCCTGGCTAACTTTGAGGCCAAAAGGTAGACAAAGGAATTTGTACTGTCCAAAGGGTGTGTTGAATGTTGTCAACAATGAAGATTCTGTGTCTAGCTTCACATTCCAATAGCCATTTCTGGCATCAAGCTTGCTGAAAACTTTTGCCCCTGCTAGTGCTGGTGTGATTTCTTCCAATGTTGGAATAGGGCAGTGACCCCTCTTTATTGCTTGGTTAAGATCTTTGGGATCCAGGCAAATTCTTAGCCTTCCATTTGGCTTCTCTCTCATCACGATGGAACTTACCCAATCTGTAGGCTCTGTGACTCAGGCGACCACCTTCTTTTCTTCCATTTCTTGGAGCTCTCTTTCAAGCTTTCCTTTTAGTTCTACTGGTACTTCATGTGGGGGATGAATCACTGGTTTCTTCGTTGGTAGCTGCACTTGGGTTTGTAATAAGGTTCAGTGGCTAAGGATAGACATGAAGAGACCACCTCTGATGCAGGCAAGTCTCCCTGGCATCTCTTTGTTCATCTTCTTCAGCCTCCAGAAACCTTAGGGGTAGAGGAACTCTGAATACTATAAACATTTTTCACAATTTTGGTTTTTGGTTGTAGCAATCAAAATTCCAGTAGTTCCATTAGTAGCAGCAGAGTTTAAAAGTGGCGGGCCTGTGGGGGAGCAGGATAAAGATTGGGCCTGTGAGGGAGCAGCGTCAGTGTCAGTGGCGGAGGATAAAGATTGGGCCTGAGAGGGAGCAGTGTCAGTGTCAGCGGCAGAGGATAAAGATTGGGCCTGAGAGGGAGCAGCGTCAGTGTCAGCGGCGGAGGATAAAGATTGGGCCTGAGAGGGAGCAGCGTCAGTGTCAGCGGCGGAGGATAAAGATTGGGCCTGAGAGGGAGCAGCGTCAGTGTCAGTGGTGGAGGATAAAGATTGGGCCTGTGAGGGAGCAGCGTCAGTGTCAGTGGTGGAGGATAAAGATTGGGCCTGAGAGGGAGCAGCGTCAGTGTCAGTGTCAGCGGCGGAGGATAAAGATTGGGCCTGTGAGAGAGCTGCTGGTCTGTGGGTTCAGAGCTGACCAACTGCGTTCTAAAGAAAATCAAGTGTGACATCAGTAGGAAGCAGTTAAGTGATTGGTTGGACTGTATTTTTTTCCTTTTTTTACAAGCAGGGTTTATTAGTAGTACCAACGTTTATAATTTAATAGATAGAGGAATGGCAGGGCTGTTCCAACCTCTGAGGTGCCCATCCTGTGCTTCATTGGAACTTCCCGTGACCTGGATAACCATATGTGCAGGAAGTGTCATCAGTCGCAGCAGCTTGAGCTCCGGGTTTTGGAACTTGAGCAACAACTCGTGTCACTGCTGCACATCTGTGAGGTTAAGAGCTTCATAGATAGCATGTTTATAGATGGTCACCCTACAGCTTAAGAGTATGCAGGCAGAAAGGGAATGGGTGACTGCTAGACAGTCAAGTAGAAACAGGCAGGTAGTGCAGGAGTCCCCCGAGTGCATCCACTCTCCAACCAGTATTCAGTTCTGAATACTGATGAGAGTGATGGTTTATCTAGGGAGCGTAGCCAGAGCCAAGTTCATGGCACAACGGGTGGCTCAGCTATACAGTGGGGTACAAGGAAGACTGGTGATTCAATAGTTAGGGGAATAGACGGGTGTTTCTGTTACCGCAGACATGAATCCAGAATAGTGTGTTGCCTCCCTGGTGCCAGGATCAAGGATGTCATTGAACGGCCACAGAGCACTCTGAGAGGGGGCGGGGCGGGGAAGGGTGAACAGCCAGCAGTCGTGGTACATATTGGTACAAATGACATAGGCAGAGAAAGGGATGTGGTCCTGCAGTCAGAATTTATGGAGCTAGGTAGGAAATTAACAAGCAGGACCTCAAAAGTAGCAATCCCTGGATTACTCCCAGTACCACACACAAGTGAGCATAAAAATAGGAGGATGGAAAGATGGTGTAGGAGGAGGGCTTTAGATTTTTGTGACATTGGGACTGGCTCTGGGGGAGTGACGGAACCTGTACAGGCCGGATGGGTTGCACCTAAATAGAGCCAGGACTGACTTCCTTGCAGGGCAATTTGCTAGTGCTATTGGGGAGGGTTTGAACTAAATTGGCAGGGGTGTGGGAACCAGGAGGAAATATCAGAGAAGAATACCAAGGTGCATAGAATCCTGTGAGAGATAGATAGCACTAGAGTAGGGAATAGTAAGGTGGGGTCAATGAAAGGGAGAAAGAAATAAAGTCTAAATCAGGGTTGTTGGGCATGTATTTGAATGTATGGGGTGTGGTTATTAAGACTGGTGAATTACAGGCACAGATTGCCATGTGGAAATATATGATGTTGTGGCCAGAACAGAGACCTGGCTCAAAGAAGGGCAGGACTGCATGTTAAATATTCCTGGATACAAGGTGTTCAGGAAAGGAAGAAAAGGGGGTGGAGTGGCAGTATTGATTAAGGAGAGCATTACAGAGAGGGGCAAGAGCTCCTAGAGTGTGTTCAGGAAAATTTTCTACAGCAGTATGTTTCAACAAGAGGGGAGGCACTGCTGGACCTGGTTTTGGGAATGAAGTGGGCCAAGTGGATCAAACAGGAGAACATTTAGGGGACAGTGATCATTGTATCACAAGGTTTAGGTTGGCTATGGAAAAGGACAAAGAACAATCTAGAGTAAGAATAATTAACTGGGGGAAAGCCAACTTCAATTGGGCAAGAATGGATCTGGGCCGAATAAATTGGAATCAAAGGTTAGCAGGAAAAACGGTAGGTGAACCATGGGCTACCTTCAAAGTAGAGATAGCTCAGGTGCGGTCAAGGTATATTCCCATGAAGGAGAAAGGTCGAGCAAACAAATTCAGAGCTCCTTGGATGACAAAAGAGATAGAGACTAAGATGAAGAAGAAAAGGTGTGCTTATGACAGATGTCAAGTGGATAATTCAATGGAGAACCAGACTGATTATAGAAGGTTCAAAGGGGAAGTGAAGAGGCAGATAAGAGAAGCAAAGAGGGAGTATGAAAAGAGACTGGCAGATAACATAAAAAGGAATCCCAAAGTCTTCTTTAGGCATTTAAATTGTAAAAAGGTGGTAAAAGGTGGAGTATTGCTGATTAGGAACCAAAAAGGGGATCTCCATATGGAGGCAGGGGCAATAGCTGAGGTGCTAAATGAATAACTTGCATCTGCATTTACTAAGGAAGAAGTTGCTACCCAGGCCACGGTGAAAGTGGAGGTAACTAATACACTAGAAAGGTTTAAAATTGATAAGGAGGAGGTATTAGATAGGCTGTCTAAACTTAAAGTTGATAAAGCACCAGGGCGGGATGAGATGCATCCAAGGATACTGAAGGAAGTGAGAGTGGAAATTGCAGAACGACTGGCCATAATCTTCCAATCTTCCTTAGATTCAGGGGTGGTGCCATAGGACTGGAGAATTGCAAATGTTACACCCTTGTTCAAAAAAGGGTGTAAAGATAAGCCCAACAACTACAGGCCAGTCAGTTTAGCTTCAGTGGTGGGGAAACATCTGGAAACAATAATTCAGCCAAAATTAATAGGCACATGGACAAATGCGGGTTAATTAAGGAAAGCCAGCACTGATTTGTCAAGCAAAAATTGTGTTTAACTAACTTGCTGGAATTTTCTGAAGAGGTTTGTGACAGAAATCACAACTGCCAAATGGAAACATATTAATTTTGTCATATGGGACACTGCTTGAAATCTTTTTATTGGACATTTCAAATAACTTGTTTAAAAAGTAGAACTGAACAGCTGAAAACATGGTTGCACATTTACATTCTGAGAAGACAAGAGCTGGCTGAGAGACAGATGAATAGAGAGACAATGGGGGAGCTCCTTGATTCAATTAGCAAGATTGGTCTGGGCAATAGTGGTGATTAACACAACACCCTTTGACTTTGTATGAGCCAAACTCTACCCCACCCCCCGAGTATGTCTGAAAGACTTGAAATCCAACAACCCTCCAAGAAATTGCTGTTTCAAACAAACAGATGACCTACCTGCTTGTAAGACTTGGGCTTTTGAATTGTGCCTCACAGAAAGGAGAGAGACTACAATTCTGAACCTCAAGAAGAAGACATCTCTCTCTCCAGCAAAGTCCCAGGTAGCGGCTTCTACACTTCAAGACTACAGACAAAGCCTCTCTTCAGCTTTCTGGTACCAGAGAAGCAAGCCTGGAATTGTGCACGTGGTCCCAGCGAGGACTCCAAGACCTTAACTTCAATTGAGGACATTACACCAAGGACATGAAGAACTGTATATGTATTCCATTTATTACAAACTCTATTTCAACCTCCTAACTCTTTCCCCCTTTGTATCTATTTGTGTGTGTTTATCACATATGCATGTGAGCGTGGATGCATTGCGTATTTTAGTAATTTTAACTGGGTGAGAGTCACAAGGCTAATAAATGTTCTTGTTTAAACTCAAGAAAACCTGTCTGATTGGTTCATTTGCAATTGCAATTAAAGTACAGTGAGCAAGGGCTCACTGAAGTGGTAAGCTAAAATCACTGTGTTTAAAAAGATAAACCCTGTTACGGACAAACCAGGAAAGGGGCAAGAGGGGAGCCTGAGATCCCTTCCTCACATGGTCATAACAAGTTGATGAGGATAATGCTGTTGAAGTGGTGTACATGGACTTCCAGAAGGTATTTGATACAGTGCCACAAAACAGATTTGTAAGCAAAGTTATAGATCATGGAATAAAAGGGATAGTAGCAACATGGATATGAAATTGGCTATGTGACAGGAAAGACAGAGTAGTGGTTAATGGATGTTTTCCAGGCTGGAGGAAGGTTTGTAGTGAAGTTCCCCAGGGGTCAGTGTTGGGACCCTTGCACATCCTGATATATATTACTGACCCAGACCTTGGTGTACAAGGCACAATTTCAAAATTTGCAGATGATACGAAACTTGGAAGCAGTGTGAACTTTGAGGAGGATAATGTTGAACTTCAAAAGTACATAGACAGATTGGTGGAATGGGTGGACAAGTGGCAGAAATGTGAAGTGATTCATTTTGGTAGGAAGAACATGGAGATGCAATAAAAGATAAAGAGTGCAACTCCAAAGGGGGTTCAGGAGCAGAGGGACCTGGATGTATATGTGCATAAATCATTGAAAGTGGCAGGACAGGTTGAGAGTACGGTTAATAAAGTATACAATAGGCTTTATTAATAGGGGCAAAGAGTATCAGAGCAAGGAGGTTATGTTGAACTTGTATAAGACACTAGTTTGGCCTCAGCTGGAGTATTGTGTCCAGTTCTGGGCGCTGCACTTAAGGAAAGATGTGAAGACATTGGAGAGAGTACAGAAAAGATTCATGAGAATTGTTCCAGGGATGAGGAACTTCAGTTACAAAGATGCAGTGGAGAAGTGGGAACTATTTTCCTTGGAGAAGAGAAGGCTGAGAGGAGATTTGATAGAGGTATTCAAAATCATGAGGGGTCTGGACAGAGTAGATAGGGAGAAACCATTCCCACTCATGAAAGGATCGAGAATGAGAGGGCACAGATTTAAAGTAGTTGGCAAAAGAAGCAAAAGCGACATGAGGAAAATCTTCTTCATGCAGCGAGCGGTTAGGATCTGGAATCCACTGCCTGAGAGTGTGGTGCAGGCAGGTTCAATTGAGGCATTCAATAGGGAATTAGAATGTTATCTAAAAAGGAAGAATGTGTAGGGTTACGGGGAGAAGGTGGGGGAATGGCACTAGGTGAATTGCTCATTTGGAGAGCCAGTGTGGACACGATGGGTCTAATGGCATCCTTCTGTGCTGTAACAATGATGTGATTCTGTGATTCAGTATTTTAAAAAATATGTTCTTTGAATTAGAGTGGCGTTGGTCCGGCTGCATTTATTACCCACCTTGGTTGACTGAGATGGTGCTGGTGGGCTTCTACTTCAACTGCTGCAGTCCTTATGTTGATAGGACTGCCGTAGTTCAATGGTTTGAGGGAACAGATTCATGAAGCTACTTCTTGAAAGCCCAGAATGTTATTGGCCTTTTACCCCATTTGATATGGATGGGCTAAGTGCCAGTGCATAAAACTTGGTAAACAGAACCACAGTTCATTATAATAAAATTAGTTACAGACGTTTTTCACTGGCCTAAAAGAACTGCTGGAATGCTAAGTGAGTCCAGAAGAGAGCCAGAAAAATTAAAATTCACATTATTCCCTCGCCCTTGCTCGCCTGAATCAATGCTGCTAGTCATAAAATCTAATCTCAACACCCATTGTGCCCATCGTGTCCATATTAAGATAGGGTGATATCCTTGCCTTAATTTGCTGCTCCCTTTGAAGTCATGGCTCTTCTTCCAGATTCCCCTCCAGACTCTGACAGTATTTGACTCTGATTTAACCTGGCCTGATGTGTTGTTGTACTTTTTATCTTTAGTTCAAACTTATTATTGGAACTACGGATAGACCTTTGCTAGAGAAAATGATTCCACAAAAGCCCAAAATTGTCACTCCAGTACAGCAGAACAATGGAAGCCCTTTAAAGCAGTCAGTTATTCTAAAATTAAGCAAAATGAGTGAGAGGATCTGCACTTACTGTGAGCTTTAGCTCACCAGGAACTGCCTTACCATGAGGTGAAGCTATGTATGAGAAGGGACCCTGCTTAGTTAAAACCTAATAAACATGCATATCTGAATTCCTGATTGCTTAGAGATCACACAAAGGCACAGTTTACTCATTGTTTAGCACCATTTTAAAGTGATATATTTGGTTGATGTCTATGATTTTCCTGACTTCACAGCAGTATCTCCGAGGCAGAATAAGTAGTTCTGAGGTCAAACAATACAATACTGTGTCAGGATTTTGGGCTTTGTGACAGTTCTTAAGTAATAAGAACCCTCCTTTTGGCTTATCTGTCACTTAACACAGTCACTGATCAGAATCTAAACATGTGTCTATATATAGTTTTAAAAAAACAGAATCTAAGAAAGTTGCCACACATTCTATTCCCTAAACGTTTCCACTGAAACCACCATTAGCAGATTGCCCATGAGACTTGAGGTTGTCATAAATTTAACACAGTAATTTCTGAATCACATGATAAGTGCTTAGTTATGTATCTAGGGTATAGCTTAAGTGGAATGCAAAGCATAAATGCAATCAATTTATTTAGAAAAATGTATGTTTTATGTATTTACTAACAGAGATTTGCAAAACATTTGCAGTGAAATTAGTTTCTTTACTGCAACAGTACTGCTTTAAATACAGGATTTCTGGTTATTCTTTTACCAAAGTCTTTATCAAATAATTGTTCCCTCCACTTTGCCACACTTAGCAAATTCCATCATCTCATCCACCTCCCTCCCATGCCATTCTATCCATTCCATGCCATCCGTCTCACACCATCCCAATCCCATTCATTCCTCTCATATCATCCCCAACCCATCCATCCCCCTTCTTCCTATGCCACCCCCTTCAACCATTCCATCCCTCCCATGCCATCCCCTCCATGCCATTCCCCCCCATGCTGTTCCCCCTCCCCACCCCCCACCCTGGCCCCATGCACACTGTGGAGAGAGTCAGCCATACCCGAGTGACAGAGGGTGAGTTGACACCACACCTGACTGTACCCCGGGGGAGCTTATCTTCTGTTGCTTTAGTTTTCCAACTCAGTAACCTGTTCCCGCTATCCCCCCATATCCTTTGATCCCTTTTGCCCGAAGAGCTATATCTAACTCCTTACAAATAGGTTGTACTGTTAAACAGATCTTTTTCCCTCTGTCACCTCTCTTGGCCAGGAAGGATCTGAAGAAAGGGATTAGGAGAGCTAAGAGAGGGCATGAAAAATGCTTGGCGGGTAGGATAAAAGAAAACCCCAAGGCCTTTTACGCGTATGTCAGAAATATGAGGATGACCAGGGGGACCATAGGTCCGGTCAAGGACAATAGCGGGAGACTGTGTGTTGAGCCGGAAGAGATAAGTGAGGTTTTGAATGAGTACTTCTCTTCGGTATTTACGAATGAGAAGGGGTGTATTACTGAAGAGGACGGTGTGAAACAGACTGGTAAGCTCGAGGAAGTGCTCGTTAGGAGGGAAGATGTGTTGGGGTTTTTGAATAACTTGAAGATAGACAAGTCTCCCGGGCCTGACGGGGTATATCCAAGGATGTTATGGGAAGCAAGGGATGAAATTGCAGAGCCGCTGGCAATGATCTTTTCATCTTCTCTGCTGACGGGGGTGGTACCAGGTGATTGGAGGGTGGCAAATGTTGTGCCCCTGTTCAAGAAAGGGAATAGGAACAACCCTGGGAATTACAGGCCAGTTAGTCTTACTTCGGTGGTAGGCAAGTTGATGGAAAAGGTGCTGAGGGATAGGATTTCTGAGCATCTGGAAAGACACTGCTTGATTCGGGACAGTCAGCACGGTTTTGTGAGGGGTAGGTCTTGCCTCACAAGCCTGATTGAATTCTTTGAGCAGGTGACCAAGCAAGTGGATGAGGGTAAACCAGTGGATGTGGTGTACATGGATTTTAGTAAGGCATTTGATAAGGTCCCCCATGGTAGACTTATGGAGAAAGTCAGGAGGCATGGGATAGTGGGGAATGTGGCCAGTTGGATTAAGAATTGGCTAACTGATAGAAGGCAGAGAGTGGTCTTAGATGGTAAATACTCAGCCTGGAGCCCAGTTACCAGTGGCGTGCCGCAGGGATCAGTTCTGGGTCCTCTCCTGTTTGTGATTTTTATTAACGACTTGGATGAGGAAGTCGAAGGGTGGGTCAGTAAATTTGCAGATGATACAAAGGTTGGTGGAGTTGTGGATACCGAGGAGGGCTATTGTCGTCTGCAAAGGGACTTGGATAGGTTGCAGTGCTGGGCTGAAAAGTGGCAGATGGAGTTTAACCCTGAAAAGTGTGAGGTCGTCCATTTTGGAAGGACAAACATGAATGCAAAATACTGGGTTAACGGTAGGGTTCTTGGGCATGTGGAGGAGCAGAGAGACCTTGGGGTCTATGTGCATAGATCATTGAAAGTTGCAACTCAAGTGGATAGGGCTGTGAAGAAGGCATATGGGGTGTTAGCGTTCATTAGCAGAGGGATTGAATTTAAGAGCCGTGAGGTGATGATGCAGCTGTACAGGACCTTGGTAAGGCCTCATTTGGAGTACTGTGTGCAGTTCTGGTCGCCTCATTTTAGGAAGGATGTGGAAGCCTTGGAGAGGGTGCAGAGGAGATTTACCAGGATGTTGCCTGGAATGGAGAATAAGTCTTACGAGGAAAGGCTGAACATTCTAGGCCTCTTCTCATTAGAAAGGAGAAGGATGAGGGGTGACATGATAGAGGTTTATAAGATGATCAGGGGAATAGATAGGGTAGACAGTCAGAAACTTTTTCCCCGGGTGGAGCAAAGCGTTACAAGGGGTCATAAATTTAAGGTGAAGGGTGGGAGATATAAGGGGGATGTCAGGGGAAGGTTCTTTACCCAGAGAGTGGTCGAGGCATGGAATGCCTTGCCCGGGGAAGTTGTTGAGTCAGAAACTTTAGGGACTTTCAAAAGGCTTTTGGATAGGTATATGGATAAAGGAGAATGATGGGGTATAGATTAAATTGTCCTTGACAGAGGACAAAGGATCGGCACAACATTGTGGGCCGAAGGGCCTGTTCTGTGCTGTATGTTCTATGTTCTATGTTCTATGTTCTTTTTCCGAAGGCACTGACTCTTGGCTCCACAGTGGTTACAGCCCTTTAATTGCTTGCCCGATTAATTATTTTTCATGTATGAGCCCAGACAATGGATTTAGGCAGACTATTCAACCATAGAACATATCACAGCTAAAACCTATTCCACACGTGTGCATTTTTCAGCAGGCATTATTGGATAGGTGCAGGAATCCTGGAGCATATGTTTGGGATTCAATCTGAGAGCTTCTGGTCTGTATGAACTAGTACGACCCCAAAACATTGCAGTTATCCAAAAAACATTCGGGAAACAGTCCATATTGTTGTTGCTGTCAGTTTTTGCTGCAATGCTCCTATTTAACATCATCAGTGAAAGTTTACAGTCTGCAACAAATTACAGGAAATTTTACACATATTATGCGATTATATATATTTAATAACAACTATTTATCTACAAAATGAACATTGAACATATGAACCAATAACATTTTATATGGTGGCTAACCATGGAGGTAAATTTATTAGGAATTAGGCGCTCATTAGTTCTGTCAAAACAAATGTCTTTCAGCTCACAGTTGCCATATGGTAGCTGTCATGGGGCTTTCTAGCTGTGACAATTTATAAACAGAAAGGTGAGAACACACAGGAATCAACTTAATGTTCCTAGGATTATTATCGTGGAACATAGCTATGGCAACAGTGAGAAAAACATTATCTTTTTACTGATTTTTTTTCTACACAGTTTTATATTATTTTATTTTTTTCTTAGCCTCAGAGTGCAAATTTATCAACACAATTCTGGGCCTTTCCCCTTTTCTCCCTTCCTCTTGTCACTCCTTGCTGGTTCCATAGCTGCTGGCTGCTGTCCAGTACTTTATCCAGGCGGCTAATTTTCATGCAGGAACCCAGATGATGAGTCTATTTGACCATAAGGAGCATTGCAGCAAACCTGTTCTTGTCCTCTCGTAATGTGCAGACCAAGGAGCTTCCTGCATTGATCACAAGGAAAGCGACCTCCATTGCACTGTTAGTATTTTTTGACTTGGTGCTGTTTGGAACTGTTTTGTATTGTATTTTCTAAAGATTTTTATGAATAAAGTATATTTTGGAAAAAAAAAATCGCACACTGGCAGGGGAGAATACATGATCAGTGTCTTTTGATCCTGTCCTGGGTACTTTTGAGCAAATGGCTATAAACAATTCTAGAGCTTCGGGCCAGGGTGTGCGCAACACCATTCGGGTGGTTGTGAAGGATAAGGAAGGAAGTGCACCGTTTGACCGCACCTTCTTCATCAGGAGAATCCTCATCGATTGCTGTGGATTCCAAGCTACAGACATCGTCTGCCTGCAGGACTTTCCCAGCAGTGTATATTTTGACGTGACATTTAAGAATGTGGCGGGATGCATCAAGTTCCTGAAGGTCTTTAAAGAGAAGGGAAACCAGGCGCCGCTGTCCATCCTCACAGCGGAGCCGCTCATCACGCTGCCGTCACAATGTGACCGGGTGATGACAATTCACCTCTATAACCCCCATGTTCCTGTCGTGGATGTACTCACCTTCCTAGCCAGGTTCGTCGAAGTGGTCGGCAGCAGCACTGATGTCAGGGACCCGTTTGGGATTTGGACCAGTAAGCGGCAGGTCAAGGTGACCTTGAAGGTTGATGCCAATGGAGCCATCATCCATCCTCCCTCCAGCTTCGCTATCGGGGGAAATCGAGGCTTCTTAGTCTATGCGGGGCAGCCCAGAGTTTGTCGCACCTGTGGCAAATCTGGTCACATGGCAGCTAACTGCAGTTCAGTTGTCTGCAAGAACTGCAAAAAGAAAGGCCATCAGACCAAGGACTGTAAACAAAGTAAGTGTTGCAACCTGTGCGGTGAGGCAGGCCACCTCTACAAAACCTGCCCCAAACATTGCCTCAGCCAAGCTCAGGCAGCAAGCCCCAAAGGAAGCAGGAGAAAGAACAACTAATGCGTGGGTGCTGGGAAGGAGACAAACAACCCTCCCCGCAGCAAGGAAAGCCCACCTGAGAAGAAGAAAGGGGAGGCAGCTGAAACCAGCGACCCAACACCTTCCCTGTGCCTGGAAACCCCTCCTCCACAACCAGAGTCAATGGAGGAGGAGGCAGCTGATGGTGAAACAGGTCAGTAGCAAGTGGTACAGAAGAAAACCACAAGGAAAAATCTGCCTAAAGCGGAACAGCTCACCACCCAAACCAGTGGCAAGAGGAGGCTACCATCTGAGACAGACTACAGCAGCTCCTCTTCACTGGACGAGGAAGTGTCAGAATGACAGCACCTGCAAAAGAACTGACAGAACTCAAGGGAGCTGGAAGATGAAGCCCCCCCAGCCCCTGAGCATTGAAAGCTGTTATGGGCCCAGTGCGCCCCAAACCCAAGGCGCCGAACCCAGCGACACGCCCAGCGTATCCCAGCTCTGGAACACTGAGGGCAACAACACGTCTGGTGCACTCTAGCTCCGGGAAGCCGAGTGCAGTGATGTTTTCGAGGAGGAAACAACAGCAGAGGACAGCCCAATCGTTGCTGTCTTCAAGACCCCTCCGATGTCACCTCAGCGGAACAAACCCTGCAAGCGAAACCAGAAGGAGTTTCTGAGCCCAACGAACGTGAAACAGCTTGTGTACACCATGAGTATGCAGGAACATACCAAAGGACTGGGTCTAGCAAGGACAAATGGTATGGGAAGCAACAACTAACTTAAAAAATGGGTATAAGGGTTGCTTCAATTAACGTGCGTAGCATTAAATCTACTACGCGATGTGTTTCAACCTTGGACTACCTCGCCAATGTCAAAGCCGACCTACTGTTTCTGCAGGAGTGTGGAATACCACACCTCAGTACCTACAGGCAATGGTTGAGATGGTGGTCCCACGGGCCATCGATCTGGTCAGGGGAAAATGATTCCCGTTCCTCCGGCCTGGGTATTCTGCAGCAGGGAGGTAATTTCACCATCTCTGAGGTAAAGGAGGTGGTGGGCGGTCGCCTCCTCGTAGCAGATGTAATGTACAACAATGCTCCGCTCTGGTTGATCAACATGTACGCCCCAGTTCAATGCAGTGAGTGGCTGACCATTTTACAGCGAATCCCACTGCTGCTGGCGATGTCCAAGCTGGTCATCCTAGGCGGTGACTTCAACTGCATCATCGATGCAACTGGATGATCCGGCAGTGATGTCAGCAAACTGGACGCTACGTCCAGATTCCTAATAGAAACAGTAAAAGATGCCAAACTGCACGACGTCTTCAGCAAACCTGCAGACGGAGCGCAGCATAGATACACATGGTCAAGATAGGACGGGTCTGCCCGTTCCAGGATTGACTTCCTGTTTGTGTTCCGTACTGTCACGGTCAGTTCCACCGACGTCAAGCTGGTGTTCTTCTCTGACACTGCCTCTTACTGTCCGACTGTCACTTACAGGATGACCAGCGGTTGGAAGGGGGACATGGAAGCTCAATGCTACACTGCTAACCCCAGAGAACATTGAGGAACTCAAAAGGGATTACAAAGGTTGGAGAACCGTGAAACCCCTCTTTGAGTCTCAGTTCACTGGTGGGAGGCGATCAAGGAGAACATCAAGAGGTTCTTTATCTTCAAAGGTGTTCAGAGGGTGAGAGAGAGACAGAGGGAAATGTCCCGACTCCAGAAAAGTATGCAAAATCTGCTGCAGTTGATGGGGGTCGAGGTCAAGGAAGACCTCCTTGAGGTGAAGAGGCAACAGGCCTCGCTCTTTGCCACGGAGGCCTCCGAGATCATCTTCCGGTCCAGAGTCCGCTCCATTGAGCAGGATGAGATGTGCTCATGTTACTTCTTCCAAAAGGTACACAGAGAGAGCTCTGTGATCAGAAGCCTGAAGGAAGAGGATGGCTCGGTAACGTCTTCGCAGGCCGCCGTACTAAGCATCAGGAAATCTTTTTCTGCTGGGCTGTACGAAGTGAAGCCCAGGGACAGCAGAGCCTCCCAGTCCTTCCTGTCACCTATCACAGAGGTCTTAGATGACAGCAGGAGCGAGAGACTGGACAAGCCGCTAACTCTGGACGAGCTGACAAAGGCTGTCAAGTCCTTCGAGACGAGTAAAACTCCCGGAACCGATGGCTTACCAGTTGAGTTGTATTCGGCCCTGTGGGACTGGGTCAGCCTGGACCTGCTGGAAGTATATGAGAGTATGCTCCTGGCCGGCAGCATGGCAGAATCCATGAGGAAAGGCATCATCACCCTCATCTACAAGCGGAAGGGGGAGAGGGCAGAAATCAGAAATTGGTGGCCCATCTCACTGCTTAATGTTGACTACAAGATTCTGTCCAAAGTCATAGCCAGTCGAGTCAAGTCTGCTCTGGAGTTGGTGATTCACCCTGATCAGACTGCACTGTCCCCGGCAGGAAGATCTCTGATAGTCTCGCGCTACTCAGGGATACGATCGCCTATGTACGGGACAGGAGGGTGGACACCTGCCTCATCAGCCTGGACCAGGAGAAGGCTTTTGACAGGATATCACACACCTACATAATGGACATGCTTTCCAAAATAGGGTTTGTGGAGGGAATCTGCAATTGGATCAAACTGCTCTACACAAACATCAGTAGCGCAGTCTCAATCAATGGGTGGGAATCAGAAAGTTTTACGATCCAATCTGGAGTCAGACAGGGCTGTCCTCTCTCCCCTGTCTTGTTTGTTTGCTCTATTGAACCCTTTGCTGAGTCTTTTAGGAAGGATGCGAGCATAAGAGGGGTGACAATCCCAGGCAGTGGAGGCACCCAGGTTAAAACCTCCCTATACATGGATGACGTTGCCGTCTTCTGCTTGGATCCGCTGTCCGTTTGCAGACTGATGAGCATCTGCGACCAGTTCGAACTGGCCTCGGGAGCCAAAGTTAACCACGGCAAGAGTGAGGCCATGTTTTTTTATTTTATTATTTTTATTTATTTTATTTTTATTTAGAGATACAGCACTGAAACAGGCCCTTCGGCCCACCGAGTCTGTGCCGACCATCAACCACCCATTTATACTAATCCTACACTAATTCCATATTCTTATCACATCCCCACCTGTCCCTATATTTCCCTACCACCTACCTATACTAGAGGCAATTTCTAATGGCCAATTTACCTATCAACCTGCAAGTCTTTGGCATGTGGGAGGAAACCGGAGCACCCGGAGGAAACCCACGCAGACACAGGGAGAACTTGCAAACTCCACACAGGCAGTACCCAGAATTGAACCCGGGTCGCTGGAGCTGTGAGGCTGCGGTGCTAACCACTGCGCCATGTTCTTTGGGAACTGGGCTGACCGGTCCTTTGTCCCCTTCACCGTCAGGTCAGACTACCTGAAGGTGCTGAGGATATGTTTCAGAGGGGCTGGGACGTGCACCAAAACCTGGAAGGAGCAAGTAGCCAGGATACAACATAAGCTGAGCATGTGGGAGCAGCGGTCTCTCTCTACATTGTGGGTAAGAACCTGGTCATCAGATGCGAGGCGCTCACGTTGTTGCTGTACATGGCGCAGGTCTGGCCCATACCCCACTCCTGCGCTGTGGCGGTCACCCGAGCCATTTTCCGCTTCATATGGGGATCCAAAATAGACCGGGTCCGGAGGGACACGATGTTCAAACCTCTTGATAAGGGCGGGAAAAATGTACACAACACTGCCCTCATTTTGATGACCACCTTCGTTTGCGGCTACATCAAGCTGTGCGTAGACCCCCAGTACGCAAACTCCAAGTGTCACTACGTGCTGAGGTTCAATCTGTCCCCAGTGTTACAAAGGATGGGCCTGGTCACATTGCCGTGGAACGCTCCATCCAGTTGGTCCGTGCCGTACCACCTATCCTTCGTGGAAAAGCTTCTACGGAAAAACACCTTTGACCACCAATCCATCAAGCAGTGGTCTGCACGGAATGTCCTCAAGGCCCTATGGGAAAAGGAGATGGTGGATCCGGTCGGATGGTTTCCTGAGCAGACTGCCAAAGTCATTTGGTGGAATGCCTCATCACCAGAACTTTCAAACAAGCACCAAGATATAGCTTGGCTGGTGGTGAGAAGGGCCCTCCCCGTCAGATCCTTCCTGCACACCCGAAGTCTCACACCCTCTGCACAATGCCCTCGAGGTGGCTGTGGTGGGGAAGTGACGGTTGCCCACCTCTTTCTGAAATGTGTCTTTGCAAAGCAGGTGTGGAAAGATGCAGTGGTTTTTGTCAAGGTTCATCCCAAGCAGCTCTGCAACACAGGAGTCTGTGCTCTACGGGCTGTTCCCAGGGACGCACACCGAGACAAACATCAACTGCTGCTGGAAGACTATCAATTTGGTGAAAAACGCCCTTTGGTCTGCCCGAAACCGCTGGTCTTCCAGCGCAAAGAGTTGTCCACGACCGAATGTTGCAGACTGGCACATTCCAAGGTCCAGGACTACGTGCTGAGCGACGCACTAAAGCTTGGGTCAGCCGCAGCAAAGGATCAATGTGTAAGGTCCCCCCACCAAGCTGAACTGAGGGGCTGGACCCATGGGAAACCCCTCGGGCTGTATACACCAAATATGGGGTTGCTGTAAAATGTACATGGCATGTAAAATGGAACGGAAGGGTTGTGACGCAACTCACTCCTGTATCGAAGAAAACTGATTTCCTTTGCACTTTTTGGAATGTCACCTTGGTGCTGTTTTGAACTGTTTTGTAATATGAATAAAGTATATTTTTGGGGAAGAAAAATTGCACACCGAGATTAGGAAGGATGCGGGCATAAGAGGGGTGACAATCCCAGGCAGTGGAGGCACTCAGGTAAAAGCCTCCCTGTACATGGATGACGTTGCCGTCTTCTGCTCGGATACGCTGTCCGTTTGCAGACTGATGAGCATCTGTGACCAGTTCGAACTGGCCTCGGGAGCCAAAGTTAACCACGGCAAGGCGAGGCCATGTTCTTTGGGAACTGGGCTGACCGATCCTTTGTCCCTTTCACCGTCAGGTCAGACTACCTGAAGGTGCTGGGGATATGGTTCGGAAGGGCCGGAGCGTGCGCCAAAACCTGGAAGGAGCGAGTAGCCAAGGTACAACACAAGCTGAGCATGTGGGAGCAGCGATCTCTCTCCATTGTGATTATGAACCTGGTCATCAGATGCGAGGCTCTCACATTGTTACTGTATGTGGCGGAGGTCTGGTCCATACCCCACTCCTTCGCTGTGACGGTCACCCGAGCCATTTTACGCTTTATCTGGGGATCTAAAATGGACCGTGTACGGAGGGACACGATCTTCAAAGCTCTAGATAAGGGCGGGAAAATGTACCCAACGTCGCCCTCATCTTGCTGACCACCTTTGTGTGCGGCTGCATCAAGCTGTGTGTAGATCCCCAGTACACAAACACCAAGTGTCACTACGTGCTCATGTTCTATCTGTCCCCAGTGTTGCGAAGGATGGGTCTGGCCACATTGCCGCGGAATGCTTCATCCAGTTGGACCGTGCCGTACCACCTATCCTTCGTGGAAATGCAAAAAAACCCCTTTGACCACCAATCCATCAGGCAGTGGTCTGCACGGAATGTTCTCAAGCCCTACGGGAAAAGGAGATGGTGGATCCTGTAGGATGGTTCCCCGAGCAGACTGCCAAAATCATTTGGCAGAATGCCTCATCACCAGAACTTTCAAACAAGCACCAAGATATAGCTTGGCTGGTGGTGAGAAGAGCCCTCCCCGTCAGATCCTTCCTGCATGCCCGAGTCTCACCGCCTCTGCACGCTGCCCTCAAGGTGGCTGTGGTGGGGAAGGGACTGTTGCCCACCTCCTTCTGGAATATGCCTTTTCAAAGCAGGTGTGGAAAGAAATGCAGTGGTTTTTGTCGAGGTTCATCTCAAGCAGCTCTGTAACACAGGAGTCTGTGCTCTACGGGCTGTTCCCAGGGACGCACACCGAGACAAACATCAACTGCTGCTGGAGGACTATCAATTAGGTGAAAGATGCTCTTTGCTCTGCCCGAAACTGCTGGTCTTCCAGCACAAAGAGTTGTCCATGACCGAATGCTGCAGACTGGCACATTCCAAGGTCCAGGACTACGTGCTGAAGGACTCACTAAAGCTTGGGCCAGCCGCCACAAAAGCTCAATGGGATAAGACCGCTGGGTAAGGTCCTCCCACCAAAGTGAACCAAGGGGCTGGATCCCATGGAAAACCTCTCTGGCTTATGCACCAAAATATTGCTTTGCTGTAAAATGTACATTGCATGTAAAATGGAACGGAAGGGTTGTGAGGCAACTCACTTCTGTATTGAAGAATAAAAGCAAAATACTGCGGATGCTGGAAATCTGAAACAAAAACAACAAATGCTGGATTCACTCAGCAGGTCTGGCAGCATCTGTGGAAAGAGAAGCAGAGTTAACGTTTCGGGTCAGTGACCCTTCTTCGGAATTGTATTGAAGAAAACTGATTTCCTTTGCACTTTCTGGAATGTCAACTTGGAACTGTTTTGAACCATTTGGTAATTTTTTTATTTTACAGATTTTTATGAATAAAGTATATTTTTGGGAAAAAAAGAGAATCCCGGCTAATTCTTCTTAATAGAGGCAGGAGTGGATCAGCCACATGTTATACAGCCTGTCTGATATCCCTCCTGCCCTGAAAGCCAATCTTCCATCTTGGCTTCAGTTTGCCTATTCCAAACTTCATTTTCCACCCCGCTAGATTCTGTTTTTCTCCCCCCCTGCCACCCCACCGACCTTCACTTATTTGAACTAAAAAGCCCCCATGATGTCATCAGCGTGAGTCCCAGAAGATTTTACCTCCCCTGCCACATTTTAACTTGATTGACTGGCTGGACACCCAACGGCATTGGGAAATGGAAGCCCGCTTCATTATCTTGGCACAATTTCTGGCAGGCTTCCCGTGGCACATGTAAAATAGCAATGTGAGGTTGTATTCCCTAATGCCAGATTTTGCTGTTCCACTGCTGGAAGAAGAACCATTAGGAGAATGAGTTGTAGGCCTGTCCTGAGGTTTTCTGCTATCTCTCTGTTCCTCTGCAACCATAGAGCAACCCAAGGCCACTTTCCAGAAGGCCTGGACAGAGGTGGCTCAGAAAGTCAGTATCAGTAGCATCATCCCCAGGACTGGCTTCAGTGTAGGAAGAGGTTCAATGACCTCACAAGAGCAGCAAGGATGAGTATAGCTCCTTGTCTCTCTCCGTCAACAACCTCTGCCTCCTCTCCTTTCACCCTCTCAGCAATTCCCTCCCTCACTTCCTTCAACACACACAAGAGCACCCAGCCACACCTCTTTCTCATTCCAAAAACACCCACCTCTTCTTTTGCTCTCCTCACACCAACCGCTAACACCATTCTCTTCTCAAATCCTAGCACTTACACAGCCACTAACTCCTACCAGCACTCCTTCCTCACATCATGTTCCACATTGTCAGCTTTACATTCATCATCTCTCCATTCTCATTCCACTTTAAATCTTCTCTAGCTCATACCAATTACACAATATGCTCAAGCCTTACACATCCCTACAAACCATTTTAACAGCCACTCACTAACTCTCGCCCTCTCTTTCTGCAGGCCAAAACTCCAAATAACACCAGGAAGAGGACCAAGGCTGGGAACATTAACCAACATCGTAGCCCTCACAAAGACCCAGACAAAGCCATGAGTATTGGGGAAATCCAGGCTGGTGGCTTATTTGATCAGGTCTGTATATTACCTATAACTCTTCATCTACTTCAATGGATATTCAGCAAGCTTCACAACTTCAAGCTACATAACAGCGTAATGAAGAAAGGCCGGTTGTTTCCAAAAGCTGAAGGTGATGATAAAGGAGGGTAGAAGGATCTCCCTCAGTACAATCTGAGGAGGGTACACAGGCAGCAGATTCCCCACTTGTCATTGCTGGTCTCTTTCTGCAATGCAACTCCTATGATGTAAAACACAGAGAAGCTAGCCGTGCACACAGTGACATTCCCCTTTGAAGAAATAGTGAATCAGTGTAAGGGCATTGCAATACTTTCAGAAAGCACATAAAGCTGGTCCCATTTATGATGAGCATTTCGCAGCTTTTATCAAACTTCTTGTCACCTTCTAACCTCAACTTTGTCTGTCCAGCATTTGCAGCACTTGCTAATGTATGCTCGCAGCTGCTCCTTCTGGGTTGCATTTTTGTGGTGCTGATTGTGGGTGATCTTTTCCTTTGGAGGGGGTGAAGACAAGTACGTGAGTGGTATAGACCCTATCCCCCTGATGAGAGCATGCATTTGCTACGATCCTGTTCGGGATCTTTAAGCTTTAAAAAGAGGAAGTCGAATTCCCAGTTATTACTGAAAGAATTACACGTTTTAAACAAAAAACTTTACTGTACAAGAGTTAAACAAAGCAAAATATGACTAACTTACATTACAATTTAAAATCACATACTTTAAACTTAAAATCTTAACAAAACATGAAGACGTATACTTCAAACTCTAAGTATCAACAGTATCCCCCCGTTTGACTTTTACTTTCACCCCAAGAGTTCCCCTATTCTTTATAGGATGTGGTGGTTTGTGCACGTCTCTTGGAACTAATCCAAAGTGTACCACAGCTCTTAGGAATTCATTTTAATTTTGCTTAATTTCTCAGCTGTCTTCCAAGGTATGAGACCTCCTGGGGTTTCCCCCACTAGCATCCAACAAGGTAATCCTCCAACTCTCTTTCAACACCTCACGAATCTGGATTTCTAGCTTGAGCACGCACCTCATTCGAAGCAGAAATACCTCTGATGGCCACTCTGCTCCTGAGTCCAGCAGCTTCCAAAGCCAACTGCTTTCTAAAAGCCAAGTGACTTCCAAAAGCCAACTGACTGTCTGTGTCAGCAAACACAGAGATAAAAAAAACCTGACCAAAGGCATCTCCCTGCATCACCTATCTCCATAGCATGTGGTACATATGGGATATCCCAGATAGCAATTTAAGCCAATTACCTCCAACTCTTTGATTTTTGATGCCCACATGAATAATTGATATTGATAACAATGACAGTGCAATCCCTTCCGGTTTTTCTGGCTTCAACTCCCCACTAAACTAAACCTGCGGTTTTATGACTCTCATCTCTCTAACTCTGTCTCTGTAAGCACTCATGGAGAGACGTTTGAACTTTAAATCTCGGGTGGTCTGCAACCTTTTGAAATTCTAACAGCTACACATTTAATTCCCCAAAACTAAAAGTGACCTCTGAAATATTGATACAAACCATGAATTAGATGATCGTAACACATCCTATGATAATGAGATGTGGATTGCATTGTCCCTTTTCAAACATACAAAATTGACAGATAGGAAAAGACAAGCTGGCCCCCTATACCTCCCCATCCCTGTTCCACAGCTATGTAATCTCCTGGGAGAGACAAAAGAGAGAAAAAACCCAGGATCAATAAGGGAAAAAATACTGTAGAAAATTTCTCTCCAATCCCCTCAGGCAATCAAAATCATCCCAGGAGGGTGAAGGTGCATTGTTTAATCCCATCATATCACCTGTAGTGCTGGTCATTGGTAGGTCCGGGCATGCAGTGTCATTTAATGACATGAGCATTACAGCATGTAACTATCAAGTTGCCAGTCCTGCAGGATTGTCCCCATCTCTCCTGGCACTGTAGCACTGCTGGAGGATGAGTAGAGCTTTGCGGCTGTATCTTGTACCTGAATCTTTCCTGCATCTCACATGTGGCCTTCCAGTTCTCAGAACGTCTCGTGCGACAGCTACTAGCACAATAACACAAGCCAAACTACTCAACTACAGGGGGTACCAAGGTTCCTGCGAAGCTGCATACATGTGCAGGCCTTGTTCCATATTAAGTACTGCATGTGCGCGGCCATGCAAAAAAAATTTAAAGGTACTGTGCATTGGGAAAGCTTGCTGCTCACAACAACACAATCTTAATGGGAACATTGAAGGGGACACAACCTTTATCTGATAAATGCAATAACTTCTGCAAACTACGGGAAAGTGACATGTGATCCTCCAATTCTGGACTCCTGAGCATCCCTGATTTCAACTGTTCCACCATTGTTGGCTAAGTCTTCAAATGCCTAGGCCCTAAGCCTTGGAACTCCCTCCCTAAACCTCTCTGCCTCTCTTTCCTCCTTTAAGATGCTTCTTAAAACCGAACTCTTTGACCGAGGCTTTTGTCACTGCTCTAACAGCTCCTTATGTGGTTTGGTGTCGTTTTGCTTGATAACGCTCCTGTGAAGCACCTTGGGACATTTCACTATGTTAAAGGCGCTATGGCCAGAATTTTACTCCTCCCACAGGAATGGGCTGGAGGCGGGGGGTGGGGGGGGATAAAATTGTGTGGGAGGTGGGTGGTTCCATTCTCGTCACCTTCCCACCCCTGCTGCAATTTTACGAGCAGCGGAAGAGGTGACAAATGGCCTGCCATGTTGTGCCCCATGGAGAGCCTCCCTAGCAGCTCCTGCCAACCCTGCTAGTGCACCTCCCATCACCCTCCTGATTGATCCCCACCCCCTTCACCGGGGCCCAGCCGATTGTCCCTGGTGAGGCCCAAAACCCCACTTACCATTTTCAGCGCCAGTATCCATAATTCTCCTGAAACTGGGTGCAGTCCCAGCAGTGGCCACTGCTCCCAGTGGCACTGTTGGGACTGAGGAGCTGCCGGCCCCTTTGGCTGGCAGCTCTTGGAGGCAGGGCCTCCTGCCTCAAAAGGGTGGAAGCCTCGCCCGATGCCAATTAAGGGCCTGAGCCATGTAAAATCTCTGCATGGCTCCCAAGCCCAGCGGAGGCGGGCTCACCCCCGACTTTTAAGCCGGTGGGCGAGGCCTCCACCCCGACGTAAAATTCTGGCCTATTTAAATAAATACATGTTTTTGTTGTGATCAGTTATGATGTGGTCAGATGCCACATGATCAATGGGCATGTGATCAAATGACATGTGATCAACCTCCAGGAATACATGTAACCAGAGATGGCAATCCTACCTCTGATGACTTACTGGGTAAAGGTAGCACCTTATAGTATGCACTGAGCCATACAGCCCAGAAGGCCCAGGTTCATTGTTGAGTTAACTAATGTCATCTGAAGCAGCAGTGGGGGTGCGGGGGGGGGGGGGGGGGGGGTTGCGATTGTCCTCAGCACCCTAGGTTAAAGAGGAAAAAATAAGACAGGGTTGCTGTTACAACATTACAAGAGTGATTACACTTCAAAAGTACTTCATCAGCTGTAAGGCCCTGGGGTCATGAAAGGTGCTACATAAATGCAAGTCTTTCTTTTTTGATGATAATTACTGTCCACTGACCCAATTGGAAAGTTTGTGGATGATGGGTTCGGAATGATGTCCCTCCTCCCAGTCCACCATCAAATAGTTAAACTCACATGGCTACATGCGTGAGTTAATGGATGGGCCTGGTCCTGGTGATAGCATACCCTGTGTAAGCCAGCAACTTCAAAAGAGAGGAAACATTTGGAAGGACAAAAGGAACAAGTTGACAATCTCCTTCAGAGATGTGGAAAGTAATACAAGTCAGAACCAAAGTGTTAGTTAGGTAACCACTAACCAGCGTTGTAATTCTTATGGACTAATACATTTTCAGCTGGATTTTAAATTTATTGCTATATGTTGGCGCCATCAAGTGGTAGGTATACCAACTGCAGTGGTTAAAAAGTAAGAGGTTTGAATGGTCAGCTCCTTTATTATTGAGTCCCTGCCAATTGAACAGATATTGAAATTATTTTATCTAATTTTAGCTATCCTTGGTCATCTATTACCTGACTTTTAGCCTGAACAATTACCAAATTATCCTGCTGCTCACAATGTGGTCTCCTCTACATTGGGAAGACCAAACGCAGATTGGGTGACCACTTTGCGGAACACCTCCGCTCAGTCCGAAAGCATGACTCCGAGCTTCATATTTTGTGTATATATATATATATGAGTCACTTATTATCCATATTTTTGGTGTCGGTGTCATTTCAACACCTACCCCCCCCGCTCTCATGCCCACATTTCTGTCTTTGGCCTGCTGCAGGGTTCCAGTAAACATCAACGCAAGCTCGAGAAACAGCACCTCATTTTCCAATTAGGCACTCTACAGCCCTCCGGACTGAACATTGAGTTCAATAATTTCACAGCACGACTGGCCCTTTTTAAAATTAATATTTTATTTTGTTTTATCATTTTTTACCATGTCCCTGCCTTAAACTGGGTTTTTCATGCTTGTGCTTTCGGCTAGGGCTGTTTATTCTTCTGTCATTAACACTCTCTCTGCACTGCTTTGTCTTTCACCACACCATTAGCACGCTCTCTTTACTTTTGCCCCATGACCTCCCTGTCAGTTAATCTCTCCGGCCCTCTGTCCTATCACCCACCTTCCCTTTTGTTCTCTTTCCCCCCACCTCTTCTTTACTTTCTTTAAACCTTTTACATTTCTAATCTTTGCCAGTTTTGATGAAAGGTCACAGACCTGTAACATTAACTCTGTTCCTCTCTCCACAGATTCTGCCAGACCTGCTCAGTATTTCCAGCACTTTCTGTTCTTGTTTCAGATTTCCAGCATCTGCAGTGTTTTTCTTTTACCAAATTACCCTTGTTATTTAAAAAAGGCAGTTAATAATTAAATACTTGGAGCAGAATAAATTGGAAGGGAAATTGGGACTAACTGGATTGCTCTGTGAAAGACCCAGAGCAGACTCAATGGGTTGAGTATCTCCTTCTGTGCTATACTATTCTATGATTCTATGAATACATTTTAAATAAAGTTAAACAGACAAGAAATTTGGAACATAAAGCTATCAATAATATTTGATCTGAGAAATTCTTGTTACAGAAAACAGGTCATTCTGTCAGTGACTCTATTTGATAACAAAAAATTACAAGGATGCATCTCCTCTGAATTGCTACCCATTTGGGGGCAGATTTGGGATGTAAAACCTTTTTAAATCAGCTGCTACAAAACTGAAGCAGAATTATCCTCCCAAAAATGAGGAGTCTCTTTAAGACCTGATCTATCGCATTTAAGTGAAGTCAAGAGGAAATGACTCGTACTCATTTCCCCCAACTTAACTCCAGAACTATATAAATGATATTAAGAGCTGTAGAAAGGTATCCCTGAGACAGATAGCACGCTGAAGAGACCATTTTGTGCGCTGCTGCTGTATTTTTAGAAGCAGCAAGTAAATTTATTAATTTGACTATATTTTGATATCACAAGTGTCCACAAAAAGGATGTGCTGCTACTGAAGGTGGGTTTTATTTGCTTAACGATCAATCTCTTCAGTCCTTTGGAGATTCACTGAGGACTCTTGCTGCTAGTTTTAGGGTTAGCTTTGTTCAAAGTACTGCTTTGCACGACGACACCGATATCCCAGTGGGAAACTTTCTGGGATGAGTGCATTGACTGTTGTAGTCAAGGTCACCACAGCCTTGAGTATCTTTTCCCTGAACAGCTACAAGTCCTGTATATCAATGCTAAATTTGCAGGATGTTTTTATAATGCTTTTTCCACAAGGAAATCCAGCCTGCCAGGTTTATTCACTCAAAGACAGTGAAGTATCAGAATGGCAAGGTGTACATGCATCCTTGCCTTATGATCTCACTTCGACTGCCAATCTTATAGGCAGAACTCAGCACAAGGCCCATTCATCAACTAGAGGGGTCACTGAAAGGGTTCTCTAGGCAAGATTTCACTGCCTTCATAGACCTGGAGGAGAACTGTTGTATGCTCTTGAGCATGGCTGCCACATTATTGTTGCTTGCTGCGCCTGTCACACCTTCTCTATTTCAAAAAGGACTGGAAATAGAATCCCAGGAGGAGACTGGGGAACCTGGATTCGTCAGGATCATTACTCAGAGGACACTTGCATGCCAGCTACAAGTAGGGATATCATTAGTAATATTCTTTTCAGGTTAAATTTGTCTTGTTGGAAACTTTCCACCACCACATTAAATTTATACTTAAATTTGTTGATCTTGCATTATTTGGTGAGGTCACCTGTATCCACTACCAGTGCACTCCATGTTTTGGATCATATCCCTTTGGCTGTATTTATAAAGGACCGAACCCCTTATATGTTAAGACCCCTTTATTTGAAGATTCCTCCTACGATCCATTCCAGGGATTTGGACTGTAGCTGTAGGGGAGTGTACTGTGTGAAACACAGAGCACGAGTAAACAGGAGCAGCTGGTGACCACTATCCACGCTCCTGATCATTGCTACCCTCCCTTCTGATCATTGTTACCCTCCCTCCGATTGACCCACTTCCCATTCACTCAACCATTACCTGCAAGCCGCTGCTGGTATTGCAGTGACCCGATCTTGTCTTAGTCTCTGGTGATCTGCCTAGGGGAGGCCCAGTAGGTGTCTGTAGCTCATCAGCTTGATAATAATGAGGCCTGAGGTCTGATATTACGTGTGCCTTGGGCCTATCCATTCAGGCACAGTGATTAATTCCTCAAGACCTTTGTTTACAAATACTAAAACTCCTCTGTGTCAGTATTAACAAATAACAATAGTTATATAAATCATATTTTTATATTTAATGGAAATTTGCCAGTTCAGCATTCAATGTAAGCATGAATCTTGGAAATATTTTGTCTATCTCTTACACAGGGCATTGAAGCCAATTCCTACATTGCCCGATATCTGCCAACTCAACGTAAATGGGGAACAGAATCTGGGAATTTCCAGCTTTACCAGCTGAGCCATCAGAAAGCTGACAGTAACAATACACCAAGGTTACTTCAACAGCATTACCCTCCCCTACAACCTCTATCACCAAGAAGAACAAGAGCAGCAATGTCATAGGAACACCATCATCTCCAATTCCCTCTCCAAGTCACACACCACCCTGACTTGGATATGTATCACTTTTCTTGCCACTGGGTCGCTATCCTTGTATTCCTTACAAAATACCACCATGGCAGCATCATCACCACAAGGACTGCACTGGTCCATTCATAAGAAGGTCCACCATCACCTTCTCAGTGCAATAGGGATTGGCAATAAATGTGGCCTAACATATCACAGAGGTAAAGGAACAGTTGCGCAACCTGCAGGGAGCAGTAGAAAGTCTCCTTGAATAATATATGCACATGCCAATGCATTTGCCACATTTTGAGACTCAGTTCCCTGAGGATGTGCCTGCTCCAGTTTCTCGACAGGATGCATTATACCATCATTAAAAAAAAAACAATAAAAGGAGTTGTAGAGTTACAGCTACAGGATGATGTTTTCTTCCATGTAGCTAAGATCCGCAAAAACATTGGAACTTTTGTGTCTTTAAATGTGCTTGCGTACATCAAGCCTGAAACTGCTGTTATGGCTGGTTCCACCCCCACATTTTGTTTTAATGTTTTGCTCAGCCAAGACAGTATTTAACACTTTACTTCTACTCTCACAAGCCATTAAGGATTAAAGACTAGGGCCTGAATTTTTGCCACGGAGGCGGGAAACAAGAGTCGGATTTGTTTTTGGGTCAGAAACCCACCTCTGGCGGGTGGGGGAGTGGGTGCGGAACTGATAAAGTTAAGATTTTCACGTGGGGAAGCCCTTAATTGATATGGGAACGGGGTTCCTGTCCACTTAGAGCCAGTGGGGACGGGAACGGAGATGGGTCAAATGAAGTGTGGGACTCATTTAGATTCCCACGGCAGCCATCATGGAGGCCGCTGGTTGTCCTGAGGGATAGATCTGTAGTTTGTGCCAAAACCTTCCACTGCACCAGAGGGAAGCGAAATGCCACAGGAGAGCCAGAGACCTAGCACCCAGGGAAGGGCTGCCCCTCGCTTCATCGATGCCGACCTGGATCTTATGCTGGACATCGTGCGAGACAGGAAGGAGGTCCTCTTCCCAGAGAGTGGCAGGAGGAGGCTATCTCATCATGCAGCGGGGCACTTCTCTGTTCAGCGTCATCTCCCTCCGCCTCCTCATCCTCCTCCACTCTCACAAAGAACAAAGAACAGTACAGCACAGGAACAGGCCATTCGGCCCTCCAAGCCTGCGCCGATCATGATGCCTGTCTAAACTAACACCTTCTGCACTTCCGGGGTCCATATCCCTCTATTCCCATCCTATTCATGTATTTGTCAAGATGCCTCTTAAACGTCGCTATCGTATCTGCTTCCACCACCTCCCCCGGCAGCAAGTTCCAGGCACTCACCACCCTCTGTGTAAAAAACTTGCCTCGCACATCCCCTCTAAACTTTGCCCCTCACACCTTAAACCTATGTCCCCTAGTAACTGACTCTTCCACCCTGGGAAAAAGCTTCTGACTATCCACTCTGTCCATGCCGCTCATAACTTTGTAAACCTCTATCAGGTCACCCCTCCACCTCTGTCGTTCCAGTGAAAACAATCAGAGTTTATCCAACCTCTCTTCATAGCTAATACCCTCCAGACCAGGCAACATCCTGGTAAACCTCTTCTGTACCCTCTCCAAAGCCTCCACATCCTTCTGGTAGTGCGGCGACCAGAATTGTACGCAATATTCCAAGTGTGGCCTAACTAAGGTTCTGTACAGCTGCAGCATGACTTGCCAATTTTTATACTCTATGCCCCGACCGAGGAAGGCAAGCATGCCGTATGCCTTCTTGACTACCTTATCCACCTGCGTTGCCACTTTCAGTGACCGGTGGACCTGTACACCCAGATCTCTCTGCCTGTCAATACTCCTAAGGGTTCTGCCATTTACTGTATACTTCCCACCTGTATTAGACCTTCCAAAATGCATTACCTCACATTTGTCCGGAATAAACTCCATCTGCCATTTCTCCGCCCAAGTCTCCAACCGATCTATATCCTGCTGTATCCTCTGACAATCCTCATCACTATCTGCAACTCCACCAACCTTTGTGTCGTCACAAACTTACTGATCAGATCAGCTACATTTTCCTCCAAATCATTTATATATACTACAAACAGCAAAGGACCCAGCACTGATCCCTGCAGAACACCACTAGTCACAGCCCTCCATTCAGAAAAGCACCCTTCCACTGCTACCCTCTCTTCTATGACTGTGCCAGTTCTGTATCCATCTTGCCAGCTCACCTCTGATCCCGTGTGACTTCACCTTTTGTACCAGTCTGCCATGAGGGACCTTGTCAAAGGCTTTACTGAAGTCCATGTAGACAACATGAGTTACACATTTGCACTTGAACACATTGTAACATAAAAATTGTTAAATACTCTGCTTACATTTTATTTAATTTCTCCTGCTTTGCTGCTTTCTGACCAGGAAGGTGGGCTAGCCGCTTGAGCCCAGACCTCTGCCACTTGTGATTATATTGCTGGAGGTGAGCAGGCATAGTCAGGATCACTCTCACCTTTCCCTTTCGAGATGCATGTAGTTGTGTTGCACCTCCAGTGACATAATACAACATATTGTACCACTAAACCAAATGAACAGTGGCACAATGGCTCAGTGGTTAGCACCGCAGCCTCACAGCTCCAGGGACCCGGGTTCAATTCTGGGTACTGCCTGTGAGGAGTTTGCAAGTTCTTCCTGTGACCGCGTGGGTTTTCGCCGGGTGCTCCGGTTTCCTCCCACCGGCAAAGACTTGCAGGTGATAGGTAAATTGGCCATTGTAAATTGCCCCTCGTGTAGGTAGGTGGTAGGGAATATGGGATTACTGTAGGGTTAGTATAAATGGGTGGTTCTTGGTTGGCACAGACTCGGTGGGCTGCAGGGCCTGTTTCAGTGCTGTATCTCTAAATAAATAAATAAACAGCCACTGCCCTTCCTTCATCAATCACCTCTTGCTCCTGCTCGTCCCTGATGATCTGTCCCCTTCCAGGGCCTCACTGTCCTCAAGGTCCACACCCCTGGAGGACCATGTTATAGAAAGTACAACAGACCACCACAATGACCGAGACCCTTGCAGGAGGGTATTGGAGGGTGTCACCCGACCAGTCCAGACACCTGAAGTGCATCTTCGGAAGCCTGATGGCCTCTTCAATGGTTGTCCTACTGAGCTTTTGGCATTATTTGTATCACCTCTGCGCCTCCTTTGGAGGGGTGAGTAGCCACGTTTTCAAGGGATACCCCTGATCTCCTAGCATTCATCTTTGCATTTTGGGGGTTGGAGTGAAGATCTGAGACAGCCTGGACTGGTGGAGGATTAAGGAATCATGGCAGCTGAGGGGAAAATGAGAGCAGCACACGTGGTGGAATCTGTGTGGTCGCAGTGCAGTTGGAACAGTGAAGGAGTGAAAGCCCTTCCAGTTGATGGATCTTACAGGCCATCGCTGGGTGCCTTGAGGGCCACATGGGTGTAATTGATGATGCCCTGTACCTGAGGGAAACCAGCAATGGAGGCAAAACCCATTCATTGCCCTCTATCCTTGCAAGGTTATGTTTATTTTAAATGAATGCACTGTCCAGCTCTGGCAAAGAAGGCATCAGTGACCAGCAAGATACAATGGCGTGCAGCTATTTCTGAGATGCCATTATGGTCCACAGCTGATCCTTGGAAGGAGCCAGAAGCAAAGGTATTCAAGGCCATAGTGACTTTTGTTGTGGGACAATTTAAGAGCGGACCACCTTAAGAAGCAGTAAGTGAAGATCACTTGAGGAAGTGATGTTGCATCACACATGACTAGGAAGTTGTGGGTGTAGCCCGACAGAGTGAGATGTGTTTAGATGTGGCTCGTGCATTAACTGTTTGTATATATATATGTTCTAGTTAAAGTACAATAAAAACCCATGTTTGCTTTGGATATCACTTGTAGTCCTGTGAGTCTCACAATAGATCACACACCCAAAGGAACAAATAATATTACAACTTTGACGGCTACTGGCAGGGTATGACAAATAGTGCTGCGACGTGACAGGTCTTCAGTGATGAGGGCACAGATGTATGTGGCCATCTGCCTGCAGAGTCGCGGTCCCCTGTGGCACTGGGTCTCAGTCATCTCCAGGTAGCTCCTTCTTCAATGGTGGATCCTGTGTTGAGGGTATGGCCTCCGTTGCCTTCCTGCCCCTCTTTCCTCTCCCATGCCCTCCTGATGCTCAGGGTTCTGCCCTTCCTGCAGATGATGTTGTCCCTCATTGCCACTGCCCCCATTACCAGCTGCAGCCTTCCTTCTGAACAGGTGGCTGCCCAACTGTCCTTTGGCAGCCTTGTCCCCTGCACTTCTAGCCCGTCAATGCCAGGGGCTGCCGATCCCATTCAATGCCTGGGTGCTGAGTGTTCACCTTACCAAGTGCAGAGTCCCCCTTTGTCCTGCTGACATTCTTAGGGGCTGGGGTGATGCCCTGGGGTAGCCATGACTGGCTCTCCACTGTGTACCCACCTTCCTTCAGCTGATCTGTTTCTGACAGCATGGATGAACTTCAACCTTTGACAAGCTCTGAACGAGCTTTTAAACAGCTCTAATTAGTGTCAATTGGGACGGGAGTGAGATTCCTGTCCCACCCATCCCCCACCCTGGTGAACATTGCCAGCGCCGGCAAAGGTGTCCTGCAACTGCCACCCCAGCCGGTGCAGCTATTTTCAGGCACCACCCACCCCCCCCCCCCACCCCCTTTTCCCTCCTTCAGGGTGCCGCAAATATTCAGCCCCAAATCTTTACCTCTGCTTGCCTATTCACTAATCAAAGATTTTGCTTAAGTTGCCATGCTGACTGTAAAGAAATTATGTTTTATTCAAGTTTTTTTTTAAAGTTTCAGGATTTAAATTGAGTGCATCAGGTTTTGTTATAACCTAATGATTTGCTTGTTTCTGGAGACACACGAAGAACATCATCAAATGTCACATCTTTTCACAGCATGGTCACAAGTCAGAGTCTGAGCCTTTCAAAGTTTTAACCCATTCTGTGTCCTTTCTCAGCTTTCGAAACAACTTGCTTTAGGGAAGAGGGAAGCAATGGCGGTTAGCTCCAAAGTCAATTGCGAGCACTCCTGTTGCTGTTGTCAATCCACTCAGCCTGGACATTGCTTGTTTGCAAAAAAGAGAGCCCTCATCTAAGCTGTACCAAATCAGGGACATATTAAGTCATAAAGGTACTGCAAGAGCACAAAGGTCACTCGGAACTTACAATAGGACTTGCAGAAAACAATGAGAAAGGACCACTTGCACACAATCAAAAGAAAAGGGAAACTGACTCCATTGAACAATAACTGTGAACATGTATTATATTTTAAAGAGGTCCAAGAAGGGTTTAACAAACTAAGTAAAAGTATTTTTTAAAATATCCATTCATGGGATGTGGGCGTCACTGGCTAGGCCAGCATTTATTGCCCATCCCTAATTGCCCTTGAGAAGGTGGTGATGAGCTGCCTTCTTGAACTGCTGCAGTCCATTTGGGGTAGGTACACCCACAGTGCTGTTAGGAAGGGAATTCCAGGATTTTCACCCAGCGACAGTGAAGGAACAGTGATATAGTTCCAAGTCAGGATGGTGTGTGGCTTGGAGGGGAACTTGCAGGCGGTGGTGTTCCCATGCATCTGCTGCCTTGTCTTGTGAGAGTAGAGGTCGTGGGTTTGGAAGGTGCTGTCTAAACAGCCTTGGTGCGTTGCTGCAGTGCATCTTGTAGATGGTACCCACTGCTGCCACTGTGTGTCGGTGGTGGAGGGAGTGAATGCTTGTATATGGGGTGCCAATCAAGTGGGCTGCTTTGTCCTGGATGGTGTTGAGTTTCTTGAGTGTTGTTGGAGCTGCACCCATCCAGGCAAGTGGAGAGTATTTCATCACACTCCTGACTTGTGCCTTGTAGATGGTGGACAGGCTTTGGGGAGTCAAGAGGTGAGTTACTCACCTCAGGATTCCTAGCCTCTGACCTGCTCTTGTAGCCATGGTATTTATATGGCTACTCCAGTTCAGTTTCTGGTCAATGGTAGCCCCTAGGATATTGATAGTGGGGGATTCAGTGATGGTAATGCCATTGAATGTCAAGGGTGATAGTGGGGGATTCAGCGATGGTAATGCCGTTGAATGTCAAGGGGAGATGGTTAGATTCTCTCTTGTTGGAGATGGTCATTGCCTGGCATTTGTGTGGCGCGAATGCTATTTGCCACTTATCAGCCCAAGCCTGGATATTGTCCAGGTCTTGCTGCATTTCTACACGGACTGCTTCAGTATCTAAGGAGTCACGATTGGTGCTGAACATTGTGCAAACATCAGCGAACGTCCCCACTTCTGACCTTTTGACTGAAGGAAGGTCATATAAAGCAGCTGATGATGGATGGGCCTAGGACACTACCCTGAGGTACTCCTGCAGTGATGTCCTGGAGCTCAGATGATTGACCTCCAACAACCACAACCATCTTCCTTTGCGCTAGGTATGACCCCAACCAGCGGAGAGTTTCCCCCCCGATTCACATTGACTTCAGTTTTGCTAGGGCTCCTTGATGCCATACTCGGTCAAATGCTGCTTTGATGTCAAGGGCAGTCACTCTGACCTCACCTCTTGAGTTCAGTTCTTTTGTCCATGTTTGAACCAAGGCTGTAATGAGGTCAGGAGCTGAGTGGCCCTGGCGGAACCCAAACTGAGCGTCACTGAGCAGGTTATTGCTAAGCAAGTGCTGCTTGATGGCGCTGTTGATGACACCTTCCATCACTTTACTGATGATTGAGAGTAAGCTGATAGGGCGGTAACTGGATGGGTTGGACTTGTCCTGCTTTTTGTGAACAGGATATACCTGGGCAATTTTCCACATTGCTGGGTAGATGCCAGTGTTGTAGCTGTACTGGAAAAGCTTGGCTAGGGCAGCGGCAAGTTCTGGAGCACAGGTCTTCTGTACTATTGCCCGAATATTGTCAAGGCCCATAGCCTTTGCAGTATCCAGTGCCTTCAGTTGTTTCTTGATATCCTGTGGAGTGAATCGAATTGGCTGAAGTCTGGCATCTGTGTTACTGGGGACTTCAGGAGGAGGCCGAGATGGATGCATTGGATCAGACGGTGAAAGAAACGATTCAGAGGGGATGATTTATATTTTATTGGATGGTAAGTTTCCTCAAGAACTAATATATAAATCAGACGATAAGACTGTATTATAGTACGTGTAAAGAGAATTCCATCACCAACTGGGCGCTACCAGTGATCACGGGTGAATTTTATGACAAAATGAACCAAGGAGTTAGGGAAAAAGGATGTGCACCTGCAAGAAACATTAAGCACCTGGGAACCATATGTCTAAAGGGTATCAATCTAGAATCAATACATGGCAAAAGTCAGGAAAGTAGTAAGACTAGTTCATTAATATCTTTCTCTTGGCGATGACTCTGATTTTGTTTATACAATGAGAATATATTTTGTAAGCTTGCCATGTCTCAACCACGCAGGGAGAGACTATAGCCAAATAACATCAGACCCACCAATCTCTTGATATTGTTACGATCGGGTGAGGAGGGGTCACAAGGCTCCCCTCTTGTCCTTCCTCTTATTTGACCACAACAGGGTTTATTCCTTTTTAAACAGTGGATGTGCTTACCACTTCAATTACCTTTGTTGTGATCATAAAAGAACCAATCGGGCAGGATTTCTTGATTTTAAACAAGTAAGAGGTGAGTTTATTATATTTAATCTAAACCTGATCTAAATAAAATAATACACTAAACATCCATGCTCATGCTCACACGAGAATCACACACACATAAATAGGTTACAGAGTGATGAGGAGTAGATCTGTGGTTGGATTAGAGTCTAGAACAAATAAAAACTAATACACAGTTTGTGGGGTTGGGTGATTCCGTTGTCTTTTGGATGAAGTTGTGTTCTTGATGTCTTTGGTTGGTAGAAGTGTACTTTGTGGCTGGCCCACCTGGCTCAGGGTTTCTTGGAGGCAGAATTGTAGGTGGCTTTCTTCCCCTGGTGTCTTTGTCTTGGATCCAGCAACCAGCAGCTAGGATTCTCACACCCCAATAGGCCTTCTGGAGAGAAAGAGCAAGAGACAGCCCTTCTGGCTTTTGCCCTGAATGAGTCACTGGCTTGTCTGCTTTGTCCAAGAGAAACTCCCAGCTTTCACAGAGATGGATAGACGGTCACATGACTGCCTCAGTGTATTGTCTGGAACCTTCTAATGAGATTCAAGTTTAAAAATTTCAGTCCCTCGGGCCTCAGGATGTTAATGTTTACACTGGAAGGGTTGGCCCTTTCAAGGTTAGTCCCAGCATGGCTTTGAATGTCTTGCTAATGAAAGCAATCTCCTGTGGTTCACTCAATAGAGAAAGCCATTGTTTTGGGTATAGGCTCATCAGATTTGTGTCTCCTCTTTGAGGCCTTGGAATGTTCAAGGTGTTCAAATGCAGACTGCAGTGGCCATCTTGGTTGCTAGCTTTTTTAAAAAGTTAACTGTAGAATTCCAGCTCTTTTTGTTTCATTAGAAGTTTAATGTAGGTTTCCAAACGATGAATTAAAAATCCTCCTTTGGCATTGCAGGTTTTCTTGATAATATAAAGCCTAGAAAGCCAGGAATGCATCTGATGTCTCATTTGGTATGATCTTGAGATATCGCTGTGTGTGCAGATGTGATATGTTGTGGGTGAAGTCACAACTAGGTAGAATTTATGATGAAGATGCACTGAAGAACAGCTCTCGAACATGCTTAACCACTACATGAAATGATTAGTGTGGTTCAGGGAAGTGAGAACGTATGCTGTATCATTACTAATTTAAACTTCTACTCAAGACACTGACACATGTTCCATATAGATATAAACATTTTATGCATAAATGAATGAAACCACCAGGATAGTTAAACACACTGATACCCAGCACCGGGACTGAAATTAGAGAAGAGGATATAGAATTTGAAATTCGAAAATTCAGGATTGATTCCCATAAGTTAACACTGACATTGGAACAGTTGAGGAGTAGGAAGAAATAATACTTAGTCAGAATTATCCGCAAGACGGATAACGGTAAATAGTGAGGATTTTTCAAGTCCGGGGTTGATTTCTTAGTATATACTAGAACCTGGGCAATAATTAGTTTTAAAACATTCTTTGCTATCCAATGAGTTATAATTTTCTTTGGCTGTATCATGATTTGTAACAATGAATCAATGAAGTGTAGGCTGCTGGAACGGATGGCTAAAGATCGGTGTGCGTGGAAGTGAGATTTTCCCTCAGGACTGCATGGATCAGAGGAAGGAGGAGGGGAAGAGAGCTGGTGAGAATGCTAGAAGGAAAGGTTTTATTACAGAATCCCTTTTATGTTCTGAACTCCATTTGGTTGTGAAAAGACAGTTTTTGCAGAATCTGTTGAAACAAGTGATATCTGGAGAATATCATTAAGACAGCTCCAATCACCAAGGCCGTGTTGCCCGTCTGCGCCACTGTCATCATACAGGATAACCTTGTGCAGTTCTAGATACATCTATCTATTTGACGACTATATGTTTATCACTTCTGTACATGTAAGGACAGCCTTTGTTATGAGACCCACTCTCTGGAATGCTGAGTTGATGTAAGGTAGTGTAAACCAATTGAAGGTCATGGAGAGGTATAATGAAATAGTCCTTTAGCTAAGGCTAAAAAGCTGGACAAATGTAAGGGTTAGGGAAGGCCCAGGGCGGTATAATCACACGGAGACTGAACTTAAGAACGGTAACATGACATATCTCGTATCCTTCGGATCATCGTGTGTGTTGTCTGTAACATTTTCTCGAATAAAATTTATAAATGCAAATTCTATGTTTAGAACTTTTCTTTACTGGCTCCGAAAGATAATAGCTCCAAGCTTGTCTCTCCAGTAGTATTAATCTACAGTCACCCACATCTTGAGAATGAAGAATAAAAATAAACTTAATAACCTGATGGGCTGAATGGCCTCCTTATCTGCCATAATAACCCTATGGGCTGAATTTTTGGGCTCCCCATCAGGAATGGAGGGCGGGAGGCCCCAAAAATACCGGGGCTGGGCAGTGTGTCAATTTCAAGGCACCAATCCTGATGCTGGCAATAATCACCAGGGCAGGGGGAGGGCGGGACAGGAATCCCACTGTCCTCCCAATTGAGGACAGTTAAACTAGTTAAAAAGCTCATTAAAAGCTTGTTAACGGGGTGAACGGGTTGTGGAAGCTGTCAGTTTCTGAACAGCTTAGAGGAGGCAGGTACACAGTGGGGAGCCAGTCAAGGCTGCCCAGGATATCATCCCAGCTCCATAAGAGGAACAGCAGGGCAAAGGGGGACTTGACACTTGGTAAAGAGGTGCCCTTGGCGCTGCATAGGTGGCAGGGAGAGTGGTCGCTCCACGCTTGGACATCAAATAGGGCTGTCACCCACCTGGCATCGTGGGGGCAGAAGCCTGGGTAATTGGGGGGGTCGTGGGACAGAAAAGAGGGGCAGGAAGGCAACGGAGGCCATACCCTCAACACAGCATCTACCGCCAAAGCTGGAGCTACCTGGAGATATCAGAGAACCGCGCAAAAGACTGTGGCTCTCCAGACAGCATGTCACTGACATCTGTATCTTAGTTGCCAAAGACCTCGCACCTCGCAGCACTGGTCACCATGCCCTGCCAGTAGCCGTCAAAGTCACTGTGACCTTGAACATCTTTGCTTTTGGCCCCTTCCAAGGATCAGCTGTGGATCATAGTGGCATTTCGAGAACGGCTGCACACCATTGCATCTCGCTGGTCACTGATGCCCTCTTTGCCAGAGCTTCCCGATGGACATGGCCTTGCAGGGACAGAGAACATTGGGTTCTGCCTCCATTGCTGGTTTCCCCCAGGTGCAGGGCATCATTCACTGTATCCACGTGACCATCAAGATACCCAGTGACTGGCCAGTGAGATCCATTAACAGGAAGGGCTTCCACTCTCAATGTCCAACTGGTCTGTGACCACAAGAAGAGCTTCCACCATGTGTGCGCTAACTTTCCTGGCAGCTGCCATGACTCCTTCATCCTTCGCCAGTTCAGACTACCTCAGATCTTCAAGCCAACCACAAAGTGTGTGAATGGATCCAACCGGAAAAGGGATATCGCTTGAAGACATGGCTACTCACCCCTTTATGGGAGCTCCAGTCAGAGACACAGAGGCGTTACAACCAATGCCACCTACTCAGCAGGACAATCTCATTGAGCAGGCCATCGGGCTTCTGAAGATGCGATTCCAGTGCCTGGACCAGTCAGGTGATGATCTATATAACCTTCTGCAAGGGTCTCGGTCATCACGGTGGCCGGCTATGCTCACTATTACATGGCCTTCCAGAGAGGGGTGGACTTTGAGGACAATGAGGCCCTGGAAGGAGACAGCTCATCAGGGGAGGAGAAGGAGGTAAGAGAGGATGAGGAGGCAGAGGGAGATGATGCTGAACAGAAAGGTGCCCCTGCTGCATGATAAGATGGCCACCTCCTTCTATCCTCTCGGAAGAGGCCCTCCCTCCTCTCCCTCACGGCCTCCAGCATTAGCTCCAGGTCAGCACTGATGAAGCGAGGGGCTGCCGGCTCCATTGTGACATCTCGCTTCCCTCTGGTGCTGTGGAAGGTTTTGGCACAAAATGCTGAACTCTCCCTCATGACAACCAGCAGCCTCAGAGTTGGTTGCTGTGGGAATCTAAATCTGTCTCATATGTCATCTAACCCACCTCCGTTCCCACCTCCCTGCGCTCCCTCCCCGCACCCCCTCCTCCACTGGCTCTAATTGGACAGGAAACTTGTCTCCACGCCTGTACGTTTTCCTTTATGATACCAGTAATACATTACGGGATCTGGTTTTAGTTGAACACCATATATTTTCATCAAAACAGATCTCAATGAAAAATACCACACCCTGCAGGGATCATTCAGGCCATAAACACAATTGTTTAGTTTCCGTAGTTTCCTTTTGCATCTGCTGCCTCTTTGGGCAGTTTCAGAAACACTTCTCTCTGAAAAGTATCGCCCTGCAGAAATGCAGCTTTTGTGTCAATTGACCTACACTCCCATGAATATGCGGTCAAAAGGGCGAAAAAGATTTTTAAGATTACTTTTGCAGCTGTGTAAGAATAACATCTGTATCAACCAGTTGCTCTTCAAAACCCCTCACAACTAGCTTTGGTTTAGCCTTACAAGTTCCATCTGCAAGGACTTTTTCAGTACAGATCCGCCTGTGCGACACAGCCGATTGATCCTTAGAATAAACTTCAAACTCTCTCCAACTATTTAACTCCCTTTGTTTTGCCTCTCTTATTAGTTTATCCTCAAGTTCATTGGTAGCTGCCAAAACTTCATGATGATGAGGAATTTTGCTTTTAGTTCTGTTACGAGAGTGTTCTGTGGCCTTTATTTCATTGTTTAATCTATTCAAGCTACCGCCTGTACTTCCACTTTTATATCTGTTGCTGCTACCACTGTGAGACCCCGTCTTGCACTATCGGAGGTTCTTTCACCAGTTCATAATTGTTTTCTGACACGAGTCACTTCCAGACTCATTGTCACTACTTGCACTGCCCTTTCTTACTTTCCACTCTTGCACCCCATTTTGCCAGCCATTGGCAGTGCGTCCAGGCCATCATCCTGAATGTTCAACCAATATCTGAACCTGTCAGTAGCTATTCCTGCATGTCCCACAATTGTCGCATTCCTCCATTCATTAGACCCCTCTGGAATATTTGCCATCTGAGTACCCACTCTGGGCATTTGGCCTTTGGACATGAAAGCTCTGTCATGTGTATCACGATCACTCACATTATCACTACTGTTACCACCGAGGTGGGTGGAATTTTGAAGTTCCTCTTCTCCATAAGTCACAACATATATTTAAATGTTTTCCCAGTTACCGATGCGGTCAATCATATACTCTACTCTTTATCCCAGAATAAAATACACTAACACACAGATTGAAATATGAAAGTTCCCATTTTAAATTCCCCCCACACACACCGAAAAAAATACAGAAATTCTCTCTGCAGAGGTCTGTTATAAAAAAAGGCAAAAAAGAATACTTTGGCCAAATACTTGCTAATTATTGAAGAAAAAAAAGATATGGAAGGAAGTCAGTTGTCCCTTTTGGTCTGGCGTCTGGGTAAATAGAGACGGGTCACTGGGATCTTTTCAGAAGCAATTTGTTCTAGAGATGTTGAGAAATCGTCTGGTAGGTTTTCCAAGACATGTGGCATCAGGAGTTTCAGCCAACACACACTTGAATTGCAGGGTCTTCCCTACCACCCGAAGAAAGAGCAGCTAACACACTGGCCTTCTCAGGATCTCTTATAGAGATGCAGGCAAAATAAGCTGGGGTTTCTTTTTCCTTGGCAGGTAAAACACCAACTGTCTTCAAAACAGTTCATACCCCAACTGAACTAAAAACAATATCCCAAACCTCAAACAGAAAATCAACCTCCTGACCTCCATAAACCTAGACATGTGGCTTATCTGTAAACATCTTCCCCAGGTCACTAAGGTTTCTGTTACTTACTGAGCTTAAAGCACATGATTTCCAGCAATGGTTGTTTTCAAACAACATCTCAAGTGACCTTTCAATGAACTTAATAAAAAATAACACATCCATGGAATCTTTTCAGTTTTAACACAAGTCCTCAAAAATATTAACAAAAAATGGAAGCACTTTCATAACACTATCCTTGATCTACTACAATCTGTTCCTCAGAACCCTCATCTCAAAGCACATGAACATTTGAGGTACAAGCTGCCTCATTTACTTCAATCACCTGCTCAGAGTCTGAGATTTTGTAATTAATTGTAATGAATGAATCTTAGCTATTTGATTGCCATGTTTGATAAGTACTCTCCTACCATCATGACCTCTTTCCTTATTTCCATTCCCTATGAGCCTCTATTTTATAGTATACTAAATCTTCTGAATTGAATTCTGTCTCAGATGGTCTAATATGATGCCTCAGTGCTTGCTGAATTTTCTCTGAGACCTCAGCCTTCATAAAAGCCCATCTCCCTGCATGTAAAGCACTCAAATGTGCAGAAAAAACTGAATTAATTGTAATATCTTCTCGGGCAGGAGGACTATCACACAGCACAGGAGGGAATTTGGGATTGCGCCCATAGACCAATTGATAGAGTCTATATCCACCAACCATCTGCAGTGAATTCCTTACATGTACCGCCCATGCCATGGCAGCTGTCAATTTGCAGTCTGGTTGATCAGCTAAAATATAATGTGACATTTCATTGATCACCACATGATTCCTTTCCCAGATCCATTGCTGAAAGGACTTTCAGCTGCAGTATTCATGACCATGATGTTCATATTTTCACATGTGTCTCTGAACTCATCGTTGGCAAGTTCCTCTCCATAATCAGTCAGAAATTTTGCTGGTGTCCCAAGTCCACTCCTCATCCTGATCTCCACAATTTTGTCCATAATAACCCTTCTGTGCTTACATATGTATTATTGTAGAAAGACACAAGGTCCATAAAATGTTGGATGAAAATATTTTAATCTCTGTCCCATACCTTTAGATCCATGGCAACTAACTTGGTAAAGTCACATTCCAATGGAAGGCTTACAATAGGACAAGTGGTGACATCCTTTGATACTTTTACAGATTTCACATTTCTTGCTAATCTGTTCTATTAGCCTTGTATGTGCATCATCAACTACACCTGCATCTTTTAACAGAATTTTTACCTTTTGACAAGTAGGGTGAGCAAATTGTCTATGTACTTTAAGTCCATTTGTTTTTTCTCCCCGATTCTTATCACTTACCTTATTAATACTTGTTTAACACTCTGATGAGAAACTTAGGTTTTGTTAAGGGGTCACAATAATGTCCTGACTGGATAAATTGCAAATCTACTGACTTTCCAAAAATAATTGCCTTATCATGATTCATGCCAAGTTTCATTTGTGCTTTTTTCATAGAAGATTCATTCAACAGCATAGCTATCTCACTAGAGACTGCAACAGTACTTATAAAATGGTTTACTCCAGCTATTTTACATTGAATTACCACTCTCTTTAGTGACCTCAATGTGTTCTCATTACCAAACCTAAAGCAAGTAGTACTTTTATATTCATGAACCTCTCATCAATCCTCACTACTTAGTGAATCAAGATAACCTTTTAACCAATCTACTTCACATACTGTTGAAGTACAAGCTCTATCTAGTACTACACGGTTAGAGGAGTTCGCGACTAGCACATTCATCCCAGTACTAAAACTCCTTGTGACCAGTATAATTTGTTGGGTTTCATTATTATCTTCATCCTCTTCCTCAGAATTCTCTTTGCAATGTGTCATTTTGTGGACTCTGCCTCTTCACTTTGAGGAGTTCATCACATAATGATACAACGTCCACTAGGATTTTAGTTTTCTGTCCGAAATTTTTTTCTTAGTTTCCAACCTTTACCTTTAGGCAGCCATCCTTTGCTACCATCTTGTGAACCAGAAAGCCAAGTGATGAAGGATAGGACTGGAGCCAATCTTTACACACTTTTATAAGCATCTATTTACAGAGATGCACATTCCAAACATGCACCTCCTAACCCAACAATCCCAGTTTCGCTCTGTTCCTATTTATAGGAGAACAAATGAATCCCCAGTTAATGCCCACTGCTTGCTTACAATTAATATACAATTAACACTTACCATTATTTAACAGGGTACACGTTGCACCACCATATATCCCTGCAAGTGATTTTTCACTCATCACCTTACACCTGTTCTAGCCAAACAAATCCTTTTTTCTATGTAGCTGTATGATGCATGTACATGTCAAATCACTTGCCATGAGTTCCATGATGTAACTCTCACAGGGACTGCAGGTTGGAGAATCAGGACTGCAATGTTGTAGCTGTATCTCCAACCCATATACTCTGTGCATGCAGCTCCCTGCTGGCACTGGGCATTCACAGAATTACGCATTGTGAATCCTCTCCCCAATTAGAGTTTCTCACTTCGTGTACTCTTGGCTACCAAAAAAGATATAACAATTGAGAAAGAGCATGCAAAGCAGAATCCCACTAACATTAGTCCCCTCAGCTCATATGAGGAGGATTACATGCTGAAATGCAAAGCTATAGAAGGTACTGGAAATGGAGAAGTAGGAGAATGGTCATCACATCAGGGTTCATGATAACTTATGTTGCTCTTCCTTCTAATTCTATTCTTTTATTCACACACCGCCAACAAAACATTTATTGAAGCATTTTACCATGTAACACCTTTTGGTGAACATTTTATGGGTAAGTCTCTCACAAGGTTATCATTTTGACCATTCTTCCTCTTCTCTTTCCTTAGATGTGTCAGACCAACCCAACTGAGGCATGCCTGTGCTTTACAGTACACTGCGTTACTTACTCTAGCCCACGCTGGAGAAGGGTTAGATAGTGGTCTTCGGAGAGTGCACTGGTGAGACACGCCGTGTGTCTGAACAGCAGCATATAGTGGTGGCTGTGAATGATAACGAACCTGCTTTCTAGTGAGTCAGCTCATATCTCACCTTGGTGGATGAGCTTGTGGATTTAGATCTCAAGGGGCCTTTCTCATTATCAACAGCAGATGCAATCATTGGACACCATGCCATGTAATGTGGTGGAGATTGTTGCTCATGTGGAGTCCAATAGTTCTCGATACACTACTTTGCACAAAAGGTTTACAATACCATGTCTACTACAGAGCATGTGGCAACTCTGGGGTTATCTGCAGAGGACCGCTGTATGACAGAGACCCTAAGCTCAGTTGGTGAATCTCCCATGAACGTGCAGATTCCCTCTAAAGTTGTTGGGTTCCTATTTCTTCCAGCTTCAACAGGCTTGGGGTTCAGTTAGAGAGAGCCCTAGCTGAGGGCTTCACTTAATCTTATTCAAGCATCAGGTCTGCTGTCACACTGATTGGGATCATGGTTAGACAGTGCCAGTAGCAGGGGTAGGATCAGAATAGTTATGAATGAGGGTGCTATCTCTCACAACAACAACATATTTGGACCTTCCCACAAGAAAGAAAGCATGCAGGCACAGGTCACCCACACAGTTTGGAAGTGGTGGAGCCTGTATTTAGTCCATCTCAAAATTCAGTTACTTTTGGAGGAGGGCCATTAAATTCCAAGATGCTGTTATGGAAATACAGCACTCACACCCTGCCATTGATGTAGCTCTTAGACGAAGTACAAAATTAAGTTGAAGAGTACATAAGTCACATAATGTCATCAAGGGGAAACTCTATGGAACCAAACAATGGGCATACACACAATCATTTGGAGCAATATTAAAAATGTAGTTTCACTAAAGTTTCTTTGTGTGTGAAGTATTCAGGCAAAGTTGTGAGAGTATATTTCATCAGATAGCAGGAATGGGAGATTTTAGATTTGCATGCAAGATTGAGATCACTTGATGCGAAAGTATATTTGTTATGAAACTGTAGACTGTTAACGTCATGAGCTTGTCTAATGGCTCTCAGAGCCAGCAATAAATTCTCTTTTACTCTTCAGCTCCTCCTGATGTGCATAATAATGTTTCTCTTCACAGGGTGAATTTTTGCAGCTTACAACAGACTATCATGAACCTTGAAGACGTTGAGGGGAATAGTAATCAAAAAAAATGGGTGTGTTTGAGTTGGGTGTGGGAGGCAGTTAAAATCTGAGAAATCTGTTTCCCGACAGAAATCCACCTCCACCCCGCCCATTTCTGCTTTAACTGAGGCCAGAATGTGGGTGGTCGACCAATCCACTCCTAGGACTTTAAATATGATCAGGAGACTGATCATTGTCATTCTACTATTCAACTTTAACTGTAGTTGACTGGGTTTCAAACCTGGCAGCTTCATCAAAGTGAGGACTTGGTGGATTCAGGAGCAAAGTGCATTCACACCTAACTCCTGCTTGAGGAGCCTCCATGATTGAGCACACCCTAACGACCGTCTCCTTTAGGACTCCGATCCTATCATGAGACATCAGACCCCCAAACCCCAGCCCCCACCACATGACCGATTTCCTAACCCCCCTACCGCCTGCCTCCAATCCACCCCATGACCTCAGATCCCACAACAGCTGTCAGATCTCCACCCACCACGAAGCCTCTGAACCCCTCCCTTTGACCCTAGGACCTGATTCCCCCGTACATCAATGCCCTCCTCCTCCCCAATCAATCCCACCTCCTGCCCCCCATCGACCCCCCCTCCTCTTCCTCCCACCAATCAACCCCCCACTTCTCTATGCCCTGTTCGACCCTCTCCTCCTCCCATGAGCAATGCCCATCTCCCCCATCATCACCCCTGCTCTCTCCCCAATTAATTCCCTCCTCTCCCTCCCAGATCAACACCCCATGCCCTGATCGACCCACTCCTCCTCCCTGATTGAATCCCACTTCCATCCATGAATCGAACCCCTCCCTGGCCTCCCCATGATCAAATCCCATCCCCCAACCTTGGATGCGGACTTACCTGTTCTGGCAATCTTCACCACAGCATTTGGGGGAATCCCAAATTTTGGGTTCCCTTGAATTTCTGACTGATCCACCCCCTGCGGGTCAGCTAAGTAAAAATATAGCAAGACAGCCCATTGTGACAACTGTCTCAGAAATCAGCACTGACATAGAAAATTTTGGTGATGATGGTTCTAAACGAGTTGAATGCTCACATAAAGGAATCCTTTTAGGTAATAGCAGCATGTATGAGTTCCAATTATTTTATATTCCACCAATGGCCTGCCTCAGTCCTTATGTGCATTTCTCCTGCAAAGACAGACATAAATAAATAAGGGTATGCCTGGCAGTGGAAGAGTGTGCGGGAAGTGTAATTGAAGAGGTGAAGTGAGAGACATGAGAGTGAGAAGATGGTAAAATGCAGAAAGGCATTTTGTGCCACGTGGCTTTTGTTTCTTAGTTGAAGTGTGTGGTCATTGTGCAGGTTAGGGATTAGTAGGTGCCCTTAACCAAAGTACAGTGTGTAGGGTTAGTAATGTGAGTGTTGCTTTAAGAGGGTAAAGAGTGTGGTGGTGCCCAAGCTGGGCAGTTCTGGGGGTGAGGCAGTTTGCAGTTAGTGCCATGTGTCACCTCCCTCCAGGCCGCACAGTCAGACTTCCAGGAGATAAATCCAAACAATGTAGGTCTTTTGTTTTACATCTCTTACAACAGGACATCAAACTCCTACTCAGTGAAGTTCACTGCTCTTCTTGCTCCTTTTCTGTGCAGTTGTCCAGTGGCCACCGGTGCGGCCATGCTGTTACTAACATAGAATAAAGATGAAGGGCGGCACAGTGGCGCAGTGGTTAGCACCACAGCCTCACAGCTCCAGTGACCCGGGTTCAGTTCTGGGTACTGCCTGTGCGGAATTTGCAAGTTCTCCCTGTGGCCGCGTGGGTTTTCGCCAGGTGCTCCGGTTTCCTCCCACAGCTAAAGACTTGCAGGTTGATAAGTAAATTGGCTGTTATAAATTGCCCGTAGCATTGGTAGGTGGTAGGGGAATTGAGGGAAGGTGGAGATGTGAGAGGGTAATGGGATTAATGTAGGATTAGTATAAATGGGTGGTTGATGATTGGCACAGACTCGGTGGGCCGAAGGGCCTGTTTCAGTGCTGTATCTCTTAATGTAGGTTAGAGATATCATGGAAAGAACTGAGAGGGAAAACACTTGCTGCAGCCTTAACTGTCAAGTTTCCCAGGATTGTACTGCAGTGCTTTTAAACAGTTACATCGTTATTTCACTCATATCTACTGGTTGCTGACAATGGTTTTACACATGAATTATCCCAGAATTTACACATGTTCATACGTTAAGTTAACCCAGGAAACTTGCATGCAACTCCCTCTGCTGGTGAATAACATAACATTGCGCTCAACCATGATATAACAACAGCATATAAAAACAAGAAATGCTGGAACCACTCAGCAGGTCTGGCAGCATCTGTGGAAAGAGAAGCAGAGTTAACGTTTCGGGTCAGTGACCCTTCTTCGGATCTGACAAATATTAAAAATGTCACAGGTTATAAGCAAGTGAGGTGGGGGTGGGGCAAGAGATAACAAAGGAGAAGGTGCAGATTGGACAAGGCCACATAGCTGACCAAAAGGTCACAGAGCAAAGGCAAACAATATGTTAATAGTGTGTTGAAAGACAAAGCATTAGTACAGAATAGATGTTAACGGACTGAATATTGAACAGCAGCTAGTGCAAACATGAAAAAAAAAGTGGGTAAGCAAACTGAACAAACTAAGATGAAATGAAATAAATGCAAAAAAAAAAGGTTGTAAAAAATGTAAAAAAGAAAAAACAACTAAAAATGGAAGTAAAATGGGGGGCTGTCATGCTCTGAAATTATTGAACTCAATGTTCAGTCCAACAGGCTGTAGTGTGCCTAATCGGTAGATGAGATGCTGTTCCTCGAGCTTGCGTTGATGTTCACTGGAACACTGCAGCAATCCTGGACAGAGATGTGAGCAGGGGGGAGTGTTGAAATGGCAAGGAACCGGAAGCTCAGGGTCCTGCTTGCGGACCGAGCGGAGGTGTTGCGCAAAACGGTCACCCAGTCTGCGCTTGGTCTCCCCAATGTAGAGGAGACCACATTGTGAGCAGCGAATACAGTATACTACATTGAAAGAAGTACAAGTAAATCGCTGCTTCACCTGAAAGGAGTGTTTGGGGCCTGGGATAGTGAGGAGAGAGGAGGTAAATGGGCAGGTATTACACCTCCTGCGATTGCAGGGGAAGGTGCCATGGGATGGGGACGAGGTGGTGGGGGTAATGGAGGAGTGGTCCAGGGTGTTGCGGAGGGAACAATCCCTTCAGAATGCTGAAAGGGGAAGGGAGGGGAAGATGCGTTTGGTGTTGGCATCACGCTGGAGGTGGCGGAAATGGCGGACATTGGGGAGACCAAGCGCAGACTGGGTGACCGTTTTGCGGAACACCTCCGCTCGGTCCACAAGCAGGACCCTGAGCTTCCGGTTGCTTGCCATTTCAACACTCCCCCCTGCTCTCATGCTCACATCTCTGTCCTGGGATTGCTGCAGTGTTCCAGTGAACATCAACGCAAGCTCGAAGAACAGCATCTCATCTACCGATTAGGCACACTACAGCCTGCCGGACTGAACATTGAGTTCAATAATTTCAGAGCATGACAGCCCCCCATTTTAATTTCATTTTTAGTTGTTTTTTCTTTTTTCTTCTTTTTTACATTTTTTACAACCTTTTTTTTTGCATTTATTTCATTTCATCTTAGTTTGTTCAGTTTGCTTACCCACTGTTTTTTTTTCATGTTTGCACTAGCTGCTGTTCAATATTCAGTCCGTTAACACCTATTCTGTACTAATGCTTTGTCTTTCAACACACCATTAACATATTGTTTGCCTTTGCTCTGTGACCTTTTGGTCAGCTATGTGGCCTTGTCCAATCTGCACCTTCTCCTTTGTTATCTCTTGCCCCACCCCCACCTCACTTGCTTATAACCTGCGACATTTTTAATACTTGTCAGTTCCGAAGAAGGGTCACTGACCCGAAACGTTAACTCTGCTTCTCTTTCCACAGATGCTGCCAGACCTGCTGAGTGATTCCAGCATTTCTTGTTTTTATTTCAGATTTCCAGCATCCGCAGTGTTTTGCTTTTATAACAACAGCATAACTGACATTGAAGAAATTCAGGACCCAAGTGTGATATGAATGCTTGACAGAGCTCTGATGTCCCTGTGTAGCCCTGGAAATTTCTCCACATTTCAAAGCCAGCATTGCCACCCAGCACTGTACTACCAGGTTTATTTTGGGTTATATGCAGGCTGAACTTCCTATTATATCGCCCTTAAAATCTTCTTTGAAGAAATACTCCAGGAAGAAGTCAGAACAATTGTATTTGATAGCCTCTCCCACAAAAGTGGAATTCATTCTAATTCACCTTTCTTATGGTATTTCATTTTCTAATAAACCAGTGACAGGTCTGTTGGGATAGCTGCTGCCATGATCTTATTCTCATGCTGTTTCTCGGAGTGCTGTAGCACTCCAAAATGATGGCTGATAATGTGCCGGTTTCAAACTTGGACCCCAGGATATCTTGACTTTGTGGTTGGATGTAGCTCGGACTCAGCGCCATACTGTTTTCCGGCAGGCAGTGGTTTGAATTTTCACCTCTTTAAATTTTACGTCTTAGTAACTGGCACTGCACAATGGAACGACCACAAGCACTATTTTGTGAGCCTTTCCTGGAGGATGTTCTTAATCCCAATCTCAGAAGAGTGCTACTATAATAATATGGAATTTCCTGTTTCCACAAGAATTCTTGAATAAAATAAGCAAATTAAAGTCAATCTTTTGCCATGAAGAACTGAATTGAGACTTGTCAAATTTAGGGCTCTTAAGTGGGATTTTCATTGTATCAGCCAGTGACGTATGACTTCACATACAGGAATAACTTTGCAATGTAGTAACTGTTCTTATGTAGGCAAATGAAGAAAGATGCCATGGACATCAAAAGAGGAATGTCCAGTTATTGTTTTTGATGGGGGTGGATTGATTCTCTTATTGCCCAGAAACCTATCGATGGCAGTCTTGAATATACTCATTGACAGCGCATTCGCAGCTCTCTGGGGTAGAGAATTCCAAAGATTCACAATCCTCTGAGTGAAGAAAAGTTCTCCTCATTCCAGTCATAAATGGCCAAATCCTTGTCCTGAGACCATGACCCCTAGTTCTAGACTCTCCAACCAGGGGAAACAGCTGCTCAACATCTACCCTGTCAAGCCTTCTAAGAATTGTATATGATTCAATGAGATCACCTCTTATTCTTGTAAACTCCAGATAATATAGGCTCATTCTACTCAACCTCTCCTCATAGGACAACCCTCTCATCCCAGCATTCAATCTAGTGAACTTTTGTTGTACCCCCCTCTGAGGCAAGTACATCCTTCCTTAGGTAAGGTGAGTAAAACTGTACACAGTACTCCAGGTGTGGTCTCACCAAAGATCTATATAACTGCAGCAAGACTTCCTTACTCTTATACTGCAACCCTCTTGTAATAAAGGCTAATTTACCATTTGCCTTCTCAATTGCTAGTTGCACCTGCATGTTAACATTATGTGATTCATGTACAAGGACACATAAAGACAGTATTCAATCCTGTAGTTATAAGCTGATGTGTCTATTAAAATAAGATCTGCTCATTTAAAGAACAGGGAATATTATGATCCTCCAGCGATAATGGCTTAGTTCTCCTCATATCCGTATTAAGAGCCAATAAGGAAGATAATCCACCTGGCAGCAATTGCAATACCTGCTCTACACTTGGGGAAAATGCCCGTCTGGATGTATAAGTGTTGTATTAACACTGGCTTGTATACTGCAGGATATATTTAATAGAGCATTAAAAATATTAACACCATGCCAATTATTTAAGGGGTATTGAGGTGGATCAAATTAATTTTAACCAGCCAGCAATTCTCAAATTGTCACAGGGTGGACTTTTTCGTCACACTCAGACCATGTCTTAATTTAACACCAGCAAGTGTGATGAAAATTGATTCTTATTGTGTAAAATCATAATACCGGAACTAGCTCATCCTGTGAACAATGATGATACATCTTTATGGAGGATTCGCCAACACATTTCTGAAGACTACTTTAAATGTTGATGCTGCATTGTATTACAGTTGTACCTTGTTCTAAATGCATGGTTCCTGATTGGGTACATGTGGAAGAATTCAGTGGAATATATAACTTTTGCAACTGGCACCACCCAAGATTCCTTACATGTGAATAATGCAATGCTGTGAGCACCTTACAGTCACAAACGCGACTGAACATTCCAGAAGCACTTACTGTAACATTAAGAGGGTGAAGGATATTACTTACACATCAATGGGTCTTCAAAACTAATGTAGAGGAGAAAAAGGCAATAAGTAAGAAGAATGGGCATTGTTTACTGTAAACTCTAGAAAAAGTAGATAAACAGAAATAAATTAGAGATAAACAAGAAAGTATTAATCTGCAGAAAAATGAAGTGCATTCAAGGTAAAGTCTTACATCATTTGTTCAGCTGAATTGATGACAGGGCCAATATCCTGAATGTGTGTTTTTAGTGGCGAGTCACGCCTTTTTATTATTTGTTCATAGGATGTGGGCATTGCTGGCTAGGCCAGCATTTATTGCCCATCCCAATTGCCCTTGAGAAGGTGATGATGAGCTGTCTTCTTGAACTGCAGTCCATGTGGGGTAGGTACACCCACAGTGCTGTTAGGAAGGGAGTTCCAGGATTTTGACCCAGCGACAGTGAAGAAACAGTGATATAGTTCCAAGTCAGGATGGTGTGTGGCTTGAAAGGGAACTTGCAGGCGGTGGTGTTCCCATGCATCTGCTGCCCTTGTCCTTCTAAGTGGTAAAGGTTGCGGGTTTGGAAGGTGCTATCTAAGGAACCTTGGTGCATTGCTGCAGTGCATCTTGTAGATGGTACACACTGCTGCCACTGTGCGTCGGTGGTGGAGGGAGGGCATGTTTGTGGATGATGTGCCAATCAAGCAGGCTGCTTGGTCCTGGATGGTGTCGAGCTTCTTGAGTGTTGTTGGAGCTGCACCTATCCAGGCAAGTGGAGAGGATTCCATCACATTCCTGACTTGTGCCTTGTGGATGGTGGACAGGCTTTGGGAATCAGGAGGTGAGTTACCCACCGCAGGATTCCTAGCCTCTGACCTGCTCTTGTAGCCAAGGTATTTATATGGCTACTCCAGTTCAGTTTCTGGTCAACAGTAACCCCCAGAATGTTGATAGTGGGGGATTTAGCGATCGTAATGCCATTGAGTGTCATGGGGAGATGGTTAGGTTCTCTCTTGTTGGAGATGGTCATTGCCTGGCACTTGTGTGGCATGAATGTTACTTGCCACTTGTCTGCTGGAAGAAATGGAAGGTGCGCTTCCCACGATTTTCTATCCATTAATTTAATGTACATAGAATTATGGACAGCGCATCCCCAGTTTCTCAATATGTATTTCAGGTGGGCAAGGGATCACACATTTGTAAAAACTGCTCCAATATGTACACACTTGGATAGACTTAGATGCAGTATCTGTCAGTACATTGTATTTCTGCAAGTATTTTGTATAAGAATGTTTTGAAAGATAAACAGTGCTACTTATACTGTAATAAATCATAGCAGCATATAGGATGTACATAATTTTTTATACCTGTGCAGAAACTATGAAGAACCTTGTTGATGTTAGTGGTTGTTAAGGTGTTTCTTTGGGTTGTGGCAGCAGGTATACAGGATGTATCTGATGTCTGCAGAGTAATCAGAAAGAAACAAGCTGGATTTTACTCTTGTGAGGAATGTGCAGACCAGGTTGTGATTTTATTTGACATTGTAAAGCAGAAGGCTGAGGGAAACCTCATATTGTGTTAATTGCTTTCATAAGGCTTTCGGCCTAGTGTTTCCTGCAGGCCAGATGGAGAAACTGTAAACTATGGGAGTACATAGCCGCATCCTACTGGGATTAGGCACTCCTTCTCTAAGATCCATTTAAGGGTAAATGGGAAACAAACTGAAACAATCCTGAACGAAAAAGAAAAAGAATGAGAAAAAACTCTCATCCATTCTATTCAGCGTTGTTATCAATGATGTTTTGAAGGGCATGACGAGGGACATCATGGGAGTCTCTATTCTGACATTTCTGAAAGTATGACAGTCTTCCTTTTCACATATGGTGCACTCACAAGGAAATGCAGTGTGCTGTACTGACCAACTTGAACAATGAGTAAACTAATGGGGTATGGTAGTGGCTGCCCTCAAATGAGGTATCATGGCTTTATATAGCTAAAGAGGGGATCATGAACATTTTGATTAGAATGTACAAAGGACATTGAAGCTGACTGAGTGAGGTACTCAGACAGAGTGGGGGGAATTTTAACTCTCCCTGCTCAGCAAGAACTGAGTGGATGAGCACTTAAAGTGATGCAACTACATTTCCCGTTCTGTTCTGATTTTAATGTCACTGGTTTGACAGCAGATGAGGTGTCTGATGAATTCAATAGGGTACCACTATGGTCAATGTTACCCTGATATTAACCTAACCCTAGTCTTCCTTTGGTGTCAGCTGATTGCCTCCAGTTGTCCAAATATTTACCTTTGCACACCAGCTAGCTAGCTGCTGCTTCATGCACAGTTTAGGTGGGCCACTGACTGTCTGCATGCTAATGCAGCCCGGGAGACACAATACCCTTTGCCTCAAATTTAGGGCTGCAAGTGTGTTTGAACTCATCCCCTGTCCAAAAACCTGCTGGGCGCCAAATGTTTCCTAGTAATCTTTTATGGAGAGGGTAAAGAAATTAGTTTTGCTGAATAGCAATTAATGGCTGTGTTGTTGGTGTTCTGGTGTAAAAGGTTATGTTCTGATGAAAGGTCATTGGCATGAGGCGTTACCTCTATTTCTCTCTCCACAGAGGCTGCCTAACCTGCTGAGTATTTCCAGCATTTTCTGTTTTAATTACAAATTTCCAGCATCTGCAGTATTTTGCTTTTGTATGAAGATTGTGCTGTTTAGGCTGTTTAAGTAGTTTAATTAACCAGACTGTGTAATTTAAATTGAAGGAGTGGTAAGGAGAACTGAATGATTTCTTCAGTGACTCATCAGATGAGTTATGAGGCAGATTCTTGCAGGCAAATAATAAGGCTCTGCTCGTGAGAGACTCAATGACTGATGTTGCTGAGAGAAGATAAGGAAATGAGTTTGGCCTGAACCTATGTTTAGCACAGAGACAGAATGCACCTGAATCTGCAGGACCAATCAGATATAGTATGTGTGTGCTAACTGTGTCATTTCTACAAGATTTAGGTAAATTCTACAATAACAACTTGTATTTATATTGCACTTTTAACAGAATAAAATGTCCCAAGACGCTTCACAGAAGCATTACGAAGCATAATTTGACACCAAACCACATAAGAAGATATTAGGGCAGATGGCCAAAAGCCAATCTTAAAGGAGGAAAGAGAAGTAGAGAGACGGAGAGATTTAGAGAGAGAATTTCAGAGCTTAGGGCCTAGGCTGCTGAAGGCACGGATACTAATGGTGGAGCAATTAAAATTGGGGATCTTCAAGAGGCCAGAATTAGATGAACACAGATATCATGGAGAGTTGTGGGGCTGGAGGAGATTACAGACATAGGGAGGGATGAGGCCAACGAAGGTCTGGAAAACAAGGATCAGAATTTTAAAATGGAGCAAAAGGCAATTGAGTTGTGACAGGCCAGCAATGTGAGAAGACAGCTGATGAAGCACAGGGAGTTTGGTGTAAAGTGGAGTTCAGTATTGAAGTGTTGTTGGCACAAGAGAACTTTCAGGTATTTTAGTTTCCAAACCCTTCCCATCCATTTATTATAACAGAGCAGTGGAAACCTAACTTGTGTGGGTTTGCATGATATGGGGTTTCTGGAAAATGTGTGTCCAGCACCACCATAAGTGTAAGAAGTGTGTCCAGATGATCTTGCTCAAGTTCAAAGATAGTAATCTTGAGAAACAATGGTAAATACCCTACTCTAGAGGAATAAGGAGGTTCCCTACAGCGCAGATTTCAGGAGGTGACCAATCCATGCTTAGAGGCAAAAGATGCTAAGAACGTCAACATCCACTAGAGGAGACGGATGATTCGGATAGATGCAGTGCAGTAAATCCTGACAGGTTAGAAGCAGTCTGATGGGTATGCAGTGCTGGAACAGTACTGAAATTTCCACATGACCACTAAATTGAGGGATATGGCAAATTATGACAAGGATTACAAAAGATTGCAGAATGTGCGGAGATGCAGGAACATGTGAATTAATACATTTTTGAAATAAGGGGGAAAAAACACACTTTAAATGGTAATATTAAATGCCCTGGTGGTTACTTGTCAGCTAGCCAGCTCAGTCTGCTGCTGCCCATGCCGAGATGATGCAGTCAAAAGCTGGGTCCTCTAGGTCCACAGTTGCTCAAGGTTATCCTCCAAGATCGCCTGAAGTCTCTTCCACTGAAAGTCAGCATTCTCCCTGCAGCTACTGGGGTAGTACTGTGTAGGAACACCACGACAGGCAAAGACACATGGAAGCCAGGCACTAAAGGAATGCACAAGGGTGGTTAGTTGACTTTTGTATGTAATATGGCATGATTTAATTTATAAATTTGGTTTGGAATGTTTATTTTGTGGTAGCTTTTATTTTTGCATTGTGGACAAAAGGATGCCATGATGGTCAGTGACAGAGGGAAGCGAAGGTATTTACTGTTGGCAAATGAGGAATTAGAGGTATGGTTCCTGGTATTGCACTCAAATTACTTCTTCACATACAGCCCAGGCAGAAAGGGGCTGCCTAGGTTGCTCCCTCCCTACCTCTTCCTCCTCTTCCAAAACCTCCTCTTTCTTCTCCTCCTCCCTGTTCTTCAGCTGCTCACAATATTGCTGATGGCAAGGAAGATCCCCTCATTGTTTCAAGGTTGTGCAGCATGCAACAGACCACCACGTATCTTGAGACTCGCTTAGCTGAGTACTGCAGGGCTCCTTCAGAGTGGTCCAAGCAGTGGAATCATTGCTTCAGCAAGCAATGGTCTGGTCTATTGCCTTTCTTGTGGCAGCATGGCTCTCAGTATATGCATGCTGTACACATATGCTTGGGTTGCAAACCATAGTTATAAACCATGTCATCAGCAACTTGCCCTTGTTGCACAGTAAATCTCTTTAGTTGGCAATGGTGGCTCAAGTGCAGCTGGTACAGTGGACTGCCACAGAATGAAGGCATTATGACTGCTGCCAGGATACCTGGCACTGACCTGCATGATTTGCTGCCTATGGTTACACGCCAGCTGGATGTTGAGCGAAGAAATCCCTTTCGGTTCTGTTACATGGCAGAGTTGACATGCGGTGCCTGCAAAGGAATTTGTGTGCAGTCTATGGGACCCTGTAACATGGGGAAGTCTGCAATCTGAGTAAAGTCTCGTAGTTGCTTCACCTCCTTGTCTCTGGCAAGGGAGAATGAAATGTAGTCAGCTCTCTTTGAATAGAAAGCCTCAGTGAGTTCCCTAATGTAGTAGTGGACAGCAAACTGCGAGATGTTGGAATATCTCCAGCACCAGCCTGGAAGGAGCCAGGCGCAAAGGAGTTCATTGACACGATCACTTTCACAGCCACTGACAATGTGGGCCTTGCATTGCTCTGAGTATGGAGTTGTGGCTGCAGCAGGTGACAGGTTTCAGTAAGGGCCTCCTTAGTGAAACACAGACATCTCACACATTGTTCCTCACTGAAGTTTAGATAGGGAAATTGCTCCCTGAACATCCTGGGTGAATATGGTCTCCTTCTGAGAACCCTTCTCCCCCACCGGCTCCTCCCTCTTCTCACAGCTTGTCCTATTCTGCATGAACTTTGCTCATTTTCCCAATCATTCCAAGGGGAATGGCTACTAGTGCATTCATGCATTTATACAGAAGCCTTGAAGTCAGCAAAACGTACTTTAGCACCTGCCACATCCTGTCGACTTTTGAAACTTGAAACAACCGTGGAAAGCACCAAAAACATGACAAATTGTCGCAACAGCCAGAAAAAATTCTCCAACAACTAGCTTGTAAGTAGTTGATGATCCCTTTAAGTGGCTGGTGGGGGGACCCTCCCTGCTGCATTACGCATGTGCAGCTGTGCAAGCTTAAGAGACGGCATTGGCTGGAGCACTGAGTTGCAAAGTGGCAGCACTGGCATCAAATCAGTGCTGTATACTGATTGACTTCATGATCTTCCTGCTCTGCATACTTTTGGTGGATGTTCACTGCATGTGCACTAATGCCTGTACCAAGATGGCATCTGGCAGACTTCACATTACAAGTGTACATGCACTGTGGTCACTATTCTGGAAATCTAAGGGCACTTGTAGCACCCAAAATACAGCTGCTAACTAACCCAATTTCTTGCCCATGCATTTTCCAGCACAGGCTGTTGTAATATTGCTTTAACTGTTTGAGTATTAGTTAACATACTGTTGAATATGTAAATAGCTTAGCATACATCATCACAGGAAGTGATGTAAGCCAACATGTGATATAGCAGTTGCTGTAGTGTTAGTCAACGGTCAGCACTTGTACCTTAGAGCTCTCCTGTAAGTCTGTTAATTTGTCATTCAACTTACCATTTGGCCTCAGATTGTTTGGTACAGTTGTGTTGAGAAATCAATAATGCAGTATTGTGGCAGCAGAACACAACAGAATAGCAGTGTTGCAAAGGTGTTCAACATGCCAGTAACAGTGTTCGATGTAGCATAGAGATCACCAGTGTGACATCAAGGATGACTGTTTCTCCCTTGGAAAGCCATAAAGCTTGGGGCAACACTGCAGATTGTTGGAGGAAGCGGCGGCAGTGTGATCATCCTCCAAAAACAGATACTCTGGGAAAGTGTGAGTACACAAAGGGGGTAGTTTATTCTAATGGTAGCTGGTAGGAAAGGCAGTTATCGGGCTCGCAAAATGGTAAGAGAGTCAGTTCAAGTCGGGGCTGAGGTTTCGCAGCGCCATTGCATGTTGTGTTTTTCCCACCAATAGTGCTTTGTGCGTGGAGTCTCTCTACTCACAGGCTGAAAGCCCCGCCCTGCAGCCACAGAACTCAGGGTGTGGCAGAAGTCCAATGCTGCAGGCACAGCAGACCTGTGCTGTTTTTTCCTCTGGGGGAAACATTTTTTAAAAAAAGAAAGCAATTAAAGGGGAGAGCTGTAGCAGAGAATTCTTGTACACAAGATGTTTGGCACCATGACCACAAAATACCCAGCGAGGCACTGGAAGGTTCTAGATATCCTCCAGGTGTTCCAATAATTCAAACAGTGCATGGAATTGTGCTTTTTGGATTTTGCAGTCACAGAGCCTGACAAAGAAGCAATTAAGATAAAAATTGCGATTGGCAATGAAGGACCCCATTGCATCAACACTTCTGGACTGTCAGAAGAAGACCAGAAGGACTCATCAAAACTTTGGACAACATTAGAAGGCCAATCGAAGGTCAAGGTTAATTTCAGGATCCATCAATTGGAACTGATGGCATACAGACAAAAGCCCAAAAAAAATCGGTCAATTTGTCAACGGATACTGGGAGAAAGGGAAAGTCTGTGATTTTTCAAATGCAGAATTGTCCGAGAGGATAATGGAGCTAGTTATTATGTAAACTTCAATAGAGGCATTCCAAAAAGCCCTGTTGAATAAAGAGAAAGTATACCACACCAAAAGTCTCTTTGAGGAAGGTAGGAAGTATGAAGCCAGAGCTGCAAGCAGGCAGTGTATACAAACGCTTGGAGCAGCAACAACCATAGGTGAGGTAGCCTAGACACCTCGACAAAGCAAGGTGTGTGGCAAGTCCGGTCTGATTCACCAGCCAGGAAATTGTCCTGCATTCAGGGGTACCTGCAAGGCCTATAGTCTAAAGGGGCACTGGGCAAGACTGTGTAGAAGGTCTGCCAATGAAGAAGCAGTCAGAAGCCAAAACTCAATAAGAAACAGATACTGCCTAGTGGAAAAAAAAAGTTTGCCAAATACCAGTTTAAACACAAGCATGTCCATGAGTAGGTAAGGACCTGGACAACAAAGAAGGCACTGAAAGCAAACAAGCCTTTCACATGGTGACAGTTGCACACCACATGGATGCAGTTACACAGCTGGAAGCCTTCACTACAATTGAAATCAAATGCCCAAACAAGAATGGCAATCGCAAGCTACAAAAGTTGATACTGGGGCAAGTGCCAACATTTTACCTTTTGGATACTAAAGGATATGTACCCGGCTAAATAGGAATTTATGTTACAGCCAACGAGAGCTAGACTCACTGCATATAATGGTTCACCAATATGCTGTGTGGGAGCACTGACATTGGAGTGCAGATATGGAAATTCTGCATAGTCGCCACAAGTCATCTACATTGTTGACACCAATGGTCCAGCAATGGTAGGACTACCTGCATGCAGTGAACTCCAGATCGTGACGATTCATGAGATCAGTAATATGCCAATGCTGCACAACTAAGATAAATGTGACCCTACTGAGTAAAATCAAGATTTACAACAGACGTATCGGACAGATTTGATAATGTGGGCAGTTTTAGATGCTGTTCTTCATTTGAAAGACAATGCAGTTCCCTCCATAAATCCAGACCAGATGTGCATCAAGGATAAACGAAAAGTACTGATCATATTCGGAAGGCAAATCAAGACAACTATTTCGAGTCATCACTTGACAAGATCATTGTCAATCCAAGACAAGCTGTTGGAGAGACAGGAAAAAATGAAAGTCACGTATGACATGCCTGCAGGTGTGAAATTACCTCCTCTACAGATCAGACAAAAGGTCAGAGTGATCCATTGCAAGAAATGACATGGTTCTCTGCGGGAGTGTCAAAGATTTGTAACAAGCATTGGTCCTAGAAGTAACCACCCCAAATGGAATGATGAGAAGGAACACATGTCAGTTGAGAAAGTTATCTAATAACATCATGCCTGACAGTCCTGTAGTACCGAGAACACATTCACATTCAAGTCCTAAGCATGAAATCAAGAAAAGCGACACATAGAATGCTCAAGTGCAAGATGATTATCAGATCAAACCTATGTGTCAAGAGAAAAGAATTCACAATTCCAGATCTCAACAAAGTTCCACAGTTATAAGGTCAGGTTATAGAACATAGAACATTACAGCGCAGTACAGGCCCTTCGGCCCTCGATGTTGCGCCGACCTGTGAAACCATCTGACCTACACTATTCCATTTTCATCCATATGTCTATCCAATGACCACTTAAATGCTCTTAAAGTTGGCGAGTCTACTACTGTTGCAGGCAGGGCGTTCCACGCCCCTACTACTCTAAGCAAAGAAACTACCTCTGACATCTGTCCTATATCTATCACCCCTCAACTTAAAGCTATGTCCCCTCGTGTTTGCCATCACCATCCGAGGAAAAAGACTCTCACTATCCACCCTATCTAACCCTCTGATTATCTTATTTGTCTCTATTAAGTCACCTCTCCTCCTCCTTCTCTCTAACGAAAACAACCTCAAGTCCCTCAGCCTTTCCTCATAAGACCTTCCCTCCATACCAGGCAACATCCTAGTAAATCTCCTCTGCACCCTTTCCAAAGCTTCCACATCCTTCCTATAATGCGGTGACCAGAACTGCACGCAATACTCCAGGTGCGGCCGCACCAGAGTTTTGTACAGCTGCAGCATGACCTCGTGGCTCCGAAACTCGATCCCCCTACTAATAAAAGCTAACACACCATATGCCTTCTTAACAGCCCTATTAACCTGGGTGGCAACTTTCAGGGATTTATGTACCTGGACACCAAGATCTCTCTGCTCATCTACACTACCAAGAATCTTCCCATTAGCCCAGTACTCTGCATTCCTGTTACTCCTTCCAAAGTGAATCACCTCACACTTTTCCGCATTAAACTCCATTTGCCATCTCTCAGCCCAGCTCTGCAGCCTATCTATGTCCCTCTGTAACCTACAACATCCTTCGGCACTATCCACAACTCCACCGACCTTCGTGTCATCCGCAAATTTACTAACCCACCCTTCTACACCCTCATCCAGGTCATTTATAAAAATGACAAACAGCAGTGGCCCCAAAACAGATCCTTGCGGTACACCACTAGTAACTAAACTCCAGGATGAACATTTGCCATCAACCACCACCCTTTGTCTTCTTTCAGCTAGCCAATTTCTGATCCAAAGCACTAAATCACCTTCAATCCCATACTTCCGTATTTTCTGCAATAGCCTACCGTGGGGAACCTTATCAAACGCCTTACTGAAATCCATATACACCACATCCACGGCTTTACCCTCATCCACCTGTTTGGTCACCTTCTCAAAAAACTCAATAAGGTTTGTGAGGCACGACCTACCCTTCACAAAACCGTGCTGACTATCGCTAATGAACTTATTCTTTTCAAGATGATTATAAATCCTGTCTCTTATAACCTTTTCCAACATTTTACCCACAACCGAAGTAAGGCGCACAGGTCTATAATTACCAGGGCTGTCTCTACTCCCCTTCTTGAACAAGGGGACAACATTTGCTATCCTCCAGTCTTCTGGCACTATTCCTGTCGACAATGACGACATAAAGATCAAGGACAAAGGCTCTGCAATCTCCTCCCTGGCTTCCCAGAGAATCCTAGGATAAATCCCATCTGGCCCAGGGGACTTATCTATTTTCACACTTTCCAAAATTGCTAACACCTCCTCCTTGTGAACCTCAATCCCATCTAGCCTAGTAGTCTGTATCTCAGTATTCTCCTCGACAACATTTTCTTTCTCTACTGTAAATACTGACGAAAAATATTCATTTAACGCTTCCCCTATCTCCTCTGATTCCACACACAACTTCCCACTACTATCCTTGATTGGCCCTAATCTAACTCTAGTCATTCTTTTATTCCTGATATACCTATAGAAAGCCTTAGGGTTTTCCTTGATCCTATCCACCAATGACTTCTCGTGTCCTCTCCTCGCTCTTCTTAGCTCTCCCTTTAGATCCTTCCTGGCTAGCTTGTAACTCTCAAGCGCCCTAACTGAGCCTTCACGTCTCATCCTAACATAAGCCGCCTTCTTTTTCTTGACAAGTGCTTCAACTTCTTTAGTAAACCATGGCTCCCTCGCTCGACAACTTCCTCCCTGCCTGACAGGTACATAGTTATCAAGGACACGCAGTAGCTGCTCCTTGAATAAGCTCCACATTTCGATTGTGCCCATCCCTGCAGTTTCCTTCCCCATCCTACGCATCCTAAATCTTGCCTAATCGCATCATAATTTCCTTTCCCCCAGCTATAATTCTTGCCCTGCGGTATATACCTGTCCCTGCCCATTGCTAAGGTAAACCTAACCGAATTGTGATCACTATCACCAAAGTGTTCACCTACATCTAAATCTAACACCTGGCCGGGTTCATTACCCAGTACCAAATCCAATGTGGCATCGCCCCTGGTTGGCCTGTCTACATACTGTGTCAGAAAACCCTCCTGCACACACTGGACAAAAACTGACCCATCTAAAGTACTCGAACTATAGTATTTCCAGTCAATATTTTGAAAGTTAAAGTCCCCCATAACAACTACCCTGTTACTCTCGCTCCTGTCGAGAATCATCTTCGCTATCCTTTCCTCTACATCTCTGGAACGATTCGGAGGTCTATAGAAAACTCCCAACAGGGTGACCTCTCCTCTCCTGTTTCTAACCTCGGCCCATACTACCTCAGTAGACGAGTCCTCAAACGTCCTTTCTGCCGCCGTAATACTCTCCTTGATTAACAATGCCACACCCCACCCTCTTTTACCATCTTCTCTGTTCTTACTGAAACATCTAAATCCCAGAACCTGCAACATCCATTCCTGTCCCTGCTCTACCCATGTCTCCGAAATGGCCACAACATCGAGATCCCAGGTACCAACCCATGCTGCAAGCTCACCCACCTTATTCCGGATGCTCCTGGCGTTGAAGTAGACACACTTTAAACCAAGTTCTTGCTTGCCAGTGCCCTCTTGCGTCCTTGTAACCTTATCCCTGACCTCACTACTCTCAACATCCTGTACACTGGAACTACAACTTAGGTTCCCATTCCCCTGCTGAATTAGTTTAAACCCCCCCGAAGAGCACTAACAAATCTCCCCCCCAGGATATTGGTACCCCTCTGGTTCAGGTGAAGACCATCCTGTTTGTAGAGGTCCCACCTACCCCAGAAAGAGCCCCAATTATCCAGGAAACCAAAACCCTCCCTCCTACACCATCCCTGCAGCCACGTGTTCAACTCCTCTCTCTCCCTATTCCTCGCTTCGCTAGCACGTGGCACGAGCAACAACCCAGAGATAACAACTCTGTTTGTTCTCGCTCTAAGCTTCCACCCTAGCTCCCTGAATTTCTGCCTTAAATCCCCATCTCTCTTCCTACCTATGCGTCAGCAGACATGTTTCAGAGACACTTGATTACTGAACATGAGAGTCAATACATGTGTAAATATTGTTCACAACTATGCTATTTTATTATGTACATAGCTTATAATTTATGACATTTTCATTTGAGGAAAGGGGGATGCTGTGATATTGCTTTAACTGTTGAATATGTAAATAGTTCAGCATACATCATCACAGGAAGTGATGTAAACCAACATGTGATATAGTAGTTGGAGCAGTGTTAGTCAACAGTAAGCATGTGTATCCTAGAGCTGTTCTGTAAGTCTGTTATTTTGTTATAAAGAACCCTTCATTCAACTTACCATTCGGCCTCAGATTGGTAAGTTTGTGTTGAGAAATCAATGACACAGCAGGGGTCACTGGACAGCAACGAGTGGGAACACTGGCTCATTCTCATATCCTAATCCAATGCTCTGGCTAAGATGAACTGGCATGGTGTCGGGAAGAAATTGGCACCATTCTGTCAACCTTCCCACCTCCCAGCTCATCCCCAAAGAGCCCGAAAAATTCCGGTCAAGAGCTTCAATGTTGCAACATCAGTAAACTTTATCTCATCCAAAATTCTGCTGCACACATTCTATACCTCACTAAGTCCTGCTCACCCATCTTCCCTGTCTTCACAGGGTCTAAATGGGCACCCATTTCCCCAATGCCAGCACTTAAAAAAAAAAAATCTCCTCTGTACTTTTAAATCCCTTCATGGCTTCACCTCTTCCTTCAGCCCTTTAAACCCCTCCTTCCCCAAACCTTTTGCTCCTTGAACTCTGGTGGTTTCTCCAGCATTGGCTACTGTGCTTTGCTGGATTCCTTCCCAAAACGCTTCTTTCTCTCCTCCTTTTATGTTTCCTTTAAAATCCACCTCTTTGACCAAGCTTTTGGTACACCTCCTGATATCTTCTCCTTTAGCTCATCATTTTTTTGGATTTTTCTTGAGTGCCATGGGACTACTTCTCTGTTAAAGGTGCTATGTAACTGCAAGCTGTTGTTTTTTTAACACTATTCCAGGAGAGGCTAGTAGACAGTAATTATGCAATAGGATCTGTAGGGTGACTTCATTTAAAAAAATATGTTCCTCTTCTCTGCCTCCACCTAATTCACTCAATCGTGTTACAGAAGAAACTCGCGCACAACACAAGAAAAAGGTGCACTTACATTATGTTCAATTACTGCTTTGTGTTATGTAGACGTGCACAGGTGAAGGCTAACCATTGAAGGATGTTTCCTATGTGGTATCAAATAGCTGATGGAATACATCTGCTGGTTTTATTTTTTAAAGTGGAGGAAGAGGTTTTAAGGTTCTGCATGCAATTAATTGCTGTTGGGGCAGATATTGTAAGAGCCTGAATTCGTGACCACCATAGCCACAGGTCATTGTGAAGGGTGACTTGTGCTACAATAATTTTAGATGATGAACAGTGTTGGCCCCCATAGCATCCAAGGAAGAACAGAGAAATTGGTCGGTGTGTTACCTTGTCTGCTCTTATCAGGTCATTGAACTGTACTTACTGGTCTGCAATCTAGGATGAAAGAGGTGGTGTAAAATATATATTATAAATGAGAGTTTTGTATAAAAAGTTTGAAATTTGCTCCTGACAGGGTGGAGTAAATGGCAAAAGTAGAATACTGTTGATGCTGGAAAACTGAAATTAAAGCAGAAAATGCTGGAAATACTCAGCAAGTCAGGCAGCATCTGTGGAGAGAGAAACAAAGTTATCTTTTAGGGTCAAAGACGTTTCATCAGACCTGGAAGAAGCTTCTAAGTACGTGCAGAGCGAGGGAAATAACAGGGATTGATGGAAGGAAAGAACATCTGTGATAAGGTGGAGGGCAGGAGAGATTAAATGACCAAAGATATGAAGGTGCAAGGCAAAAGGTGGTGGTGGTAATGGGACATGAAGAAGCAAAAGATGGGTCCGTAGGAGGTGTGAATGGTTACAGCAGAACCCATTAACAGCATGGGCTGTACAAGAAAATGGGAATGATGGTTATGATCTAAAGTTGTTGAAATCAATGTCGAGTGTCTACTAAAGATGAGGTGCTGTTCCTTGAACTTGCATATAGCTTCATTGGAACAGCATAGGAGGTGAGGACAAAGAACCACTTTAATTCTCCATCCCAGCATTTACTGTTTGGGTTCATTAGGTTTCCACATAAAGACTGGTCACTTGGGTGAGTTGTAGGAGGCCTGCTATCATTAACGGAGCCCAAGAGTTAGTGTCCTCAAGAGAGAAAAGTATTGGGTTGTGGGGGCGGGCGGTGGTTGGGGAACGGAGAAAAATGCAGGACTTGAAAACCACATGGGAGTAAAGCTGATCAGGCTGTAAAGTACAGGAAACTGTTTAATCGATTTGCATTATCAGAGAGCCAATTTGAAAAAGACTATTAAGTTCTGGAGTCTTCAATTGTTTTTTGTCGCTCCATTGAACTGGCATCTTGCTCGTCTCCGGTTCCCTTAGGGCCAACAGGCTGGAGCAATGGGAAATCTGTCATTTGATGCCAACCAGCTGGTTCTGTTCTTTTCACAAATCCAGGCTTCCAAGCACTGTCCACAACTTGCACCCCCCCCCCCCATCCCCCACTACCAAGAAACTCCCCTTTTATGATCTTTGAGGTACAGAACCAGCGTTACTGGATCAGGCCCCATTGCCCTGCCCTACTAGTACTAGATTACCAGAGAACGATGACAGATATGCCACTGGCCTAAAGTAATTTGGAGCTACTGTGTGGTGTGAAACTGAAACACATAGGCAAGTCTCGGGTTCAATTACTGGCTTGCTCTGTGTTCTCTGATCTCAGCATAGATGCAGACAGTGACACTGCAATTGAGCTCCATGTCCCAAATATTAGGAAGGGAAAAAATTTAGGCCAGGCTGCCTATTTCTAATAAGCAAGGTACTAGATGTACCAGGCACCAGCATAAGTCACAAGCTTATTCTTTCTACAGTAGTGCGATTGCTGGTGAAAATGTGTTCTGTCTTCTGGATTCTCACCTACACTACAACAACAACCAGAACTTGTATTTATATTGCACCTTTAACATAATAAAACAATCCCAATGCACTTCACAAGGATGTTATAAGACAAAATATGACACCAAGCCACATAAGGAGACATCAAGGCAGATGAGGTAGGTTTTAAGGAGCATTCTAAAGAAGGAGAGTGAGGTAATGACATAAGAGAAGCTTAGGGAGGAATTCCAGAGCTTAGAGCCCAGGCAACTAAAAGCACAGCCACCAATAGTGGAGCAATTTAAATCGAGGAAGTTCAAGAGGCCAGAATGAGAGGAGTGCGTATATCTTGGAAGATCGTGGGGCCAGAGGAGATTACAGAGATAGGGAGGTGCAAGGCCATGGAGGGACTTGAAAACTAGGGTGAGAATTTTCAAATCGAGGCATTGCTTGACCAGAAGCCAATGTAGGTCAGTGAGTACAGGGGTGATGGATGAATGGAATTTAGTTCAAGTTAGGACATGGACAGTGGTGTTTTGGATAACATAAAGTTTACGGAGGGTAGAACATAGGAGGCCAGCCAGGAATGTATTACAATAATCAAAGGCATGGCTAAAAATTTCAGCAGCAGATGAGCTAAGGGCAGTGTCAGGCAATGTTGCATAGCAGGAAATAGGCGGTCTTAGTGCTGGTGCGTATACGAGGTTGGAAGCTCATCTCAGAGTCAAATATGGTACCAAGTTTGTAAACAGTCTAATCAGCCTCAGGAAGAGGATACAGTCGGTGTATCGGGAGCAGGGTTTGTGGTGGGGTCTGAAGACAATCGTTTTGGTCTTCCCAAAATTTAATTAGAAGAAATTACTAGTGTGGACCCTGCGCTATTTTCTGGAATCAGCTTAGTTGGAGGAGTGTGGGTGAGCTCCTCGTGTTGACAAAGCCTGACACAGGGTGCTTGCCCATTTGGAGGTGGGAAATGCCTGCTGCAGCTTACAGGACGCATCATCAAAAGACTTTCTACCTCAAGCCTTTGGTGCGTACTCTGCCGGAATAAATGTAAGGTAGTGAGGGATGTTGATTGCTGCTCCCGACCTCAACTGTCAGATCAGAGTGCAGTCAGACTATTTGAATACCTTCTGTGAGCACATCTTGGGCGGGAAAGAAAATGTTGTTCCAAATGGCTGCTTAAAGGCAGGGCAGGCGGGGGGTCTGATGGCAGGCCCTTCAGAAGTGCAAATTATGTTGCTAATTGGCCCACTTTATAAAGGAACTGGTATTCAGAGTGCTACAAGACCATGCCTGGACCTCTAGGTGTGCCGTGAACATTTCTGGCATAGGAATACCCTTCCCCCACTTCCTTTGATGTCCAGGGAGCGTAGGGAGTGTTTGGGGTGGACATGATTCTGCCTGTCCCAGCACCCCGTGCAAATGTGTAACCACAAGACGTCGGGGTGGAGACCTGACGTGCATTTCTTTCAATCGGCCCGAGAATTTTCAGGCCCCAGCTGGTTAGTCCATTGGAAAATGTCAGGTCTGTTGCAGGGCACAGTTCTCCTTGGTTTTTGGAGGAAGTGCTGTTGTGCCAAGAAAAGCAGAAGAGGAAGGCCCTATTTGCAGCTGAGCAGCACAGATTCACAAAGACTTTTCTCAGGCACAGAGAAAGGAGGTAGTCGGGGCAAAAGGTGCCAAATATGTGGCAAATTAGTGGTGCTCAAAGGTTAATGACATAAACACATCAGGCAAGGCAAAAGGGGCTAACTACACACTCCAAGGTTTTCAGCTACTACAACAACCTGCCCCTCATTGTATTAAAGTGGTCATGCAGCAGCACAAGAGGTGCAATCTGAAGCAGATCTGTCTGAGGTGTTCCTTGTCTCATGATAGGCAAAATATCAGTCCCAAGAGGCTCATATTATGATACAGCATCCAGCCACCTCAAGCACTCCTGCCAATGGAAAACACCTAGCAGGAGTATTATATTATATTCGTATGTCATCTCTGGCTCAAAATCCTGGAATTCGCTACCTTACAGCACTGTAGTGCACCTTTGGTGCAAGAACTACAGCAGTTCAAAAAGGTGGCTCACCATCACATTCTCCAGGGTATCAAGGGTTGGGGGATAAATGGCATCTACCAGCAATGCCCTGAGAATGAATATTTGTTAAAAAGTAGCATGAACGGAGAGTCACAGAATTGTTGCAGCACAAAAGGAGACCAATCGGCCCGTCGTGTCTGCGCTGGCTCTCCGAAAGAGCAGTTTAGTTAGTGTCGCTCCCCTGCCCTCTCCCCGTAGCCCTGCACAATCTTCCTTTTCGGATAACAAACCAATTCCCTCTTGAATGCCTCAATTAAACCTGCCTCCACCACACTCTCAGGCAGTGCATTCCAGATCCTGACCACTCACTGTGAAAAAGTTTTTCCTCATGTCGCTATTACTTCTTTTGCCAATTACATTAAATCTGTGGACTCTTAGGAACATAGGAACAGGAGTAGGCCATTTGGCCCTTTGAGCCTGCATTCGGTAAGATCATGGCTGATCTGACTGTGGTCTCAATTCCACTTTCCTCTGACCCCCATAACGCTTGACTCCCTTGCCTACTAAAAATCTATCTAACTCAGCCTTGAATAAATTCAATGACCCAGCCTCCACTGCTTTCTGGGGAAGAGAATTCCACAGACTAATGACCCTCTGAGAGAAAAAATTTCCCTTCATCTCTGTCTTAAAAAGGACACCTCTTATTTTTAAACTGTGTCCCCTAGTTCTAGTCTCCCCCACAAGAGGAAACATCTTCCAGGTATCCACCCTATCAAGTCCCCTCAGAATCTTCTATGTTTCAATAGGATCGCCTCTTAATCTTCTAAACTCCAATGGGTAAAGGCCCAACCTGTTCAAACTTTCTTCATAAGTCCTTCATCCCAAGAATGAGTTGAGTGAACCTACTGTTTATAATGCAATTATATCCTTTTTCAAATAAGGAGGTCAAAACTGTACAGCGTACTCCAGATGTGGTCCCACCAAGGCCCTGTACAGCTGCATTAAAACTTCCCTACTTTTATATTCCATTCCCCTTGCAATTAATGCCAACATTCCATTTGCCTTCCTCATCACTTGCTGTACCTGCATACGGACTTTTTATGATTCATGTACCAGGACACCCAGACCCCTCTGTACCACTTAGTTCTGCAATCTCTCTCTATTTAAATAGTATACTGCTTTTCTATTTTTCCTGCCAAAGTGGACCAGTTCACAATTTACCACTTGTTCTCGATCCCTCCACCAGTTTTTCCCCATCTACCCTGTCCAGATCCCTCATGTTTTTAAACACCTCTATCAAATCTCCTCTCAACCTTCTCTTCTCCAAAGAAAACAGTCCCAACTTCATCAATCTATCCACGTAACTTAAGTTCCTCATCCCTGGAACCATTCTTGTGAACCTTTTCTGCACTCTCTCCAATGCCTTCACATCATTCCTAAAGTGTGACACGCAGAACTGGACACAATACTCCAGTTGAAGCCGAACTAGTGTTCTACACAAGTTTAACACGTCAGTTGTTTTCCTTGAAAAATAGTGTGCAGTAGTGGAAGGATTCGAAGTCAGACCGTGACATTGTCCACCAGAAGCATCAGACAGCATAATAGTCAAATTTTGAAGGTATATATTAGATGCATTGATCAGTCTGGGAGTATTCTGCAATATAGCCTGGCTAGGGCCTCAAATAACATGGTGGCATGTTCTTGTCTTGCAAACAGGAGTCATCATAAGACCCCAGAGGAGGAAGGTATCAAATGGTATCAGGAGATCACCCAGAGGAGCAGCAGCAGCAACAACAGCAAATGTGTGTGAAGGACAATCTGTTGCTTGCTGCAAAAGACATTTCTGTCAATCTGATACAAGAGACCTTCCCTTAACTACATCAGACCCTGCAGGGTGCATTCTGCATTCCAATAATAATTAAGCCATCATCTACAGGCGCTTTTCTGTTGCATCAACTCACATGACAGGAGTGAGCCTTTGGCTTTGTGGCAGGGTTTGAAACCTGCTCCATGCAGTCCCACGGGTGGAAACTGGAACCGCAACTCTGAATTCTGTGTTGACATTCAGTGAGCTATTCAAGTCCAGTGGGTGTAGGTGCTCCCTACACCATCTATATTATCGTACAATTTTTTTTTCCAAAATATACTTTATTCATAAAAATCTGTGAAAAAAAAATTACCAAACCGTTTCAAACAGCACCAAGTCAAAAAAATACAAATCGTGCAAGGGTGATCAGTTTCCTTCAATACAATCATGAGTTGCCTCACAACCCTTCCATTTCATTTGTCATACCATATACATTTTTACATTTTACAGCAAACGGAAATTTTCCTGATACAGTTCGAGGGGTTTCCCATGGGTCCAGCCCCTCCGTTCACCTTGGTGGGGTGACCTTACACAGTGGTCTTTCCCCATTGAGCCTTTGCTGCGGCTCCCCCGAGCTTTAGTGTGTCCCTCAGCACGTAGTCCTGGACCTTGGAATGTGCCAGTCTGCAACACTCTGTCACGGACAACTCTTTGCGCTGGAAGACCAGCAAGTTTCAGGCAGACCAAAAGGTGTCTCTCACCGAATTGATAGTCCTCCAGCAGCCGTTGATGTTTATCTCTGTGTGCGTCCCTGGGAACAGCCCGTAGAGCATAGACTCCTGTGTTACAGAGCTGCTTGGGATGAACCTCGACAAAAACCACTGCATCTCTTTCCACACCTGCTTTGCAAAGACACATTCCAGAAGGAGGTGGGCAACCGTCTCTTCCCCACCACAGCCACCGCGAGGGCATTGTGCGGAGGGGGTGAGACTTTGGGCGTGCAGGAAGGATCTGACGGGGAGGGCTCTTCTCACCACCAGCCAAGCTACATCTTGGTGCTTGTTTGAAAGTTCTGGTGATAAGACATTCCGCCAAATGACTTTGGCGGTCTGCTCGGGGAACCATCCGAAAGGATCCACCATCTCCTTTTCCCATAGGGCCTTGAGGATGTTCCGTGCAGACCACTGCCTGATGGATCGGTGGGCAAAGGTGTTTTTCCGCAGAAATTGCTCCATGAAGGATAGGTGGTACGGCACAGTCCAACTGGATGGAGCGTTCCGCGACAATGTGACCAGGCCCATCCTTCGCAACACCGGGGACAGATAGAACTTCAGCACGTAGTGACACTTGGAGTTTGCGTACTGGAGGTCTACACACAGCTTGATGCAGCTGCACACGAAGGTGGTCATCAGGATGAGGGCCACGTTGGGTACATTTTTCCCACACTTATCCAGAGGCTGGAACATCATGTCCCTCCGACCCGGTCCATTTTGGATCCCCAGATGAAGCGTAAAATGGCTCGGGTGACCGCCACAGCGCAGGAGTGGGGTATGGGCCAGACCTGCGCCACGTACAGCATCAACGTGAGCGCCTCGCACCTGATGACCAGGTTCTTACCCACAATGGATAGAGATCACTGCCCCCACATGCTCAACTTGTGTTGTACCCTGGCTACTTGATCCTCCCAGGTTTTGGTGCACGCCCCGGCCCTTCCGAACCATATCCCCAGCACCTTCAGGTAGTCTGACCTGACGGTGAAGGGGACAAAGGATCGGTCAGCCCAGTTCCCAAAGAACATGGCCTCGCTCTTGCCGTGGATAACTTTGGCTCCTGAGGCCAGTTCGAACTGGTCACAGATGCTCATCAGTCTGCGCACAGACAGTGGATCCAAGCAGAAGACAGCGACGTCATCCATATACAGGGAGGTTTTAACCTGAGTGCCTCCACTGCCTGAGATTGTCACCCCTCTTATGCTCGCATCCTTCCTAATAGACTCAGCAAAGGATTCAATACAGCAAACAAACAAGACAGGGGAGAGAGGACAGCCCTGTCTGACTCCAGATTGGATCGGGAAACTTTCTGATTCCCACCCGTTGATTGAGACTGCGCTACTGATGTTTGTGGAGAGCAGTTTGATCCAATTGCAGATTCCCTCCCCAAACCCCATTTTGGAAAGCACATCCATTATGTAGGTGTGCGATATCCTGTCAAAAGCCTTCTCCTGGTCCAGGCTTATGAGGCAGGTGTCCACCCTCCTGTCCCGTACATAGGCGATCGTATCCTTGAGTAGCGCTAGACTATCAGAGATCTTCCTGCCGGGTACAGTACAGGTCTGATCAGGGTGGATCACCAGCTCCAGAGCAGACTTGACTCGACTGGCTATGACTTTGGACAGAATCATGTAGTCAACATTAAGCAGTGAGATGGGCCGCCAATTTCTGATTTCTGCCCTCTCCCCCTTCCGCTTGTAGATGAGGGTGATGATGCCTTTCCTCATGGATTCTGACATGCTGCCGGCCAGGAGCATACTCGTACACTTCCAGCAGGTCCGGGCCAATCCAGTCCCACAGGGCTGGATACAACTCAACCGGTAAGCCATCGCTTCCGGGAGTCTTACTCGTCTTGAAGGATTCGATGGCCTTTGTCAGCTCGTCCAGAGTTAGCGACTTGTCCAGTCTCTCCCTCATGCTGTCATCTAACACCTCTGTGATAGATGACAGGAAGGACTGGGAGGCTCTGCTGTCTGTGGGCTTCGCGTCATACAGCCCAGCATAAGAGGATTTGCTGATCCTTAGGATGTCAGACTGCAAAAACGTTACCGAGCCATCCTCTTCCTTAAGGCTGCTGATAATAGAGCTCTCTGTGTGTACCTTTTGGAAGAAGTAACATGAGCACGTCTCATCCTGCTCAATGGAGCGGACTGTGGACCGGAAGATGATCTTGGAGGCATCCGTGGCAAACAGCGAGGCCTGCTGGGTCTTCACCTCTTGGAGGTCCTCCTTGACCTCGACCCCTATCAACTGCAGCCGGAGCAGATTTTGCATACTTTTCTGGAGTCGGGACATTTCCCTCTGTCTCTGTCTCGCCCTCTGAACACCTTTGAGGATAAAGAACCTCTTGATCTCCTTGATCGCTTCCCACCAGTGAACTGGAGACTCAAAGAGGGGTTTCACGGTCCTCCAACCTTTGTAATCCCCTTTGAATTCCTCAACGTTCTCTGGGGTTAGCAGTGCAGCATTGAGCTTCTATGTCCCCCTGCCAACCCGCTGGTCGTCCTGTAAGTGACAGTCAGCCAGTAAGAGGCAGTGGTCAGAGAAGAACACTGGCTTGACGTCTGTGGATCCGACCGTGACAGCACGGGACACAAACAGGAAGTCAATCCTGGAATGGGCAGACCCGGCCGATCTTGACCATGTGTATCTGCGCTGCGCTCTGTCTGCAGGTTTGCTGAAGACGTCGTGCAGTTTGGCATCTTTCATTGTTTCTATTAGGAATCTGGACGTAGCGTCCAGTTTGCTGTCGTCTCTGCCGGATCGTCCAGCCGCATCGATGATGCAGTTGAAGTCACCGCCTAGGATGACCGGCCGGGACGTCGCCAGCAGCAGAGGGAGCTGCTGGAAGACGGTCAGCCGCTCGCTGCGTTGTACCGGGGCGTACACGTTGATCAACCGGAGCGGAGCGTTGTTGTACATTACATCGGCTATGAGGAGGCGACCGCCCACCACCACCTTAACTTCGGAGATGGTGAAGTTACCTCCCCGCAGCAGAATACCCAGGCCGGAGTAACGGCAATCATTAGCCCCTGATCAGATCAATGGCCCGTGGGACCACCATCGCAACCACTGCCTGTAGGTGCTGAGGTGTGGTATTCCACACTCCTGCAGAAACAGTAGGTCGGCTTTGACCTTGGCGTGGTAGTCCAAGGTTGAAACACATCACGTAGTGGATTTAATGCTACGCACATTAATTGAAGCAATCCTTACACCCATTTTTTAAAAAGTTAGTTGTTGCTTCCCATACCATTTGTCCTTGCTAGTCCCAGTCCTTCGGGATGTTCCTGCAAACCCATAGTGTGCACAAGCTGTTTCACGTTCGTTGGGCTCAGAAACCCCTCCTGGTTTTTCATGCAGGGTTTGTTCGGCTGGGGTGACATCGGGGGGGTCTTGTAGGCAGCAAGGATTCAGTTGTCCTCTGCTGTTCCCCTCTGTTCCTCCTCGAAAACAATACTCAAAGTGTGTGTTCTGTAATGCCTTAATCTTGCTGGAATACTGGTAAAATGTACCAACGAATTAGGAGCAGGAGTAGGCCACTCGGCCCTTTCAGCCTGCTCCGCCTTTCAATACGTTCATGGCTGAACCGATTACTCCACATTTCCATCTATCCCTGATAACCTTCCACCCCTTGCTTATCAAGAATCTATCTATCTCTGCCTTAAAAATATTCAAAGACTCTGCTTCCACCGCCTTTTGAGGAAGATAATTCCAAAGACTCTCGACCCTCAGAGAAAAAGTTTCTCCATCTCTGTATTAAATGGGAGACCCTTTATTTTTAAACAGTGACCCCTAGTTCTAGATTCTCCCACAAGAGCAAACATCCTTTCCACATGCACCCTGTCGACACCTCAGGATCTTATATGTTTCAATCAAGTTACCTCTTATTCTTCTATATTCCAGCGGATACAAGCCTAGCCTGTCCAATCTTTCCTCATACGACAGCCTGCCCATTCCAGGTATTAGTCTAGTAAACTTTCTCTGTACGGCCTCCAACGCATTTACATCCTTTCTTAAATAAGGAGACCAGTACTGTACACAGTACTCCAGATGTAGTCTCACCAATGCCCTGTATAGCTGAAGCATAACCTCCCTACTTTTGTATTCAATTCCCCTCGCGATAAACGATAACATTCTATTACCTTTCCTAATTACGTGCTGTACCTGCATACTAATCTTTTGCGATTCATGCACTAGGATCCCTCTGCATCTCAGAGCTCTGCAATCTCTCACCATTTAGATAATATGCTTCTTTTTTATTCTTCCTGCCAAAGTGGACAATTTCACACTTTTCCACATTATATTCCATATACCAGGTCTTTGCCCACTCACTTAACCTATCTATATCCCTTTGCTACCTCCTTATGTCCTTTCCTACCTATCTTTGTGTCATCAGCAAATTTAACAACCATACCTTCGGTCCCTTGATCTAAGTCATTTGTATAAATTGTAAAAAGTTGAGGCCTCAGCACAGATCCCTGTGGCACACCACTTGTTACATCTTGTCAACCAAAAAATTACCCATTTATACCTGCTCTCTACTTCCTGTTAGCTAACCAATCTTCCATGCCAATATGTTACCCCCTACACCATGAGCTTCAATTTTCTGCAAAAAGCTTTGATGTTGCACATTATCAAATACCTTCTGGAAATCTAAGTACAATACATCCACCAGTTCCCCTTTATCCACAACACATGTAACTCCCTCAAAGAACTCCAATAAATTGGTTAAACATGATTTCCCTTTCACAAAACCATGCTGACTCTGCCTGATTACCTTGAATTTTTTAAATGCCCTGCTATAACATCTTTAATAATAGCTTCTAACATTTTCCCAAAGACAGATGTTAAGCTAACTGGCCTGTAGTTTCCTGCTTTTTGTCTCCCTCCCTTTTTGAATAAAGGAGTTACATTCACTATTTTCCAATCTAATGGAACCTTCCCCGAATCTAGGAAATTTTGGAAAATTAAAACTAACGCATCAACTATCTCACTAGCTACTTCTTTTAACACCCTAGGATGAAGTCCATTAGGACCCGGGGACTTGTCAGCCGCAGCTCCAACAATTTGTTCAGTACCACTTCCCTAGTGATTGTAATTTTCTTGAGTTCCTTCCTCCCTTCCATTTCCTGACTTACACTTGTATCCTCAATAGTGAAGACCGATGCAAAATATCTGTTCAATTCATCTGCCATCTCCTTATTATCCATTACTAATTCCCCAGATTCTCTTTTTATAGGACCAATGCTCACTTTGTTAACTTTTCTTTTTAAAATATCTATAGAAACTCTTACTATCTGTCTTTATATTTCTAGCTAGCTGAAACCAGCCATGGCTATAGAGGGGAAGCTTGACCTTACACGAGTGACCTAAAGAATTGTCTTTCTGGGTTAAAGGGTGCACTGCCTTAAAACAAATATATTATGGGAACTGCCAGGAAAGTGAGCATTCACTTGTGCAATGGATTGCTACTAATCCCAAATGAACTGTCATTGAAAGACTGGGGTTCTATCCTGTTGTGGTAGATGGTGGCATTAATCAAAGTCACATATAGAATCCCTGATTCCCTGGAGTGTGGGAAAATCCTGCCACTGTGTAAAATTGCAAAGGTCAGTTATGCTGCTGCTGGTGTCCATGGGGAAGTTTATAAACTGGCTTGAACTACCAAACAATGCAACTATGACTTACTTAATGCACTTGTGCACAACTGATTGGCTAATGTTAATGATGTCCCCAGTTGCAGCCTGGAATTATCCTGTAGCATAAATATTCAGGGTGGTTGTGACAGTCACTGGCAGTGCGGTGCTTGTGGTGAAAGTGAGCTGTAGATCAAGTTGCAGTATGTGGCTTAGATCAAAGATGGTTCCTTTGTGAAGTGCAGACACTGCAGGCATTGCTCCTAGGTCCAGTCTGGAGGTATGTGCGCTTTACTCTGCGTTTTCTGATGTGCGAGTACCGTGTGTCTCCTGTGCTGCCTGACCTCTGTTGCTCCTGTTCTTCCTTCAAAAAACAAAGTTATGAAGGTATTTCCAATTGGAAACCAACTGAGTGCTTTTTAGTTGGGAGAGGAGGAAATGAGAGTCTCACAGTAAAATCCACAGAGGCAGATGGTCAAGCAATTATTAGCGATGCCAAATAAATTCTGTACATAGCTGTTGTGCCCTTTAAATCAACCTCCACCTTTGTTTATATTAACTAGCAATGCTATTTATGTGAGCACTGTTAATTGCTCATTGTGAATGTGGAAAAGAGTAATGTGATATATACCATTTCACATCATTTCTGCCTCATTAAAATATACCAGCCCATTTTAAGGTATTATCCAGAAATAAGGGTGGAAAATTGGATGGGTGCAATAATGGGCAAAAATCCTGGAGAATGGATCTCTATCCCATTTTCTATCCCTGCTGGTGACAAAACTGTTTGGAAATTGGAATGCTGTCTCCATGAGAACAGGGAAGAAAAATAGGGAAAAATTGATATTTTGGTAACTCAAAATCAATATCTTAGGAATATGGTTCCTTCTGATATCACAATGCTGCACTAATGGGGAATTTTTCAGCATCACAGTTTATTCAGCACAGAGAAAAATGACTGCCATAGAATTGCTGGCACTCTTACGAGTTAAGCTAATGATACCACCATAATCAAAAATATTAACAGTCCACATCCTTCCTTGTCAAAATTCATTTGCTTCCTGTGCCCCAGTGAATTGATTTTAATGTTTGTTTCCCGGCTTTCAAACCCTACTATGGCCTTTCCCGCATTTCCCTCACTATCTCTTACAGCCATAAGTGCCCGTGAACTGCTCTATTCCTATGACATGGGCCTACTCCTCATTTCCCTATCACATCATTGGAAGCTGCTCTTTCAGTCACTGTGGGCTGGCCCTTTGGAATATCCTCTAAAAACCCTTCTGCCATCTCCCTTCCCTCCATGCTTTCAAAAGCCACCTAAAGACTCTGCTTTACTAATGAACTTGCACTGCCCACTCCCCATTTCTTCTTCCTGCTCAGTATTCACTTTCTTTCTATTGCCTGTGAAGTGCTTTCAGATGCATTTGCATATGTGAAGAGCCAAAGGAATGTATGTTGTTTTTGTAGGGCAAAAGCCAGGAAATTCCTTTCTGTTGGTAGGAGAGTAAAAATCAATCACCCTGCATTTAGTTTAGTTTAGAGATACAGCACTGAAACAGGCCCTTCGGCCCACCGAGTCTGTGCCGACCATCAACCACCCATTTATACTAATCCTACACTAATCCCATAGTGCCCTCCCCCAGCCACACCTGCTCTTTGTTTTCTCAATGAAATTGATCCGGATGAAACTGACGAGAACAGCTGCCGATACTTTAATCTCCGATCCTGCTGTCTTCACAGTCCAGAGTGTCTGCAGCCACGGCATGCGGTAAGTCCATTGAGGTGAAGAAGGAGCTGCGGGACCCGAGAGAAGTCCTGTGAAAAGGTGCCCCGAACACCCAAAACATCCACGAACGGCCCCCCCGGCCGCAACTTCAAAGCGCCCGCGGGAGATGGCTCGGAGAGCATCTGCAGCGCACTGTCGGCAATGCTGCATGCCTTTACTTAAACCACTGCAAAAAAAAAAACCCTTAGCAAATGTAATCACGTCTAAGTCTACCAAATGATGCTTCACCTCCCGAAGGACGTGGATGAGCTTTCCGGACGTCGATGGTGGGCACTGAGGAAATGGCTTATTACCTGCACCAGATTCCACCCCCCCTCCCCCCCCCTTTACCCCCCTTCCACCCCCCCCCCCACCCCCGTCCCCTTCCCTGCTCCACCCTCTCAGCTCACCCCCTCACAACCCCGTCCCAGCCCGCCCCCCCCTCGCACCATCTTCACCCCGCACCCCCTTCCCCTGCACCCCCTCCCTCTACCCCTCCCCCTTGCATCCCCTCCTCCCACCGGCACCATCCTACACCTGTGTAGGGGCCCCAACAACCCCACTGCCTTGTGGGCGTCTCGGGAGAGACCAAGGCTAAGGGAGTAAACCCTAACAGAAAATCCGGAGCGGAACCCCGTAGGCGGTCATGTGTCACCTTTGGCATGTTTCCGGCAGTTCCTGCAGCCATACTGGTGCCAAACGTCGTGTCCTGCACTCCTTTGGACCCCACCAGAAAGGCCGAGAGGGGGGTTTTGACGACTGGGCAACTCTCAACCTCCATAAATTTGCCCAGGCATGCGCCATGGAGAGGTCACTCCATAGTTGCCTCACAGCGACTGAAACAACACGGAAGGCAGCAGTTACGGGTTATAAGTCCAGATAAATTGGCGTAGAAACTGGGCGCCACGGGTTGCCTTTGTCGGTGGGAGAGGTCATTGCACCTCACTGGACAGCTACCGCCCGCCTCAAACCGGGCAGCCCCCGGTCAATAAGGTTCTGTCCCGCCACAGTCTGCCTGCTTCAATGGGTGCTTGGAGCTCAGGGTCATTGCCCGAAAGGTGGACTGACACACCGCACCAAACAACATGAAAAAAGGAAAGAAGGTACCAGCCCTTCGCTTTGCAAGCTGGAACGTCAGAACTATGTGTCCTGGCCTGTCGGAAGACCTTACACAAATCAACGATTCTCGGAAGACCGCCATCATTAACAACGAGCTCAGTAGACTCAATGTGGACATTGCAGCACTTCAGGAGACTCGCCTCCCCGCGAGTGGCTCTCTAGCAGAGCAAGACTACACCTTCTTCTGGCAGGGCAGGGATCCTGAAGAACCAAGACAGCATGGAGTGGGCTTCGCCATCAGAAACTCCTTGCTCAGCATGATAGAGCCTCCCTCAAATGGCTCGGAACGCATACTGTCCATCCGACTGCTCACCACCTCTGGTCCAGTACACCTACTCAGCATCTATGCTCCAACACTCTGTTCCGCACCTGAAGCTAAAGACCAGTTCTATGAACAACTCCATAACATCATTAGCAGCATCCCCAACACCGAACACCTATTCCTGCTGGGGGACTTTAATGCCAGGGTTGGGGCCGACCATGACTCATGGCCCTCCTGCCTTGGGCGCTATGGCGTTGGAAGGATGAATGAGAACGGGCAGAGACTGCTTGAGTTGTGTACCTATCATAACCTCTGCATCACCAACTCGTTCTTTCACACTAAACCCTGTCACCAGGTTTCATGGAGGCACCCAAGATCACGTCGTTGGCACCAGCTAGACCTCATTGTCACAAGGCGAGCCGCCTTAAACAGTGTTCAAATCACACGCAGCTTCCACAGTGCGGACTGCGACACCGACCACTCCCTGGTGTGCAGCAAGGTTAGACTCAGACCAAAGAAGTTGCATCATTCCAAGCAGAAGGGCCACCCGCGCATCAACACGAGCAGAATTTCTCACCCACAGCTGTTACAAAAATTTCTAAATTCACTTGTAACAGCCCTTCAAAACACTCCCACAGGGGATGCTGAGACCAAGTGGGCCCACATCAGAGACGCCATCTATGAGTCAGCTTTGACCACCTACGGCAAAAGTGCGAAGAGAAATGCAGACTGGTTTCAATCTCATAATGAAGAGCTGGAACCTGTCATAGCCGCTAAGCGCATTGCACTTTTGAACTACAAGAAAGCCCCCAGCGATTTAACATCCGCAGCACTTAAAGCAGCCAGAAGTACTGCACAAAGAACAGCTAGGCGTTGCGCAAACGACTACTGGCAACACCTATGCAGTCATATTCAGCTGGCCTCAGACACCGGAAACATCAGAGGAATGTATGATGGCATGAAGAGAGCTCTTGGGCCAACCATCAAGAAGATCACCCCCCTCAAATCTAAATCGGGGGACATAATCACTGACCAACGCAAACAGATGGACCGCTGGGTTGAGCACTACCTAGAACTGTACTCCAGGGAGAATGCTGTCACTGAGACTGCCCTCAATGCAGCCCAGCCTCTACCAGTCATGGATGAGCTGGACATACAGCCAACCAAATCGGAACTCAGTGATGCCATTGATTCCCTAGCCAGCGGAAAAGCCCCTGGGAAGGACAGCATTACCCCTGAAATAATCAAGAGTGCCAAGCCTGCTATACTCTCAGCACTACATGAACTGCTATGCCTGTGCTGGGACGAGGGAGCAGTACCCCAGGACATGCGCGATGCCAACATCATCACCCTCTATAAAAACAAAGGTGACCGCGGTGACTGCAACAACTACCGTGGAATCTCCCTGCTCAGCATAGTGGGGAAAGTCTTTGCTCGAGTCGCTCTGAACAGGCTCCAGAAGCTGGCCGAGCGTGTCTACCCTGAGGCACAGTGTGGCTTTCGTGCAGAGAGATCGACTATTGACATGCTGTTCTCCCTTCGTCAGATACAGGAGAAATGCCGTGAACAACAGATGCCCCTCTACATTGCTTTCATTGATCTCACCAAAGCCTTTGACCTCGTCAGCAGACGTGGTCTCTTCAGACTACTAGAAAAGATCGGATGTCCACCAAAGCTACTAAGTATCATCACCTCATTCCATGACAATATGAAAGGCACAATTCAACATGGTGGCTCCTCATCAGAGCCCTTTCCTATCCTGAGTGGTGTGAAACAGGGCTGTGTTCTCGCACCCACACTTTTTGGGATTTTCTTCTCCCTGCTGCTTTCACATGCGTTCAAATCCTCTGAAGAAGGAATTTTCCTCCACACAAGATCAGGGGGCAGGTTGTTCAACCTTGCCCGTCTAAGAGCGAAGTCCAAAGTACGGAAAGTCCTCATCAGAGAACTCCTCTTTGCTGACGATGCTGCTTTAACATCTCACACTGAAGAATGCCTGCAGAGTCTCATCGACAGGTTTGCGTCTGCCTGCAATGAATTTGGCCTAACCATCAGCCTCAAGAAAACGAACATCATGGGGCAGGATGTCAGAAATGCTCCATCCATCAATATTGGCGACCACGCTCTGGAAGTGGTTCAAGAGTTCACCTACCTAGGCTCAACTATCACCAGTAACCTGTCTCTAGATGCAGAAATCAACAAGCGCATGGGTAAGGCTTCCACTGCTATGTTCAGACTGGCCAAGAGAGTGTGGGAAAATGGCGCACTGACACGGAACACAAAAGTCCGAGTGTATCAGGCCTGTGTCCTCAGTACCTTGCTCTACGGCAGCGAGGCCTGGACAACGTATGCCAGCCAAGAGCGACGTCTCAATTCATTCCATCTTCGCTGCCTTCGGAGAATACTTGGCATCAGGTGGCAGGACTATATCTCCAACACAGAAGTCCTTGAAGCGGCCAACATCCCCAGCTTATACACACTACTGAGTCAGCGGCGCTTGAGATGGCTTGGCCATGTGAGCCGCATGGAAGATGGCAGGATCCCCAAAGACACATTGTACAGCGAGCTCGCCACTGGTATCAGACCCACCGGCCGTCCATGTCTCCGTTATAAAGACGTCTGCAAACGCGACATGAAATCGTGTGACATTGATCACAAGTCGTGGGAGTCAGTTGCCAGCATTCGCCAGAGCTGGCGGGCAGCCATAAAGACAGGGCTAAATTGTGGCGAGTCGAAGAGACTTAGTAGTTGGCAGGAAAAAAGACAGAGGCGCAAGGGGAGAACCAACTGTGCAACAGCCCCAACAAACAAATTTCTCTGCAGCACCTGTGGAAGAGCCTGTCACTCCAGAATTGGCCTTTATGGCCACTCCAGGCGCTGCTTCACAAACCACTGACCACCTCCAGGCGCGTATCCATTGTCTCTCGAGATAAGGAGGCCCAAAAGAACACTAATCCCATATTCCTATCACATCCCCACCTGTCCCTATATTTCCCTACCACCTACCTATAGTTTAGTTTAGTTTAGAGATACAGCACTTAAACAGGCCCTTCGGCCCACCGAGTCTGTGCTGACCATCAACCATCCATTTATACTAATCCTACACTAATCCCGTATTCCTATCACATCCCCACCTATCCCTATATATTTCCCTACCACCTACCTATACTAGGGGCAATTTATAATGGCCAATTAACCTATCAACCTGCAAGTCTTTGGCATGTGGGAGGAAACCGGAGCACCCGGAGGAAACCCACGCAGACACAGGGAGAACTTGCAAACTCCACACAGGCAGTACCCAGAATTGAACCCGGGTCACTGGAGCTGTGAGGCTACGTGCTAACCACTGCGCCACTGTGCCGCCCCTACTAAAGATGCAAAAGTCAAGATCCAATGATATCACCGGCACCACAGTGAAATATTAACATCACAGAAGGGGGAGCCCCACACTGTGGGTGGACATTTTAACTTAACATGGCTTGCCTATTGAATCTGGGCATTCCTATCTTAACGGTCAGGCCTCATTTATTAAACTTCCCAGAGTCCCAATCGACATCTGGCCAGGTTCAGTACCTTGTGTGATCGGCTGGTGGCTAGAGCTAGGGAGGCCCTGTGACTCCTTGAGGGGCTTTGGGGGTGCACTCCTGCTCCTTCTAGCCCACAATAGATTCAAGGAGAAGGAAATTTTCAAACTTTTCATGCTTCTTTTTGCCAGTTGTCTCATGCCACTATGGTTCTGCTGCCAGGCAGCAAACAGTGTGGGGCTCCCCCTTCTGTGATGTTAATATTTCACTGTGGTGCTGGTGATATCATTGGATCTTGACTTTTGCATCTTTAGTAGGCTCCTTGCCTGTTTTTGGTGGGACCCTTATGAAGGACCTGAGTTGCTGACCTTAATATTATGGCGGCCAAGAACACGTGTGTTGGCGGGGGGTTTTGAATTTCAAGCATTTAAACTCTCCTCCAACTGGTTGGTTGGCATGGTGAGAGTGGGTTAAAATTGAAGCCACGATGTCACTTTGTCATTAATGCCTTATTTGGTTATACTCACCCATTTTTAAACTTGCCACTTTTGTTGCAGTTCTCTGGTTGGCCAGTAATGTCACCACTAAGCACAATGCAACAATTTTCTAACTTGGGAGATAAGACGAAGCAAATCCTGTAGGAGGTGATTAAGAGTAGCCGAAAGCAGATCTGCTGCAATAAGAGTACAGTCAGACAAGGGGAAGCTGTTGCAATGGTTATCGAAATTCATGGGTGTTTCATCCATGTTGCCAATGTGGTATAATGGGTACTCTTGTTTTTGCCACTGTCAGATGGTGAATCGCTGGAAACTGGTAATTTTGGCATCGACGACA